>NC_141693.1:2011558238-2012158238 GCF_964263255.1 Lissotriton vulgaris | reverse complement strand
AACAAATAATACATGCTGGGAAAAGCCCAACCCTACCTAAGCGAGACCCTGACACCACACGCCCGAAGTAAAATACTTTTTATTAGACTTACAATATTACCTTTCGCTGATTTTAATCCAGCATCTGCAAGTAAGGTGGAAAACACGATGTAGGCTGTGCTATTTCCCGAAGGAATCCTGGCTGCACCGCCTGTGCTGCTGCCCCAAACTGAATAATGAACGTCGGCGCCTGCTTCGCCCGATCTGTACTGTTAATGGAGCAAAGACCTGCAGAGAAGACTCAGCCTTATGATTTTCCAAATGAAAGACAATGAATTTAGCAAGATTGGGGAAATTCATGCACCTGATCATGATTGCCTTGCAGGAATGCAATGCTGCTCCTGTAACTGACTCGCCAAATTTCTCTGGAAGAAGCAGGCTGTTCCCCGACAGTCACTGAGGAGTACTGCCCTTTTTATCAGAAGCATTAAGTCAAAGCATTTTTTAATTTTTTTTTATCCATTTGTCTTTAATCAACCACGAATTTCGAGTAACACTGGGGATTGCATAATGTGCCTAAGAGTAAAATGCTGAGCACAAAGCCAGGATATGGATGGGTAGGGGGGTGCTGGGGACAGGAGGGAGGAATGGTTTAGTTAAATTATTATTCTTTAACTGCATGTTTGCTTTTACTGTAATGATTTTAATTAATCAAACAGTTAATTAAATGCAATCATGTTTCAGGGGAGCTCACTTCAGGGGTGCTGCTGCGGTATCTGTAGTTCAGATTTCATTGAGTTCGCTTCGGGGGCGGGGGCAGGGGCGGTTGCTGTATCTGTAGTTAGGATTGCAGGGAGTTCGTCTTCAAGGGGGTATTGCTGAGGTATCTGTAGCTCAGATTTCAGGGGTTCACTTCAGGGGGCCAGCTGGGCTATCTATAGTTCAGATTCCAGGGGTTCACATTGGGGAGGGGGGCCAGCTGTGGTATCTGTAGTTCAGGTCTCAGGGAGGGGCCCACTGCGGTATCTGTAGTTCAGATTTCAGGGGTTTGCTTCAAGGGACCTGGCTGCGGTACCCGAAGTTCAGATATCAGGGTTCGGTTCAGGAGCCCCAGGCTGTGCTAGCTGTAGTTCAGATTTCAGGGGACTTGCTGAAGGGGGCCCGGCTGCGATATCTGTAGTTGGTATTTCAGGGGTTCGCTTCGGAGGGGCCCGGTTGCTGCATCTATAGTTCAGATTTCAGGGGGGTTCGCTAGTGAGACAAGACACCTGGCTGCCGTGTCCCTGGTTCAGATGTGTGGACACGTACTGAGTCTGGTGTGGCAGCTCTGTTCGAGGGGGTTCTTCCGGGCTTTCATCCTGCAAGCTGGCAGCAGTGCCATCCCCAATGCACACATGTTGCCATAGACTCAGGCGGTCATGTTGCATGCATGGTGCCCCCTTCCCCACACATGCTGCCATGGAATCAGGCTGCCATGTTGCATGCATGGTGCCCCCCCCCCCCCACCCCACACATGTTGCCACAGACTCAGGCTGACATGTTGCATGCATGGTGCCCCCCCCCCCCCCCCACCCCACTCATGTTGCCATAGACTCAGGCGGTCATGTTGCATGCATGGTGCCCCCTCCACCCCACACTTGTTGCCACAGACTCAGGCTGTCGTGCTGCATGCAGGGTGCCCCCTCCCCCACACATGCTGCCATGGAATCAGGCTGCCATGTTGCATGCATGGTACCCCACCCACTCATGTTGCCATAGAATCAGGCTGCCATGTTGCATGCATGGTACCCCACCCCACTCATGTTGCCATAGAATCAGGCTGCCATGTTGCATGCATGGTACCCCACCCCACTCATGTTGCCATAGAATCAGGCTGTCCTGTTGCATGCATGGTACCCCACCCCACTCTTGTTGCCATAGAATCAGGCTGCCATGTTGCATGCATGGTACCCCACCCCACTCATGTTGCCATAGAATCAGGCTGCCATGTTGCATGCATGGTACCCCACCCCACTCATGTTGCCATAGACTCAGGCTGTCATGTTGCATGCATGGTGCTTCCTACACCCCACACTTGTTGCCACAGACTCAGGCTGTCATGCTGCATGCATGGTGCCCCCCCACCCCACACATGTTGCCACAGACTCAGGCTGACATGCTGTATGCATGGTGCCCTCCCACTCCACACATGTAGCCATAGATGCAGGCTGTAACTCGGCATTCAGTCATCACCTCCAGTACACACATGTTGTCGTAGACTCAGGCTGTCCTGCTGCATACAGGGTGCACCCCCCACCTCCCCGTACACACATGTTGGCGTAGACTCAGGCTGTCATCCTGCTTGCACTGTGCACCCCCATCCTCAATACACACATGTTGCCTTGGACGCAGGTTGTAGGGGGCTTGTGGAGCCTAGGCCTTGACCATATTTTCTATTATGTGCCCCATGGTTGGGCCAGGAGCTTTCGACTTGTTTGCAGGCTGAGCGTGCACGAGGTTCGTCTATTGCCAGAGCCCCCTGCTTCTCAAAGACCAGGAGTGAAGGAGTGACCCCTCGTTTCTAATGGTGACTGAGGTGGGGTGTCAGACATGCAATATGGTAGTTCCCCACCACCCCTCATACCTTCAGCACCGGGGCATGTAACCTTCAAGGCAGGACGTGATTTCTTGAAAAAACTTCCCTTTTCAAAGCACCAGACAAGTGTATCACTCTTTTTTTATAAACGTAAATTGGACTCTTTCAATATCTGGAAAACATCTGTGTGATTTACATTAATAGTTTATTCACATTTGCAGTAATATTTATTTTTATTTTTTATGCCGCTAAGTGCACTTATAAAAACATGTTGACAACAAACAGGTCTGTACAGTAATGACAACCAGTTATAGTTTCAAGCATAAAAACAAATTAAAGCGTCTGCTGAGCGCACGAGATACCACTAGTGCCAAACTTAACGTTGCATGATCATAGCCAAGGGAAACAATAAAATAAGGATCAATAGAATAACATCTTAAAAAATATACAATGTATTCAATACAATACATAGTTCTGCACAGAAGTACCATAAAATAAGCAGTTCAAAATTTAAAAAATTTGACTATTCACATAGACATTTTTAAAAACAGAGAAATACAAGTTGTCGACGGAGCGTTTCATTTTTTTTTGGTTTTACACCTTCATCAGGACAGTTTTCTTAGAATATTCCGGGTTTCCTTAATGGAGTTGATTACATAGAAACCATCGAGGTCTGTGTTCTTTAAGGGTGAGATCACTTTTCTCTTTAGGATGTAACCTTTGGTTATTGCGGGTTGCTCAGTATAGATATGTACAAGGGAGCCACCGGGGTCTATCTTCTTTAGGAGGATACTAGAAAATAAATAGCAAAGCCTGGATTGCGCATCCGAGTGTATGTCGTGATGTCTGCACTTTAATCAAGGGATATCCTCCTTACATGGTTTATTCAATTAACCATCCGTTTATCTGAGACCGGCTTCCCTGCTCCGCATGCACCTCTTCCTCTTTAGTAAATCAAAGTCTCAAAGACCAGGAGTGAAGGAGTGACCCCTCGTTTGTAATGGTGACTGAGGTGGGGTGTCAGACATGCAATATGGTAGTTCCCAGCCACCCCTCATACCTTCAGCACCGGGGCATGTAACCTTCAAGGCAGGACGTGATTTCTTGAAAAAACTTCCCTTTTCAAAGCACCAGACAAGTGTATCACTCTTTTATAAACGTAAATTAGACTCTTTCAATATCTGGAAAACATCTGTGTGATGTACATTAATAGTTTATTCACATTTGCAGTAATATTTATTTTTATTTTTTATGCCGCTAAAACAGCCTCTTCAGTACACTTATAAAAACATGGTCATAAACCACTAAGAACCCTTCATGTGTTTTTTGTATGTCGTAAATTTGCAGGGCTATATAGCTCGTCTTCTCATGAAATGACATTGATGCACATAGCTTACAAAAATCTATTTTTATTAGAATTGGTCCCTACTTTTGGGGTTCCAGCACTAGCAAGCTTGGGTGTCCTGCACTGATCGGTTGATGCACAAAATGAGTAAATTAGCCTCTTCATTATTGTTCTTGAGCTGCAGGGGGGGTCCTTCAATCCAGGGTCTTTTCCATGGACCATCATGCTTGTGATAAAGGCACACTCGTCGTTTCGTCTCTGCATGAAACTGTTCATATGTACTGGTCCCACCAATAACTTGGTGAACTTGGCTCCTATGCACGTTGCAGAAGCGCAGTATTTACATTCTGCAAAGGCTTCTGCAGCGTTCATTTACCAGTGACGGAGTCTAACTGCCAGGAGTGAGCTTCTCCAGCCACCTGCTCCATCCTCCTCCAGGAGCTGGCCCGGCACCAGCTCTGATGACTATCATCCTACACCTGGCCTGCGCTTGCATGCTCAGGTCTATATAAGGCTTCCTTGAGCTCCAGGCCCTAACACGGGGAAGGTGTGATGGAGAAGCGTCATCATGAGCATTAGGACACAGTCTGGGGGTTACGATTGAGTTATTCAGTTAGGTGAATGCAGGCTCCTTCTGGCCCTAAAAAGGGAAGGGTCTTTAAAGCACAGCTGGGTGGGTGACACAGAGACTTGTTGGGAGGTGGGCGACACTTCTGTCTCGATATCACAGCTGGGTGGGTGGTAGGGTGCAGACACAGGAAGGGTGGTGGGTGACACTTCAGTCTCCAATGCCGCACTAGGTGGATGCAGACCCCTGGGGGCCCTCTGCGGGAAGGGTGGCGAGTGACACGTCTCTGTCCCCTTTCACAGCTGGGGCCCTGAGATGGTTGATTGGTTGCTGATCCCCTGGGATCTTTCTATGGAAAGGTTGATGAGTGACACTTCTTGGTCTCCAGCTGGTGTCCATTCTGAATGGGGTTTGTGTAGATCCCTTGTGGTCCTGACATATCGGAGGCAGCGGAGATGCTGCTTCCCCTTGCTGACACCAATACAAACACTGAATGTAGACCCTTTGGGGCTCTGACTCAGGAAGGGTGATAAGAGATGCTTCTGGTTTGTGTAAGAGCAGACTCCACGGGTACCTGTGGGAACTTTTTTTTTCTTTAATTGTCCATACGTAATACAGGGTTAATGGTCTAGGATTGTGCTAATTCAATCCGTTTACCACTTGTGTCATGGGCCTTAACCCAACTGTTGGACCTAGAATTCAACACCAGTGCACCCTAGTAGGACTAGAACACAAAGTAGCGAGGTTGGGAAGCCCAAGGCTCATTCAGGGAGGTGGGGTGAGGTATTGACTCGCCACTCGGGGTTAATCTGGGAAGAATAAACTACATTTCTGCCAGTACTTCAACTTGGAAGAAGAAAATGACTGTAATATAAACAATGCAATTACTGTTTATAGTCATCAAAAACACGTTTGTTCAGGGTAAGAGCAGAATTCCCATAGTGGGTCAATGAGGAGTTAAGGGCAGGATTATATACTGGTTCATTTAGGAGTGAAGGGCAAGATTATATGCTGGGTCATTGATGGGTTAAGGGCAGGATTCCATAGTGGGTCATTGAGTTAAGGGCACAATCACATGGTGGGTACTAAGGAGTTAAGGGCAGGATTATATACTGGTTCATTTAGGAGTTAAAGCAAGATTGTATACTGGTTCATTGAGGAGTTAAGGGCAAGATTATATACTTGGTCATTGAGGAGTTAAGGGCTGGTTTATATACTGGGTCATTGATGTGTTAAGGGTAGGATTCTGAAGTAGGCCTTCGTGGTTTTAAGGACAGTCGCTATAGTTGACCATTGTGGCTTCAAGGACAGCATCCCATAATGGGTAGTCAAGGGTTAAGGGCAGGATCCATTGGTGGGTCATCGAGGTTAAGGTAAGGGCAGGATCCCGTAGTTGGTCATTGAGGAGTTATGGGCAAGACTATACACTGGATCATCGAGGAGTTAAGGACAAGATCCCATAGTGGGTTTTTGTGGAGTTAACAACGGTCTTCGTAGTTGATCATTGTGGCTTTGAGGACAGTATCCCATTGTGTGTCTTCATGGTTTAAGGGCAGGATCCCATGGTGCGTCATTGACATTTAAGGTAAGGGCAGGATTCCGTAGTGGGTCATTAAGGAGTTAAGGGCAGAATTCCATAGTGGGTTGTCGAGGCTAAAATCCTGTGATGAGTCATCTGCGGTAAAGGACAAGACCCCATAGTGGGTCTTTGTTGGGTAAAGCGGTTATTCTCCATAAGAGGTCCTCTAAGGGTTAAGGGCAGGGCCCCATAATGGGTCCTTGAGGAGTTAGACTCTGGACTGTCCATGGATCGCCAAGGGGTTAAAGGAAGATTTCTTAACGGATCCTTGAGGATTAAAGACACTAGAATACTAGTCCATCCAGGGCTCGTGAGAAGATCCCTTGCTAGGTCACCAAGGTGGTAATTGCTGTTGAGAGTATCAGATCTCAAACTTGCTTAGGGATCGTGTCCAAGGCAGGAACCTGCCTGATCATGATTGGATACGATGCTGGGTGATACCAGACTTGAATAGACGATTAGATATCCGCACTGGTTCCTCAGGGGGTTAGTTGCAGATCACTTTCCTGGTCACTGAGGTGTTATTGGCTTCTCCCACTTGCTGAATCATTGACCAGTTGATTACAGGTAGAGGTCTACATGTTAGGCTGTAAATTTAGATTCTTCACCTTTACAATATACCCAGGTGCCAGACTTGATCTGGAATGTTTTTCAGTGTAGCAACTCCACACCAGTAGGTGGCGCCATACAGCTCCACGTCAAACCTGTTCAGCCCCAGAAGTGATGACTGGAGCCACATATAAGCGCCATTTAAGCACGCCGACTCCTAGTCTTTCTACACCTTTTTGCAAGCATCCGAAACTGGCTCCCAACTTGTTCTCATTTGTTGACAAGCTTTTTCTTGACATTCTTTTTTACAATGTGCAAGGGAACATCATGTCCACTCCTAAAACTACAGGGTTTAAACTTTGTGGGGGTTATGGTTAGTAAATGTCTGTCACAGATCCCTGTGGAGTGTCTCTAGAGTTTGGGTTCGGGCCTCAATCAATCAATCAGTCACGGCATTTGTAAAGCGCACTACAATATACCCACGAGGGTCTCAAGGCGCGAGGAGGGGAGGGGGTGGGGGGAGCTGCTACTGTCCGAAGAGCCAGGTCTTGAGGAGTCCTCTGAAGATCAGAAGGTCTTCGGTCTGCCGCAGGCGAGTGGGAGGGTGTTCCATGTCTAGGCGGTGAGGTGGGAGAATGATCTGCCGCCGGCGGTCACTCTTCGGATGCGTGTGACGGTGGCGAGGGCACGGTCTGCGGAGCGGAGCTGGCAGGTGGGGGTGGAGAGGCTGAGTCTGCTGTTGAGGTACGTTGGGCCGTTGTTGTGGAGTGCCTTGTGAGCGTGGGTGAGGACAAGGCTCCAAGTCATGGAAGGAGTGTGCTCTTGTGCATCTGTGTGCCAGGAACACAGAATCAAGCTTTATTTTGCCAAACACTGAAGGAAGTTGCTCAAGTCCAGGTCGAGAGCATGGACCTGTTACTACTCTCTTTGCTGCTCATTGCGGTCAAATCATCTGGCAAGTCACCGCCCAAGAACAAGCATGAGAAGGCCAAGCGGGGGGCTCTCCAGTCTCCCCCTGGAAGTCCTGAGGACATCAAAGTGCCACTCAATCCTGCTCCCCCACCAAAGAGCCCATTCCCCAGCTGATCATGATGGACCCCAAATTTTAATGGAGAAGTGTGGCTCAATGGTTAGAGCGGAAGACCCTGTTGCAGAGGTCTCGCCCGGGACCAGGGTTCAATCCCTGCCTCTGCGGCTCTTGGACTCAATCTCCCCGGACCTGATGATTCTCGCTTCGGTGCCTAGTCTAATCATGGGTCCCACTCTGTGACTCTGGGCAATAGCTTGCTTAATCTCCACAACGGCCCCAGCAGCGCTTGGATGCCTGGCTTTACCTTGGGGGGGCCCAGGAGTGGACATTTCACGGGAAAGCCAGGAAGGGTTCCACAGCGGTATGAATACAGCGCTACGAGACCTCAGGGTAGAAGTGCGCTATATAAATACAAACACATTTACATTTACAACTTTCAAAGAAACCATGTTGCAAATCTTTGACGTCGTCCTGGCTCCCTCTGGAGTACCGTCTGAATCCAGAGGCCTCTAGTCATGTTGCCACCGGCAGATCTGTCTTTTGTGCCTCCTGAACCTTTTCAAGTTCAGCCCGGACTCCGGAACAGACTCTACGTCTAGCACCAAGATCAAAGCTGGCTGCAGCTGAGGCAGTTCCAGAGAAGGGCACCAATTGTGTTGTCCTGTCTGACTGCAAGACAAATCAGCCTTCACACCGATCAGGTCACATCCCAGAACAGTTCCAATGCAACCAGCCCAGTTCCTATCAACCGGCCCAGTTCCTTTACCTGGGAGCTGCACTCCAAACATTTCTTTAGATCAGACTCTGACCTAAGCCATCCAACCTTGCATGACGATGGAGCTGGTATGAATTTCCACCACATTATGAGGATGAACATATCTATTTGGACCTACACGAGACCAATTGATTACACTTTGCCTGGCACTGGGCTGGGTTCCCTTCCTGTCCTTCAGTGGAAGAAACCTAATTTACTGCAGTCTTCAGACAGATAGCCAAAGTCTTGGACTTGCGGCTCTCATCTAAGATGAAAACCAATGTCCTCACTGAAATTGTACAGCTTGGGCAGTCCTTGTCCAAGCCCTTGTTGCCTTTAAACGAAGCTCCGAACTTATTCCTGTACACCCGCAAATAGACCTCTGGCATGAAAGACCTTCATCGGAAGACCCTGCTTCTTAACCAACCACCCTACTCCTGAGCGCAGGATTCGTGCCAGCTGATTCCCTATGTGTACCCAATGAGATAGAGATGTAAGGAGAATTAAGGCATTCGGTAAATGGATATTCGCCTCGGTCCCTAGCTTTCTGCTGGGCGGTACTTTAATTTGTAATGGCACATGGATGCTGAGCTCTTGCTTGCAGTCACAGAGAAATTCCGTGCCATCCTGGCGCAAGCTATTCATGAAGACCAGGATGTGGGCAAATATGTCATGAGGTCAGGCTGGTCACTCCCAACTGTTTAGGCAGAGCAGTCTGGAGTAGCGTGGTGGCTGATGCCACGCATGGATGAGATTAACAGGCCTCTTGGGTGATGTTCCGGCATCATTCATGCCTTTTGTTGTGTCTCATCTATTTGGCAAGAAAGCTGATTCCTCATAGCAATTCAAAGACAGCAGAGGCACAACATTGTCCCTCTGTCTCTCCACAGACTCTAGGCAGTATCCCCAACTGTTTTGCCCTTTCAAGGCATCGCCAGCGATGTGCGTGTAAGCAACACCAAGACCCACCACTCCAAGAACAGGTTTTGCAGTCTGGCCAGGGATCCTGAAGAGACAATCCGGGCCCAGTGGGACAGCAACTCTTCCAGTCCCCCGCCCTCCTGCAGCATCCTCCAAGCCATTTTAGTTTGCAACCAGCAGCACACAATCATACTGTGAGTGTCGGGCCCAGTCATTTTCTCCATGAGAGGCAGGCTGTAACATTCAGCAGGTGGCTCCTGCAGATAATTCCACAATGCTATGCCCTGCTAGCTTTTGGAGGAGCACTTGTCCATTTTACTGTAGGACGTTCAAGATCTTTTGGTGAAAGGACGCCTAGAGAGTGTCCCGGCTTAAATAAATTGGAACTGGATGTTACGTCCGCTGTTTCCTAGTGCTGAAAAGGCAGATGTCTTCATGTTATTTTAGACCCCCCGACCTCTGTTTCTTCCTGGGGAAGGGCATCGTGATGCTCACGCTGGCCCAGGTTCTATCTGCCCTGAAACAAACAAAATGATTCCCTTGGGTCGTGTACAGGAAGAGCTTAAATTTAGGTGTAACCACAATTAAATATAAAAACACTAACTTAAAAAATAAATTAATCAAAAATTGAATTACATAACAATTTATTAAGCAATAAAAAAACACTTTACAGTTACACTGGAAAAAATGTTAAAAAGCAATATCCAAACCTTAAATTTACAGGCCACCACAGTAACCAGCAAGTTACTTTCTTAGATATTATCATCAAAGAAGAGGAGGGGACCCTTAAGGTGGAATTATTTACGAAACCTACGGACAAAAACACCCTTTTGTTATACTCCAGCAATCATCCCAAATCTCAAAAAGATAACGTACCATTCGGGGAATTCCTACGTCTTCGCAGGAATTGTACCAACTTGAATGACTTCTACAAACACGCGGAGAACACCAAACTTAAACTAGAAAATAGAGGTTACCCAAAGAAACTGATCAAAAATGCACTGAAACGTGCACGGTTTTATGACCGAGACAGTCTCTTGGACCCCGAAAGAAAACCTAAAAAGAACTCCACATTAGACAGGATAGTTTTTGTTACCCAATACTCACATCTGAGCAATCAGATCAAGAATATTGTTTACAAAAACTGGAAAATACTGAATCAAAACAGGGAGACTCAATTGAACAAACCCCTATTTTCATTCCGTCGCAACAAGACCATTAAAAACAGTCTAGTTCACACCTATCCCTCCGCAAAAGAACAGCAACTAACTCTGTCAGGAAATCTTGCTTCAGGCAACTACAAATGTGGAACATGTTCCATTTGTCCACAATGCATTGTAGGGAGCAACTTAAAACACAATGGCAAGAACCTTAAACCCACTACCTTCAACAACTGTCGCAGCCAGAATGTAATATACCTGCTGCTTTGCCCATGTAATCTAGGTTACGTAGGTGAAACAGGTAGAGAATTGCGTATCATAGTTCTAGAACATAAGTCAGCGATACGTACTTCTAAAACAAATGCGCCCCTAACAGAACATTATAAGGAAAAGAAACACTCCTGTGAAGATATCAGATGGTTCATACTAGAAAAAGTGAGACAAAATAGAAGAAGGGAATCATTTTGTTTGATTTAGGTCTAACACCCCAATTCCCTTGTTTACTTCAAGGGGTTCCTCTCTCTATTCACAAATCTATCTGCCCTGAAACCAGGAACTGGGTGGTCGGGTTGGGCCTGCAGGATGCCTTTGTCATTGTTCTTGTTCTGCAGGCCCACAGGTGGTACTTGCGGTTCAAGTTGGAGCACAAGCATTTTGAGTTTGCTGTGCTCCGCTTCAGCCTCACCAAGGCCCATTAGGTTTTCCTGAAAGTAATGGTGGTGGTGTCTGTCCTGGATATTTCATGCCATAACGCTGGTATCCGTGCACATGTTCACGAAGCGCTAATGCCTTGATAGCCAGAGCAGACAGGAAAGACATTTGGCTGTTAGATTCTGCAGGAATTTTTAGCCTGAGTCATTCCACATACCCACCTACTTCGGAAGGTGCGGCTACTGCTTTGGTATTCTAAAGATGAAGAATTTGAAGTTATAAGTATTGATCGGAAGAACAAGTTATTTACTTTTAGCAACACTTTCTGGTGGATTCTGTATCTAACTGTAGATTCCTCATGGCACTCCCACCTTCTCATTCTTTATGATGGCCTCTCATCTAAAAAGATCCCAAATTGCACACTGGCACAGATAATTAGCCTATGGACTTCTTGTTCGAGGGCGAGCACAATGTTAAGAAATAAACTGACGTTGCACGCTTAGTTGGTGCATATATGCAGCTCTAGCAGTCACTTCTGTGGCATAACGTGGTTGGCCCAGAGAAGCACACCACCACCTTCTGGGGTGCATGTACTATGCCAAAAAAGGTCCTGATCCAGTCTAGCACCTCACAATATTCTAGAAGTGAGGAATCTGTGGTTATTAAAGTCTCCACCAGAAAGAGCATTACCAAAGGTAAGTAACTTCCTTTTTTGGGATATGGTTCTGATAGGGGTGTATTTTATTTTCTGGCTGCTCCCAACATTGCTTTGATGTCAGACTAAAGGCTGAAAGCATGCTGTGCAAATCTCTGCGACCTAAATAAAGGCAATGCTGTGTTTGTATTTTAAGTGTCCTCTCTGGGATTCAGTGGGACAGATGTGTGTTAAAGTGTTGTAGTGTGGCACCTGTGGTTAGTAAAGCATATTTTGAGAATCTGTGACTTCCCAAACATGCCATTTTCTGTAAAAGCCTGGGGCACTCCAGGTTGGTTCTGGATCACTTGTTGACCCCAGGAGATTAGTCACTCGGGCACTCCTGGTGGGTTCTGCATCACAGTGGAGATTCCATTCACTCTTGGGTCTGACTTCTGGTGGGTTCTGTATCACTGTTGGACCCCTGGAGATGAGTCACTCGGGCACTTCCTGGCGGGTTCTGCATCACAGTAGAGATTCCATTCACACTTGGGTCTGACTCCTAGTGGGTTCTGCATCACTGTCCGCCTCCAGGAGCTGACAGTCACTCGGGCACTCCTGGTAGGTTCTAGATCACTGTCAGCCTCCAGGAGATGTCACTCGGGCACTCCTGCTAGGTTCTAGATCACTGCCAGCCTCCAGGAGATGTCACTCGGGCACTCCTGGCAGGTTCTGCATCACAGTAGAGATTCCATTCACTCTTGGGTCTGACTTCTGGTGGTTTCTGGATCACTGTTAGACCCCAGGAGATGAGTCACTCGGGCACTCCTGGTGGGTTCTGGATCACTGGCAACCTCCAGGAGATGTCACTCGGGCACTCCTGGTGGGTTCTGGATCACTGTCATCCTCCAGGAGAAATCACTCGGGCACTCCTGGCGGGTTCTGCATCACAGTGGAGATTCCATTCACTCGTGGGTCTGACACTTGGGCACTTCTGGCGGGTTCTGCGCCACAGTGCAGATTCCATTCACACTTCGATTCGACTCCTAGTGGGTTCTGCATCACTGTCAGCCTCTGGGAGATGATAGTCACTCGGGCACTCCTGGTGGGTTCTAGATCACGGTCAGCCTCCAGGAGCTGACAGTCACTCTGGCACTCCTGGCGGGTTCTGGATCACTGTCAGCCTCCAGGAGATGACAGTCACTCGGGCACTCCTGGCAGGTTCTGCATCACAGTGGAGATTCCATTCACTCTTGGGTCTGACTTCTGGTGGGTTCTGTATCACTGTTGGACCCCAGGAGATGAGTCACTCGGGCACTCCTGGCTGGTTCTGCGCCACAGTGCAGATTCTATTCACTCTTAGATCTGGCGGGTTCTGCATCAGTGTCAGCTTCCAGAAGATGACATTCACTCGGGCACTCCTGGCGGGTTCTGCTCCACAGTGCAGATTCCATTCACTCTTAGATTCGGCTCCTGGCGGTTTCTGGATCACTGTCCGCCTCCAGGAGATGCTAGTTACTGTCATCTCAGCAACACTTTCAGCCCCCAGGAAATGCCAGCCACTCCAGGTCTCGGACTCATGGAGAGTTCTCGATTACTGGCAGACTGAGCCGATCCTAGTCACTGGAGCCCCTGTGGTAGGCTCTAGTTCCTAGGCTGACCATTTGTACACCCAGCCTCTGAGTATTCCTTGCAGATCCCAGGAGATTCCAGTCACTAGGGCAATCCTGCTGGATTCTAGAGGCACCCACTAGCAGATCGCTTGAGATGCCTTTCACTAGAGCACTCCTGTTGGGTTCTAGAGGAAGCCTGCTGGCAGATCGCAGTAGATACCCGTCACTAGCACACTCCAGTTTGGTTCCAAGAGCACTCCCGGGTAGATTCCAGAAGATGCTTGTCACTTGTGTACACCTGTTTGGTTCTAGAGGCACCCTCTGGCTGATCCCAGAGGATGCCTGTCGGTATGACACTTCTGGTGGTTCCTGTCAGTTGCAAATTCAATGTGAAACCGCCATGATGGATTTTCTGATTTATTTTGCTTTTTTCCCTGAAATTGTTCCATTATTTCTTTCTCCCTTACAGCTGCGATTAACCTAGCGAAGTTGAAGCTGTTCCGTCATTACTACGTCATGGTGAGTGGTTTGGAACATATCAGTACTGGGAACAGAATTGCAGACGAGGCGTGCAGCGAGGTAGCTGTAGTCTAGAGTTACAGCTGTGAATAATAGTCCTACCCTTGCTACGAGCAGGGCTATAGGCAAGGCCTGTTCACGGAGGTAGGTGAGGACTGGTATGAACTATGTACATATTGTATGCATCCTTCGGCGCTGGGAAGTTTGTTTATAGCATGTGTGGCTGTAGATACATATGCTCTATATCTCCTACCATCTAGTGTTGGGCTTGGATGCTCGCAGGTTGCTTTTCTTCAAAGAAGTCTTTTGAGTCACGAGTTATGGTGCGACACCTCCCTTCGTTGGTAGTGCACCTGGCTGGGAGCTGTTCATGTATCACATGCATCTTCTGAGGGTGTAGAACTATGAATACGAATGTGTGTGAGTGAATCATTTGAGTGTAGGGTTGGAAGTGATGCCGGATAGGAGGTGTTCTTACATCCCCTGTGAGTATAGAGCTATGGACGATGACTAACTTTGAGCTGTTCTTCAGTTACATGCTTCTTCTAAGTGTAAAACTATAAACGAGGCAGACTGCAAGCATGTTTGAATATGACATGTATTACTCGAGTGTAGAGATTTAGACTGCCAGATGTAAGTTGTTCACATTTAACATGCATCGTCTGAGTGTGGAGTGGTAAACGATGCAGGTTTGAACTGAACACATCTTGTGCATCATCTGAGTGTCGCGCTGTAGACTTCGCTGGATGAAACTTGTTTACTTACTGTAGGCATCGTCTGAGTGTATAGATGTAGACTACGCCAACAGAAAGCTATTGACGATGCCTACAAGCATCGTCTGAGTGTAGGGTTGTATATCACGCCGACTGAAAGAGGTTCCCTCTTTGCAGGCATCTGAGTGTGGAGCGATAGACTACGCTGACTGAAAGCTGTTCAGTGATTGCAGGGACATGTAGATGCCCTCTGACTCCAGACCAGGGCTGTAGATGTAATCCGCCTCTAGTGTAAATGCACGCAGCTGCACGCCCTGGCTGTAGTTGTACTCTGCCTCTTGTGTAGACATGTAGATGCCCTCTGACTCCTGAGCAGGGCTGTAACGTGCTCTGCCTGTAGCGCAGCGTACTATAGCACATGCGCTGTCACTGATTTGACCACTCTCCTGTCTCTCGTTCTCCTTCCAGATCGTATGCTACATTTACTGCACCCGCATCATTGCCATCCTCATCAAGATCATTGTGCCCTTCCAGTGGAAGTGGCTCTACGAGGTACGCATTCACTGCTGCGAGCTATATAGTGCTGAGTGTTAGCGAGGCTCTACGGGGTATTTAAACACTGCAGCAAACACTGATGGCAAGTTAATAACTGTGGTATGGAAACACGGAGTTGTGCTTTATAGTGCTGATGGCTAATGAGACTGATGAGGAACGTACACACTGCAGCAAGCTTTATTGCGCACATGACCAGTGAGGCCGCACTAGAGATGAAAACACTGCAGCAAGCTTTATAGTGCTGAAGGCCGGTGAGGCTCGAGATACAGAAACACTGTGGCAACCTCTGTAGTGTGGGTGGTTAGTGATAATGATGCTTAAAAGCCCAGCGGAACCCAAAGTTTTTTTTTTCCAAACAGTGACTGGTGCAAAGGCAGAGCTGTGAGTAACTAGTCTTCTGCACATGAGGACCTTCAGACTCTTGAGCTCTCGCAGTCATTGAGAGGTCATTCACTGCTTCTACGTATTCCACGTCCAAGCTGAGGGTTTACAGATCCAGGCACTACAAAGCTTGTCCACAAGGGGAAATGCTGCAGATGATGCTTGGCACATTGCAAAGACTTGTTGGCAAAGACTGCTCCCACAAACTCTGGTAGAGCAGGCTGTGTTGCAGACACCAGGACAAATTCAAATGGAATAATATACTTGTTTTCTGACCCTATTTTCTGCAGCTGTTGGATGAGTTGGCCACGTTGCTCTTCTTCGTGCTGACTGGGTACAAGTTTCGACCAGCGTCTGATAACCCGTACCTGCAGCTGTCTCAGGACGACGATGACCTGGAGATGGATGCAGTGTAAGTGGAATTGTGATTCCTGAGCGTCTCATCATGCCCTTGTTCAGTTGCAGTTGAGGAGCATGAAAGGGAGGGCAGGTAACCGGGGAGGTGGCTGGAGATGCGTGCAGTGTGAGTGGATAATGCACGCTTCTCCTGGATCATGACACTGCTGTCCTCACTCTGTCCGGGTAAAAGATCATGTCTGCCTGAAAACTCTTGAGGGGCAGGTAGGGGAGAGCCGGAAAATCACCTCCTGGCCTTGCTCTGTCCCAGTGAAGGGACTCCTCTCCCTGAAACATCCACAGGGTCAGGCTAAGGAGGGCAGGTCATTTACTCCTGTTCTTGTTCTATCCTGGTGAATGACATCTCTGCCTCAAAGATTTGACGACCAGTAATCATCTCCCTTTCTTGCTCTGTCTGGGGACAGGGGCTCCTGTTCCTCAGGTCTGGGGGCACGGGTTGAAGGAGGGAGGCATGAGCAGGTAATGGGGGAAGGTACCTGGAGAAAGGCGCACTGTGCGTGTACATTGTATGCTTCTCCCTGAGCAGGTCTCCTGCTTTTGCTCAGTCCTAGTCTGCCTCAAAGAACTGGAGAGGTATTTTGGGGAGTGCAGGTAAATATTGTGTTCTTGCTCTGTCCCAGTGGAAGGGCACCTCTCCATGAAGGACCTTCAGTTTCATTCTGGGGGAGGGGGTGGGCAGGTAATCTCCTCTTTTCCAGCTCTGTCCTGGTGAAAAGGCTCCTCTGCCTCAAAGATCTGGAGGGGCAAGTGGGCAAGACAGGTAACAGGAGAGATGGCTGTAGACGGGCAGTGTGAGTGGACATTGTAATCTTCTTCCTCAGCATGTTCTTGTCCTTGCCTTAGCATCCACCACGGTAGACACAAGTTGAATTGTTATAGTTCCTAATATCCTTGATGAGACACCAAAGCCCTTTGGCAAATTCGATGCTCGCTAGCTACCCTGTTGGTCCTGATTGGTTGGAAGGGTGTGGGTTTGTACTGTGGTCTATTTCAGAGGTGTTTCAGTGTTGTGCATGATGACCAGTTGTGCTCTTATACCATGCCACTGTTGAGAAATAGCATGCTCAAGCTTTTAAGGCATTGCTGTCTGGTTATCAGGATACAGGTTGCCAGTGTGGCCTATTTGGGATTGTTTTGTGTTGTCTATGATGAGCAGTGTTGCTCTACAGTATCTGAAAGAAACAATTAATTATAGATTCCTTACCTGAACTCCCTCCAAGCGTCAGACTCGGTCCGAAGAACTTTTTGATCAGCGGTACCCCTGCGCATCGATAGGTGGCATCGGTCGACTCTGCGTTCGTCGTTGGCGACGTGGTCGCCGCAATGACTTTACGTTATCTACTTAGATACATCCCTTGTGTGCTGACGGCAGTTTGTTCTTTTTCCACGCCAGCCAGCGCAGATCCGGAGAGAGCGGTACCTCCAGTCCATTTGTGACTTATTTTTTATGCAACTTTTTTGTTGACACTGTTTTTGAGACTATCGACTCCTGGGGTACGCAGGGATGTCCAGTCGTCCTCTGCCTGGCTTCAAGGCTTTCGACACCTGTCGCAAGCTGATGCCAGTTACAGCCCGCACCGCGTGTGCCTGGGCATGACCATGATCTCAAGAACTTCCGGCCCATCTCCTTGCTTCCGTTCCCAGCGAAGGTCATCGAGAAAGGAGTCAACAAACCGCTGACCCGCTACCTCGAGGAGAACAACATCCTGGACCCGTCCCAGTCCGGATTCCGCAGCAACCACAGCACCGAAACCGCCCTCATCGCCGCCACCGACGACAACAGGGCCCTGCTGGACAAAGGCGAAACTGCGGCCCTCATCCTCCTGGACCTATCAGCCGCCTTCGACACTGTCTGCCACCACACCCTACACAAACGCCTCCCCAACGCAGGGATCCGAGACAAAGCTCTAAAATGGACCACCTCCTTTCTCTCCGGTAGAACCCAGAGTGTCCGCCTCCTCCCTTTCCAGTCTGAGGCGTACCCCAAGGATCATCCCTTAGCCCGACACTGTTCAACATCTACATGGCCCTGCTCGCCCACGTCGCCTGCAACCTCAACATCGTATCCTACGCCGACGACACACAGCTGATCCTCTCCCTCACCAAGGACCCCCTCACTGCCAAAACCAACCTCCACGAAGGAATGAAGGCCGTCGCCGAATGGATGAAGGACGGCAGTCTAAAATGTAAAAAAATGTACATTGATACTTGTATAGCGCACTACTCACCCGCAAGGGTCTCAAGGTGCTTGTACGAATACTGCTGTGGAACCCATCCTGGCTTTCCCTGAGGCGTCCACTCCTGGGCACCCCCAAGGTGGAGGCCAAGTATCCTTAGCGTTGTGGGGGCCGTTGTGGACATAAAGCAAGCTATTGCCCAGAGTTGCAGAGTGGGACTCCATGATAGGCACCGAGGCGAGAATTATCGGGTCCGTGGAATTTTCGAGCCCAAGACCCGCTGAGGCGGGGAATTGAACCCTGGTCCCGGACTAGACCTCTGCATCACGGTCTGCCGCTCTAATCATTGAGCCACACTTCTCCACTGCAGTCTGAAGCTGAACTCTGACAAGACGGAGGTCCTCATCCTCTGCTCCACACCCTCACCTTGGGACGACTCCTGGTGGCCAACCGCGCTGGGAATGGCACTGACACCCACCGACCACGCAACCTGGGTTTCATCCTAGACTCAACACAGTCCGTGACCAAGCAAGTCAACGCCGTCGCATCCTCCTGCTTCAACACCCTCCGCATTCTCCGGAAGATCTACAGGCGGATCCCAACCAACACAAGAACGACGGTCACCCAGGCCCTCATCAGCAGCAGGCAGGACCACGGAAATGCCCTCTACGTGGGAACCCCAGCCAAACTGCTAAAACAACTGCAACGCATACAGAACGCCTCTGCATGCCTGATCCTCAACATCCCTCTACACAGCCACATCACACCCCACCCGAGAGACCTGCACTGGCTGCCCGTCAATAAAAGGATCACCTTCAAACTCCTCAACCACGCACACAAGGTACTACATGACACCGGACCAGCTTACCTCAACAGACTGCTGACCTTCTACAACTGCCAACTCCGCTCCGCCCTCGCTACAGTCCCCCGCATCGGAAGAACGACCGCCGTTGGCAGATCGTTCTCCTACCTTGCCGCCAAGACCTGGAACACACTCCCCAACCTCCTAAGGCAGACCCAAGACCTACTTCCCTTCAGGAGACTACTCAAGACCTGCAACCCCCTCCCCTCCAGCGCCTTGAGACCCTCACAGGTATGTAGTGCGCTTTACAAATTTCATGATTGATTGATGATCGCAAGTCGTGCTCCTACTGCCGGGCCATAAATCCGAAGTCTTTGCGGGAGCGGTCCCGAAAGCTTCTCAAGGCCCGGAAGTCTGCTCTGTGAGGTCCCGGTTGTCTGGGAGGTCAAGGGACCGGTTGCGGAGTCACCACCACTAGTCATCGAAGTCTTCACACTCCTCAGGTAAGTCAAAGCACAAGAAGAAGATGAAGAAGCATCGTAGCTCATAGACTTCTCCCTGTCCATCGACAGACGCGATGAGGGATGCGGGCAGTGGCCATCCCGCGGCTCCGCGTGAGGAGACTGAGGGGTGGACTATGATTTTCCCTCCCTTTCCAGGACTTGGAGCAACCCCTGCCCAGCTTCGGAGTTTCTACAAAATGACGCATGCCATCTTTGGACAGCTGACTCCGCAGCGTGCCTTCGGGCCCTGCGGACTCGACTGGAAACCCTGGGCCTTCGACACCAGTGGCTCTGGCCGCGGCAATGCAGGGTCCCCTTGGATCTGGATCGGTGCTGGTCGACCTTATAACACCTCCCCCTGCGCCGATCCCACCGGCACCAAGTCAACACACGACTTCAGCCTGGAACCTGAAGTTCACATTCCAGAGCCCCCTGCTGGCAGTCTAGACCCCTCAACTGGAACCTGCAGGTCCCATTCCAGAGCCCCCTGCTGGCAGTCTAGACCCCTCAACTGGAACCTGCAGGTCCCATTCCAGAGTCCCCAACCCCCGCCTGCAGCCTAGAGCTCTCAACTGGAACCTGCAGGTCCCATTCCAGAGCCCCCGCCTACAGCCTAGACCCCTCAACTGGAACCTGCAGGTCTCATTCCAGTGCGGCCTGCCGGCAGTCTAGACCCTTCAACTGGAACCTGCAGGTCCCATTCCAGAGCCCCCTGTCTGCAGTCTAGACCCCTCTGACTGGAACCTGCAGGTCCCATTCCAGAGCCCCCTGCTGGCAGTCTAGACCCCTCTGACTGGAACCTGCAGGTCCCATTCCAGAGCCCCCTGCCGGCAGCCTAGACCCCTCAACTGGAACCTGCAGGTGCCATTCCATAGCCCCCTGCTGGCAGGCTAGACCCCTCAACTGGAACCAGCAGGTCCAATTCCAGAGCCCTCTGCCGGCAGTCTAGACCCCTCTGGCTGGAGCCTACAGGTCCCATTCCAGAGCCCCCTGCTGGCCATCTAGACCCCTCAACTGGAACCTGCAGGTCCAATTACAAAGCCCCCTGCCGGCAGTCTAGACCCCTCAACTGGAACCTGCAGGTCCAATTACAAAGCCCCCTGCCAGCAGTCTAGACCCCCCAACTGGTACCTGCAGGTCTCATTCCAGAGCCTCCCCCCCTGCCTGCAGCCTAGACACCTCAACTGGAACCTGCCTGTCCCATTCCAGAGCTCCCCCCCCCCCCTGCCTGCAGCCTAGACACCTCAACTGGAACCTGAAGGTCCCATTCCAGAGCCCCCGGCTGGCAGTTTAGACTCCTCTGACTGGAACCTGTAAGTCCAAGTCAAAAGCGCCCTGCCGGCAGTCTAGACCCCTCAACTGGAACCTGCAGGTCCCATTCCAGAGCGCCCTGCCGGCAGTCTAGACCCTCTGACTGGAACCTGCAGGTCCCATTCCAGAGTGCCCTGCTGGCAGTCTAGACCCCTCAACTGGAACCTGCAGGTCCCATTCCAGAGCCCCCTGCTGGCAGTCTTGACCCCTCTGACTGGAACCTGTAAGTCCCAGTCCAGAGCGCCCTGCTGGCAGTCTAGACCCGTCAACTGGAACCTGCAGGTCCAATTACAGAGCCCCCTGCCGGCAGTGTAGACCCCTCAACTGGAACCTGCAGGTCCCGTTCCAGAG
Organism: Lissotriton vulgaris; assembly: GCF_964263255.1. Taxonomy (NCBI): domain Eukaryota; kingdom Metazoa; phylum Chordata; class Amphibia; order Caudata; family Salamandridae; genus Lissotriton; species Lissotriton vulgaris. The sequence goes on along the minus strand of NC_141693.1, from coordinate 2,012,137,151 downwards.
CCCCCTGCTGGCAGTCTAGACCCATCAACTGGAATCTGCAGGTCTCATTCCAGAGCCTCCAACCCCCCGCCTGCAGCCTAGATCTCTCAACTGGAACCTGCAGGTCCCATTCCAGAGCCCCCTGCCGGCAGCCTAGACCCCTCAACTGGAACCTGCAGGTCGAATTCCAGAACCCCCTGCCGGCAGTCTAGACCCCTCAACTGGAACCTGCAGGTCCCATTCCAGAGCCCTCTGCTGGCAGTCTTAGACCCCTCAACTGGAACCTGCAGGTCCCATTCCAGAGCCCCCTGCTGGCAGTCTTAGACCCCTCAACTGGAACCTGCAGGTCCCATTCCATAGCCCCCAACCCCCCGCCTGCAGCCTAGAGCTCTCAACTGGAACCTGCAGGTCCCATTCCAGAGCTCCCTGCTGGCAGTTTAGACCCCTCAACAGTCTAGACCCTTCTTTACCCCCACGTCCAGTAATTCACGCCGCAGTTACTGCCATTAGGGCGGGTCTGATTAATGCTAGATCCGTGGTGAGACATGCCGCCGATGTTTTCGAATTACTAGTGGATGGCTTGTTGGAGGTGCTGTTCGTCACGGAGACGTGGATGACCAGCACGTCCGCTCCCAGCGTGGAACTTGCTGTTCCCAGAGGTTTCAAGATTGCTAGGGTAGACAGACCCCTGGGAAGAGGGGGCGGACTAGCCGTCATTTTCATGGATGAGTGGCACTTCGCCTCTGAGCCACCGGTTGCGAGTGCTGGGGGCGAGGTTCTTCACTTTTCCATAATAATTTCCCCCCATTTCACTTTAGGAGGGTCTTTGATCTACAGGCCCCCGGACCTGGCTAATCACTTTCTCGACTCTCTAGAAGAATATATAGTGCAGCGGGCCTTAAGTTTTCCTAAATTTCTTCTGGTCGGCGACCTAAATATTCATATGGATGTTCCTGACTCACCTGAAGCCCATAGGCTTGGTGAAATTCTCGACCTCTCACAGCTCAAGCAATGGGTGACTTCCCCGACGCATACGGGAGGCCATCTGCTTGATCTAGTTTGCTCCAACTTCCCCATTCAGACTGTTAGCGTTGAAAAAACAACCTGGTCCGCTCATGATCTGGTTAGGTTCGCGTGGGAAATGGTGGAATCTGGTTTAACACCCCCCATGCGCCACACCCAAAAGATCAACTTGCCCGCGTTTAAACAGGGCCTGTCAGGAGCCCGCCCAAGATCTTTGAGGCTCCTGGATGAGGCGGTCTGCGGGTTCAATGAGTGGGTGTTGCAGGCGGCTACTGTATCCATTAAATACACCACCGTGTCTAGACACAGGCACTCTCCCTCCCAACCCTGGTTCTCCCCTGAGCTGAGGGAGATGAAACTAGGCTGCAAAAAACTAGAACGAGCGTGGAGATGTGGGTATTGCTCTGAGACCAAATCTGCACTACGTTTAGCCCAAAAAGACTATTGCGCAGCCATTAAGGTTGCTAAAGGGAACTACTATGCAGGGCGTATCGTATCGCTAAAGCTGATAACAATAGTAGAGAGATCTTTTCTATTGTTAGGAGCTTTGTATCCCCTGTTGCTGATGCTGTCACTCTTCCGTCCTCTGCACAATGGTGCGAAGACTTGTCCACCTTCTTTATCAGCAAAATAGCCAAGATTCAGCAGGACCTACTAGCGGCTCTGCCTGCGGACTGCTTGGCGTCCGACGCGGGTCTTACAGCATGCCCCCACTCCGAACAGCAGCTTACGCACTTTCTGCAAGTTGAGGAATGTATTGTTCTGCCTCTTCTCCAATCCCTGAAATCCGGTTCCCCCGCTGACCCTTGCCCAGCCCGTGTGCTTTCAGAGGTGGCGGAAACGGTCTGTAGTGAGATCACGCAGATAGTGAATCTCTCCTTGGCTTAAGGCAAAGTGCCTCTCGACTGGAAACGAGCCAAACTTCTGCCGCTCCTGAAAAAACCGGGACTGGACGCTTCGGTCCCCGGGAACTATCGCCCCATATCCCTTTTGCCAGCACTCGCTAAAATCTGTGAGAAAGTGGTTCTTCAGCAATTGGAGAGTTTCGTAGAATCTTCCAATGCCCTCCATCCTGCCCAATCGGGCTTTAGGGCGGCCTACAGCACTGAGACTGCGCTGGTGGAGATGACTGAGGCAATTCGGGAGTGTTTAGACGGAGGCGGCAGAGCGGTCCTGATTTTATTGGACCTCTCTGCCGCGTTCGACACCGTCCCCTACGAGCTCCTCCTCGCCAGGCTGTCTGCTATTGGTATTGGGGGGGTTGTTCTGGCCTGGTTGTCCTCTTTCCTCTCCGATAGGACACAGCAGGTCTGGATGCCACCCCACGCCTCAGAGCCCAAACCACTTCTCACAGGGGTCCCTCAGGGATCTACTCTTAGTCCCCTACTGTTCAACATTTACATCACCCCCCTGGTTTATCTAGCGGAACAGTATGGGGCTAAGATTATAGGGTATGCAGATGATACCCAACTACTGTTTACCTGGCCTGACGATAATCTTGATACGTCGGCAGTCCATTTGTGTTTGTCCTCGGTATTTCGCTGGTTAACTCAGGCCCAGCTGAAGTGCAATGAGGACAAATCCGAGGTGCTTTTTTATGGTTCCTTTCCCCCCTCGTTCAGGAAGACGCTGTGGCCCCCAAACATTCCCAGCCCGAAAGAGATGGGGAGACCTGCGAAAAACCTTGGCATCTGGTTTTCAGAGGACCTTAGATTTGAGGACCATATTAAGAAGCTGACGGGCAGCTGCTTTGCCACGCTGAGAATGCTCCGCAAATTCTTCCCTTTGCTCCCAACGGATGCCAAGGAGACGGTTGCTCGAGCTCTCATACTGGCAAGGCTGGATTACGTTCCAGAGCCCCCCGCTGGCAGTCTAGACCCCTCAACTGGAACCTGCAGGTTCCATTCCAGAGCCCCCTGCTGGCAGTCTAGACCCCTCAACTGGAACCTGCAGGTTCCATTCCAGAGCCCCCTGCTGGCAGTCTAGACCCCTCTGACTGGAACCTGCAGGTTCCATTCCAGAGTCCCCTGCCGGCAGTCTAAACCCCTCTGACTGGAACCTGCAGGTCCCATTCCAGAGCCCCCTGTCTGCAGTCTTAGACCCCTCAACTGGAACCTGCAGGTCTCATTCCAGAGCCCCCACCCCCCGCCCCTGCTTGCAGTTAGACCCCTGTACTTGGAGCCTGCAGGTGCCATGCAGCCTAGACCCCTCTACCTGGATCCATCCCAGGGTGCCAGCCCCCTGCGTGCGCCTTTCGAGAGCCCTCGGACTGCGTCGCCTCCCTGCCCCTCCAATGGGGGGCTTCTGATGCCTCCAGCCCTGGTCCAGGCGCCTCAGATCACCCCCGGCGTCATATGAGCCCAGGAGCGTGGGTTGGAGGAGGGTAGGGGGGGTGTTGTCCTTCTCCTCTCCGGGTCACCGCTCTCTCTGACCCCAATCTCCCGTGCTGCGTCCCGCCGCCACGGCTGCCTTTTCCATTTTCTGCTCCAAGGACCCCGGTCCATGAGCGCCGTTCGGGAAGGCTCGACATTAACGAGGGCTGCGCAGCCTGGTGGGGGGGGGGGGGCAGGGCCGAGGCTCGGGTGCGGGTGTGCCACGTCACAGCCCCTAGCTGGCACATGCAGAGCCCCCCCCCCCCCAAGAACGCAAAGCCTTGCTGAGGGCTGTTCCGAGTCCAGCGAAGGATGCTCCAGCGGGCAGCGATTAGGCATCGGGGGCGCACAAGGGCGGGGGGGAGGCGCAGCGATAGCAGGTCTCGGCCACAGAGTGCGACTGTCCCTTGCTGTGCGCGAGCAGGGCTGCAGTGCCAAGGGGTGTGATGGGGGTGTAAGGCGACAGTGCCAGCATCCGCCAGGCTGCTTCCCTGAGAAGAGCGGGGGCATGGCCGGGCAACACGCCTCAGCTGAAGCCAACTGCTGGAAAGACTGCGGGAGCCGCAGAAAGCACTATACACGGTGGATTCAAAGCGCTTTAAAGAAGACAACACTATTCATACAGATCATTCAAAACCTTGAGCACACCCACGCGCCTTCCTACAGCCAGACACCGCTGCAGAGTCCTCCACACACACCAGAAATGACAGGGGTGCATTGTCAGCGTGGAGCATAAGGACTGAGAAAGCCCCCCAGCGTTCAGTGTCTGGCAGACTGTACTCTACCCCCCCCCGTCTCTAACGAGGCTGTGGTAGGTGTGAGAAGCTGGGTTCCTGTTGCTGTAACCCCCCACACTTTTTGCCTGACCACTGATGCACTTTTGACTTGATGTGCCCGGGGTCCCAGCCAATCAGTTTCCGAGGGCCTGTGTACTTTCTCCAAAACGAACCCAAACCCAATTGGCATCTCTGCCCACAGATCAGCCCCTGGTAAATGGCATCATATGTACCCAGACCACTGTGGCCAAGGAAGACCCTTAAGGGATGCAGCACTTATTGTGCCACCCTTAGGGGCCCTGCACCCTGACACACACACACACACACTGCCTTTGCAGGCTGCATGTCCTGGTGCAGAACAAAACAGTCGACATGGCACACATCCCTGTGTGCCATGCCCACAGAACCCACTGCCCTGGCTTAGATCAGTCACCCCTCTAGCTGGGTGCCCTAAGCAAGTGGTGAAGGTACAGGTGCAAGAGTCCTGTGCCCCTACAGTACCCAGGTCCATTCATGGGCACTGTGAGTGCAGTGCTGCCATTAAGAATATATGGTGCTGGGAGTTGGTCATTACAAACTCTACAGCACCATAAGGACTACACTGAAGACTGGGAAGTTTAGTATCAATCTTGTCAGCCCATTAAACCCACACTGATGCCAGTGTGGGATTTAATGAAAAATGCACACAGAGGGCATCTTAGAGATGCCCCCTGAAAAACGACCTACCACTAGTGTCCAGGCTGAGTGGCTGCTTTCAGCTGACACCACCAGTCATGTTTCTGGACCCCTGGATCGAGAGCCTGCTGCTCTCGGGGGCCTGAAACAATGAACCTCCTGGGACGAGGTGCCAAGCCTCCACCCCCAGGATGGGCAGGGTACATGAAGGGGAAGCTTTAAAGGCTTGCCACATTTGAGCTTCCCCGGGCCACTTGCTGCTTTCAGCAACTGATCCCCACTGATTCTGACCACCACTTTGGGCGGGATAACCGGCTGGAAAAACAAGTGAAGAAAAAAAGGAAGATTAAACAGCCGTGCTGAAGCTAACAAGAGGAGGGCGCCCACTGACTTGGCCCCACCTCTACTGACTTGGCCCCACCTCTACTGACCTGGCCCCACCTCTACTGACCTGTCCCCACCTCTACTGACCTGTCCCCACCTCTACTGACCTGTCCCCACCTCTACTGACCGTTCCCCACCTCTACTGACCTGTTCCCACCTCAAATCTGCTCCAGGGAAATCCCAGTGTGTCCTGCAGCCAGCAACCTCTAGAAACTTGGAGGGCCTGCCTGCCTCCAATCCAAAGACTCTATCTCCCGTGAACTCCGGATTTGTTCAAACACCAGACTACAGCTCCGCAAAGATCTGCACGTTTCCACAACTCTGCACCTGAAGCCCACGGCCCGAGTTCAAGTGGCCCAACACCAAGAGGAGAATTCCCCGGCAATCCTGCCCGAGATCTGGCAACCCCTGACCTGCCTCCTGCCGACACCTGCAGCCTCAAACCGGAAGGTTCCCCCAACTGCGACCAGCAGCTGGTAAGAAGATTCGACCGTAAAAGGCACCCCTGCACCCGACGCCCCCAAGGCGTTGGGTGGGCCAACCGACCGTGTCTAACCAACCCCCAAGATCCCAACTTACCTCTCCAACTGGTTGTCGCACCCAGAGGACCTTCGTCCCCGAGCGTGCAGTGCTTTTGCAACCCGGAGACTCCCCATTGAAAGCTGCAGGGCACCCAACGCCTAAACAGCACTCTGCGCCCGGCCGCCCCAGTGCCGCTGAAGGTGCATCTTTTGTGATGGCATAAACCTCCATTTGCCCTGAGCTTAAGTCCAGGAGCTTTGCTCCCACAATCCAGTGGCCTGCTCATCAGCAGCCACCAACCGGAGGCACCTTATCCCCCATTGGATAACATTGGGCCTCTGCATCCTGCACCCGGCCGCCCTGTGCCGCTGAGGGTGTAAGAAGAGTGCATTCTTGACCCTTGGGGACCCCTGAGTCTTACCCCAGAACACCAACTCCCACAACAAAGTACTTACCTTTAAACTGTTAACACTATTTTCCTCCATAGGACTGTTTTTCTATGAAAAGTTTCTAAGTGTGGAGTTGGAAAACCTAAAGAAATGCTTTAAAATTGTACTAACTAAAACGATTTTACTTACCTTTTTACAGGAAATGTCCCAGTGCAGTATCAAGGTATACTACACTGTGTAAGAAAAGTAATCTCAAAAGTAACTTACCTGTAAATATACTAAAAATCCTGTACAAAGTATATGTACTGTATTCTGAAAAGCATTGCACCATCAGTAACCCTACTGTAATCAAATCAAACTACATTTACAATTCATTCTGTTTTACCACTGTATATTTACTGCAAGGTAATTATCACTTACCTGTGCCAGGCTTGCGTGGTTCTAGGAAATAAAATAACTAAAATAATAATTTTATGCAAAACAATTGGTATGAAGTTGTTTTTGAGTGTGTGATTTAATTTACTGAGTGTGTATAACAAATACTTAACACTGTCCTCTGATACTTCCTTACTGCTCGCCCACACTACCACAAATAGAGAGTGAGGTGCTATCTACTTTACCTCGGCCTACCTTTGGGGTTCCACTGGACTCTGTGCACACTATACCTCACTTTGGTATAGTAAATACAGAGCCAGCTTCCTACAGTAGGTGTCCAGTCAGTGTCTGCCATCCTCATAGTAGGTGATCCCAGATTCTTGGAAATGGTTATTAGACCTTCTAAGGTGCCCTGGTTAGCATTAACCTTTCTCGAAGTTCCTTCTTTTAACTTTGCAATCTTAGTGCATGTATTGATAGCCGAAGTTGCACAGATTCAGAGCTCAGATTCTGAACTCTGTATTTGGATGCACAGCCCAATGATCCGCCCTTCTGCAACACTATCTTAGAAGTGATGCTAAGCAGGCACACTCCAGGTTTGCACGAGTGGTACTTCTGCATCCCTGAATAGTGCCTGGCATTCATGGTGGTTGCCAAGTAGTGCCATTTAGGACTGCTTCTTTCTGCTGCTTCATAGTTAAATTGGGGACAAGATAGCTGAGAATGATGTGGTGGGTTCTGAGCTCCACAAACAAGGCACGGGTTCTAGGTTCCCATGAAGAAGACATAGGTTCTTTCTAAGCTCCCACGAAGACCGGTTCTAGGTTCCTATGAATACACAGGTTCTGTGAGCCTTCCTAGATGCAGGTTCTTAGCGCCTAGAAAGAGAAGAGTTAAAAGTTCTGTGCACCCACAAAGGCACAGGTTCTAAGCTCCCACGAAGAAGACACAAGTTCTGTGCACCCACGAGAAAAATGTAGGTGTGAAGTTCACAGGGAGAAGACTGGGATCGAGTCTCGGACCGGAAGTGAACTGTGCCAGCTACAGTGAAAGATCCTTTAGTCACAGGCGAAAAGCGGCCAGTACACCCCACAAGAGCACAGATGATGCAATGGAGAACCCATGCCAGTGATAAACCATACCACATTGAAGGTGCGCTAGTGCCCACTGTGTACCCACATGCCTCAGTCTGTGTCTGAACACTGACTAGCCATGATGCCATCATAGGCTGTGATGCATTGAAGGAGCCCTGGTACCCCACATTTTCCCATGTGCCTCCTCTGTGCCTGAACACGGAGGCGCAGTGATGCCAGTCGTAAGCTGTGCCATGGAGGAAGGACTCTGGTGGCCACCATCTGCGTCTCAGTGACAGCGGAGGAGCCAGCAGGCCAGTCATAAGCTGTGCCACGATAAAGATGCCACACTGTCCCCAGTGCTCCTACATGGCTCTCAACCTGCCTCTGAACACAGAGTAGCCTTGATGCCAATCATAAGCTGTGCCATATTGAAGGTGCTCTGATGCCCACCATGTTCCCATGTGCCTGAACACACCGGAGCCATGATGGCAGTCATAAGTGGCTGAGATCTGAAAGAAACAGGTTAGTATTAGATGCCTTACCTTAGAATATCCTCAGGCGTCAGACTGGATCCGGAAACATTTGCGAAGCAGCACCCTTGCGCGTCGGTAGGCGTTGTCTGCGGCTCCGCGTCCGTCGTCTGTGTTGTTTGGGCCAGGATGACTTCGCCGGAGTATTTAGACGCCGCCCTCGCGCGCTGACATTAGTTCTTCTTTTTTCCGAGTATCCGGAAAAAGTTGTACCCATAGTCCATTTTTGACTAACTTTTTCGATCCTTTTTGATCATCTTTCGAAGTCTATTGACTCTGATGGTGCCGGTAGGGAAGCTTGGGTTCAAACCCTGCGCCGATTGTTTCCGAAGGGTGTTGGTAACTGACCCCCATCGCCGGTGCCTTCACTGTCTGGGCCCCGACCACAAGTCCTGCTCTGACTGCCGGGACCTGACGTCCAAAGCTAGACTGGAATAGTCCCGCAAGCGACTCGAGCTCTGGCAGTCAGCAGCTCGAGGTCCCGGTCTGGAGGGAGGTCGAGGGACCGGTCGCGGTGCTGGAGTCACCACAGTTCCGGGAGTAGTCATTGGTCTTCGGGCTCGAAGTCCTCAGGTAAGAGGCATAAGAAGTCAGAGGTGACATCGCTCTTCTGACTCCCCCCGATGCTCGCGTGACGCGGCCGGGGTTCAGGCGACACCGGCTCAGCCGGAGCAGCAGGAGACGCGGCATGCTCCATACCAGACGGTCCCTTGGCAGAACGCGATGCCGGAGGAGATCGAGACCTTCCTCATGGCCATGAGGCCGCTAACTCCTCCGTCGGGTTCCGCTGCGCCTTTGGACCAAGTGGCCCTGACTGGGTCCCCAAGCGGGCCGGGTGCTTCGGCCCTGGTGCCGTCGGGTGCTTCGGCCCAGGCGCCGTCCGCGATTTCGGTCCCGACACCGCAGGGCCCCGCCGGTCGACCGTGCCGGCCCCCAGGGTGTCACCCCCGGTCCTACCCTCAATTCGGATCCGTATTCGACGCCTCTTGGAGATTTCTACTTCTACGACCTGACCCCATCCTTTGAACCGGACTACCAGGTGATGTGTGGCGAGGAAGATTGGGAGGGGTCCGAGGACCCTCTGGCACGTGAGTGTCAGTCTTCTCAGGACTGGACAGGTGAGCTTGGGGAGGCCAGTGGTCTGGACACTTCGCCCAACGCGGGCTGCCAAGGCCTTGGGCCTTGAGCTCCCCGTCGCGGCCGTGAGGACTAACCTCCTCACTGAGGTCCTTAACCTGCAGGCAAGCTCGGCCGAGCCTCTGCTGCCTTTTAATGAGACCTTGTCAGACGTTCTTCTGGGCCCTTGGTCCAAGCCTGCTACAGGTGCACCTGTAGATAGGAACATGGCCAGGCGCCACCGCCCGGCTCAGGGCGACCCTTGCTTCCTGTCCACCCACCCCACCTCCGAGGGCCTGGTCATCCAGGCCTCTTACTCCCAGTCCGCATTCCCGACTGCTCCCCCGATCGGGAATCCAAGAGGTATGAGCAATACGGGAAAAAGGTATTCTCCTCCCTGAGTTTTGGGGTGCGGTCAGTCAACACCGCATGCCTCTTGGGCCGTTACACTCACTCTCTGTGGGACACTATCACGGACGTTCTGCCACAATGTCCGGAGGAGGCCCGACTAAACTCGCCCAAGCCCTTGCGGAGGGTCGAGATGCGGCACGGTATTCCATCCGGTGTGGGCTGGATACCACGGACTCACTGGGCAGAGCGATGGCAACGACGGTGGCGATTCGTCGCCACGCCTGGTTGAGGTCCGCCAACTTTTCGGCTGATGTCCAAAACACCCTTATGGACATGCCGTTTGATGGCCGTCGCCTCTTTGGCGACAAGGCAGACCATGCGCTTGAGCGCTTTAAGGACTCCAGCGCTACGGCCAAGTCCTTTGTCCTCTCTGCCCCGCGACAGTCAATGGCTGCCTTTCGCTCCTTTCGTGGCCAAGGAAGGGGTGACCCCACAGGTCCTGCCAGCCGCAGGCTGCAGACTTCCATCCAGCGCGGTGGCGGACGTGGAAACCGCCGTGGCGGTGGTCGGGGACAACGGCGAGGCCAGTCCACACCTACCCCTGCAACATCCGCCTCAAAACCCTCCTAGTCTGAGCTTTCGGGCCCATGTGATGCCAGTGCGGGGCAGGGTTCGCATCACCATCTCCACTGGCGCACTGTCACATCGGACAGGTGGGTGCTGCAAATCGTCCGAAGGGGCTACTCCCTCCCCTTCGAGGCATCCCCTCCAGCCATGCCACCGCAGTACCACTGCGTGTCGGGGATCACCTGAAACTTCTACAAGAGGAAGTTACGGCCTCTTGGCCAAGGGGGCCATCGAGTGCGTTCCTGGGCCAGAAGTAGGGTGTGGTTTTTACTCCCACTACTTTCTGGTACCCAAGAAGGGCAAAGGGGGCCTACGCCCTATCTTGGACCTGCGGAACGTCAACGGCTTCCTCCGGAAAGAGAAGTTCAAGATGCTGACTTTGGCTCAGGTCTTAGCTGCCCTGGACCCGGGAGACTGGATGGTAGCGTTGAACTTGCAAGGTGCTTATTTTCACATCCCCGTCCTGCCGGCCCTCTGGCGTTACCTGCGGTTCATGGTAGGCCACGAGCACTTTCAGTTTACCGTGCTCCCCTTCGGCCTTACCAGCGCCCCACGGATGTTCACGAAAGTGATGGCGGTGGTCGCAGCTTATCTGCGCAGGTTAGGGGTTTCAGTCTTCCCCTATCTCGACGACTGGTCGTCAGCCACCTCCAGACTATGGCCGACCTCCTGCACTTGCTGGGGTTCTCAATCAGTGTGCCGAAGTCACACCTGTGTCCCTCTCAGAAGCTCCTCTTCATCGGAGCGGTTCTAGACTCAGCGCAGTTTCGAGTTTATCCTCCCGAACAGCGGGTTTGGGATATTCAGGCTCTGATTCCGATTTTTCAGCCGTTATCCCGAGTCTCGGTCAGGTTGACGCTGCGGCTTCTGGGGCTCCTGCATCCTTCTGGTGCATCACGCCAGGTGGCGGATGCAAGCTCTGCAGTGGGACCTGAAGTTTCAGTGGGCCCAGCATCATGGCAACTTGTCCGACCATGTCTTGATCTCGGAGGGCACTGCAAGACAGTTGCAGTGGTGGCTCACGGACCGCGATTGGGTCAGCGGCAGATCCCTCTCCCTACCCCAACCGGAGAACGTAGTTGTGACTGACGCGTCCCTCCAGGGCTGGGGGGGGCCACATGGGAGAGGCGGAGATCAGAGGCCTCTGGTCTCCGGCGGAGTCCCGGCTCCACATCAACCTTCTGGAGCTGCGGGCGATCCGGCTTGCACTGAAGGCATTCCTCCCCTCTGTCCGTGAGTGTAGTGCAGGTGTTCACGGACAACACCACTGCCATGTGGTACTGCAACAAACAGGGCAGAGTGGGGTCGTGGACCCTATGCCAGGAGGCTCTGCGCCTCTGGCAGTGGCTGGAACATCAGGGCGTGACCCTGGTGGTTCAGCACCTGGCAGGTTCCCTGACCGCCAGGGAGGACGAACTCAGCTGTCGGTGCATGATGGATCACGAATGGCGTCTGAACTCCGGCATGGCGAAAGGCCTCTTTCAGCAGTGGGGAGAGCCTTGGTTAGATCTATTCGCCACAGAAGAGAACGCGCAATGTCATCAGTTCTGCGCGTTGGAATTTCCAAGGCGGCACTCGCTCGGAGACGCTTTCCGTTGCGAGTGGTGCTGCGGTCTGTTGTATGCCTTTCCGCCTATACCACTTCTGCCCAGAGTGCTGAAGAAGATCAGACGCGACCGGGCCCAAGTTATCCTTGTGGCTCCGGACTGGGCACGAAGATACTGGTATCTCGAGCTACTCAGCATGTCTGTCGATGCCCCAATTCGTCTGCCTCTTCAGGAGGAACCTTCTGTCGCAGCAGCAGGGGACGGTCCTCCACCCGAACCTGTCCAGTCTTCACCTCCATGCTTGGAGATTGAGCGGCGACAGTTGAGACCATTTGACTTGCCTCCTGAAATTTGTAATGTGATTCTGGGAGCGAGGCGTCCCTCCACAAAGACGGTATTCGCCTGCAGGTAGAACAGATTTGTGGCATGGTGCACAGCAAAGGCTGTGGATCCACTCTCTGCCACCCTTTCTGAGGTTCTCTTCCTCCTTTCTCTTGTCCAGCAAGGCACTATCAAGAGCTACCTTTCTGCCCTTTCTGCCTTCTTAAGGCTACCTGATCAGCCTTCTTTGTTCAAGTCCCCGATTGTAAATAGGTTCTTGAAGGGCATCACTCATATGTCCCCCCTTTTCCTTTCGTGATGCCCCAGTGGGACTTGAACCTGGTTCTGATTTACCTGATGTGCGCTCCTTTTGAGCCGCTTCATAACTGTCCTCTCAGTCTTCTTACCCTTAATACTGCTTTCCTGGTTGCCATCACCTCTGCCGGGAGAGTGAGTGAGCTCCAGGCTCTTTCCTACAAGCCTCCTTTCCTTTCTGTCCATCCGGACAAGGTTGTGTTGCGGACAAGACCCTCTTTCCTGCCCAATGTAGTAAATGTAAATGTAGTATACTTGTAAAGCGCACAGCTGCCCCAGTAACGGGGCGTCCCGGCGCTGTATAACGCTGTTGAACCCTTCCTGGCTCTTCCTGTGAGATGCCCCTCCTGGGCACCCTCAAGGTGAAGCCAGGCATCCCAGTTTTGTTGGGGCTTGGGACCCATGATTAGAGTAGGCGCTGAGGCGAGAATTATCGAGTCCACGGACATTGAGCCCAAGACCCTGCCGCGTCGGGACTTGAACCCTGGTCCCGGGCCTGATCTCTGCTTCAGAGTCTGCCGCTCTAACCAGTGAGCCACACTCATAGCCTTCCACATCAGGCAGTCTATCACCTTGCCCACCTTCTTTCTGCCTCCGCATCCCTCTAAAGAGGAAGAGCGGCTCCACCGTCTGGACCCAAACGTGCGCTCTCATACTATCTGGATCGCACACGCCAGTTCGGGTGGATGACCAACTCTTTGTTGGTTACGTGGGCGCTAAGAAGGGACGGGCGGTTCACAAACGGACCATCTCTCAGTGGGTCATCTTGTGCATCAAGCCATGCTACTCTTTGGCTAAGAAGGAGCCTCCTGCTGGGCCATGGCGGCTACTACTGCCCTGGGCCGGGGAGTCCCCTTACAGGACATGTCAGGCAGCTACGTGGGCCTCGCTGCACACGTTCGCAAGACACTACTGCCTGGACAGCCAAGTCCGGAGGGATGGCTTCTTTGGCCGTTCCGCCCTCCAGGACTTTCTGGTGTGATTATTGGTTCACAGACCCACCACCAGGGTTGGTATTGCTGGGGTATCTATTCTAAGGTAAGGAATCTAATACTAACCGGTTTCTTTCAGATGCACAAGTTACTTATCTTCGGTAACGATATATCTGTAAGAAACAGTAGTTCGTATTAGATTCCTTTCTGCCCCACCCATCCTCCCCGTTCTGCGAACCGATATCTAGGGTTAAGGTCATCCCCTTTCAGGGCCCTAGTTTCATGGCACCAGTGTTGGTTTTTAACATGGCTCGGCGTTTCTGGCGCAGAAAAGCTGTATATAAGAACTGACGTCAGCGCGCGAGAGCGGCCTCTAAGTACTCCGGCAACATAATCCCGGCGCCAACGACGCCGATGACTGACGCGGAGCCGCAGACGATGCCTATCGACGAGCAAGGGTACTGCTACTCAAGTTTCCGGATCCAGTCTGACGCCTGAGGATATTCTAAGGTAAGGAATCTAATACTAACTACTGACAGATATATTGTTACAGAAGGTAAGTAACTTGTGCATTAATTCACGCACTCCATCCATAACTTTATCTCTATACTTGAGTGAGAAGGGTATACAGTGACACGGAGCAGGCACACTGCATCAAGTGGTAAAGCACACCAGACTCTGCCTGCCTCCCTGCACCTCCACTTTTTCAACAGGGTTCGTTTACGCCAAGCCCCACACTGCAGGGAGCCATTTTTAAAGTCATGAGCCAAGATTAACACCTTTGCTGCGGCGGGTATTCCGCCCCAGCGCTATGTGGCGGGGGGGCCCGCAGTGCGCCCGTGATGGTGACGGAACCGCTCCGTCACCAGCCTCGGTTAAGCTGTGCTCATGACCAAGCGGTTCCGTTATGGCCCCACCCGCTCAATACAACACGCAGCGCAGGTGCGAAATCAGCGCTGCGCAGGTGCGTCGGGCGGGCCATGACGGAACCGCTCCGTCATCAGCACAGCTCCACTGCGGCTGATGACGGAGCGGTTCCGTCATCAGCACGGAAAAGGTTAGAGGTGGGCAAGCCCACTGAGTAACAAGGGCCATTTCTGGCTCTAAGAGTCCATGCACGAGCCAAGCCCTAAACATATTTGGCATCTAAATCATGCAGCAAGGACAATGTGAGAATATGTCCAGGTGTTTCCAGATTTCAAAAAATTGTATTTCTTGAAAACGCAGAAGTTTCACCTCACTACTTCCGATTATTTGAGAGCTTATTACAAGAGATTTTAAACGTGAACTGAAGCATTCCTGCCCACACCATGATGAAAATGCTATTAGTGACATTAGAGTAAGTCCGAGACCCAGCTCTCCCGGTGCTGCTGTTAAAAAGGGTTTCAAAGACAACCAGTAACCAAAGACCCTTTTATGTTGCCCGGCGGTGTCGCCTCTATGACCCACCAATATTAATCAATGAAGAAGCAGGCGCTGGAGACTGGAAGGCAGGAAACGAGGATTTTATTCTCTCCGGAGGAGAACACATCAATTCAGACAGCAAGTATCGTCACGAGGTGCTCTAACCACATCTCTGAGGCCTGGCCTCTTATACTAGGGTTTATGACCTTTATTGCACGTCACACATTCTCGCAACATTTTGACATTTGAAAGAACATCCTCGGAATCTCCCCTTCAGGCCCGTTCCCACATGCATTTACAGTTGAATTCCCCACCCCGGTCACAACAGGTGATGATTGTCGCGCAGCAGGGCATTCCGCTGATTCACGGAATGCATGGGGTTGATCGGATCTCATAGGGTGGGGGCTTTGATCGGCTCGAGGGTCTTTTGATGGGGAGGGGAAGCTTCCTACTGTACGGGGTAATAAGCAGTATCCGCAGGGCCAGGTGGCGGCCTGGGAACAGGAAAGACAAACGGGGACACAGGAAAAGGGGGTTTGCATCAAAAGGGTCTGCGACCATGAAAGGAATGAAGGGAGGTGTCGTGCTGGGAACAGGATGGGATTCTGCGGTGAAGCTGCGCTGAAGAGGGGTTTATGACCCAAGGCATGAGAGAGCGGGGGTTGTCAGCGTGCGGGGGGAATGCTTGCGAGGTTAAGAGAGAGAGAGAGAGAGACGCGCTAGCTATCAGCGAGGGGCAGGGAGGCCATGGTGTTCAAAAATGGCTGCCGCTTGTGCGCAAGGCAGGTGAGGGTGGGAATGACCGGTGCGTGGGGGTCTTTCGTGAAGGTGATTCTGATCGTAACGGCTAAAATATGGCGGGAGTACAGGACGAAAAGTGTGGCATCGGAAAAAAGGCAAGATGGCGTGGATAATGTTCACCAAACTGTACTAATTTTCCACAGTCCTCCCTTTAACATTTCCAAGACATCTTGCTGGCCTATTTCCTATCTATACCTATTGCAGCGGTCATAAGTAAGGGAGAGGGGACTTAGGCAAAAGAACTGTGCATAAACATCACATTATAAACGTCACATTATAAACATCACATTGAAAAATCTCATCACCTAGTAGGCGGGTTCATCGTTAAGTTGGTC
Source organism: Lissotriton vulgaris (assembly GCF_964263255.1). Classification (NCBI taxonomy): domain Eukaryota; kingdom Metazoa; phylum Chordata; class Amphibia; order Caudata; family Salamandridae; genus Lissotriton; species Lissotriton vulgaris. Next base: position 2,012,121,301 of record NC_141693.1, on the reverse strand, counting down.
GCAGAAAAAGTCATCGTAATGCATTATCAGACTAGAATTACGTAGAGAGGGCGATGGGTACAGATCATAGATACTTATAGTCATTCGGAATAGGAGCTGGTAAGTTATCATATAAGTAAGTCTTTTTCGTATTCGGCGGGGGCATAGTTAGTCCAAGGGTGATTGGGAGAGAAAGGAGATATAGTAAAAAAATATCAGAGTTCTCGGTGTCTTTGTCGTCTTCTGTTGGCACTGTTAAGCACCTGGATTACAATTCGTTCTGTCAACAGGAATGTTCATGTGGATTGAGTCGTTGGAAGTCTGCGGGTAAGGGTACATTTTGTTTGGTTTCGCCAGACCTCATAGGAGAAATGCGTTACGGTTTTGGAGCAAGTGCATTTTCTTCCGTAACCCAGAGCATAGGATTGTGATGAAAAGTGCAATTGTCCTTGAGTTGTGGGATCCGTTTGTTTCTTGAGTCTTTGTGGTGGGTATTTCCTGTTGCTTCCATCATCATCGAGGCGTTCAGCAGCGGGTAGAACCACATACTTCGTTCATCTTCTCTTTAGGGGCGACCCTTGGTGGAGTTCTAGGTCACCGTTCTGAGATTAACATAGTTCGTGGGCTACTTAGTCGGAGCTCCCTCTCTTTTGACGCAGGGAATACCCTTCTCTGGGTAGCTCAGTAGGATTTTTGGAGGAACTTGGAAGTTCAGGTAGAAAGGTGTGGGTGTGAACAGTCCTTATGGTAGGTCGGAGGAGGAGGGGATGGAGCAGGGCCAAGTCGGGAACAGATCAGGGGGACGGAGAATTTGAGACAGGCGGGTCCATAACCAGGTTCAGAGAGCGGGGACCTTTTGGCACATGTCGATCATAGAGCAGGGGCTTCAGGTCAGCCCTTTCCTTAGCTTTGTCTGAAACAGTGCCTCATCCTGCGACTCCTTACTGCTGTGGTCTCGTCTCGACCTCCGTCGCTGAGGTTCCACGATCCGCAGTCAGGCCGCGTGCTCCCACATCCGGTCTCTTTCTCCTCCGACAGTGGTACCCTTAAATGAGTTTGAAAAGACAGTCTTTAGAGATTTTGCAGAAGAAGGTAATTACATAAATCTATTTCTCTCCCAACGCCAAGCAACTGGGGTAAACACTCGCTACATTTGAGATTTGCAGCCAACGTATAAACAATTGATGATGGGTTTGCTGGATTTCTTACAACTTTCCTTTGTGGCTAATTCTTTGGCGTTTTGTTGGTTATTACATTCATTTGTCGTGGCATGAGGTCTGGTACCCATTCATTGCATTCGTCTATTTCAGTAGATGTTGGTTCCTCTGGTAGAGACCCATTTCCCTAGTACGAGTCTTGCAAGGCTAGGCCGGTTTTCAGGGCTTTGTATTTTACGAAAAAGTGCAACGTGCTATTCACCATAGTCTGATAGGCATCCTTCTGAGGGATGAACATAGGCTAAACGACTCTCCATTACATCAAAACATCTTATTTTCAACAAGGTTTACTGCAACAAGTTCCTTTCGGTTTTCGATCTAATTTTAATTTTGCACACATCTTTCTAACTTTCTATATAAATTCTCGCAACCTGGTTACTATAAAAACTCGGGGGGGGGCTTGCGATAATTATCAAACTTATCCTTGGGGTGTGTGGGATCTTATGGAAAACAATTAAGAACACAGTAAATTGGAGCAAGGGGCGTTTTCCAGATTTTCGTTCAGGGCAGCTGATACCAAACTGGGGGCATTTTGGGAAGACGGGGGTGTCTCGATAATTTGGAATGGGGAAGGTCGCATTACCACAGACACATTTTATCATAGAAGCCACTGACAAATAGTTCCCTGACTGTGGGTCAAATTTAGGGAACCTTAGTCGTCTTCCCTGTCCCTTTCCTTTTGGCCAATTTAAATTTCATCCATATTTAGCAGAAAAGGAGAGGTAGTAACGTGGTATCGATACAATTTTATTTAGGACGAATTTGTGCAAATACTTGTGGTATTTGGGGCCAATCAGGAGGTGCACCAGGTTCGCCAATTAGGTGCCAGTCGTTAGGAAGAGGGAAAAGTGTGGAGGGGTGAAAGAGAGAGAGAGAGAGAGAGAGAGAGAGAGAGAGAGAGAGAGAAAGGGAGAGAGAAAGGGAGAGAGAGAGAGACAATAGGCTAAACAGTACACGTGTGACATGGAGAATGACCGTGTATTGTTTGGGCTATTCAGTGCGTTACCCAACGTTAGTCGTTTCGGGTCTGTGTTAGGATGTAGAAAGCATGCAGTTTTGGGACGGAAGAGCATTAGGTCAGGTACAAAAAGGTCGTGCATTGGGTAGGGCGTCTTTTTGTGTCGTCTTGCAGCGTTAGTCCGTTTTCATGCATCGGGCGTGACGTGGCTCCAGATTCCTTACGATACTCTAATCGGGACTCTAATGTAACCTGCAGAGGGAAAAAAGGAGGAAAAGGGAGGGGGGGACAACATTCAAACACATCAAATGTACGGGCACGAAAGTCCTTTACTTACCGCGTACTCGTACTTATCTCTTCGGGATATAATCCCTCGGGTCTTGGTTTCTGAAGTCAAGGGGCGGGCAATGCGATAGGTGGTTCATGAGGGGTTCGAGGATGGCATCATGGATCGTGTGTAGGGAAACGCTAAAAAGGAATCAGAGGTGCCTAGCGCGAGGTACCCGGTTTTGTAGATGTATCTGACCATCGGGGTCCTTAAATCATTCTCAAAGCTGTGATGTTCTAAGGCATATCAGTTCTTCGGTCAACCCTGTACCTTAGTATCTTCGACCACCATACCTTTATAATATTTTATCAATCACACCGCTTTACTTTACCCATTCTCAGAAGTCGAGGTCCTTCTACATACGTTAGTTCCTGAGCTTAGTCGCATGTTTTGGAGGTAGTGTATCATACCTTTGATTCGATCATCAATCCAGGGCCGAACAACCATTTCTCAGATAACCTAAAAAAAAGAGCAGAATGGTTGCGCACAGAAAAAGCCCTCCCACCAATTCCCACATTTACAAAAGTATGTGATGCCTATTCATTGTTTGGAAAACCTTTATTTGCGTAATCGTTCAGTACGTAAAATGTGAGAGTGCAATCATATTCTGGCCGGACATGTCGACGATGGAAGCACATACAGTAGGGGGGTTATTTTGCGGCACAAGAATATGTTAGAAAGGCCTAATTAATTATTTGCAAGTAACTAAAACGTTTCATTGCGTGATGAGGGATCAGGGGCATTTCAGTTCATAAATGGAAACACAGTCAAGTTCATTGTAATCACATTTCCTAGATGTGTACCGTGGGTGTGCATCATGAGCGACGTTAGGTACCAGTTACAATAAATATCAAAATAAATCGTTCATGAAATCAACATTTTTACGGGACCCCTTTCAAATGTTCGTCAAGTGAACCTTCCTCCCCTTTTCATCAAGTGCGCAAAGGTTCGTATAAAAAATCTTAGTACATCAAGTTTCATTAGCTAAGGAACACCACGAGGCAACCGTTAGTTCCTATTGATACCGGCGCCATTTTGGGCGAGGCCGGTTTAGTCCGGAAGTAGCATCAGGGGCAAAAAAATGTCCTCGACGATTGGCGGTTGGACCAGGGTCCTTTTCGGCAGTTAAAAAAAACTTGTGCTAACAGAGGGGCTGGTGGTGTGGACCGTCAATCAAGAGAGGGAGGGGGTAGAGTCTTTCTTACCGGGTCATGTTGATGTTCAGCCGGAACTTACTCGAGTTCGTTAGCCCATAATGTTCCTGGGTGGTTCAGACGGAAGCTGATGCAGACACGAGGGCACCGCCATCTTGTTGCTGTGCCGTGGTCATTTCATTTGTGATCAATGCAGCTGTTCCCCACCGGAAGTCTGAAGGGGCTGAGGGCTCTTGGGACTTTGGTAGAATCTTCAAAGTCGAGGGGATGTTTGTCGATGGTGGGGGCTTGCGCCCAGGTGGGCGAATGCCCGAGTTGCAATTTTGGACAAAGTTACTCCAGAGGCCTAGCCCCGCCTTCCGAGGGCCCAGACGCCATTTTGAGACCCTGCGGCAGCCGCCCTCCGTCGTATCTTTCAGGAGTGGAAGAAACTTCTTGTGGCGACAAAGACAGAACATCATGCTGTTGGAGCAGGACATTTTGGTTCGGGGCGCCAGGGTGCAACAGTGGAGCCTTCATCCGGGGAGGTGAGGGAGGCTCGTCCGTGCCGCCTCAACCTCCCGGCGCATCCCACGCCGTCCCTTTGAATCAGGGGTGCACATGATGACCACCCTACACCCCTGATTCCGACTCTTGGGGGACCATCGTACGTCCGGTGTTATTCAAGTATGCCCATCGGACATTGTGTGTCCTGTGCTGCGCAAATATACCAGTCGGGCATTGTATGTCCTGTGTTACGAAAATATACCAGTCGGGCATTGTATGTCCTGTGCAGCGTAGGTATATGGCCGTCTCCCGGCTGGAGGACATCGGCGCCGGACCAGGGCAGGGAAGCCTCCTACCTGTGGAGGCGGGAGAGGCTCGTCCGGGTCGCCTCTCCCTCCCTGCCCACCCTGCATCCGTTCGATGGAGGAATTCGTGATGGCCGGACCAGGAGATACGAGGGAGGGGGTCATTTGCATCCGCCCCCTCCCCACTCGTGGCCCGGGGGGTCGCCATCCCTGGAAGGGTAGTATGGGAAGACCATTTCATTGCCTGCTTTGTGGAGCCTCCGGTACCTTCTCGCCGGCGATCTCTTTTGGTCCATGGCTACTGGCAGGCCCCGCCCCACACGTGCTATGTGTTTCGGGTGGGCGGGACCATCGAACTGTTACATTTCGAGGACTTCCGGAGTGAGCATAATATTTTTTATATTTCTCCTATTAGTACAGTTTGTTTTAGAGAGTGTTCTACTAGTTATTCCATTTACCGTTGGTTGTGTGTTTTCTTTACCGTAATTAAATCCTAAGTTATATAATAGACGTTTGGCTTCCTTGAGTCCTTTCTCTAACGGGGGTTGTCTACACTGGCCTGTAATTGTGTTTGTTTTTCAGAGTGGGGGAACGACAGAGAGCAATCAGTCCCAGAACTCCAACATGTCGTTAAAATTGGTCTGACGAAATCTGTGCCATCGAGCATAATCAAACGGGTGGTTCTATCTGTCCTGTCTGCACTAGTCTGATTGGTCTTTATCTCGCGCCTTTTCCCTTTCTGTCGGCCTGTTCTTTCTGTCGACCCTCCGTTCTTACCTATGCTCTGCAGAGTCGGGCATTGGGCTTTCCAGTGCCCGAGACATCTACAGAAAGCACATTGGTTTTGTTTTAAATCTGTTCGTTCTGTGCATAGTGTCGGGGGATCACTTTCGGGTCGTTGTGTCCCGGGGTTGACTTGTCGGCACATCCCTTTACACCGTTCCCTTTTCATGTCTACTCCTCGGAGCTGTGCCATCGCTGGCCCTTCCCTTTGCCTACTAGACGTTTGGAGGGTTGTCCGTCGCGTCCCTTTACCTTTTCTAAATTCGTCGCCTTCCCTTCGTCGTGTGGCTTCTTTGCGCCACATACCGAGACTATCGAGCATAATAGGTGTTGTTTCATTCCTACGAAGGGCTATTTCTACCGTTTCTGTTTTGTCAAGATCGAAGGATCCTCTCAGTGGCCACTGATTTTCTCGATCTTTTTTCGTATATTTATGCCACAGCTCACTATAGGCTATAGCGATCAATCCATGCTTCATGAACATGTCCTTATTAGGGGTGCCTTCCAGCGGAGCCGGATGGTTCATCTCTAATAAGCGGTCCGGGCTAAACAGGCTACTAACCAGTGGGGAGAAGACAGGCATGACGGATCACAATGGGATAATAGTCAGCACTACCTATCTTATCACTGCATGCAAAGACTAGACAGAATATTTCTATTCTACGTTATTTGCAGGTAGTGAATACCTCATGAACCAATCTTGAGCAATCAATGTTAGGTCAAAAAATAAAAAATCAATATGGTCAATGGGGAGAATAAGTAGGCTCGCAAAGGTTCGCGTCACCTACCCTTTCACTATCTGCAAAGAGGGGACCTATTCTTCCCTATTTGCAGACAGAGAATCTCCAGAAAACAATCTATAACAGTTAATCAATGGGGGAGGGGCAATTGTTCAGTGGGGGGAGAAAGATAGGTCCGACGGGTGCGTACCTATCCTTCGCTGTTTATAAAGGGAGAGCCTGTTGTTTCTCCGTTTGCAGACAGCGAATCTCCAAATAAATTAACAAAAAGTAATACTAGTATTTTCTCATCAATTATCGATCACTTTCAATTATCAATCACTTTCGCAATTCGTCGTGTTTACACGACCTTACCCAGACCGCATGGACAGTTTCTTGTCTTCCGAATCCAGCGCCCGATCGTCCTCTTCTCTTCGTACTTCTCGTGGCACTCCTGATGGTTCCCAGTCAGGACCGCAGATCACTCGAGAGAGGTCTGTTCGGAACCAGTGAAGTTCGGATGATCGGCTGTCAGACGAGGGTCTATCGGACAGGGTACCTTCCGATCGTTGCAGTCGTTCACTCTGTCGTCAGGACCTCTCCCACTGGATCCACGAGTCGCTGATGGGCCCCACGTTTGGGACGCCAATTGTTAAAAAGGGTTTCAAAGACAACCAGTAACCAAAGACCCTTTTATGTTGCCCGGCGGTGTCGCCTCTATGACCCACCAATATTAATCAATGAAGAAGCAGGCGCTGGAGACTGGAAGGCAGGAAACGAGGATTTTATTCTCTCCGGAGGAGAACACATCAATTCAGACAGCAAGTATCGTCACGAGGTGCTCTAACCACATCTCTGAGGCCTGGCCTCTTATACTAGGGTTTATGACCTTTATTGCACGTCACACATTCTCGCAACATTTTGACATTTGAAAGAACATCCTCGGAATCTCCCCTTCAGGCCCGTTCCCACATGCATTTACAGTTGAATTCCCCACCCCGGTCACAACAGGTGATGATTGTCGCGCAGCAGGGCATTCCGCTGATTCACGGAATACATGGGGTTGATCGGATCTCATAGGGTGGGGGCTTTGATCGGCTCGAGGGTCTTTTGATGGGGAGGGGAAGCTTCCTACTGTACGGGGTAATAAGCAGTATCCGCAGGGCCAGGTGGCGGCCTGGGAACAGGAAAGACAAACGGGGACACAGGAAAAGGGGGTTTGCATCAAAAGGGTCTGCGACCATGAAAGGAATGAAGGGAGGTGTCGTGCTGGGAACAGGATGGGATTCTGCGGTGAAGCTGCGCTGAAGAGGGGTTTATGACCCAAGGCATGAGAGAGCGGGGGTTGTCAGCGTGCGGGGGGAATGCTTGCGAGGTTAAGAGAGAGAGAGAGAGAGACGCGCTAGCTATCAGCGAGGGGCAGGGAGGCCATGGTGTTCAAAAATGGCTGCCGCTTGTGCGCAAGGCAGGTGAGGGTGGGAATGACCGGTGCGTGGGGGTCTTTCGTGAAGGTGATTCTGATCGTAACGGCTAAAATATGGCGGGAGTACAGGACGAAAAGTGTGGCATCGGAAAAAAGGCAAGATGGCGTGGATAATGTTCACCAAACTGTACTAATTTTCCACACTGCTACACCACTCTGCCCCCCCCCTCCCCCCACCCCTCCTCATGTTCGGGAGTGCTTTCTCCTGCTTTTTCCTGTTTTTCATTGCTTTCTCCTTTTGCCTCATTTTTCACTGCTTTCTCCTGTTTTCACTGCTATTTCACTGCTTTCTCTGTTTTTTCACTGCTTTCTCCTGTTTTTCACTGCTTTCTCCTGTTTTTCACTGCTTTCACCTGCTTTTGTCTAGTTTTTCACTACTTTCTCCTACTTTTGCCTCGTTTTTCGCTGCTTTCTCCTCGTTTTTCACTTTCTCCCGTTTTTCACTGCTTTCTCCTTTTGCCTCGGTTTTCACAGCTTTCTCCTGTTTTTCACTGCTTTCTCCTTTTGCCTCGTTTTTCACTGCTTTCTCCTGTTTTTCACTGCTTTCTCCTGCTTTTGTCGTTTTTGCCTGCTTTTGTCGTTTTTGCCTGCTTTTGTGTCGTTTTTCACTGCTTTCTCCTGTTTTTCACTGCTTTCTCCTGTTTTTCAGTGCTTTCACCTGTTTTTCACTGCTTTCACCTGCTTTTGTCTCGTTGTTAGGTTTCGCCTGTCGAAAGCTGCGCAGCAGCGTTTCGCGCAGGCGAAATCTTATGAGAATAGTATGTGGGCTTTGTCCCGCCTCTGTCTTCCATTGGCTAGTTCCATAAATGGAGGCTAGCCATTGGAAGAAAGAGGCGTCCGTCATTGTGCGAGGCGATTTGTGGGCGTTCCGGCGATTTTATTTATTTTTAGGTCTCGCCTTTACCATTCTGCAGGAATGGGAAATGGGGAGAATTCAAGTCGGCTATTTTCTCTTCAAACCAAAGGGCTTTCAGCCGCGGTTTTCTTGCAGTGCCCGTGAACCACGTGATAACATGCACGCGCATTCAGGGCCAGCCAGCCCAGCACATCAAAGGGCTTCTCCTCCCCTAATTATTCATGGCCGGCCGCAGGCCGGCCGTACTTTCAGTTTCCCCAGAACGGCTAATTAGGGGAGGAGAAGCCCTTTGATGTGCTTCACACCAATGCGCCTCAGTCATTCCTCTTCTTTGTATTTGCTTCCAGACTCCGATCTGCTCATGTGCACAAGACGCTTTACACATTACACTCATCTGCCTGAAGTGGGAGTTTTAAACAAGCAAAGCTGGTCCTTCTGTACTTGCAGTTTCACTTCTAATGTGTGTTGTTATTTATCATGATTTTTAGCTGAGGTGTATCACGCTTGTTCATGAGTTTGATCTCTTCATACTGTCAAATGTTTTCTAAGTTGTTTTTGATTGTCTTACCACTGGAGGTCTCCCTGTGCTACATTTAGCCTCTGACACATGCAACGCCACTCAACCACGCAACGCCACTCAACCACGCAACGCCACTCAACCACGCAACGCCACTCAACCACGCAACGCCACTCAACCACGCAACGCCACTCAACCACGCAACGCCACGCAACTACGCAACGCCACGCAACTACGCAACGCCACGCAACTACGCAACACCGCGCAACTACGCAACGCCGCAATGCCACGCAACGCCACGCAACAACGCAACGCCACTCACACATGCAACGCCACGCAACTACGCAACGCCACTCAACTACGCAACGCCACTCAACTACGCAACGCCACTCAACTACGCAACGCCACTCAACTACGCAACGCCACTCAACTACGCAACGCCACTCAACTACGCAACGCCGCTCAACTACGCAACGCCGCGCAACTACGCAACGCCGCAACGCCACACAACTACGCAACGCCACGCAACTACGCAACGCCACTCACACATGCAACGCCACGCAACTACGCAACGCCACGCAACTACGCAACGCCACGCAACTACGCAACGCCACGCAACTACGCAACGCCACGCAACTACGCAACGCCACGCAACTACGCAACGCCACGCAACAACGCAACGCCACGCAACAACGCAACGCCACGCAACTACGCAACGCCACTCAACTACGCAACGCCACTCAACTACGCAACGCCACTCAACTACGCAACGCCACTCAACTACGCAACGCCACTCAACTACGCAACGCCACTCAACTACGCAACGCCACTCAACTACGCAACGCCAATCAACTACGCCACGCCACTCAACTACGCAACGCCACGCAACGCCGCAATGCCACGCAACTACGCAACGCCGCAATGCCACGCAACTACGCAACGCCACGCAACAACGCAACGCCACTCACACATGCAACACCACTCACACATGCAACGCCGCTCACACATGCAACGCCGCTCACACATGCAACGCCACGCAACAACGCAACGCCACTCACACATGCAACGCCACTCACACATGCAACGCCACTCACACATGCAACGCCACTCACACATGCAACGCCACTCAACTACGCAACGCCACTCAACTACGCAACGCCACTCAACTACGCAACGCCACTCAACTACGCAACGCCACGCAACTACGCAACGCCACGCAACTACGCAACGCCACGCAACTACGCAACGCCACGCAACTACGCAACGCCACTCAACTACGCAACGCCACTCAACTACGCAACGCCACTCAACTACGCAACGCCACTCAACTACGCAACGCCACTCAACTACGCCACGCCAATCAACTACGCCACGCCACTCAACTACGCAACGCCACGCAACGCCGCAATGCCACGCAACTACGCAACGCCGCAATGCCACGCAACTACGCAACGCCACGCAACAACGCAACGCCACTCACACATGCAACGCCACTCACACATGCAACGCCACTCACACATGCAACGCCGCTCACACATGCAACGCCACTCACACATGCAACGCCACTCACACATGCAACGCCACTCACACATGCAACGCCACTCACACATGCAACGCCACTCACACATGCAACGCCACTCACACATGCAACGCCACTCAACTACGCAACGCCACTCAACTACGCAACGCCACTCAACTACGCAACGCCACTCAACTACGCAACGCCACGCAACTACGCAACGCCACTCAACTACGCAACGCCACTCAACTACGCAACGCCACTCAACTACGCAACGCCACTCAACTACGCAACGCCACTCAACTACGCAACGCCACTCAACTACGCAACGCCACTCAACTACGCAACGCCACTCAACTACGCAACGCCACTCAACTACGCAACGCCACTCAACTACGCAACGCCACTCAACTACGCAACGCCACTCAACTACGCAACGCCACTCAACTACGCAACGCCACTCAACTACGCAACGCCACTCAACTACGCAACGCCACTCAACTACGCAACGCCACTCAACTACGCAACGCCACGCAACTACGCAACGCCACGCAACTACGCAACGCCACGCAACTACGCAACGCCACGCAACTACGCAACGCCACTCAACTACGCAACGCCACTCAACTACGCAACGCCACTCAACTACGCAACGCCACTCAACTACGCAACGCCACTCAACTACGCAACGCCACTCAACTACGCAACGCCACTCAACTACGCAACGCCACTCAACTACGCAACGCCACTCAACTACGCAACGCCACTCAACTACGCAACGCCACTCAACTACGCAACGCCACTCAACTACGCAACGCCACTCAACTACGCAACGCCACTCAACTACGCAACGCCACTCAACTACGCAACGCCACTCAACTACGCAACGCCACTCAACTACGCAACGCCACTCAACTACGCAACGCCACTCAACTACGCAACGCCACTCAACTACGCAACGCCACTCAACTACGCAACGCCACTCAACTACGCAACGCCACTCAACTACGCAACGCCACTCACACACGCAACGCCACTCACACACGCAACGCCACTCACACACGCAACGCCACTCACACACACAACGCCACTCACACACACAACGCCACTCACACACACAACGCCACTCACACACACAACGCCACTCACACACGAAAAACCACTCACGTTGCCAATAGGTCTCGCAGTACGACAGTTGGAGCCATTACAATTGCAAATAACAATGCCTTTCACTTTGGTTATCATTTTAAATACATAAAGGGCTTTGTCATTTACAAAACCAATAGCTCCAACTTTCCTACTGCGAGACCTATTGGCAACGCCAGTGCTTGTTTTCTCATCCTGCCCCTTTTAGCACGTCATTGCGGCGGTGGGCGGGTGTTTTATTATTTTTTTTCCCCGGCCATGTTTGGGTCTTTTTCGAAGTGTCTTTTGCTGGAGTGGGCTGCTCGATTGAAGTTGTCAGAAAGTACTTTCAAATTGCGATCAGGTAAGCAGCATTGTTTTCCGTTTACGTCTTCGTCTGTCTGTCGTGTCTGCCGTCTTTGTTTTCCGTCTTTGCACCAGAAGCGTACGCAATCGCACCAGCTTTTGTTTGTGCCCCCTATGAGACGTAGCGCCTTGCCTTGGGGCCGTACGCCTCGCATCTGCCTGCAATCTCAATTGTGCCCCCTACGAGAGCGCACCCTCTCCTGTGCGCCGCGCCTCACGACAAAGAAGCATTTCCCCGCTTTCATCGGGCGCCCCCAGAGTGTTTGTGGCGTATGCCAGAAGCGTACGCAATCGCACCAGCTTTTGTTTGTTCCCCCTACGAGACGCACCGCCTTGCCTTGGGCCGTACTCCTCGCATCTGCCTGCAATCGTTAAGGAACAATCACCCCTGATCCTGCGATCCGTACCGTCCTGTGGTTCTCTGCCGGGTACGACTCGCATTAGCCTGCTGTAGTGGAGTTCGCCTCGTACGCTGAAGCGTACCAACTGTGCCCCTGTACGCCGCGAACGTACGCCTGAAGCGTACGCCGGTGCCCTGTCCCTGACCGCGGCGTAGAGCCTGGAAGATACGGCTCGCACGCCGCCCTTGTGACCTGTCATTGTTTCCCCTTGAGGCCGCGCCGCACTAGAGAGCCCTTGAAGCGTACAGGCCGCTCGGTGCCCCATTGCCGCCTCGGGGGTCCCTGACACCACAAAGGATCACAGACAACCCAGACCTTCCCAGAGCCCCTCCGAGGTCCCGCCGGGACGCCTCTACCCTGCGGCGCTCCACCCCAGCCGGATCCCCGCACGGACCAGGAACGTCTTCGCTTTGGTCCTACAGCTGCTGCAACACAATCGGGTATATTGTGCTTCTAATCCCCGGGGCCCGCAGTGGATCAGAAGGTCTTTTTTTTGTGACTGACAAGCCTCCTGCCTGTTAATTAGTAGACCAATAATAATGGTTCTGTCGGACTGAAATACACAGTAATATAGTATTTCCTGGTTTGTTACTCACAACATCCGTCCCTATAAGGGTACAATGATAGCGGTACCTATACCAATATGAAACAGAACACACTGACCACACTGACCACAATGAAGATTAGAGTAAAGTTTTAGTCATATACTTTTATCTTCTCTGAATTGTATTAAAACATTGATTATAGCTGTCCAGACAAACACAAAACATATATACCACATACATTTTGAGTAGGACTCATATACATTTAAAACAACATACACAATTGTCAAGTCACGAAATAATTAGTAGCATCAACTATAAGAGCTATAATCCACTAGGCATATCAATTAATTCTTGGTTCCTAGTAGATTTTATAAAGTTGATTTCACGATAGAGAAAATGCGTCGACGTTTCGACCCTGGGGGGCGATGTGCTGGTTGTGCGCATCAGGGGCGGGTCTTCATCAGGACTGTACGGTTGTGGGACAGCCTTTTCTGGACCTCGGCTTCTCTTGGGTACCTGGTCCTATATATGTAGTATTGGTGATCAGCCGACTCAGCCAATATCGGAATAATTCTTAGATCTCTGTATTGATTATTTATACAGCGTTGACACGATCGGTAAGGCGTTGTGTCCGTGATATGTAAAACAGGTGTCACGGTCTAACTCCTTCCTTCTGAGAACCGGATCTGCAGACGCATTTTCTCTATCGTGAAATCAACTTTATAAAATCTAGACGGATGTTGTGAGTAACAAACCAGGAAATACTATATTACTGTGTATTTCAGTCCGACAGAACCATTATTATTGTTCTATTACCCACCCAGGTTCTGAGGGTTACAGGGTCACCCCATTACATGTAATGTTAATTAGTAGAGGCCCCCACCCGGGAATCAGAACTGCGCAGAGCGCTATTCACAAGAGCACTGTACAGTGCCTTAGAAATGACAATCTGGCACCACGTGTGGAGCCGGAGTGTATTGTATTTATTGGTAACAGTATATAGCTGTTAATGTTTTGTGTTCGCCCTGTCTTCAGTACTATCGGAGCCTTTGCTGTCAGCAGGAAGGTTGCCGTGCTGATAGTAGTGGCCACGGCTGCCATGGGACCGGCTCGCTTATGGCTGCAATGTGTGTTTACTCTGGCTTTTATGTTAAGACAGTTTGAGTGCATAATCTGGGTGCATTACTATTTGCGCACAAGCAAGCGCTCCTTATTGTATGTGGAGTGCATTCGCTGCCTGTCCCTGTTTACTTGGGGTAGGCATGCGCACCCTGATTGTATATAGTGTGCTTTCCTCTTTGTATTGGCATGTATGCTCCCCGTTGCATGGATTAACGCCTGCATACACGCACTTCCTCTTGCATATGTGGGCCTTCCTGGTGCACATGTGGGCGCTCAGTCTTCTCCGTTCACATACATAGGTGCGCTGCATTTAGTAGTGCTTCACCTATGATGTAGTTGAACTTTCTCTACTGTGGTTGTTCCTTATTGATCATTTCACTTTTTTCATATGGACATACTTATATTTTCTATAACCATAGAGTGATTGTGTCCTTTACTAATGTGCTTTCTTCCCCTTTGGATTTCACTCTTCCTAAATTTGAAACTTATCTGTACCAACATGCCTTCTTTTGTCGCCCAGTGTTCTTACAGTCATGTAATTATTGGGGTGAACTTCATGTTTAATGTTGGGTGGTTATTATAGCGCTACTTTACAGTCAAGAACAAACTGCTCTTTTCTTGTTCTGCTGTAGAGAGATTTTTCTGCTCTTATGTTGTCTCTTCTCGCTTACATGAACTTTTGGACTTGTATAGGTTAAGTAGCGTCATACAGTGTATGCGCCAGGGGAAAAGGCACAGAAAAAGGTCAATCTGTAGCAGTATGGGCTATGTAGCATTAGGATTTGAATTATGATTTTATGCAGCACTGTCTGGGCGAGAAACTTGTAGCTACGCTTGCCAAACTGTGGTCAGCGACATTTCGTGTGAGTGGCTTCTCAGCACCGCTGCCCACTCCTGTTGTCGGGCTGAATGCCTGCAGGTGCATATAGGTCCATCCATACTCGACGCCCCCCTCCTTTTGACATCTCTTCACCTTTTCCCCAGTGATTGCATCTTCTGTCTGTCGCTTTCGTTAGTGACAGTTCTGCTTGGAGAAGCACTACAGTGTTCTGTATTGAAGAGTGAATCTGATGTGTGTATTATCTTCTCCTGGGCTGGGATCTTTATTCTATTGTTATTTGAGGTGGTACGTTAATGGCTGTACATGCAACCGTGAAGGTACAAGTTGTTTAGGTTACTTTTTTAGAGCTTCATTTTATTAATTGACATCACGGTTTTAACGTAAGGGTTACGAGCATATGTAGATAATCACTTTATTTTGTGGAGCTATTGCTTGATGCCACTCGTGGTTCCATTCTCTGCACTGATGCTTAGTTGGTAAGTTTTTGCCCATCCGTCTTTCCCCTTGTCTTTAAGTGTCTTTCCCCTACAGTAAATAAGGCTGGCACATAATCGGTGGTTGCCACACTTGATGTGTACCGGTATTGGGTCCATACTGCCAGGTTGTCACAACGTGAGATCAAGTTGAAGCTCTTGAATTATCTATCTAGGGTATTGTTTTCTGAAAATGTAATACATTTCTAATTTTTATCGCTATGAAAAGCTTACGTCTAGAATGCAATGTTTGTGTCTTGATGTATTAGCAGTGTTAGGTTGGCACTATTTAGCTGCCTCACCTTTCTGCGTTTCCAATGTGTGGGTGTTGGTCGTCCTTAAGGTGCTCTTTGAGTATCCTGCCTCTCACTAAAACATCGTTCAACGTAGCAGGTTCACTACTACCCTGAATTACACTCTGTATGATCGCTGTTCTTTCTCGGGGCTTCCATTAGCTGGGCCTTCACTGTCATCACTTCCTGCACTAAAGGATTGTGGTTTTTAGGTTTCGCCTGGCGTTCGCCCCACACACTACACCACACACAGCTCACTACCATACATGCCAACATTTCAGAAGAGCAAAGTGGGTGTGTGTGGCTCTGGGTGGGTGTGTGTGGCTCTCTGTGTGTGTGTGTGTGGCTCTGTGTGTGGCTGGCTCTGGGTGGTTGTGTGTGGCTGGCTCTGGGTGGGTGTGTGTGGCTGGCTCTGGGTGTGTGAGGCTGGCTCTGGGGGTGGGTGTGTGTGTGTGTGTGTGCTCTGGGTGTGTGTGATAGTAATTGCTGTCTGCTGAGCTCGTCCGTAGGGTACAATAGGTCTCACATTTGCGAGAGATTAAGCTAATGGCAATGTAAATGACGATGCCATTTATTTATCGGTTTTCAAAACCAACACATAAATACAAAATTTGTCATTTACAATGCCAATAGCTCTAACTTTTCCAAAGGCGAAACCATTGCATTGTAAATGCTTGTTTTAACTGCTTTCTCCTGCTTGTCTCGTTTTTCCACTGCTTTCCCCTACTTTTCTCGTTTTTCACTTTCTCCTGCTTTTGTCTCGTTTTTCACTGCTTTCTCTTGCGTTTTTTTACTGCTTTCTCCAGGAAGCAGCAGGCAACTCCAGGTCCTTGAGACCCTCGTGGGTGATCTGCCATGCTTTATAAATCCTGATTGATTGAGGAGTGCCGTAAGAGGGAACTTCGGGATCACGGGTGATTGATTGAGTGCCGTAAGAGGGAATTTCGGGATCACGGGTATCCTGTATGTGACCTAGATTCTCATTGTAGACTGAGCATGATTATAGGCTATTAAACGCAGAGATGTTTTTGTACGGCACACTCCCTGAAGCCAGGTATTTCAAGGCGCTCTCTTATGAGATAACGATGAAACGGAAGGCTTGGTGAAATAGAATAGTGGCCTGGGGTGACACCATTTTGTGAAGTAGGAGGCCAGGATTCATCTCAGATTTTTCAGTTTATCACTCTGTGCGATCCTGCTACTAGATGGGCATCTTTGTCATCAAAGGTTCATACTTTGACCGTGGTTCTTTGAGGCTGAGAGAGGGGCATGAGCCACGGGCCCAATCCCATATTTTATGTTTGGTAGTTTTACATAGAACCATCTTTTGCTAAGGATGTAAACGTTCTTTTATTGTTGAAAAACGCATAGATTTGCCAGGATTCACAGGCTGCTTAGCGGAGACCAGAAATCAAACCCAGTTTCCCATGAGTCGGCCGCTGTAACCACTAGGCCACATCGCCTCCTATGAAAGTTCAGCTCGTTTTGGACTCGAGATTCCAAGAAGACCTTGAGCGGAGCCAGAACCAGGCGTCTGGCTCAAACTTTCAGTTGCTTGCCCACCTCTAGCGGAGGTGTGCTAATAGGAAGAGATTTTACATTACTGTCGGAGGTGGGGGTAATGACCGAACACCAGATGCCTTACAAACACTGGCCGGACATCCGTGGCTTTAAGTGGGATGAAAATAAGTGCACCATGGGGGGAAAATTGGAAGAAGGGGAGGGATAAGGGGGGAGTTAGAGGTGGTCTCATAAAGGTGCGTTGCTTAAGAAACATAACTACAACTCCTTTCCATGCGGTGTGGACTATATAATTAGAAGCACAGCTGGACCCCAACGGGTGAGTGCGAGTGAGAAGCACCGCTGCTCGTTTGTTACAGGTGGCAGATATTGTAGCACTGCTGCAAAACCGGCCCCCAGGGGTTCAAATCCGACCCCCACATTTCCGACCCACTGGGCAGATGCCCAGTGCCGGCTACGGCCAGTCCGACCCTGATTAGAAGCGTGTCTTAAAGCATGTAAAATGAAATCCTGTGCGTCCCTTAGTAGACTCCCAACCAGCGTGCTTGTGCCTTGGCGAGCTTGCCACTGTGGCATCCAGAGACTGACCCGGAGCTGCCCCCCCCTCACCAAACAGTGCCTTGAGACCCTCACGGGTGTGTAGCGTACTTACTTTAGAAACCCCAGATTGGTTGATTGAACACAATCAGGACGTGCACTGAAATCAAGCTAGACCTCTGGGCAATGATTGTTAGTTAGCAGCATCTGGGAAATAATCATCAGCAATGCTGTATCGTGGCGATTTAAGAAAATGTGTGAATTCTGAAAATGAGACTGAATTAAACATGACATTGGTCTGTAGAAGAGGTAATGGTCTTCGGAGTCTGCCAATCCTGCTCTTCCCTTCACTCTGTGGTTTTTGTTGGAAGCACACTTTCTTTTCTCCCCCTTTCTGAAATTCACACCATCTTGTTCCCCTTTAGCACCTGCTTTTCACTATGTCTCGCATGTACTTCCTTGCATCTTCACCTACCCCAACACACACACACACACACACGTAAGCATGTTGTCTATATTTCGACAGTTGTCTACCTCCTGCACATGCTTGCACATAGAATGAGAAATTTCCTAGTTATCACAAATGAAAGTTTCAATTCTATTAAGGACGCGGAGGCGAGGATTATGCATATCCTTTCTTCATTTATTAGACAGCAAGTTAAAAGATAACAGAGAAAAACAGCCAAGAACTACATAACCCATGAGGCACAGTGGTAGCCATGGGAACCAGTCCACCAATCACAGTCCAGCCAAGTGTATATAGGAAATCCCTGATGTAGTCCTTCCTCTTTCGCTGCTGCAGGAAGTTAAGTCGACCACTGTCTATTCTGTCTTCTGATCTGAACCTAGGATAATAGAGAACATAGTAATCTCCTAGCCATAAAGAACTCGTACATGAGAACACTACATAAGCACATGGCACCAAGTCAAGCAATTACAAAGGCAGTAGAGAAATAAAGCAGCAGCTGTAAAATAATCATCATAGCTCCTCTAGTAGAATGAGCCCCAAATTTTCTGACATCAATACCGGATTCAGACATAATCCACTTGACCCACCTTGCAATGGTTGGAGAGGAAACTGCTCAAAATGGTTTTTTAATGGCAATTAGAAGTTGCCTCTTGCCAGGAGGTCGAACCTCCAAAGGCATGTCCTCATAAGATTTTAGACATCTAACCACACACAATTTCGGAGAATCCGTAAAAAGGATAGGTTACTGACCTTGTACTAGATTTAGTCCTCCTGGAAATCGTAAAGGTAACACCCTCCGGAGTAAAAACTCGGGCAGACATGTCCAGAGCTCGGACATCAGAAGCTCTCTTACAAGAAATGAGACAAAGGAGAATAGCGAGTTTAGCCGAAATCTCCTTCCGGGACAGAAAATCATTATCTTGCCACGATAAAAGGTGACGAAGGACCAAGTTAACGTCCCAGAGGCCAGAATAACGAGGCTCTGGGTGACGTGAAAGACTAATTCCCTTCAAAAGCTTACAAACCCATGGATCTTTTCCGACAGGAGCTCCATCCACAAGAGAATGACCTGCAGAAATGGCGGACCGGAAGGAATTAATGGTTCAATAAGCCAATTTCTGATGGAAAAGTTCCGCAAGGAAGTTAACTAGCTCAGCAATGGAGAAGCCCACTGGATCCAGGTGTTTCGCCACACACCAACGAACCCAACATCTCCAAGCTGATCAGTATCGCTTGGTAGTACCCGGGGCCCAGGCCTGTTGAATGAGGAGTTCAGCTGCTCTTGAAAGCGACCCGTCAGTCCATCGTCTCCTGAAATCCTCCAGGCCATAAGATGTAGATGGCCTTGCAGAACCAGGGGGTGAGGATGACCCAGGGGATCCGACAGAATGCCCTTGAAAGATGGCAACCGAAGAGGCCTGTCCCAAGACAATTCAACAAGGGACAGGAACCAAATCTGGGCTTTCCAGATTGGGGTAATCAAGATCAGAGAGGCCTTCTGCCTGCGGACCTGGGCTGCAACTCTTTGAATGAACAGGAATGGGGGAAAGGCATAAGCTGGAATCTCCGACCAAGCCTGAAGGAAGGCGTCCACTGCCTCCGCTCCTGGATCTGGCTTCCAACTGAAGAATCGCTGGAGTTGGGCATTCTATCTGGAAGCAAAAAGAACCACTAGAGGATGACCCCAAAGGTTCACAACCTGAAGGAAAACTGCACTATCCAGCTTCCAATCGCTGGCATCCCTGCGATGCCTGGAGTTCCAATCCGCCACACAATTCTGAACTCCTGGGAGATACTCTGATGTCACCGAAATCTGACGATGGAGGCAGAAATTCCAAAAATCCTTGGCGAGAAATGCCAGAATCTTGGAGTGAGTTCCCCCCAGGCGATTGATGTATCGCACCGCCCTCTTATTGTCCATCCAGAGGTGGACACAACAGGAGACCTTGTTTGACGTGAAGGAGCGGACGGCAAAAGAACCCGCTAGAAGTTCTAGACAATTGATGTGGAGGGGTAACACTTCCTCTGTCCATCTGCCCCCCACCGAGAGAGCGCAGCATCTGGCCCCCCAGCCCAGGTGACTGGCATCCTACTCTATTTCCAGATCCAGACGGGAGCCGAAGATCGCTCTCCCGTTCCAAGCTTCCATATGGTCTATCCACCAAAGGAGCTCCGACTTGGCCTCCGAGGAAAGGAAGATCAACTCGAATACGTGAGACCCCTGCGAAGATGCGAAGCCTTCAACCGCTGAAGTGCCTTGTTATGTAGAGGACCCGGAAATATGGCCTGAATCAAAGATGATGACAAGCCCACAATCCTGGCCAGTTGACGAAGGGAGATCCTGTCTCGACGGAGAACCTTGCGAATCTCCTTCTTGATTTTGGAAATCTTCTGAGAGGGAAGATTCAGGGTGGCATTCCTCGTGTCGATGCGAAAGCCCAGAAAAACCATGCTCTGTTGCGGAATCAAATCTGATTTCTGGGCATTGATGGTGAATCCCAGATTCTGTAGAAGGGATACTGTAATCTTCAAGTGAAGGAGAAGCTGCTCCCTGGACTGATCCATCAGAAGGATATCGTCCAGATCAACCGAATGCCCTTCGTTCGGAGATGCTCGACCACCGGCCGAAGAAGTTTGGTAAAGCACCAGGGTGCTGAGGACAGACCAGAGGGAAGAGTTCTGAACTCGTAGGTCTGACCCTTCCACTGGAACTGAAGGAACCGGCAATGTGGAGGGAAGATGGGAACCGAAAGATAGGAATCTTTGAGATCCAACTGGACTAACCAGTCGTCCTGGAGAAGATCTTTTAGAAGATGGATTCCCTCCATCTTGAAGTGTTGATAAACCAACCACTCGTTGAAAGACCTGAGGTTGATAACCGGTCTGAAGCCTTTTTCTTTCTTTTTGACCAGAAAGATATTGCTGGGAACCTGGCGGGTGAAGACTGGAAGGGACTATAGCGCCTTTGGAGAAAAGGTCCTGAACCTCTTGGTCTATGAGCAACTCTTCTGAGTTGGAAAAAACTAAAGGATGAGAGGGTTAAAGAGGGGACCCCGTAGAACTCTATGTTAAAACCTTGAACTGTCTCGAACACCCAAGGGTCTGACGTGAGTTCTGTCCTATTTGCCAGAAAAAGAGAAATCCTGCCCCTCAGAGGAACCGGAGAGAGGAGATCCATGCTTACCATTGAATCCTTTGGAATTATTTTGGTTGCCACCATGGCCTCTGCCTTGACCTCTGCCTCCACGGGATGGGTAGTAGGATCCCTGTCTACCATTGTTCCATCCATTGTTGCGCTTTGCTTGTCCTCTAATGGAGCCTTGGTTGAACTGACGGCCGGAAGAGCGACCCCTGCCTCGTCCAGCCCAAGTAAAAACCTTTTTCGGAAAAATCTTCTTCATAGAAGCTTGCGCCTTGTCAAGAGCAGAAAACGTGGCTACAAATTTCCCAAGTTCCTTCACAAAAGGATCACCAAAAAGGGTGCCCTGCGCAACAGAGCCAGCCTCTGAAGAAGACAATTCTCCAAGTTTTGGGTCAATTCTCAGAAGGAGAGAGCGGGGACGCTCAGCTGAGAGGGCACAGTTGGCATTGCTAAAAGGCACATGGCCCTCTGCGCCCATCCCGCAACATCGTCTGTAGAGTGAGGTTGGCTTGACTCCCGAGATCGCTCAGCTAACTCGATAATCTTAGTCGGGGGTCCTACAACATCGAGAAGCTTGTCTGGCAAGCTCTCCAAGACAATCTATACCCTTCTTTGGGTCCTTCATATACTTAGCAAAGAATGTGCACAATTTCGGGTCTATCTCAGGGGTAGCCGTAACACCATTTGGGAGAGAAGGCCTAGGCACTCCGACCTGAGGTTAGACCTCACTTCCTGATTCAGGGGCTGCCTGATGTTAGCGGCAACATAGTCCGCAGTCTTCTTATCGGGAACCCATTCAGTGGAACGCGGGCGAAAGATACAGGTAGGATCGAACATGTCCGGATGAACCAGCTCCCCTTCCCCTTTTTCTAAACAAGAAGGCCTAGGACGCCAAGACCTGCCTGAATCCATCAAATCCTCAGAGGAATTGTTATCATCCTCAAAGACATCAAAATCTGGGGTGGCGTCGCCACCAGTATATCCAGGTGAGTCTTCCTCCCGGTAGGGTGCGCTTCTTGCGTGGCACCACAGAGTGAATGCCACTAGGCCCAGCCCCACTGTCTCCCAGGATACCAGTGTTGGTTTTAAAAACATGAGCAAACAATTTGTTAACGCTGTCCTGCAGGGGAGCAAGCGCCTGGGCAATGGCCGAAGAAAGGAGCTTGTCAACCTCTGCAGGAGAGCGAACCTGGGGGGGGGCTGTCATGGTCATGACGGGACTTCATTATCAAAGAGGGTCGGTCACCCATAAACTGACACACCCTATCAATGTCTAAAGGGTTCCCCCAACACAAATGCCCTGTCCAGTAAATATCAACTTAAACAATTGTCTCCTTATACACTGGATTGAATTGATAATAGGCAGAAAAAACAAGCAATGCTGCCAATATGGGCAAAACCCGTCCAAACCTACCGCAAACGCGGTGTCAGTGAAGGTGGGAGGAGGTAACAAAGGAAAAACGAAGCGCTAAACCTCCTGCGCGTTTCCACCACACTCGCGCAAAGGGAGCTGTGGTGAAAGTTGAAAGCACCGGCAGCGCGTCTGACAGACGGCACCACACTGCGCAAGCGCACAGCTAAATACGATCTGGCTGAAGCCTACCGCGTCAGACAACCTGTGGGAAACCTGCGACAACAAACAAGCCAACAATTCAAGAAACAAAGCTGCCAACAAAGAAACTACCCACGCCACAGTCCCGGATGTCGCAATAGAAATAAAGGGACTTAACTGACTGGGCAGCAATGAAGAAAGAGGAAGGACTACGTTGAGGGATTTCCTATATGCACTTGGCTGGACTGTGATTGGTGGACTGGTTCACATGGCTATCGGTGCCTCATGGCTTATGTAGTTCTTGGCTGTTTTTCTCTGTTCTCTTTTAACTTGCTGTCTAATAAATGAAGAAAGGATATGCATAATCCTTGCCTCAGCTTCCTGACATAGAATCACAGTTATGATTTATTTATTTACTTGTATAGCGCCTAAATCGACCCCCGAAGGGGTATCTCTGCGCTGGGACGGACCGCGAGAATATGTTGCAGCCACAGCTTGATCAGGGACAGAAAAGAGTAGTCTTGAGCAGCTTCCTGAATTGCAAATGACTAGTGCATTGTCTCAGGGGTATGATTGGCATATGTGACCATTACTCTGTGCGCCCTGTGTTAGAAGCCATTGTTTGATGACCATGTTTGTTATAACGCTGTTACAAGCCTCTGGCAGGCACCAGGTACACCTCACACTGCCTTCAACCCCAGCTCCAGTGGGCGCAGTCCTGGCTCGGTGCAGCCCCCCCACCCACTGGCACACACACCAACTGAGCTCACTCAGACGAGACAGTTCACAGTACTCACTATACCCGAGTAATATGCTGCTTTAAACAAAAAATATAAACTCAACGTCCTGGAGAAAGCAAAGACTCTTAGAATATGCAATTAAGTAAAACATGTGAAATGCAAACAGGAACTACATCGCTGACATGGTTCCCTCAATTGTTTTTAGTTATTATTCAGTGTTTTTACCTGTAAAATTTGGAGACATTTCTATAGGGACGCCATTTCAATGTCCGTTTTTAATTACTGCTGGATCTAAGCCCCAGAGGGACCCGCCCCACTTAAATTCTTGCTGCTATCCGTCAGAAATGGGGTGGAACAGCCCATTCCAGCCGCTGTGCTCTTTCCGCTCACTGTCCAGAAATAGGTGTCCTGATGAAATATTAACATTTTCCATCCTCTGTGCCTCATCCGCAGCGGTCTGACGTCATTAAGGCCTCTTTGGCGAGAGTGTATCAGCTTTGTAATGCTTGGGAGCATGCAACCCCTGTCTAAAAGCCTCTTTAGATTCCTTAATACAGGTTACTGTAATAGGTTAATACAGTTTAGTTCTAAAGTGATAATGAATGATGCCAGTGCCTGCAGCCAAGGAGAAGGAATCCAAACAGGAACTGCCTTTTCCTCCTTCTAATGTGTTTATCTAAAATGAAAAGCAATCGGCAGAAATAATATTTTTATGGTAAACTGTTCAATTTCTCCCGCGCTGTAGGTCATTGCAGGAAGAATAGAATCTCTGCATGTTTGAACACTCTGGATCACAGCATCTTTAATGTAACTTACATCATTCGGATTATTATATCTTTTAGCAAAAACCTCTGGCTGCTTTTTGGTGTGTTCAATTTCACAGTACAGAGTCAGTTTTTTTTTGTCTGTGATGAACATGAAAGAGCAAGACACCAAGGCTTTAAAAGGTTTGTGAGAAGAGTAATGTTGTGACCTTGTGTTATTAGGAGTAATAAATGCTCTTTCTTACATTAAAAGTATTTACAACTCACCTTTGTGCTTCCTGACTTCAGCTTTTGCCTCGTTCCTCTATATGGTCACGGCACTCCTGGGTGATTTGCAATATACTTCTAATGTACATCCTGGAGTCCTGCATCCCCTATATCTCAAGCGACGGCCTCCCAACTTTCCGTCAGTCTAAGCCGCTTCCCACTTGTTGGTCGGCAGTCATTGTGAAAAAGCTCAGCATCTTAACCCTGAAATCATACATTTTAGGTGCCATGGTCTTATTTTTCATGACTGGGTTTCCATTTTCCAGAGCGTATCGTCGGGACAGTGGGGGTCCGTTACTGTTGAGATCAGCACACGGGGGCCTTTGAGTCTCCCGTGATGCAGCTCGCTCATCGTCTGCTCTCTAGCTTTGAAGGGGGCTTTGAGTCTCACGTGATGCAGCTCGCTCATCTTCTGCTCTCTAGCTGTGAAGGGGGCTTTGAGTCTCATGTGATGCAGCTCGCTCATCGTCTGCTCTCTAGCTGTGAAGGGGGCTTTGAGTCTCACGTGATGCAGCTCGCTCATCTTCTGCTCTCTAGCTGTGAAGGGGGCTTTGAGTCTCACGTGATGCAGCTCGCTCATCTTCTGCTCTCTAGCTGTGAAGGGGGCTTTGAGTCTCATGTGATGCAGCTCGCTCATCGTCTGCTCTCTAGCTGTGAACGGGGCTTTGAGTCTCACGTGATGCAGCTCGCTCATCGTCTGCTCTCTAGCTGTGAACGGGGCTTTGAGTCTCACGTGATGCAGCTCGCTCATCGTCTGCTCTCTAGCTGTGAACGGGGCTTTGACTCACGTGATGCAGCTCGCTCATCGTCTGCTCTCTAGCTGTGAACAGGGCTTTGAGTCTCACGTGATGCAGCTCGCTCATCGTCTGCTCTCTAGCTGTGAACGGGGCTTTGACTCACGTGATGCAGCTCGCTCATCGTCTGCTCTCTAGCTGTGAACGGGGCTTTGAGTCTCACGTGATGCAGCTCGCTCATCGTCTGCTCTCTAGCTGTGAACGGGGCTTTGACTCGCGTGATGCAGCTCGCTCATAGTCTGCTCTCTAGCTTTGAAGGGGGCTTTGAGTCTCACGTGATGCAGCTCGCTCATCATCTGCTCTCTAGCTGTGAAGGGGGCTTTGAGTCTCACGTGACGCAGCTCGCTCATCGTCTGCTCTCTAGCTGTGAACAGGGCTTTGACTCATGTGATGCAGTTTGCTCATCATCTGCTCATCATCTGCTCTAGCTGTGAAGGGTGCTGTGAGTCTCACGTGATGCAGCTCGCTCATCGTCTGCTCTCTAGCTTTGAAGGGGCTTTGAGTCTCACGTGATGCAGCTCGCTCATCGTCTGCTCTCTAGCTTTGAAGGGGCTTTGAGTCTCACGTGATGCAGCGCGCTCATCGTCTGCTCTCTAGCTTTGAAGGGACTTTGAGTCTCACGTGATGCAGCTCGCTCATCGTCTGCTCTCTAGCTTTGAAGGGGCTTTGACTCATGTGATGCAGCTCGCTCATCGTCTGCTCTCTAGCTGTGAACGGGGCTTTGAGTCTCACGTGATGCAGCTCGCTCATCGTCTGCTCTCTAGCTGTGAACGGGGCTTTGAGTCTCACGTGATGCAGCTCGCTCATCGTCTGCTCTCTAGCTGTGAACGGGGCTTTGACTCACGTGATGCAGCTCGCTCATCGTCTGCTCTCTAGCTGTGAACGGGGCTTTGACTCACGTGATGCAGCTCGCTCATCGTCTGCTCTCTAGCTGTGAACAGGGCTTTGAGTCTCACGTGATGCAGCTCGCTCATCGTCTGCTCTCTAGCTTTGAAGGGGCTTTGACTCACGTGATGCAGCTCGCTCATAGTCTGCTCTCTAGCTTTGAAGGGGGCTTTGACTCACGTGATGCAGCTCGCTCATCGTCTGCTCTCTAGCTGTGAACGGGGCTTTGACTCGCGTGATGCAGCTCGCTCATCGACTGCTCTCTAGCTGTGAACGGGGCTTTGACTCGCGTGATGCAGCTCGCTCATAGTCTGCTCTCTAGCTTTGAAGGGGGCTTTGAGTCTCACGTGATGCAGCTCGCTCATCATCTGCTCTCTAGCTGTGAAGGGGGCTTTGAGTCTCGCGTGATGCAGCTCGCTCATCGTCTGCTCTATAGCTGTGAACGGGGCTTTGAGTCTCACGTGATGCAGCTCGCTCATCGACTGCTCTCTAGCTGTGAACGGGGCTTTGACTCACGTGATGCAGCTCGCTCATCGTCTGCTCTCTAGCTGTGAAGGAGGCTTTGACTCACGTGATGCAGCTCGCTCATCGACTTCCCTCTAGCTGTGAACAGGGCTTTGACTCGCGTGATGCAGCTCGCTCATCGTCTGCTCTCTAGCTGTGAAGGGGGCTTTGAGTCTCACGTGATGCAGCTCGCTCATCGTCTGCTCTCTAGCTGTGAACGGGTCTTTGAGTCTCACGTGATTCAGCTTGCTCATCGTCTGCTCTCTAGCTGTGAACGAGGCTTTGACTCACGTGATGCAGCTCGCTCATCGTCTGAAATCTAGCTGTGAAGGGGGCTTTGAGTCTCACGTGATTCAGCTTGCTCATCGTCTGCTCTCTAGCTGTGAAGGGGGCTTTGAGTCTCACGTGATGCAGCTCGCTCATCGTCTGCTCTCTAGCTGTGAAGGGGGCTTTGAGTCTCACGTGATGCAGCTCGCTCATCGTCTGCTCTCTAGCTGTGAACGGGGCTTTGAGTCTCACGTGATTCAGCTTGCTCATCGTCTGCTCTCTAGCTGTGAACGAGGCTTTGACTCACGTGATGCAGCTCGCTCATCGTCTGAAATCTAGCTGTGAACGGGGCTTTGACTCGCGTGATGCAGCTCGCTCATAGTCTGCTCTCTAGCTTTGAAGGGGGCTTTGAGTCTCACGTGATGCAGCTCGCTCATCATCTGCTCTCTAGCTGTGAAGGAGGCTTTGACTCACGTGATGCAGCTCGCTCATCGTCTGCTCTCTAGCTGTGAACGGGGCTTTGACTCCTGTGATGCAGCTCGCTCATCATCTGCTCTCTAGCTGTGAACGGGGCTTTGAGTCTCACGTGATGCAGCTCGCTCATCGTCTGCTCTCTAGCCGTGAACGGGGCTTTGACTCACGTGATGCCGCTTGCTCATCATCTGCCCATCATCTGCTCTAGCTGTGAGTCTCACGTGATGCAGCTCGCTCATCGTCTGCTCTCTAGCTGTGAAGGGGGCTTTGACTCACGTGATGCAGCTCGCTCATCGTCTGCTCTCTAGCTGTGAACGGGGCTTTGACTCCTGTGATGCAGCTCGCTCATCATCTGCTCTCTAGCTGTGAACGGGGCTTTGAGTCTCACGTGATGCAGCTCGCTCATCGTCTGCTCTCTAGCCGTGAACGGGGCTTTGACTCACGTGATGCCGCTTGCTCATCATCTGCCCATCATCTGCTCTAGCTGTGAGTCTCACGTGATGCAGCTCGCTCATCGTCTGCTCTCTAGCTGTGAAGGGGGCTTTGACTCACGTGATGCAGCTCGCTCATAGTCTGCTCTCTAGCTGTGAAGGGGGCTTTGAGTCTCACGTGATGCAGCTCGCTCATCGTCTGCTCTCTAGCTGTGAACGGGGCTTTGAGTCTCACGTGATGCAGCTCGCTCATCGTCTGCTCTCTAGCTGTGAAGGGGGCTTTGAGTCTCACGTGATGCAGCTCGCTCATCGTCTGCTCTCTAGCTGTGAACGGGGCTTTGAGTCTCACGTGATGCAGCTCGCTCATAGTCTGCTCTCTAGCTGTGAAGGGGGCTTTGAGTCTCACGTGATGCAGCTCGCTCATCGTCTGCTCTCTAGCTGTGAATGGGGCTTTGCGTCTCACGTGATGCAGCTCGCTCATCGTCTGATCTCTAGCTGTGAAGGGGGCTTGGGCCTGGTGCCCCGACTGTTACTCATGGAGTGCCATTGTGTTGGCAGTGTGGTCTGTTATGGCAGAGGTCACAGTGCAAGTGTCTTCGAGACTCATGTGATTGGCTCCTCCTCATCTGAACCGTGGGGGTGTGTGAGGTCTTAGTGCAGTACTTTGGTTCCATGTTCTGGAGAACAGGACCAGTATATCCGTATCAGTGGGGTCTTTGACTGCAGAGTGGTCGGGGTCACCCATTACAGCGTACTAACACGACCGTGAGTGGAGCTGGTTGCCTCTGATTGGGCGCAGCAGTGTGTGTTTTTTTTTACGGTTCCACTTAATCCTGGGTGGTTGTGATTGAACCTCACCATTGGGCTTCTTTCTGTGCACAACCAAGTTTTTTTTGCTAGTCCTGGGTCTATTGCTCTTTTTGGTGTAGGTTGGTGGTAAATTATTTCCGTCCTCTTTCATGTTCAGTGGCCACAGCCGGAGAGCTAGTCCCATGGACTCATTTGGTGCAGGTTGGTGGTAAATTATTTTTGTTACTTGACAGTTGTATAGTGTGCTGCTACCACTGTTGTGGCCTACCTGTGATGCAGCCTTGTGAAATAGTTGCTTGCAGAGTCACCTTTCTTTGGCGATCGATTTCATGAAGATAATTCCGACGTTGTGTGGAATTAGTTGTAAGCTGGAGCTTGTATGCAAATCTAGTAGGCGGTGTGTCTGTATGAAGCGTATAGCATGTATAGTTTTTGGGGTCGCTTGTAGATCTATGGGGGGTGATGTGACCCTTAGACGTGGAGGTGTCTGGCGTCTATTATTTGTACACAGTTATGCAGTTTTATATGTGCCACCCATGCTGGACAGACGTATTTGATTGTGGGGAATTACGTTTGCATGTGGTTTTTTTTTTTTTTTTTAGCTGAGCAGATGTTTGAGGGGATATGAAGTACTGAGCTAGGCATCTTCTTAAACCATGAGAAATTGGGGCCAGGGCCTGATCTGACATGTTTGAGAGAGAATCTCTCCAGTAGTGACAACAGCAGGTAGAAACCTAGACTCGCTTGGGTAACTGGAGGAATTGCTGAACCTTGGTTGGGTGAAGTTTGCTAGGTGCTCTGATTCCTTTCTTTGTTTAGCGTCTTGTTGGATGGCCACTTTAAAACACGGTTTCCAGTGCCGTTCAGGTGGGCAGGTATGGACTTCTCGAGAAAGCACCATTGTAATTGGGAGGCACTAATTCACTAGTCACAGCAGAAAGGTCATTGGTAGTGGAAGCGGATCCTTCCCGCTGAGGGCTGCTCCAGAGCAGAACTGAGGCACATCCGTGAAGCCTTGCACAGTATGGCTATGCCGTGTGAGAGTGTCTGCTTCAGTTTCATTTCACAATACCTCACCCCATCCTCAAGCTCTTCAGGCACCAAAACAACCATCGTTGAAGACTGCGCAGTATTTTTATAGACCTTGGCTGATGTAGTATCAGCCCTCAGGGAGAGCTGCACTCGGCCAGGGCAGCTGTACCATCTCTGTTCCGTTCATTAAACTCCGTCCCATTACCAGCTCATATCCTGAAGCCCACTAGCAAGAATAGATTGGTAAACAGGTGTATGGAGCAGAGCTCTCCGTGGTTGTATGGACATAATCCTTCAGTGGCATCGGACTCAGAAGTAGACTTGCAGATTGTCCTTGAATACGATAATGTGCCGCAGGGACAAGGGGATGTGAGTACAGTAGACTCCTATACCCCCCAACCCCCTCTCACCATCCCTAAAAAATATAAGGCTTTGGCACCACCTCAGCCTTCAGGCCAGGGTCGGCACTGAAAAGAGGTTTCTAATGCTCCACCTTCCGGCTCGGCACCAAAACACTTTGACAAGCCTTCCGGCTCCAGACAGAGTCTGCCAAAACCCACTTCTGAGCTGAAACTTTCGCTCTAAGCACAAAATGGGCTTGGAGTCGAAACCTGTGACGCCAAAACCAAAGAAACATTCCTCGGAGCCAAAATCTTCAGCGCCGAAAGGACATTCCAGCTCGGCGTCCAAAGCTTCAGTGCCGAAAATTGAACATCTGCCAGTACTGCAACCGGATCAAAGTATGGACGTTGTACCACCTAAATTGGATCCAAAACAGAATAAAAACCTATATTAATCCGGATACTGGGCAGATTCACGCTAAGCGGCTGTCCATACACAAGCTTCCGGATGACGACCGCTCCTATAAAATTGCATTGAAGAGGAAAGATGTGGGTACTAGTCCTTTCCACACACTACCATCTCCTCCCTCTCACCATAATTTGATCCTTACTCATTACACCTAGTTAGTCTCCTCTACCTCACTCTGATGCAGGTGATACTGATGGTGGCACACTGGTACGAAATAGAACAAATACTACAGTTTCTCCCAGATGAGCATAAGGCCAAAACACAAGATTTAGTTCAGGACAGTAAATTAATTTCCAGCACTTCCATTAGATGCGCTCTAGATGTGTCCGACACTGCAGCTAGAGGGGTAAATACTAGCATCCTACTCCGGAGACATGCCTGGTTACGTATTTCAGGGTTTAAACCTGAAGTCCAGCAATCCATTCTCAATATACCCTTCGCCACGAAACACCTTTTTGGCCCTGAAGTTGATCAAGTGCTCTAAAAAAAAAAAAACAGATGTAGCAAAATCCATGGGAGCGCTTCAGTCTCCCTCTAACAGGGGTTCCTTTTGGTGCTCCTTTTACAATGGAGGGTCCAAATCCACAGGGGCAGACCAAAATACTTCCTCTTACAAAAATAATTCCTGATTATCTTTTACAAGAGAATTTTCCAGAGGAGGCTACAGGGGAAATAGCCCCTGGGGCAGAGATAAAAACACCACACCCCTCAATTCCCCTTTCCCAAATAAGCAGTGACTTCCCTCCAACTATTCTGCACCTGTCAAAGGAAGACTTCAAGACTTCCTCCCCCTTTGGGAATCAATAACAACCGACAAATGGGTGATTGGAATTATCCAACATGGTTATTGCCTGGAGCTTATCAACAACCTCTATCACAAATTGTCAACAGACGACCAGCACTTGCTTAAACAAGAAGTGCAATCTCTATTACTCCAAGGGGCTATAGAACCAGTCCCACTTCAGTACTAAGGGTCAGGGGTTTATTCTCTTTACTTTCTAATTCCCAAAAAGGACGGCTCATTAAGACCTATTTTAGATATCAGAGAGTAAAACAAATGCATGCTGTCAGAGCACTTTCACATAGTGACTCTTCAACAGGTACTTCCTCTTTAACAGCAAGGCGACTTTGTCTACTCCGAATGTGAAAGTAGGTGTCTTTTAGATTCAAACTCATCCAGCTCTTTGCAAATACCTCAGATTTGTGATAGCAGGCAAACATTACCAGTTCAAGGTTCTTCCATCTGGCGTTACCACAGCCCCCAGAGTGTTCACCAAATGTCTCGCAGTAGTAGCCGCTCATCTTAGAAGACAGTGTATCCATGTCTTTCCATACCTAGATGACTGGCTTATCATAGCGGGCACTTACCAGAACTGTGTACTACACACTCAGATAACAGTACACCTACTTATCAGTTAAGTTTCGTAATCGATGCACAAAAATCACAACTGTGCCTTGCTCAAGTGCAATCTTATCTAGGAGCTTCTCTCA
The DNA here is from genome assembly GCF_964263255.1 of Lissotriton vulgaris. NCBI lineage: Eukaryota > Metazoa > Chordata > Amphibia > Caudata > Salamandridae > Lissotriton > Lissotriton vulgaris. The sequence goes on along the minus strand of NC_141693.1, from coordinate 2,012,089,341 downwards.
ACACACTCAAAGCTCTAGCCTCTCCCAAGTAGCCAGGATTCGCAATCTTCAGGCCACAATACTACAATTTCAACCCTATCAAACATTACCAGCCAGAGTCTTCAGGCAACTGCTGGGAATGATGGCATCCTACATTGCAATCGTACCTCACGCAAGACTTCACATGCGTCCTCTGCAGGAATATCTAGAGTGTCAGTGCAATCAATCACAGGGTCAATTAACCGATCTAGTGTTGGTAGACTGACACACTCGTCGCTCTCTGCAGTGGTGGTACCTTCAAAACTTATCAAAAGGATGGCCTTTCATAGAATGGAATGTGCAACGGGCAGTGTTCTCACCCAGCACTGGGTGGTTGGCTAGTGCACAGCATGTAGAACACGACAATATGCAAAGAGTATTGACAGGTAAGTAACGTTTTCTTACAGGACACAAAGCAGAGCACTCCTTCCCAGAAGGCATTTCTGGCTTGTTTAAAATGTACATAAATGGTTTTCTCTAAGAAAACGTGTCCCAGCAGCCCCAAAGTAGTGTATAGATAAATACAGACCGGTCACCATGTATTGTCCTGTCTCTTTTTAAAAAAAATATATAAATAAATGCAGAAAAGAGGTTTTTCGGTTGGAAGGGTCTCGGTATATTCAATCATGACTAGCTGTGCAGAATGACCGACAGGAGATATTTAAATATTTTAAAAGAATTCCCAATGCAGGTGTTCTACAATGCAAATGCTTTCAGATGACTTTATTGCATTGTAAATGGCTAAACCCCACTGACTATTCAAACATTATGCATATGTCAGTTAAATAAAAAATAGAAGTGAACCATTGCAGCTTCATTGTTTACACTAAACTAAAAATAAATATGGATAAATACAGATGGAAATGTCAAAAAATAAATACCTTAAAACCGGGAGGCCTAAACGTACAGAACTGACGGTGAGTTGGGGGAGTGGACAGGAGCCACTTGTAACAAATTTGGCATGTGTTTTAGTGCAGTGTGTGTAATAATTTCAGGAGCAATGTCACCTTGTCTTGTTTCTTGTTTGAACCATGTATTCTGAACAGTGTTCAAATTCTCCCAGTTTAACTCTCCCATTTCTCCCCCAGGGTGACGACGTCTGGTGCCATGGAGGGCGTCAAGAAAGTGAAGAAGGTGGTGAACGGCTCTGTGGAGCCACGTGCCAGCTGGGAGAGCAGTGCATGATGGGAAAGCCGGCCGGCAGTGGCAGACGCGCACAAACTTTTAATTTATTAATACCTCTATATAGGCTGGCCATAAGGCCACGGCGTCTGCGCCCCTCCGTGAGGGTGCCCTGGCCTCTTGGTGCGGCCTGGAACTTTTCTGGATTTTAGAGACTTATTTAATTTCGGCCTTCCTGGGTGCACACATCCACAGCCCCTTCCCCTAATGTGTGGGCTAAGGCACCTCATCTGCTTTGGGGTTGGAGTTGGGTGCAAGGTGCCTTTGGCCATTCCTTCTGCTGTGTGATATGTTCTTCAAGTGCTGGGTTGAGGTGGGCTCATTTGTAGTATTCGCTCCATACCTTCTGTGTAGACAGAGAGCATGGGCGCAGGGCCACCCTCTGCACTGAACGCTTCCTGGCTCGGGCCCGCAGCCTGTCCTCGCCTCCTTGAGTGCTCCTCTCACGCTGAAGCACCCTCTTCAGCCTGCTCCCGGGATGTAAACACAGACTCGTACTGGAGTGATGGCAAAGGAGCCTGGAGAGGGTGACAAACCTGTGTCAAGGCTGGAGAGTGAGAGCCCCTGGCACGTGCTGATGCTGTGGTGGAGGGTGAACGAACAGCAGGCTGGAGAGCCCCTGGTGCAGGTATGTTTGTGATCTGTGGTAGCTTCTGGGCTGCTGCATGCACAAGGCATGTGGGGCAAGTGCTTCTAAAGTATAGCAGGTGTGGGGCAGATGCTGGGATATGGGCAAACTGCATGTAGTTTGTACGAAACAGATAGTGAGGTAGTGTGTAGTAGGAGGCCAAGTCCTCAAGACGTTACTGAAATACAGTGTACGTTGGGAGAAACCACTGGCATAGCCTGTGGGGGTTATGTTGTGCTAGAGGCAGAGGCTGTTGAGGGGTGGAGTGCATGAGGCAGAGGCTGTTGAGAGGTGGAGCGCACGAGGCAGAGGCTGTTGAGAGGTGGAGCCCACGAGGCAGAGGCTGTTGAGGGGTGGAGCGCACGAGGCAGAGGCTGTGCAGGGGTGGAGCGCACGAGGCAGAGGCTGTGCAGGGGTGGAGCGCACGAGGCAGAGGCTGTGCAGGGGTGGAGCGCACCAGGCAGAGTCTGTGCAGGGGTGGAGCGCACGAGGCAGAGGCTGTGCAGGGGTGGAGCGCACCAGGCAGAGTCTGTGCAGGGGTGGAGCGCACGAGGCAGAGGCTGTGCAGGGGTGGAGCGCACCAGGCAGAGGCTGTTGAGAGGTGGAGCGCACGAGGCAGAGGCTGTGCAGGGGTGGAGCGCACCAGGCAGAGGCTGTGCAGGGGTGGAGCGCACCAGGCAGAGGCTGTGCAGGGGTGGAGCGCACGAGGCAGAGGCTGTGCAGGGGTGGAGCGCACCAGGCAGAGGCTGTGCAGGGGTGGAGCGCACCAGGCAGAGGCTGTGCAGGGGTGGAGCGCACCAGGCAGAGGCTGTGCAGGGGTGGAGCGCACCAGGCAGAGTCTGTGCAGGGGTGGAGCGCACCAGGCAGAGTCTGTGCAGGGGTGGAGCGCACCAGGCAGAGGCTGTTGAGAGGTGGAGCGCACGAGGCAGAGGCTGTGCAGGGGTGGAGCGCACCAGGCAGAGGCTGTGCAGGGGTGGAGCGCACCAGGCAGAGGCTGTGCAGGGGTGGAGCGCACGAGGCAGAGGCTGTGCAGGGGTGGAGCGCACCAGGCAGAGGCTGTGCAGGGGTGGAGCGCACCAGGCAGAGTCTGTGCAGGGGTGGAGCGCACCAGGCAGAGTCTGTGCAGGGGTGGAGCGCACCAGGCAGAGGCTGTTGAGAGGTGGAGCGCACGAGGCAGAGGCTGTGCAGGGGTGGAGCGCACCAGGCAGAGGCTGTGCAGGGGTGGAGCGCACCAGGCAGAGGCTGTGCAGGGGTGGAGCGCACGATGCAGAGTCTGTGCAGGGGTGGAGCGCACCAGGCAGAGGCTGTGCAGGGGTGGAGCGCACGAGGCAGAGTCTGTGCAGGGGTGGAGCGCACGAGGCAGAGGCTGTGCAGGGGTGGAGCGCACGAGGCAGAGGCTGTGCAGGGGTGGAGCGCACGAGGCAGAGGCTGTGCAGGGGTGGAGCGCACGAGGCAGAGGCTGTGCAGGGGTGGAGCGCACCAGGCAGAGTCTGTGCAGGGGTGGAGCGCACGAGGCAGAGGCTGTGCAGTAGCGGAGCGTACAAAGGAGGGGCTGCAGTAGTGGAGTGCACACGCCAGAATTTGCACGAGTGGGACTGAGAAGGATAATCTTCGTGTTTAGAGCACATGAGACAAATAGTTGAGGGGTAGAGTCGAGGCGATGGGTATTGAAGTGTTAAGGTGCATGACACCAATAAGGCACTTGTAGATCATGCATGACTGGTATTGCATCAGTCCAATGCACAAGGCCTGCACATGTTGACCATGCATGAGTGGTATTGCATAAGTCTGGTGCACGCAGCAGTTCTGTGCACGTAGACCATGCATGACTGTTAATACATCGGTCTGGTGCATAAAGCCGTTCTGCACATGTGGACAATGGATGACTGATATTGTATGAGTCTGGTGCACGCGGCAGTTCTGCACGCATAGACCTTGCATGACTGTTAATACATCGGTCTGGTGCATAAGGCTGTTCTGCACATGTGGACAATGGATGACTGATCTTGTATGAGTCTGGTGCACGCGTAGACCTTGCATGACTGGTATTGCATGAGTCTGGTGCACGAGGCCGTTCTGCAGATGTAGACCATGCATGACTGTTACTGCATTGGTCTGGTGGGCGACGCTGGTACTACATGTGTAGACCATGCTTGAGTGGGATTTCATCGATCCGGTGCACGAGGTTGGTATTGCACATGTAGACCATGCATGACCGTTATTGCTTTGGACTGGTGCACAAGGCCGATACTACATATGTATAGTATGCATGACCGGTATTGTATCGGTCTGGTGCACAAGGCTGGCAGGGCACACAGATGGGTATTGCAGGGGCCAGGCACACACTCCTTGTATTGTAAGGCTAGGGTGTGCAAGAGCTAGTTCTGCAGAGACAGGGGCTTCATCTTGCATGTGACTTCGTATATGTTTGAGCCGATTCCCTGTCTTCCGATTTACATTGCTTTGGCATCAGTTGTTTTGTGTTCACACCGCCCCGTTCTGGTGGGCTGCCAATGCTGCTGTCCTTGTGGCTTTATCCCTATGGACTGTCTTTAGTGTAGGTGCCAGGCCGGCCCCTTATTCAGGTGTGCCGAATAGGACCTTTTAGATGCTCCGCAAGTTGCATTTCAGCAACCTGTCTAAAGGAAAGTGTCTGACCCTCTTTAAGTGCCTGACTGTGTTTATCGTTGTCTATCTGTATCTGTATGTTGGACTTAGTTTGCTTCTGTGAGTTTAGCAATCCTTTATTTTGGGAAACATAAGATTTGTGCTGCGTCTTGTTCAGACACCGACCCTTTGTTGGGATAGAAGCACTCCTCTTGTTTACTTGTACATAGTGGTTTGTATAAAGCTGTACAGAATGGATACATTTACATTTTAAGGATCACGTATCAATACTCTGCACTCTATTCCCAACCTCATGGGAAGAAAGACCTCCTAAGACGAGCAGAGACCTCTTGTGTAGTGCTTTGCGTGTGGTAGAGGCGAGGTACATATGGTGTCTGCATGTATGTGGGTGATATGTAACCATACTGACATGAAATGACACTACTGCAGAGTAAGTCCGTTTTGGGCAGAAGGACTGGCCATAGGCACCCTTTCCCTGACCTCTGACATGACCCCTTGTTACCAGACCAGTGGCATGTTGAGTTCTGGGGCCATCAGTTCCTTCACAGAATACGCAGCAAGCCCCGTCTGACCCTTCGTTTATGGTCTTCGAGTCCACAGCAAGCACCATCTGACGCCTGGGTACCTTCAAAGGATCTAGAGCTTCCATCCAGCAGTGGCGCGTGGACTAGACACTGAACCAGGCCTTAAAGTGAAGAACTCTTAGATGGCAAAGCCTGGAATGAAGAGTCCGAGGCTGGGTGGGGCATTAGTACAGTATCATGGACCGAGAACCGTACAGAAGACGACTCCTTCTCAATGCAGGCCTCTCACTCACAGCATGTAATCCTGAACGGTGATGTATAGCACAACCCTCTTTTCCCACCAGGACGTCCGCTCACCCCATTAGAATCATGGCGACATCGCAGCATGACTGTGCTATTGGCCGCATTTACTCCCAAAGACAAGGAGTATGGTCGTGCCGCGGAGCAGGATTTTCTGTTGTATGATGTTTGTATATCTGTAAATAGTTCATTTTCATCCAAGATTGATATCTATATGGCTCCATACAGTTTTGTATTTATAAGTAAAAGGAAGTTGAGCAGAATGTGTTCATAAGAAGACCTGGAGAATGATCAATATAAGGAAGCTTGAATAAAATATTTTCTTGCAGTGATACATATCTAAATGAAGGGTGTGGTAATAAAGGTTATATAAAAGGACTAGGTCTCTGTCTCTTGGGGGGGGGGGGGGGGATTGAACTTGTCTGTCTAGGTCACTCGTGAATGAGGACACCAGGTCATCGAAGCTCAGGCAGGGGGTGAAGCTCTGACTCAAGGGGAGAAGAGTGGATTGAGCTCCAGAGGTCAGCAGGGGTTTACCTGTTTCTTACCTTCTGGCAGTCAAACTTTATATTTAGCAGTTTGCTGCATTTATCATCTGTTGCTGCTGAAATGCTGGAATAATACAGGCACTTATCTGAACAGGGGCCACAGTAAAGCAGTGGATCTGATGTTTGGGTGAATTCTAAGATTAGGGGGCTTTCAAACCCACAGAAAAGATGAAATGCACAAGAAATTCTTGGGACGAAAGAGAATGTGTTACGATGGGATAGGTCGAATATAAATTGACAAATCCCATAGGTATTGCCAATTGCTCTGCAATTTTTTGTCCTGCTGTACAGTCAAGCTGCATACCTTTAAACAAAAAATGCTGCGACGTGACCACCACGTCATTTTGTATGTGCATTACTCATGCATGTACTTGCTTATAAAAGAGCACTTCTTTTTGTCTTAATTAACCGATCTGAGAGGAATCCGTTATTTTAAAAAAGTTGTGATGAAGTGCCGTTTTAAAATGTAGCGTGAACATGCTATAAAAATTTTTATTTTTTATTTTTCAAACGAATGGGTGAGCAGGTTGCGGGAATGACTTGGGGATGGGAGTGAGGCCTAAGCAACACAGAGGGACGGAGGAAGCTGCAACTTGAGGGAGAGAACACACGCAAAAGAGAGTAAAGTGCTTTGACGCCTCGTCAGGGGTGGTAAGCGTATTTAAATGCAATTGCAATACAATACAATACAATGTAGGTTGCCAGGGGCCCGAGTGCAGGGGGAGGGGGGCCCTATCTCGCTCATGAGAGAAGCACATGAGCCAGGGAGCGGGAGTAGAAAAGTACACAAGGTAAACAGTTGGAAAACACATGCAATTAAACAAAAAGTTTCATAGAAGTAAGCAGAATACGCATTGAAGCCAATCAAAGTGATGGTGAAAAAGCTATGCTTCATGGGAAGGACAAACAAGGACGGGCTGAAACAAGCGAAGCCATCAAATAGAAAGCAAGCTAGTATGAGTGACAGAAAAGTCAACCAATGGTAAGCAACGGGCGGGCTGCGAGCCTCTGTATCTTCTTGGGAAGCCTACAACGTCCTTTGCAATCAGACAGCTTATGCTGGCTGGTTGGCTGGACCTGGAAAGGGTGGTGTGAGGCAGCTGGGATAGACAGCTATTGATTATTATCCTTCTAACTAGAACAGATAATACATATTAAAATGAGAACTAATACCTTTGGTTTTTTAAAAAAATTTTATTAACCGATTTGTATTCATGATATTCAACATCATGCTTATTGCAGTTTTCTTCTAGATAAAACTGTTCTTGTGGCAGAGCATGCCATGGCTCCTGTGAACAGACGTTCGATTCCATGGGATACTTATCAATAGTCATAAGCACTGAATAGTCCTGCCCCTGGACAAAATAGATATTAAAAAATAAGGCATGTCCTTCTCACGCCCATTGGAAAGCACACACACGAGTGGTGTTCAGAAAAGATGCTTTATTGTGCAGACCCCCCCCTGAACCGACAGACGCGTTTTGCCTTGCTGCTTTGTCAATGTCAGTTACAGTGTGCAAAACCGGCAGTATTTCATTTGTCAACATGTCACATGATTTTTCATCAACATTAAAGATGGACTTACACTACATTGGTGGCAAAATTCTTTGCGGCCATCTTAGAACATGTTTCAACATTCACTGATTAAACAGGCAAAAAGTGATAAAGTGCTCTAGTGTATTTAACCCCTTCGATGCTGATGACGAGCTCAGCTCGTCATCAGCCACGGGTGGCGTGTGCTGATGACGAGCTGAGCTCGTCATGTAACGCGGTACTTTGAATCGCGCAGCACAGCGCAAAAATCACCGCAGCAGCGATGCGGTTAAAAACAAAAATGTAAAATCAACTGTACAGGGAGAAACATTTTCATTCCTAAACATTTGTGGTCAATTTCAGAGACCAGTTCTTTTTAAAGCATTCATTTCATATGATATCTTAGGAGTATCTACTGATCAGGGAAACCTGTCAAAGACCACTGCAAAGGAATTCATCCCTCTCAACAGGGACAGTCAAGAGGCGCAAAACAAGGCGGGGCAAGAAAAGGAGATGAAGCACCCACCCCAAGAATTACATGCAGCAGAGGGAGGAGGGGCAAGTGGTAGATGTGGGCGACCAAAGAACAGTCATTAACCTTTCAGATCGATCACTTATCCAAGATGAGGTCAAGGTCCTACAGCTCGGCCTAACCTTTTGCCCCACGTCAGAATATAATTTCATACAGACCAGGATTGACCTGTTCAGGTACAAAAGGAAATTGAAATTACAAAAGATCTTTATCCTCCACCCCAAAAAAAGAACCAGCTATTGGTGGATCCTGTCAGGCTGATAATGATTCCGAATTACTAACTGGCATCGACTTGGGGGTTCTTATGACCTTAGAAACCCTGGATACTAATAAAGAACAACATGATGAAACTAGCAATGTGGAAATCCGTCTTGAAGAAGCGGAAATAGCACAGTCTAGTCGACATAGCAACTTCAAGAAGAAATCACCCGTGATTCCACAGGTTTCCTTTTATGCCATCGATGTCTTTAGTGAGGCAGTGCCTACAGACCATATGAATTTGGCCAAACCGACAAAACAAAAGAATCAGCATCACACTATCCCCAGAAAACAATGGGAAGCTATTAAGACACTGAAAGTAGACACAACTCTAGAGATGAAACCTCTGACAAAGGAGGTAATATTGTCATCTATAATAAGGAACACTACCATAAGGAAGCCATGAGACAGTTGGAGGACAAGGAATCTTATGTGCCCGTCAACAGGGCGGACTATCTGGAATGTATTAGAGTATATCAATCAAGAGTATTTGTAAAGCGCGCTACTCACCTGCTAGGGTCTCAAGGCGCGGGGGGGGCTGCTACTGCTCGAAAAGCCAGGTCTTTAGTTGCTTCCTGAAGGAGAGATGGTCCTCGTGAGTCGTAGGTGGGTGGGGAGGTCTTGGCCGCCAGGTAGGTGAAGGATCTTTCTCCGGTGGGGGTTCTGCGGATCCGTGGGACGGTGGCAAGGGCGAGGCTGGCGGAGCGGAGCTGGCGGGTTGGCGTGTAGAACATGAGGCGGTTGTTGAGGTTTTTTGGGGCCCAAGTCGTGGAGAGCCTTGTGTGCGTGGGTGAGGAGTCTGAACGTGATCCTTTTGCTGACGGGGAGCCAGTGCAGGTCCCTCAGGTGGGCGGAGATGTTGCTGTGTTTGGGGATGTCCAAGACGAGTCGTGCTGAGGCGTTCTGGATGCGCTGGAGTCTTTTCTGTAGTTTGGTGGTGGTCCCAGCGTAGAGGGCGTTCCCGTAGTCCAGCCGGCTGGTACCGAGGGCCTGGGTGACCGTTTTCCTGGTTCCAGTGGGTATCCAGCGGAAGATCTTACGGAGCATGCGGAGTGTGTTGAAGCAGGAGGAGGTAACGGCGTGTTCGAGGCATATGGGCTGCAGATGGTATATTATGAATAGATCGCCATCTGGTGTTGGGCTCGGATGATTGCACTTTGTTTTTCTCTTGGAGAGTCTTTTGTATCTTGGTGACTCCTCCTTTGGTTGGTAGTGCGCATGGGCATCAGCTCCATCCTTAGATTGTTTTTTTCCGCCATCGGGTTCGGATGAGGATTGAGACGCTCCAGATCGACTTCGAAAAGAAGTGACTTATCGGCGCGTATTCCCTTTCCAATTCGACGGTATTGTTATCGAACGCGTTTCATTTCCATTCCGGCGCGTTTCGACTTCAACATCGAAGAAAAAACTTTGATCTACGTCGACGAACAGGAGGCCTTTCTCGACGCAGTCAAGCCCGGGGTCCATGGAAAGGACTCCATTCAAGAAATGTCCAACGTGTGGTGCTAAGTTCCCACACAAGGACCTACACGAGGTGTGCAACCTCTGCCTATCGCCTGAACACGAATCCAGGGACTGCGAAGCCTGCGCAGCATTCTCCTCCAAGTCGACGATTAGAAATTGTCGAGCTCGAAGACACGAGGTTTCCAGAATGCAGTCGGAGGCGATCCCGGAGCTGTTCGGAGACGAGCAACTTGAGGAAGAAGAGGATCAGGAGGATCAGTCGGGGTCGGAAGGGGACGAGTCGGATGTCGAAGAACTCGACGTGCAACAAACCGTGAGTGACGACGTCCCCTTACCAAAAAACCGACCCTGTGTGGTAACGACCCCGCCTTCGAGCCCGGTCAAACTGCAGAAAAAAGTTTCCGACGCCCCGCCTTCGGGCCCGGCAACGAAACCGAAACTGAAACCGAAACACTCGGTCTCCCACCATGTCGGATCCGAGAAACGGTCGACATCGACTTCGACACCGAAGCTTCATGCAAGGGAAAGCTCGGCATCGAAACATTCCATGTCGAAACAGAAACATGATTCGACGTCGAAGACTCACTCGACACCAAAGAAGTCGGAATCGAGTAAACACTCGGTGCCGAAAACACCGAACATTGACGATCGAAAACAAAAGCACCTTTCGGAACCAAGGCCTTCGGTACCGATACAGGAGCAGCAGACAGATCCCAAACAAAAGATTTTGTTTATCGATCCGCAAACTGGCAAAGTAGTGACGAAGAAGAGGAAGAATGAACAGATAGAAGACAAATCTCTTCCTTCAAAAAAGAGAACACTGGGGACAAATGCAACTCCTCCTACTTCTCCTCAACCTAAAGTCACATCCTCTTCTCCTATTCCTCACACTATGCCAAATATTCCTGCACCTTCTACACCAAGACCATCTACACCTCAGTCTGATGTAGACAGTGATCCAGGGGAGGGAGAACCTGAAGGGGATGATGAAACTATCCCAGATGAGGATGACCCATGGGAAAATTATAACGTAGGGTCAGATGATGACAACGACCCAGAGTTATATCCCTCAAAGCCTTCACCACCTGATGATAACACAGGGTTTGTACAGCTCATTAATAGGGCAGCAAAATATCACAAGGTAGATATACATACGGAACCTCTAATAGAGGACTTCCTATTAGAGACGCTACCTAATGCACAAAGAACATCAGGTACTCTACCTATGCTGAAGGGTCTTCTCAGTCACACAGAAGAAATATTCAAAGACCCAGTGAGGGCTAGGGTGTTAAACCCAAGAATTGATAAAAAATATAAGGCGGCTCCAAAGGATCCAATATTTATCAAAGGGCAGGTACCTCTGGACTCGCTTGTAGTTTCAAACGCTCGTAAAAGAGCGAACTCATTATCTACAGGAGAGGCTCCTCCACCTGATAAAGAGTCAAAATTAATAGATGCATCAGGCAAGAGAGTAGCATCACAAGCGGCAAATAGCTGGCGTATAGCCAATACACAGGCACTACTTGCACGTTATGACAGGGCACATTATGATGAATTAGAAAAACTCATCACACATCTCCCCAAAGAACACCAGAAAAGGGCAGATCAGTTAATACAGGAAGGAAAGATAATAACTAATACTTCCATTAAGTGCGCCCTAGACGCAGCAGACATTGCAGCAAGATCCATCAACACCAGTGTCATGTTAAGGAGACATGCATGGCTTAGAATCTCAGGATTCAAACAGGAAGTACAAACGTCCTTATTGAACCAACCCTTTGATCAAAAAACACTTTTTGGCTCAAGCACAGATGAGACCTTAGAAAAAATGAAAAAAGATACAGAAACGGCTAAGTCAATGGGAGCATTGCAACAGCCAACACAAAGAGGTTCCTTTCGTAGATCCACCTATAGAGGAGGCTCAAAAAATACAGGAACAAATCAGCAATCCACCTCCTTCACACCTACATCACCCAAAGGTAATTCACGAGGTAGTTACAGGGGTAACAACAACAAAGGTAGAGGCCGCGGAAATAATAACCGCAACGCCTCAACCCCAAAACAGTGACTTCATTGAACTTCCCCCAGACCACATAACACCGGTCGGGGGACGTCTATCACAGTTCCTACCTGTCTGGGAAGACATCACATCAGTCAAGTGGGTGAGACCGATTATCCAACATGGTTATTGCCTAGAACTCACAGCTACCCCACCAAACATCCCCCCCAAACAGCATCCAATGAGTCAAGATCATCTAACATTGTTAAAGGAAGAAGTACTAGCAGTGCTACAAAAGCACTCAATAGAGAAGGTTCCAAAACATCAACAAGGGACAGGAGTATACTCTCTATACTTCCTAATCCCCAAAAAAGATGGGTCCCTAAAACCAATCTTAGACCTAAGACCTCTCAATGCATACATAAATTCGGAACATTTCCACATGGTCACGCTCCAACAGGTACTCCCTTTACTGAAGAAAGGGGACTTTCTTTCTACACTGGATCTAAAAGACGCTTACTTTCATATTCCAATGCACAAAGCCCACAGGAAATACCTAAGGTTTGTAGTGGAAGGACAACATTATCAATTCAAAGTCCTTCCGTTCGGGGTCACAACGGCACCAAGAGTGTTCACAAAATGCCTAGCTGTGGTGGCAGTACACCTGAGAAGACAACAAATACAGGTCTTCCCATACTTGGATGATTGGTTAATAAAGGCCAAGTCACAAGAAGAATGTCCTCACAACACACAGAAGACAATTCAATTGCTGCACCACCTAGGGTTTACGGTGAACTACAAATAATCACACCTGCAACCAAACAACATTCAGCAATACCTGGGGGCTACTATAGACACAGAAAAAGCAATAGCATACCCCAATCCGATCAGGATACAAACAATGGTCGGGTTAATACAAAGATTTCAACCACAACACTCACTACCAGCACGAGTGTTTATGCAACTGTTAGGCATGATGTCCTCCTGCATACTGCTAATACCACATGCCAGACTACAAATGCGTCCACTACAGGAGTGTCTAGCGACACAGTGGAATCAGGCTCAAGATCAGATTACAGATCTGGTGTTGGTAGACGACTGTACGCATCGCTCTCTGAAGTGGTGGAACACAACAAACATTTCCAAAGGACGGTCGTTCCTAGAACCAATTCCACAAGTGAAAATAACAGCGGACGCATCGCTCTCCGGATGGGGAGCGCATATGGACAAATACACAGTGCAGGGGAAGTGGAGTGTGCAGCAAAAGAAACTGCACATCTACTACCTGGAACTATTAGCAGTATTTCTAGCACTAAAGGCTTTCCAAATGCAAATAACAAGCAAGGCAGTCCTGATCAGAACAGACAACATGACTGCAATGTATTATATTCAAAAACAGGGGGGGGGACACTCTCTCCAACTATCCAAACTAGCACAGGACATTTGGAGATGGGCCATTCCTCAAAAGATCTATCTGTTAGCAGAACACCTACCAGGAGTTCAAAATCAGATAGCAGACATCCTAAGCAGACAATCAGAACAAGTACACGAATGGGAGCTGCACGACCAAATACTGCAGCCATTCTTCCAAAGATGGGGGCAACCAGAGATAGATCTGTTTGCCAATCATCTGAACGCAAAATGCCAAAACTTCGCATCCAGGTACCCACACCAACGGTCCCAGGGCAATGCACTATGGATAAATTGGTCCAACAGATTTGCTTACGCTGTCCCCCCTCTCCCACTAATTCCGTTAGTGGTTCGGAAACTGCAGCAGCACTCAATGACAATGATACTAGTGGCACCCACGTGGGCAAGACAGCCGTGGTTCACCACGCTACTACAACTCTCGCAGGTGCCACATCAAAAGCTAAGATTATTACCCATGCACCTTACACAGAACCATGGAGAAATAATGCACCCAGATCCCAAACAATTGAACCTAGCGATCTGGCTCCTGAGGTCATATAGTTTGGATATTTAGATTTACCACCAGAATGTATGGAAATCATTAAACAAGCAAGACGTCCTACCACCAGAGCATGCTATGCAGCAAAGTGGACGAGGTTTGCGATACACTGTAACAGTAAGCACATCAACCCTCTGGACGCATCCACTAAACAGATCATTTGCTATTTACTAGACTTGCAGCAATGTAACTTAGCATATACCTCTATCAGGGTTCATCTCGCAGCTATAGCGGCGTACCTACAAAACAATTTACAAAAGGGGGTGGTGATGAACAGAGTGTCTGAATTGAGCAGACCACTCTTACCCAGTCCAAAGATCAGGGCTTGATCCATCACCGTTATTTATCTCACTGCCCCATCCCAGCTCAGAACATGGCTATATGCAAATCAGTCTGTCCCTGGCCCAGTGCATCATGGGAACAGGGCAGACTAAACTACCAAGCCAATTCTTTACCAGAAAGGAGACAAGCTACCGGGGACCGGTTTCTGGCATTTCAGCCTCTTCGGCCCGGCTTGCTTGAATCCTGATGGAGCAGTGAGAAAGGGACTCATGTCTGAGTATACCCTGCCACACCTATAGTGGCCAAAATCGATTTACAAAAGGGGGTGGTGATGAACAGAGTGTCTGAATTGAGCAGACCACTCTTACCCAGTCCAAAGATCAGGGCTTGATCCATCACCGTTATTTATCTCACTGCCCCATCCCAGCTCAGAACATGGCTATATGCAAATCAGTCTGTCCCTGGCCTAGTGCATCATGGGAACAGGGCAGACTAAACTACCAAGCCAATTCTTTACCAGAAAGGAGACAAGCTACCGGGGACCGGTTTCTGGCATTTCAGCCTCTTCGGCCCGGCTTGCTTGAATCCTGATGGAGCAGTGAGAAAGGGACTCATGTCTGAGTATACCCTGCCACACCTATAGTGGCCAAAATCGATTTACAAAAGGGGGTGGTGATGAACAGAGTGTCTGAATTGAGCAGACCACTCTTACCCAGTCCAAAGATCAGGGCTTGATCCATCACCGTTATTTATCTCACTGCCCCATCCCAGCTCAGAACATGGCTATATGCAAATCAGTCTGTCCCTGGCCCAGTGCATCATGGGAACAGGGCAGACTAAACTACCAAGCCAATTCTTTACCAGAAAGGAGACAAGCTACCGGGGACCGGTTTCTGGCATTTCAGCCTCTTCGGCCCGGCTTGCTTGAATCCTGATGGAGCAGTGAGAAAGGGACTCATGTCTGAGTATACCCTGCCACACCTATAGTGGCCAAAATCGATTTACAAAAGGGGGTGGTGATGAACAGAGTGTCTGAATTGAGCAGACCACTCTTACCCAGTCCAAAGATCAGGGCTTGATCCATCACCGTTAGCAAGCAAGCCGGGCCGAAGACGGCTGAAATGCCAGAAACCGGTCCCCGGTAGCTTGTTTCCTTCCCAGTGTAAGAATTGGCTTTTGTAGTTTGGTTTGCCCTGTTCCCATCATGCACTGGGACAGGAACAGACTAATTTGCATACAGCCAGGTTCTGAAACTGGGATGGTGCAGTGAGCTAAAAAACGGTGTTGGATCTAGCCCTGATCTCTTGACTGGGTGAGAGTATTCTGTTTAATTCAGAGACTCTGTCCCTCACCACCCCTTTTTGTAAATATTTTTGTCCACCCTAAGCGTGGAAGGGTATACTCAGATGTGAGTCCCTTGCTCATTGCACCATCAGGATTCAAGCAAGCCGGGCCGAAGACGGCTGAAATGCCAGAAACCGGTCCCCGGTAGCTTGTTTCCTTCCCAGTGTAAGAATTGGCTTTTGTAGTTTGGTTTGCCCTGTTCCCATCATGCACTGGGACAGGAACAGACTAATTTGCATACAGCCAGGTTCTGAAACTGGGATGGTGCAGTGAGCTAAAAAACGGTGTTGGATCTAGCCCTGATCTCTTGACTGGGTGAGAGTATTCTGTTTAATTCAGAGACTCTGTCCCTCACCACTCCTTTTTGTAAATATTTTTGTCCACCCTAAGCGTGGAAGGGTATACTCAGATGTGAGTCCCTTGCTCATTGCACCATCAGGATTCAAGCAAGCCGGGCCGAAGACGGCTGAAATGCCAGAAACCGGTCCCCGGTAGCTTGTTTCCTTCCCAGTGTAAGAATTGGCTTTTGTAGTTTGGTTTGCCCTGTTCCCATCATGCACTGGGACAGGAACAGACTAATTTGCATACAGCCAGGTTCTGAAACTGGGATGGTGCAGTGAGCTAAAAAACGGTGTTGGATCTAGCCCTGATCTCTTGACTGGGTGAGAGTATTCTGTTTAATTCAGAGACTCTGTCCCTCACCACCCCTTTTTGTAAATATTTTTGTCCACCCTAAGCGTGGAAGGGTATACTCAGATGTGAGTCCCTTGCTCATTGCACCATCAGGATTCAAGCAAGCCGGGCCGAAGACGGCTGAAATGCCAGAAACCGGTCCCCGGTAGCTTGTTTCCTTCCCAGTGTAAGAATTGGCTTTTGTAGTTTGGTTTGCCCTGTTCCCATCATGCACTGGGACAGGAACAGACTAATTTGCATACAGCCAGGTTCTGAAACTGGGATGGTGCAGTGAGCTAAAAAACGGTGTTGGATCTAGCCCTGATCTCTTGACTGGGTGAGAGTATTCTGTTTAATTCAGAGACTCTGTCCCTCACCACCCCTTTTTGTAAATACCTACAAAACAGGCAACATCTTTCCCTGTTTAAAGTACCAGCAATTAAAGCTTTCATGGAGGAACTCAAATGAGTCATTCCACCAAGACGACCACCTTCCCCAGTCTGGAATCTCAACATAGTACTTACCAGACTAATGGGGCCACCATTTGAACCTATGCATAGGTGTGAAATACAATTCCTCACATGGAAGGTGGCCTTCCTCATAGCTATCACGTCACTTAGAAGAGTAAGTGAGTTGCAGGCTTTTACAATTCAAGAACCATTCATGCAGTTACACCAAAATAAAGTGGTTCTTAGAACAAACCCAAAATTCCTACCAAAGGTAATTTCTGCATTCCACATCAATCAGTCAGTGGAATTACCGGTTTTCTTTCCAAAACCACAAACGGTAGCGGAAAGGGCCCTACATACATTGGATGTCAGAAGGGCAATATTGTACTATGTAGAAAGAACACAAACTTTCAGAAAGACAAAACAGCTATTAGTTGCTTTTTCTCCTACACATAAGGGCAATCCCATCTCTAAAGCGGGCATTGCCAGATGGATTGTAAAATGTATTCAAATATGCTACTTAAAAGCAAAGAGAACATTAACTGTTCCTCCTAGAGCTCACTCTACACGTAAACTAGGAGCATCTATGGCATTTTTGGGAAACATTCCGCTAGATGACATATGCAAAGCAGCTACCTGGGTTATACCGCACACCTTCACAAAGCACTATTGTGTAGATGTGCACACAACACAACAAGCTAGAGTGGGACAAGCTGTATTAAAGACTTTATTTCAGACAGTTGCAACAGACACGGGCGACCACCGCTAGGGAGAGAACTGCTGTATAGTCTATTCATAATGTACCATCTGCAGCCCATATGCCTCGAACGGAATATGCTACTTACCAGTATGCATCTGTTCTTGGCATAGAGGGCTGCAGAGTGGTACATGCCCTCCCAGCCTCCCCGGAAACCTGTGTCTGTTCCAACATTATCTTATTTAGATACACTTACATGGGCATTCCTATCTGTATTCTATCATACTACTCCATCTAACCCTACTATGGCAAAACAATCTAAGGATGGAGCCGATGCCCATGCGCACTACCAACCAAAGGAGGAGTCACCAAGATACAAAAGACTCTCCAAGAGAAAAACAAAGTGCAATCATCCGAGCCCAACACCAGATGGCGATCTATTCATAATGTACCACTCTGCAGCCCTCTATGCCAAGAACAGATGCATACTGGTAAGTAGCATATTCCTAACTTGCCTGGCCATCGTGAGGGAGGAGTCAAGGATGAAGCCCAGGTTGCGTGCGTGGTCTGTGGGCTTTGGTGGGGGGCCCAGAGCAGGGAGCCACCAGGAGTCGTCCCAGGTGGAGATGGATGGGCCGAGGATGAGGATTTCCGTCTTGTCTGAGTTCAGTTTCAGGCGGCTGAGCTTCATCCAGTCTGCGATGTCTTTCATTCCATCCTGGAAGCTGGCTCTGGTGGAGGTGGAGTCGTTGGTGAGGGAGAGGATCAGTTGGGTATCGTCGGCGTAGGAGACGATGTTGAGGTTGTGCTTGCGTTCGATGGCTGCGAGGGGGCTCATGTAGATGTTGAAGAGGGTGGGGCTGAGCGAGGAGCCTTGAGGTACGCCGCAGAATATCTTGGTGGCTTCTGCGAGGAAGGGCGGGAGACGGACTCTTTGGGTTCTGTCGGAGAGGAAGGAGGTGATCCATTCCAGGGCCTTTCCTTGGATCCCGGCGTGGCGGAGACGGGTTATCAGGGTGCGGTGGCAGACCATGTCGAACGCAGCTGAAAGGTCGAGGGCGGCGGTTTCTCCGTTGTCCAGCAGGGTCCGGATGTCGTCGGTGGCCGCGATGAGGGCGGTCTTGGTGCTGTGGTTCGCTCGTAATCCGGACCGCGATGGGTCGAGGGAGCCATTTGTCTCCAGGAAGGCTGTCAGCTGTTTGTTGACGGTTTTCCCGAAGACTTTTGCAGGGAAGGGGAGGAGCGAGATGGGGCGGAAGTTCTTGAGGTCTGAGGGGGGTTTCTTCAGGAGGGTGCTGATCTGCGTGCTTCCATCTCTCCGGGAAGGTGGCGGATATGAAGGAGTTGTTGATGATGTCCCGAAGTATAGGTGCGATGATGGAGTCTGCTTTGTTGAAGATGTGGTGTGAGTCCAGGCGCACATGGTGGTGGTGGGGGGTGTTTGTTCGGTGGTGGGGTACGTGCTCTGGGCGCCGAAGCTGTTGTGTATGTCGACGATCTTGCGGTGAAAAAAGGTGGCCAGAGAGTTGCAGAGGTCTTGAGAAGGTGTGATGTCGTTGTCACTGGCGTATCGTGCACTCTTACAAGGTTAGACAGATTAGGGAATGTTAGACATGGACGAATTCCTGTTCCTGTACTGTGAATCTCCAGTTATTCCAACCTTTTACCATCTTCCTAAAATACTTAAGGACTCTATTAATCCTCCAGGAAGGTCCATCGTGGCCTCATCAACAGTCTTTTAGAAAATACATCGACCTACATTGATTTGTTTCTTGCTCCTCTCGTGAAAGATCTGGCATTTTACATCCGGGACACTCAGGATTTCCTAAAACTAATAGAGGGGATTGTTTGGGAAACAGACCTGCTCCTTATTACCCTAGACATTACTTGGTAATACACCTGCATACATCCTCGTGACGGTATTACAGCTGTTAAATGGTTCCTGAACAAAAGATCACTAAAATTTCAAAAGCATAACTCGATGCTCCTCCATTTGATCACCTTCTGTTTAAATAATATTTTTTTGTTTGCAGGAAATCTATACAAACGTGGGACCGCCATGGGCATGTGCTTTGCCCCCAGGTACGAAATCTTTTCGTGGGCTGGTGGAGGAAGCATGTGGCCTGGGGACAACCCCATGAACAGTGGATGGATAGCATAATGTTTTAGGCAAGATATATAGATGACCTTTTCATTGTTTGGCGGGGAGCTGCTCCTCGGCTGAGGAGTACATTACCTCACTAAACAACAATGAATGCAACCTACGGATAACAGTTCATATTAGTGAAACATTAGTCAACTATTTAGATCTCGGAGTTCTTGTTGAACAAAATGCTCTACAAACGCGATTATTACAGAAAGCCAACAGCAGGTAGCACTGTGTTACATGCAGCCAGTCATCACCCAAAAAGTCTAGTGAGAAACATTCCATATAGGGAGCTTTGCGTTTGAAACGCAACTGCTCTACCCAACAAGACTTTCAACAAGCTAGAAAAGAAGCGTTCGAGAGGTTTAAGATTAGAGAGTATACCAATTCGTCATCATTGTTGAGCCCTATAGGAGCCTTCGTTTGGAGATCAATTCTATATTTTGACTCCAATATCCGCAACCTTTTAATTCTATTACCTCCCCTATCTTCTATCTCTACTTGATCTATACAGTAGAACTTCAAAAGGTTCAGATTACTTTATTTTATAATTGTGGGTCCATTTGTAAGAAGGGTTATATGTATTTCATGAGATAAGGGAAGAACACTATTTGTGATATAGGAACTGCCACCTTCCCCAAAAAACTGATGCACAGGTGTCCAGGGCGTAATGAAAGGTACAAGTGAGGTGTGTGTGTAAGTGTGTGTGTGTGTGTGTGTGTAAGTGTGTGTGTGTGTGTAAAAAACGCTCCTTTACTCAGGATCCAGACCCTTGGAAGGTGGTGCACTTCCCTGGGGAGCACCCGGGAAAAATATATCACACAGTTCCACGCCACAGCGTTGGAGTTTACTAATCCTCATCTGTATATTATCTGAACGTTTCCTGAGAGTGCACTTACTTCGTTGTGGCGTGGAACTGTGTGATATATATGTGTATATATATATATTTTTTTCTTCTTTTTTAATACATATGAATATGCAATTGAAAACATTTGTTTTTAGCAATTATCATATGAAATGAATGCTTTAAAAAGAAATTGTCTCAGAAATTGACCACCAATGTTTACAAGGAGAATCATTTTCATTCCTAAAGTTGATTTAACATTTTGTTGTTTAAATATACTACAGCACTTTAATACTTTTTGGAAGTTTAATCAGTGAATGTTGAAAAACATGTTCTAAGATGGCCGCTATGAATTTTGTCACCAATGTAGTGTAAGTCCATCTTTAATGTTGATGAAAAATCATGTGACCTGTCAACAAATTAAATACTTCAGGTTTTGCAGAGTGTAACTGACATTGACAAAGCGGCAAGGTGAAATGCGTCTGTCGGTGCATGTGGGGTATGCACAATAAAGCATCTTTGCTGAACACTACTCCTGTGTGTGCGTTCCATTGGGCGTGAGAAGGAAATGCCTTATTTTTTAATTTATCGTGGCTCACCAACGCAGGAGTGAGTACCCGGGACGAGAAGGAGTGGTGGCTTCCGTTTTTATTTATGTTGTTAGGTAATTTACCTTGCAATAGGCGATGTGTATGGTCATATCTGCCCCCGCTGACATTTGGACCTAAACACGCAGGCTGAGGCGGTGCGGGGACTCGAGGGAGAACTTTATTTGCATTTCAAGAAAGTACAGTGGGCTTTCAACATCGCAAGTCCAACATTCCGCCCATACCATTTGGTACAACATTTACTCCAATCGACACCTACCTGGAATCTGGACATTGCATTCTGGGTGTTGCAGTTAATCAAAATCCGGTGAGCTGCAACAGGTGGTGTGTTATTGCCATAGGGGTTGGAGCCGGCCTGCTTTAATAAGTGGGCGGCAGGACTGAACATTTTGTGACCATGGAAGCCGTGTGAACATCTTGGGCGCTAAGGAAGGCAATTAACGCCGAAATGCATTCGCCATCAAAATGCCAATAAAGCTGCTTCCAAGAAATTCCCTCCGTGTGGCTTTGCTCTTTTGTTGAGAAGGAGTTTTGGAGTCATATATACTGGAGGGCTACTACTAATATTTAAATGAGCAACAACGTGGCCCTGGCTGTTGGATTACTGCCTGAGAATGCATGCCAGGCTCCTCCTCTGAAGAAGGCCGAAGGTTATGGCCGAAATGCATTAGGACTACGGAGCTCCTGTTTGAAGATAAAACTTGATTTTACCGCGATTTGTGTGCGATTCACTTTCTCCTCTGGGAGAGGCTTTAGAATATATATATATCACTGAAAAAACCATAGGTTTCACACCAGTTATAGTTAGGTGGAAATGTTACTCGCATAAAACCATTGAAATTCCCACGTTATAGTTAGTTGGACTCACTATAACTTGCACGTGCAATGCACTGCTGATGGCGTCACATATTACATCACTCATGACATGGTCAGTGACATCACTCATGACATCTCCCACTGGGGCACGTGGTTGCTGTTCAAATAAATGCTGTAAGCTGCTTGTTGTGAACTGTTGTGCCTCTGATGAAATGTGGTCAACGCATGAAACGCGTCAGGCAGCTGGTAACTTCTGGCTATGACTCCCTTCCAGCGCTTTGCAGCTCCTTTCAATAAACGTGAGTTTACCTACCTGCGTGTGGCTTTTCTAAAAGGGCAAACTTTTCGTGATGAAGTAAAGCGGCTGGTCCCAGTCGGAGAAAAGCCCAGCCATAACTGTTTGGACCTGTGCACTTATCACATGATGCAGCACATCGAGGGCAGGAAGGTCGTGTTGGGGAGTTGTATTGTGCAGGCGCTGTACAGGGGATGCTTTCCAGATCCACTTGGTTTTAAAAAATATTTTTCAATTTGGTTTCACGACGAGCAAGCCACTCACTGGAGTAATACTTATGAACTACTAGGACCAGGAGGCTCGGCCCGAGCCAACGCCCACTGGGGCACGTGGTTGCTGTTCAAATAAATGCTGTAAGCTGCTTGTTGTGAACTGTTGTGCCTCTGATGAAATGCGGTCAACGCATGAAACGCGTCAGGCAGCTGGTAACTTCTGGCTATGACTCCCTTCCAGCGCTTTGCAGCTCCTTTCAATAAACGTGAGTTTACCTACCTGCGTGTGGCTTTTCTAAAAGGGCAAACTTTTCGTGATGAAGTAAAGCGGCTGGTCCCAGTCGGAGAAAAGCCCAGCCATAACTGTTTGGACCTGTGCACTTATCACATGATGCAGCACATCGAGGGCAGGAAGGTCGTGTTGGGGAGTTGTATTGTGCAGGCGCTGTACAGGGGATGCTTTCCAGATCCACTTGGTTTTAAAAAATATTTTTCAATTTGGTTTCACGAC
This sequence comes from Lissotriton vulgaris, assembly GCF_964263255.1. Lineage (NCBI taxonomy): Eukaryota > Metazoa > Chordata > Amphibia > Caudata > Salamandridae > Lissotriton > Lissotriton vulgaris. The sequence continues at coordinate 2,012,066,882 of NC_141693.1, read as the reverse complement.
GAGCAAGCCACTCACTGGAGTAATACTTATGAACTACTAGGACCAGGAGGCTCGGCCCGAGCCAACGCCCACTGGGGCACGTGGTTGCTGTTCAAATAAATGCTGTAAGCTGCTTGTTGTGAACTGTTGTGCCTCTGATGAAATGCGGTCAACGCATGAAACGCGTCAGGCAGCTGGTAACTTCTGGCTATGACTCCCTTCCAGCGCTTTGCAGCTCCTTTCAATAAACGTGAGTTTACCTACCTGCGTGTGGCTTTTCTAAAAGGGCAAACTTTTCGTGATGATATATATATATATATATATATATATATGTTTAACCGAATCTAAGGACTAATCCTATGTAATATACAGACATATATATATTATATACACATGTATATAAATATGCAGCCGAAAACCCCAAATTAGACTTAAATATGCCCATATTGCATTGTATTTTTCATTTTAAACGAATCCTATGTACAATTTCCATGACACAGAGAAATGTACATTTAACTTGTTTGAACATAGCCTTTATTTTCAAGGAAAAAGGCAAGGTGATAGCAGGCAGATTAGCCCAGAAGGCTGCATATAGAACACTTGTCAAAAAACTGGTGCCAAAACTTTAAGACCTCTCGGACCTGCATGCTCCCATCATGCCCCACAGGTGACAGTTAGGTCAGTTCTTTTTCTCGGCTCCTTCTGTGAGGACCCTGGAGCATTGAGCTCGTCAGTTTGTGGGTTTTTTTTATCACTAATTGGTCTTTTCAAGTGGAATTTTTTGCCTTTACTCAACTTTTTTAGAACTATTTCCTTTATTTTTTCTGACTTTCAGAATTGCTAGCCTTCCTAAATAAGTGCCCTTCCTGTGGGGTGGGGGGGGGGGGGGGGGGAGGGGATGGCTAAATAAGATCCACACTCTGACTGTATTGTGTGCTTCCCATCCTTACACAGACACGACAAGTGCTATTACTGCCAGCAGTTTTCTAGAAAAACTCTTCGCGAAAGGGAGAAGACTGCATGCCATGCAGGAGAGAGGAAAGGAGTCTACAAATGGCCTGTAAGGACATCCTTCTAAAGAGCCCTCCTCTCAGGAAAGGTCAGATTACAAGAATATGGGAGGAAAAAGAAGGCATTGGTCGAAGGAAAGATCGACGTTGAAGGTACCCCTGTGCTCTCCTTCAGCTTCTTAGTCGCCTGTGTCACAGTCTTCGTCGAAGAATCTATCGCTGTCGAAAACAGACCGGCAGGTATGGCAAAGTATAAATCTAGGCATGTGTCTGCTTCTCATCGGCCAACGTTGACCCCTTCTCGTAGACGGTCCAAGTCTGGCTCCCCTACAACGGCAGAGGCCAGACATTCAACGTTGAAGACTCATAGCCGACCTGGATGGTTGCCAATGTCGAGGACGCCTCCGAGATCGACGCCGGATCCAACGCCAAAGACTGACGTCAGTAGGCCTTGTTCACAGAGCCGTATCACCGACGGCAGGGCGAGCTTGATCATCTCCGTCGAGAAGCTCGCCATCGAGAAGATCGCCATTGAGAAGGTTGCCTTCGATGTCGAGAATCTCGCGTCGAGGAGGCCGAGATCCTCCTGTATGTGTCCATTTGCCAAGAAATGGAGAGTAGATCGGTCGATGGATCCTTCGACATCGAGGGAAATTCAGGACTTGACTGTAAGGAGTCCTTCATCCTCCCCCGGCCTAAGGATCGTTCAGATCACGCCGGAGGGCTCTCCGGCTCAAGAACAGCATTCACCTCCTACTAACCTTTGCATGAGATGGTTGGAGAGCATAATGGAATGGAAGATGCGAAGAATTAGTCCTTGTTCTGAATACGTGCAAGTATATTCCCCTTCTCATACTCCTGATAGGGAAGTGTTACCTGCCACACCACAAAGGCCCATGGCTAAGAGGAGACCTAGATCACGGTTGCCTCTTAGATGCTCTGTGTCCAGGTCTCGACAGAGTTCGTCTCGAGAGCAGAGACGTAGGTCTCCTTCATGGTCTTCTGACTCTAGATCTTCGAAGGCTGATTATTCTCCTACTTTAAAAAGTGAAGTGAAGTTACATCTGTGTTGCCATGGACACACTTTTTGCTCTCAATGGTGAGATGACACTCACTGCAACCTCCACATTTAAAATGGCCTAACACAGGTGGTATGTCCCACAACTCGGTCAGTGTCTGGGTAGTTTTTCTGGTGGGTAATGCTGCTCTCACCAGATGGTCTTTGATGTTTTAGTTTTTTTCTGAATGCGAACAGAGGGCGTTCTAATTCCATATTGCCTGCATTCAGTATAGGCCAGTGTTTTACAATACATTTCCTCACTTGGGTGGAAATTGGCGAGAAAGTGGTCACACACACCAGTAATATATATAGTGCAAGTAATATGCATTTTCTAAGAAACAATCCCCTGAGGGTTAGCAGGCTCATTCCACCAGAGCTAAAGCTGCCACATTTGCATTAACTTGGGGGTTTCCGGTCCTGGACATCTGTCAGGCAGCAACGTGGACTTCCTTGTACATGTTTGCCAAACACAACTGTCTGAACAATCGGGTCCATAGGCACAGGCATTTTGCTCGTTCGGTCCTGCAGGCCTTCCTTCAGTGAAATTGTTCCACAAACCCACCTCCGGGGGTGGTATAGCTTGGGTATCTATTCAAAGAAAAGGTGTCTGCGGCTAGAAGTCTCTATCAGATGAACAAGTTACTTACCTTCTGTAACTCCTTATCTGGTAGAGACTGTCTAGACACAGATTCTTTACCAGCCCACTCATCCTCCCCTCTCTTCAAACTGATTTCTAGGCATAAGGCTTTCCGCTTTCAGGGCTCTAGTTATCCATACCCGTGGTCAGTGGGCCTGGGTGGTGTCTATATAGGCACCGTGAACGTACTTTCTGGTACGACCGCCACCTCCTGACGCGTAGAGGTACTGCTCACAAAATATTTCCAGATGCTTGGGGATAATTCTACAACAAGGAATCAACAGCTAGATAGTGTATACCAGATAAGGCATTACAGAAGGTAAGGAAGTTGTTCTTCCGCTCTCCACTGGTAGGTGTTATATCGGATGGCGTTTCAGATCTAATCAAAACTTTAGATTTTACACAACCATAGATCTGCTGCCTGTTGCTTGCAAGGCTGGGAGACTGACTAGAAGGTAGCAGTGGGAGGTTTGTGCTGGCTGTTCTCCACCTAGCCCCGACTTGTAAGGCTCCCAAGAGACAGAGCCAAGGTGGACGTCTGAGGGAAGACGGACAGACTCACAACCATGCGTGGTGCAGGACTTGGAAGCAGATGAGAGAGTGTTGAGCTGTGGCTGGGAGTCAGACTTACCTGAACCAAGGCTTGTGTACTTTGTGCTACATTAGGATCAGTTTCATCTGATTGCAGAGTAGGCCCCTTGGTCACAACAGAGCACCCAGAAGACTTCTCATGAAGAACAGCAGCTGACCAGTTGTAACCCGTCTGCCACTGACTTGTTTGCTGGAAGTGGAAAGTGAAAAACTAAGCCAACTTACGTGCATGGTGCCTTATGATCAGAAAGAGGAAGGCAAGGAGTTTGATGACCACTCCAATTGCTAAATGGGAAGGAAGGTGGCACCAACTGTTGGCATGGGCAGACATGGAAGGAACAGGAGAGAACTATATGCTGTCGGGAGACAAGCCAGAGACACACCCACAGGAACTCTGAAGTTCAGAAGCTGTGACTGGTGCCTGCCTGCACAATGTGACTGACCTTACTCCAGCCCCACCAACCTGACTGAAGGCAAGAGGCAATCTGGAGCTATACGTTGTGTTACTATTGTAGGAAGAACCTCTAGTGGTCACTTGCGAGTACTGAGCTGGAATGTTTGTTGGCTATCTGGTGGAATGGAACTGCTACGTTTAAATAATACAACTCTGCAGTGGCATCCAAGTTTTGTCCCTTTTTTGATAGTAAAATCAAAAATAATTTTATGATGAAACTAAGTTAGTCTGGGAGATATACTGAGTGGGTTTGATGCAACTATTGTTCTGGTACTACAACCTTTTAACACAGTCCGAATGAGCCTCTCTCCTCAGTGCTATGCTGCTGATGGTCAGACAGAGCTGCCTTAAAGAGACAGGACTCTTTGTACTGTGAGAATGAGGCTCACTTGACAATTTGGCTCTGTACAGATAGATGCCCAGCACTGGGATCCTGACCTGGGCTTAGTAGTACTTGGGGTCAGGAACTTTAAGTACCTTACCAGGTGTTAGCCTCTAAATATGCAAAGAGTTAAAAAATAATGTGATTGGTAATATGTTCTGTTTCCTTTATATTTCTTTTAAACTAGAATTTTCATAACTTGTCTTCTTTGAAATGGACGTTAACCTTGCAGCCTTGCTGGTTTGACCCTCATGGAGTGGAAGATTTGGTGCCACTGCCAAGAATGGCCAATCTGGTAGAGACTGTTGGTTATAGATTCCTTATCTTAGAATGTCCCCCAGCCGTCAGTCTGGATCCAGAGATTTTTCTTCAGCAGTCCCCTTGTGCTACGGTACGTTGGCGTCGGTTGGCCCCGCTGCCATCGTCTGCATTGTGGGCGCCGGATTACGTTGCAGGACCTACATAGACGCCAACCATGCGTGCCGACGTCTGTTCTTTCTTTTACCACGCCAGCCTTAGGGCAGATGCGAAGACAGCTACCCCTTAGACATTTTTTGGCCTGTCTTTTTCAATTTTTGCCGACTTCTTTTTTGAGTTCCGAACTCCTTGTGCGTTGAGGAATGTCCCCACATTTATTTATATTTAAGCTTATAAAGCGCAAAGCTACCAGGAGGTTTTCCGGCGCTAAGGACCAGATTAAGGGAGAGAGCAGACTGAAGGAAGATACAAAGTTATTGGTTAAATAACCAAGTCTTGATTTCTCTGCGAAACTTGAGGTAACAGGATTCAGTGCGAAGAGATGGTGGAAGAGAGTTCCAGAGGGAGGGAGCTAGGACGGAGAAAGAACGACCACCCATCCTGGCTCTCTTAACTCTGGAAACTTGAAACCTGTACTGATTGGAAGATCGAAGGGTGCTGGCAGGGCAGTATCGATGCACTAAAGTACTAAGGTAGGATGGAGCCAGGCTTGCGTTGATCCTGTGCATGTAGCAGAGGGCCTTAAATTTCGTGCGGCTTTCGATGCGTAACCAGTGCAATTTGCGAAGAGAGTTGGAGGTGGGGGATAGGTTGGGAAGTTTACAGAGCAGTCGAGCCGCCATGTTTTGGACTGTCTGTAATTTACGGGTCACCTCTTTGCATGCCCCCAGGAGAAGAATATTGCCGTAGTCCAGTCTAGAGGTGATTAAGGCCTGGACTACGATTTTCTGGGTCTCCTGAGGGAGCATCCAAATGATCTTACGGAGCCACTTGATGATGGTAATGCAGGTGGAGGAGGTTTTTACCACGTGATGTTTCATGGAAAGTTGATCATCAAAAGTGATGCCCAGATTGCGAGCTGTTTTAGATGGAACGGGGAGCTTACCCATTTGCGGCACTCAAGTAGAGTAAAATGAGTGCCACGGTCTACCCCCCATCCACTCGGCATCGAATCGTTTCTGAGACCCCCAGCAGGGTAGATTCTGTCGAAAACATTGGACCAGCTTCAAGCCTTGCAGCTCCTGTCATGGGGCGAAGTCTGTGATGGACCTTCACCTTGTGTGCCTTTGGTATCTGGAGTATGACCACGACTCAAAGTCATGCTCCGAGTGCCGGGCCATGAACCCGAATGCTTTGAGTTGCAAACCCGAAAGCTCCTGGGTGCCGGGGACCCGACGCTTGGCTCCGCGTTACTCCTGTTCAGGAGGAAGACCTCGAACGGTCGCGAAGCCCACACTCCTCGTCGCGCTCAAAGTTGTCGAGGAGGTCAATGAGTAAGTATGGGAAACACAAGAGTCTAGGAAGCCCAGGCTTTCTTCGACTTCTCCTCGTTGGTCGGCTGATGCGATGCGGTAATTCGAGTGTCATTGTTCGAAGGCTCAGTCTCTACCTGCTTCTGAGACTACTTCACGCCTCACTGCCTTTCCGGGAGCCAGAGCTTCTACTGCCCAAATCCAAAAATTCTGTGATGCCTTGTACCTCACTATTGTGCAGCCCAGCTCTACTGGTGCACCTATGTGCCCTACAAAGCCAGTTGGGGGCCCTCGGCCTTCGACATAGAAGGCGCCGAAACACCTCCATGGATCCAGGCCTGGAACCAGATTGATGCCGGTCGATTGCACTTGACCTTCCCCAACTTCTCTCCTGACAACCATGCTCCCGGTGTCAATTGTGCCCCAAACCCCATCCACATACACAAAGTGGAAATGGAGCTGGACAGATGTCGATCAACGTCGATGCTGATGCCAGAAGGAACTTTTGTCCCTGTCTTCATTCCTGGCGTTGGGCCAGAAGGTGAGGAAGAGGACAAGGAAGGTCCACTGGACCCTTTAACAGACCAGCTTGAAGAACCAGACTGAGGATGTTTTCTTCCTCCAGCTTGGCATTGCGGTCAGTGAATATCGCTTGCATCTTGGGCCAATATTCCCATACTAACTTGAGATACGGTCTCTCAGGTGCTGCCTCAGTGCCTGGAGGAGGCCCGGGCCATTCGCACTCAACCACTTGGAGGCGGGAGGGATGCAGCCAAATTCACCATATCCTGTGGACTGGATACCACCGACTCATTGGACAGAACGATTGCCATGTCGGTAGCTAATAGATGCTATGCCTGGTTGAAAACTGGCTTCTCGGGGGGATGTCCAGAATTCTTTGAAGGACATGCTCTTTGATGGCACTCTCCTTTTTGGCTTCACGACAGACTCCACGCTTGAATGTTTCAAGGATTATCGAGCTCTGACCAGATGCTTGGGCCTCACGTCTACCTCCAGTCCACCCTCCCACCCCTGTCACAGCCTCCAAATCTTCCTAGTCCGATGGTCCAAGACCATCATCACCCAGTCGGAGGCAGGATTCGCCATCAACACCTCTGCTGGCAATTCATCATGTTGGACAGGTGGGTTCTGCAAATAGTCCATAGGGGCTACTCCCTCCCTTTGGAGATCCCCCCTCCCTCCATACCACCATCTTATGATCAAATGTCAGAGGAACATTTGGAGCTCACTTGGCATAGGGAGCCATAGAGAGGGTCCCTGTGCCAGAAGTAGGTTGTGGTTGCTATTACAGCTATGTTCTGGTACCCATAAAGGATAAAGGCCTGCGTCCTATTCTAGACCTTCGTTCCCTCAACTGCTTCCTCCTGAAGGAGAATTTTAAAATGCTCACCCTAGCCCAAGTTTTGTCTCCCCTCGACCCAGGAGACTGGATGGTGGCGTTGGATTTGCAGGACGCTAATTACAATATCCCCGTCTTGGGACATGAGCACATTCAGTTCACCGTGCTCCCCTTTGGCCTTACCAGTGCCCCTCGGGTGTTCACAAAGGTGATGGCAGTGGTTGCTGCTCTTCTGCGCAGATCAGGGGTTCAAGTCTTCCCCTATGTTGATGACTGGCTTGCCTCTCTGAAGATTTCAGATGTAAGCCATATAGGCTCAGACAAAAATGCAAATCAGCACATGGAGGATGAGATTGACTGATCTATAGTCAGTGATCACCATTCCCCATCTCCAAAACGCTTTTCAACCATGACTAAGCATCTCAGAAAGCAGCAATGGAGTTGAGGGTATGCAAGCCTTTTAAAAGCTCTCTCGTATATGATCAATCCGGTCATGTATGTGTAGAGTGACATTCGGAATTAAAGTGCAGCATTCAGCTCCTACAATTGCACAAACTCCACCACTGGCAGCCAGGACCAAATCAAAGCCACACTCTGTTGGGTCTCTGATCAATCATAGGTCAATACAAAAAGGTGAATTTACTATCTTCTTTGTCGCAGCTTGGAGTACTTCATATATGGATAGTTTCATTCCATAACTAGGACACAGAACAGCAAAGTACTGAGTAGTTTCAAAAATGTCTCCGGGAAGTGGATTCCAGTCATTTCTTGAGAGAGCCAAACATAGACTTGATTTTCACAGACATACAAGATTTCCAGGTTTATCAGCTATGCCTCAGGGGTCAAATGTACTCTGGAAGGAAGCCCCACATTGATAAAGGAGAAAGATGTGTTAGTTGCCCCAGGGCTGGAGTGTGGCATTTCCGTAGTGGATTATGCTTCATCCCTTCCAGAAAATATGCACACCAAAACTAGAAGGTAAACTTAAGAAAAACAAAAGGCATTTGAATAAAACCTATTTGCACATGAACAAATGGGCCCTGTAGAGGTGGACGGACAGTGAAGGGTTCTTCACCAACACTGAATGCATGGCAAGCGGGACAAATCTGACAATATTGATGGGTAATAGAAGGAACTAGAAAGCAAACCAGAGGGTACCCGCAGCACAAATCACACCGTTCGTCTAACATGGGCTACACCGTGGTAAAATCGAGCTAAATTTAGGAGCAGTATTCTAGGGGTGACCATTGTCCCTTGCTTGTCCCCCACACACACACACACTAGTGTCTCTTCCACACTTATGTTTTATACATATATTCTTTTCACAGGGGCAGATTCTCATAACTCAGCATGATCCCATAGTGTGGTAATAAGGCGACTGGCCTTTTAATCAGGACCCTTCAGAAGTAAGGGACCCTTTCTGTGCAAATGGTTCCAGCTTTCTGTGAAGCTCGGATACAAGCACCGGTGGGGTCTATCAGCTCAGCTACTTGAGCAGAGTGTGTGAGGTGTATATCATTTCCCAACAATTCCTTATCTTGTGCAAACTTCATAATCATAACGAGCAACTAAAGTTCCTTTACCTCCTTCGAGACATGAACCATCAACATAATATATAAGATCATAGCTTGGTAAAGGCTTAGAAAGTGGGCAATAGTTTAGAGGCAATCGGGCGGCTCCCCGTCAAGGGCCTTAGGAAAAGAAGCAAGGTTGAACATGCATCAACATTATCTGAGAAACCGATAACAATATTTCATATCTTGACAACCTAGACAGGGAAAGGTGCTGAGTTTTAGTGGTCAATGACAGTGCGCCCACATCATGATGTGCAGCCAGTGACAGGTGACCTCGACACAATGCTGCCAGATGCTTCGGGGAGCTGGGCAGCCACGGCAACTGCATGCAGCTCCCGAGAGATCCCCTCCGCTATGACAGCAAGAGCAGAGGAATAATAAGGAATTGGTTTATAAGTTCTCCATGGTCTTGTACTTTAAGCAAAGCCCTCTCCATGTCCATGCACAGTGAAAGGTTGGCCATAATCTGGCACTCCCAAGGACAGTGTGCAAGGACAATGCTTGTTTCAAAGATACAAACACTTGTTCAACATCTCTGGACCAAGGCAGTGGTTTCTGAGTGTCTTTCTGAAGGAGATCGCGAACTGCCTTTCCAATGTTGCATACCCCAAAACTCACTACTTCTAATATAAAGTCGTCCCCAAAAGAGTACAGATCTGAGAGACGGTGACGGGTCTTGGTAGCTTACGGATGGCTTGGATTGTGCCTCTTTCTCGCCTTTGGTGCCTACCAAGGGACAGTGATCTAAATATCAAACACAGGGCAAATAAAATAGCATTTTTCCTTTCTACATTTTTATGGCCTGTTGAGCTAATTCATAGATTGTGATCTACGCACTTCACGTGTTCTATTTAGGTTATTTTTTATTTATTGCCTGCTCAAGGGTTATCACACTCTGATCCAGGGTCCAAACTCCTGAATATCCAGCACATATCCTCTCCAGGAATGTGTCTCTCCAACAGCACCACCTGTTTGGTGCCTGCTGGGGCCTCCATTTTAATACTCTATGATCAATCTTTCGTTGTGATTGGATCTTTGCAAATTAATAAATGTTCATTTCTCTCAACTCCAAGTTATACACATGTGTTTAATTCATTACATATCCGAGTTCAAGCCTTTCAGATGCATGTGCTCAGTTGTGCCCTATGTTCCCAATGCATTTAGGACCCCAATTGGTCCTTCGTCAGGAGTTGTTCTGTCAAAACACAAACAAAAACAATGTAGACAACTACATGTAGGGATCCTGTTCGTTCACTGAATTTCTGCAATCAGTAGTTCCACATATTTTCAACCCATAATTCATGGGCGAGGATAAATTACCCCATTAAATACACCTATGAATTAAAAAAAAAAAGTGTTTTAGCCCACTTATTATTTCAACAAATGCCTTAGTACCTGCAAATCGTGTTATGATATTTGATACACTTACCAGGCAAGACTGAACTTATATTGCCTGGGAAAAGCGAACTAAGTTGGAGCCCATGCTTTTGGCCATCTAGCATGGGGGCTCCACCGGCGAGATCTTCCTCTGTTAAAAGTCTGGGAGTCACACTTAGTGCGGATCTTTCCCTGGAAAGACAAGTTGGCACAGTAGTCTCTGCCAGCTTCTTTCAACTTAAGAAAATAAAAAAAATAGCCCAATTTCTCACGCAAGCCGCACTCACTCAGGTTGTCATCGCCCTTGTCTTGTCCCGACTGGATTTCTCAAACAGTCTTTACTTGGAAATTCCAGCGGGCCTGCAAAAAAGACTCCAACTTGTTCAAAATCAAGCTGCTAGGCTTATCCTCAAACAGGCAAAATGGCAGTCTATTAGACCTGGCTTGAAACAACTCCATTGGCTGCCTGTTGCACAGCGAATTGCGTTTAAAACGGGATGTATTATTTTTAAAACTTTACAGGACACAGGTCCGAAATTCATAAAAAACCTTGTTTCCAGATACAACACCTCACTAAACCTTCGTTCTGCTTATAAAGGTTTATTGGTTGTTCCACCTTTTAAGAAAAAGCGTCTTGGCGGCTGCTGTTTTGACCATCTGGCAGCCACTTTTTGGAACTCGCTACCGCTTTCTTTAAAAATGAGTCCAGATCTCCTCACTTTCAGACACTCTTTAAAAACCTGGCTTTTTAATCAGGCTTACTGTTGAGATTTAAAATTGTTATGTTTGCTGAGTTTTGCAATGTTGTTTTGTTCTCTACGATAGCGCCATGAAGCCTTCGGGCGTACGAGCGCTTAACATTTTAACATAACATAACATTTCCATCTTATAACTAATCACTTATGATGCAAGACTGCATTTAACGCAAACAGACTTTAAAAGCAGTTGCTTGTTTTTTAAATCAATCCCAGTCAGTTTTCTTACCTTCGCTGAGCTACAGCAATATCAAAAATCAAATGTCATGCATGTCACTCTGTTGTTATCCTAAGTCTAACCACCCATCGAGATTCTGTTACGTGTATTTTGCAACATTCTCTCAATTCTTTGAAGGTGAAACCATTAAAAGGCTGTTCACTGAGTTCCCAAGTGCTAACATGCGCCTTCTCAGCATTCTGCAATCCATGCAGGTTATATGGTACATGACCGCTATTATTAAAGCCCAACAATGGTAATAGAAATAAGACCAACAATGGTAATAGAAATAAGACCAACAATGGTAGTAGAAATAAGACCAACAATGGAAATAGAAATAAGACCAACAATGATCATATAAACAACCCCAACAATGGTAATAGAAATAAGACCAACAATGGTAATAGAAATAAACCCAACAATGGTAATAGAAATAAGACCAACATTGATAATATAAACAACCCCAACAATGGTAATAGAAGTAAGACCAACAATGGTAATAGAAATAAACCCAACAATGGTAATAGAAATAAGACCAACAATGGAAATAGAAATAAACCCAACAATGGTAATAGAAATAAGACCAACAATGATAATATAAACAACCCCAACTATGGTAATAGAAATAAGACCAACAATGGAAATAGAAATAAGACCAACAATGGAAATAGAAATAAGACCAACAATGGAAATAGAAATAAATCCAACAATTGTAATAGAAATAAGACCAACAATGGTAATATAAAGAAACCCAACAATGGTAATAGAAATAAACCCAACAATGATAATAGAAATAAACCCAACAATGGAAATAGAAATAAACCCACCAATGGAAATAGAAATAAACCCTACAAAGGTCATAGAAATAAAACCAACAATGGTAATAGAAATAAACCCAACAATGGTAATGGAAATAAGACCAACAATGGAAATAGAAATAAGACCAACAATGGAAATAGAAACAAATCCAACAATGGTAATAGAAATAAGACCAACAATGGTAATAGAAATAAACCCAACAATGGTGATAGAAATAAGACCAACAATGATAATATAAACAACCCCAACTATGGTAATAGAAATAAGACCAACAATGGAAATAGAAATAAGACCAACAATGGAAATAGAAATAAATCCAACAATTGTAATAGAAATAAGACCAACAATGGTAATATAAAGAAACCCAACAATGGTAATAGAAATAAACCCAACAATGATAATAGAAATAAACCCAACAATGGAAATAGAAATAAACCCAACAATGGAAATAGAAATAAACCCTACAAAGGTCATAGAAATAAAACCAACAATGGTAATAGAAATAAACCCAACAATGGTAATGGAAATAAGACCAACAATGGAAATAGAAATAAGACCAACAATGGTAATAGAAATAAACCCAACAATGGAAATAGAAATAAGACCAACAATAGTAATAGAAATAAGACCAACATTAGTAATAGAAATACACCCAACAGTTGTAATAGAAATAAGACCAACAATGGTAATAGAAATACACCCAACAATGGTAATAGAAATAAGACCAACAATGGAAATAGAAATAAGACCAACAATGGTAATAGGAATAAACCCAATAATGGAAATAGAAATAAGACCAACAATAGTAATAGAAATACACCCAACAATTGTAATAGAAATAAGACCAACAATGGTAATAGAAATAAACCCAACAATGGTAATAGAAATAAGACCAACAATGCTAATATAAATAAACCCAACAATTGTAATAGAAATAAACCCATCAATGGTAATAGAAATAAGACCAACAATGGTAATACAAATAAACCCAACAATGCTAATAGAAATAAGACCAACAATGGAAATAGAAATAAGACCAACAATGGTAATAGAAATAAACCCAACAATGGAAATAGAAATAAGACCAACAATACTAATAGAAATAAGACCAACTATAGTAATAGAAATACACCCAACAATTGTAATAGAAATAAGACCAACAATGGTAATAGAAATAAGACCAACAATGCTAATACAAATAAACCCAACAATGGTAATAGAAATAAACCCAACAATGGTAATAGAAATAAGACCAACAATGCTAATATAAATAAACCCATCAATGGTAATAGAAATAAGACCAACAATGGTAATAGAAATAAACCCAACAATGGTAATAGAAATAAGACCAACAATGGAAATAGAAATAAACCCAACAATAGAAATAGAAATAAACCCAACAATGGTAATAGAATATAAATGGTAATAGAACTAAGACCAGCAATGGAAATAGAAATAAACCCAACAATGGTAATAGAATGTATGACCAACAATGGTAATTGGAATCAACCCAACAATGGTAATACAAATAAGACCAACAATGATATTAGAAATAAACCCAACAATGGTAATAGAAATAAGACTGATGACCTTACCCTGAATCAGTAAGCACCATGTTAGAATGGCTCATCAAAGAAAATGTAAAATTGTCTGAAATATAAGATGTTTTAACTGAATGTGGTAACAACCAGGAAAGATGCCGCGATGGAGAATTCGGCGGTCCCAGATGGGGGGGAAATTCTATGTGGAGCAGTGACTGCAGTGAGCGCAACGGCGACGAAGGGAGCAGTGCCCGCAGTGCCTGCTTCTCAAGTAGATATCGAGAAACGTGAACCACGCGAACAACTGACGGGTAAGAAATTAATTAGAGCCCCACTGCTCACAATAATAGATAAATCCCCAAACCTTAAAAATCGTCCTGGTGTTGCTGCTGCTGCTGCTTCTAATGAGGATACTTCACAGACTTTGAGCTTAGATGGAATTTCTGATAATACGGCTCATGATATTGCCAGCCATCTCTAAGGATGATACTGCACCAATCTTAAAAGCAGATAGTATCCATGACAGTACTGTTAATAAGGATACTAATGTTAAGCAGGTTATATCAAACGGGATCAATGGCTCAGATTCAACATTAGTAGAGCTGCCTAATAACACTGAGGACAGCAGTGAGGAGCTTTATCTAAGCACGGTGAAAGACCCCGCTGCCATTGGCAATACGAATCTAGGAGCAAACACGGTAAATCTCAACATTCTACAAATAAGCGGAACTGTCAGAGGTACTAAACCAGTGCACTTACCGTCACGAAAAACCGATCAAGGAGAGACCTTTTCTGACTTAAACTTGGATACTCCCAATCTGACTTCTTTATTTGAACTTGAAAATTCTAAAAAAACAGTCAACCCGTGGATAAAAGAGTACCAGATGTGATGGACTGTCTAACGAAGTATCCTTCTGCCAGTGCTTACGAGGGAGAAGAATACTCAAACGATGAATACGAAGAGCTGGTAGAGGAAGATGGTATATCTAACTCCCCTGTAACCGTGGCAAAACAACTGGGGCGTTAAAAGGGGAAGTCTAAAGCAAAGAATAAATCTAAGAAAGGGAAGATTTCTAACGTCGCTGCTCTTTCCAGCTCTATCCCCTAAATTCTAATACACGAGGGAAGGCCATCAATAAAGAGAGTCCATTACGTAAATGGATTCAGGCGAAGGGAGGGGTCAAGAATATGGTACTACGCCTATCTGGTAATAGCCCCACTGAGGGAGAACACCCGAAAGATGTCATTATGATTGATGATCATTATTCAACTTCTCCTGTTGCTCCCGCCTCACCGGCAGCTCTCGCAACACAAGCAAGATCTGTATCTGGACTTCTGATTGAGCCTGAAATACGGTCTGAACCGGGATGTACTATGACAGCTATACCAGCTATACCAGTAAAAGAAGTCCTAATAACAGACGTAGGTCTTGAAGCTCAACTTACAACCTCAATTGTCACTGTAGCTATAAACCCAACTGCTACTTTGCCTGATACACCGGCTCCAGAACTTATAGAAGATCCAGTGGTTAATTACTCCTCTTTAGATTTGATATTAAAGACACTTTCTGAGAATCGCCAGGAAGCGCAACAGCACTTCATACAGTTGAGAGATGACAACAGCAAGATGCAGAACCCTTTAACAGAAGTGACCAGCAAGCTCGGTGGGATGACACAAGAGATAAAAGAACTGCAACAAAGGGTGGTGGACGTTGAAGAACTATCCCCTTGCACAGAGACTTTAACTTCCCAACATGATATGCAGATTATGAGCTTACAGAATAAGATAGAAGACTTGGAAAATCGTCAGAGGCGGCAAAACCTTAGAATTTTTCGGCATACCTGAAGGATCAGAGGGAGCAGATCCGCGAGCCTATATGGTCAATTTACTTCAGACGGCTTTCCCAGATTCGGCAGATTGGGACTGGGATTCACAGCTCCAAAGAGTGCATAGACTTCCAATAATACACAGAAATAGAGAGAGCCAACTTCCCCGTCCCTTTCTGATATATTTTGGTACCTTTTTACTTAGGCAAGCTGTATCTCTTAAAGCGAGGCCTAATTCCCCTGTTACAATCGGAAATATTACTTTCTTTGTCAGATCTGATTTAAGTAAGGCCACAATGGAAAAAAGGTGGAAATTACGTCAGTTTATTGATCCTTTTAAATCATTGGGGGGACAGGCGTTCCTTCAGGAACCAGCTCACCTCACAGTGATTAAGGATGGCCATACATTCTTCTTCACTGATGTTAGAGAAGCAGAGGTGGCATTATCTAAATTTGGCTATAAATCTGGTTAAGGAATATGAATTTTAGCGGGGGAAAAAGAACATTGATTCTGTTCTAAGGAGTATGATGTCTATCTGTATTTGATCATGTATAGCGTAAATTAGGTTTTCTATTTTTTCCGGATTAGCTACACTAAGAGGACTTGAGAGATATCTTCTCTCATGGGTTTTGTCTGATTTTAACTTTCTTCTGCTTTTTTCATCTCCTTATCTAGGTTTAATAGTTCTCAGTTTAGAATCAATTACAATGGATTGACATCACCAGAGTGAAAGTTTTCTCTCTTTCTTGAAGTTCTCCCTCTTTGTTTTTTTTTTTCTTTCAGGGGCTGCAGGGGGTGGACTCTGATGCTGTCTCTCTGTTAGGCTGCCCTTCCAGCGGCAGCAAAGAATAGAGGGGTGGTTTCCCATAGGGATAAATGGGTGGGGGTAGGAGGTTCGGGAGTAGACTAAGGGGAGGCGGGTCGGGGGTGGGGTCCAGGGGTTGCTGGGTTAAAAATGATAAAAATGTCAGCGCGAGATTCAGAATTGTTAGAATTGTCAAAAAAGACCATCATAAATCACTTATATTATGGTTTTCAACTATGCAGAGAAAGGCAATGTATTTGTTTTTAAGGAATGTATTTCTTTAGGTGCCTAACTTGGAATGTGGCCGGTCTTAATAATAAGATCAAGAGTAGGCTGGTTCAGGAAGAACTTAATATGTATAAACCCCATTTTGTACTGCTCTCAGAAACTCACATTGGATTTCAAGATAGAAAAGTATTAAGGCAATTAGATTATGAACTTATTGTTTGTTCTACTTTAAATGCCTCTATCAGGGGGGTTGCAATACTGAAGCAAAAACAAATAAACATTGAAATAACCCGTACAGCTGCCGATAAAGGGGGGTCAATGGGCAATAGCTCAAGTAGAATTTGAACACTGTAAATTTGTACTCTGTGTAGTATATGGACCGAACATTGATGAACCATTTATGTATGATCGGTTAAATATTGAACTATTAGATTGGGAAGGAGAGTTGTTGGTTATGGGTGACTTTAATTGTGTTATGAACTATGATTTAGATACTATTAGGCGGAGTGCCTTCCAGCGAATGCGCAAAATCCGAGCTGCTATATTAGAATTAAGCTGTCTGCATAATTTAAAAGATGTCTGGCGTACAATACACCCTAATCTCGCTGGGTTTACTTATTACTCTGCGCCACATAAATTATGCTCCCGAATAGATATGGTCTGGGCAACAGACAGAATCTTGGATTCTAGCAGTATAGAATTGTGTCCAAGAGTAACATCCGATCATAATCCTATCCTCCTAGAATGTAATATTTCCACTAAGAAACAAGGCTTCATGCAGTTTACGTTCCCTAGATATCTCTTTTCTGACATAGCTTTTATTACTCAACTCAAAGGACACATTACCGAATTCATCGAGATTAATTTAAACTCCGCCGCAGTAATTTCTGTGTGGGACGCTTGCAAGGCCAGCATAAGGGGCTTCGCCCAGCAATTCGTTCTCAGAAAGAACTCAGAACGCCGGAAAGAGACTAAGCTTATGACTTCTAAAGCTTTGTCTTTGGAAACCCAGCTGGCAGAAGCCCTCCAAAAAGAAAAGTCTAATGCTGACGAGGTAAGAATGGAATTAGTGAACCTTCAGTCAGCTAACAAAAAGACGTTAAGGGAGAAACATAGTGTGAAAATACATAAATATCATCTATCACAATATGAGAGTGGCAATAGAATCGGGAAAATCCTAGCCTACAAAACAGCTGACAAGAAGGCCAAAACCTTAATTAAGACTATTAAAGGAATAAACTCCATAACTGACAATCAACCGGAAAAGATACTTGATCAATTTGTCAAATATTACAGTAGCTTATATACTCCTGAAAACTCTCCTACCAATCATCATATACTATCATACATTAACACTAATATGACCGATCAACGAGATAGAGAAGGAGACGGCCAACTCAATGAAAATATACATTTTAATGAGATTAGGTCAGCAATTGCTTCTCTCTCTTCCGGCAAGGCAGCGGGAGACGACCTGCTCCCCATCGAACTTTATAAAATATGTATCCAGGAATTACTCCCTCTCTTCAGCTTAGTTATAGACTCGATTGGAGAAACAGGAAAGGCTCCTATATCTTGGAACACAGCTAAAATCGTTTTTTTTCTTAAGAAACATAAGCCTGCAGACGAGTGTGGGTCGTACAGACCTATTTTGTTAATAAACCCGGATGCCAAGGCATTTGCGAAGATTTTGGCTACCCGAC
The DNA here is from genome assembly GCF_964263255.1 of Lissotriton vulgaris. Taxonomy (NCBI): domain Eukaryota; kingdom Metazoa; phylum Chordata; class Amphibia; order Caudata; family Salamandridae; genus Lissotriton; species Lissotriton vulgaris. Next base: position 2,012,048,833 of record NC_141693.1, on the reverse strand, counting down.
TTGCTCCCCTCATGCCTGAGCTAGTTAACCCACAGCAGCATGGATTTGTCATGGGGAGAGATACTACCACTCGTGTAAATACATCAATAACTGCCTTTGATGTTGCATCTAGCGGCTCCACCACTACTTATGGGCTGTACTAAAGGCATTTGGATTTCAGGGTCAATATCTAGGATGGATACGGTCCCTATATGATCATCCCACCGCCAAAATAAGCTATGCCGGTATGAGCTCATCTAATTTTCCCATAGCTAGGGGCACTCGGCAAGGGTGCCCTCTGTCACCCTTGTTGTTTGCTCTCTCTATGGAACCGCTTTTAAATGCACTTCAGACCCAAGCTGATATTATCCCTTTCCGACATGGCATGAATATTTTTAAAATAACCGCGTACGCTGATGATATAGTGATTTTCACTACTGATGTGGCCAAAGCCCTTTTGGGGATAATCAAGGAAGCAAAATTATTCAGGGATATCGCTGGATACAAACTAAACCTAAATAAAACTCAGGTTATAGTTAATTACAATCTATTGACATCGGTCCAAGATATATGTAAAACCGCCATATATTTGGGAGTGAAAATCTCCGCAAATATCGATGAATTAATCACGCTTAACTATGATTTTTTTATTAAAGGAGGTAGCTTCTTTATTTAAAAAAATGGCACAAGATCCCACTCAGTCTAGTTGGACGGTCAACTTAATTAAAATGAAAGTTTTGCCAAAATTTCTTTATTTATTCCGATCAACTCCCCTACGCCTTAATAATCTTTTTCTTTAAAAAACTTGATGGTATCTGCTAGATTTGGGGCTATAAAAAAGCCCATAGATCGATTCAAACACTTAAACTTCCAATTAAAAAAGGAGGGTTAAACTTTCCTGATTTTAAATTATATTTTTTTGCAACTTTCTTTGGGTGTTTTCGAAGCTTGCTTAAAATGGACAATTCGCTATTCTTTTTTCAGTTTATGTTGGGCACTGATTGTAACCAGTTTCTGGCTAGAGTCCACGATCCAAACTACTTTAAGCGGGTCAAGTTTAAGACCGCTAGGGAGATTGTAAGAATCTGGAACTTGATGATGGCTTTTAGTAATACCTCCTTTTTTCATTCGGAACTACAACTATGGGGTAATCCAGGACTTCCTGGAATTTTTTCGGATGGTGCAGGGCCATCATGGGCCAGCTGTGGTATCAATACTCTAGGTGACCTTTATGGCTCAGACGGATTTCTCGATTTCACATCACTTAAACTTCTGTACAAACTGAATGACTCCATGTACTTTAAATATATGCACATCTGGGATTTCTTAGTCCGAAAAATGAAAATTAATGAAGTTACTGACTCAATAAGACTAAATCACTCATTAGTGAGGGATATAAATATTTAAATCAGATGAAAACCGATGACTGTATCGAATTAGCAGCTAAGTGGACTACCAGAATGGGTGTTAATATAACATCATATCAGATATCCGCCTCTTTCAGTCAACTTAATTGGGTGGTTCAGTCTTCTAGTTTAAGACTTTAGCTATATAGAACTGTTTTCCAACTGTACTACACCCCCCAAAGAATTTCACTTTGGACACCAAACAATTTATTTAATGACCGTTCTAAATGTCCAAAGTACGACCTTTTTGCAGCGGATCTAGAGCACATTCTCCTCTCTTGCCCTGTACTGTCTGAGTTTTGGAAAGGAATAGAAGGTATTCTCATTCAGAGGCAGATTATTTTTTCGCCCTTTTCAGCCACTACGGTTCTGTTAGATTTGTAGGATGTAAGTAGCCCTCATAAAGATTTAAACAGTATTTTAGTAGCTTGTGCAAGACTGACTATCGCGAGGGCCTGGATCTCTCTGAATCCTCTGCATGTTATGGAGTGGTGGTCACTAGTTCATGACATTGTTGCGATGGAATCCGCGTTAGCCTAAGTAAGGAGCTCTCGTTCTATAAGAAACCGGGAGAGAATCTGAGGAACGTTATTTAATTTTGAGAACTGACCTTCTTCTTTTCAAAGTTTCGTTAAAATTTTAACAGCTATGCACCTAGGATATATTCCTATGTTATATGAATTGTTTACTATAACTTATACTTATTAATATCTTATAGTGAGCTGTTTTCTCTTTTTGTTGAGTCTGAAATGAATGACTTTAAGTCTTTTTCTTTCTTTCTGTCTCTCGCAATGTCAATAAAAAGGTCTAAAAAAAAAAGGAAATAGAAATAAACCCTACAAAGGTCATAGAAATAAGACCAACAGTGGTAATAGAAATAAACCCAACAATGGTAATAGAAATAAGACCAACAATGGTAATAGAAATAAACCCAACAATGGTAATAGAAATAAGACCAACAATGGAAATAGGAATAAGACCAACAATGGTAATAGAAAGAAACCCAACAATGGTAATAGAAATAGGACCAACAGTAGTAATAGAAATAAGACCAACAATAGTAATAGAAATAAGACCACATAAGTAATAGAAATAAACCCAACAATGGTAATAGAAATAAGGCCACCAATGGTAATAGAAAAATAAAGGAAATAGAAATAAACCCTACAAAGGTCATAGAAATAAGACCAACAATGGAAATAGGAATAAGACCAACAATGGTAATAGAAAGAAACCCAAAAATGGTAATAGAAATAAGACCAACAATAGTAATAGAAATAAAGCCAACAATAGTAATAGAAATAAACCCAACAATGGTAATAGAAATAAGGCCACCAATGGTAAAAGAAATACGACCAACAGTGGTAATAGAAATAAACCCAACAATGGAAATAGAAATCAGACCAACAATGGAAATAGGAATAAGACCAACAATGGCAATAGAAAAAAAACCAACAATGGTAAAAGAAATAAGACCAACAATAGTAATAGAAATAAGACCAACAATAGTAATAGAAATAAGACCAACAATAGTAATAGAAATAAACTCAACAATGGTAATAGAAATAAGGCCACCAATGGTAATAGAAAAAAAGGAAATAGAAATAAACCCTACAAAGGTCATAGAAATAAGACCAACAATGGTAATAGAAATAAACCCAACAATGGTAATAGAAATAAGACCAACAATGGAAATAGGAATAAGACCAACAATGGTAATAGAAAGAAGCCCAACAATGGTAATAGAAATAAGACCAACAATAGTAATAGAAATAAGACCAACAATAGTAATAGAATTAAACCCAACAATGGTAATAGAAATAAGGCCACCAATGGTAAAAGAAATAAGACCAACAGTGGTAATAGAAATAAACCCAACAATGGAAATAGAAATCAGACCAACAATGGTACTAGAAATTAACTATGGTAATAGAAATAAGACCAACAATGGTAATAGAAATAAACCCAACAATGGTAATAGAAATATGACCAACAATGGTAATAGAAATTAACTATGGTAATAGAAATAAGACCAACAATGGTAATAGAAATAAACCTAACAATGGTAATAGATATAAGACCAGCAATGGCAATATAAATAAACCCAACAATGGTGATAGAAATAAGACCAACAATGGTAATAGAAATAAACCCAACAATGGTAATAGAAATAAGGCCAACAATGGTAATAGAAATAAGACCAACAGTGGTAACAGAAATAAACCCAACAATGGTAATAGAAATAAGACCAACAATAGTAATATAAATAAGACCAACAATAGTAATAGAAATGAGACCAACAATAGTAATAGAAATAAACCCAACAATGGTAATATAAATAAGACCAACAGTGGTAATAGAAATAAACCCAACGATGGAAATAGAAATAAGACCAACAATGGTAATAGAAATTAACTATGGTAGTAGAAATAAGACCAACAATGGTAATAGAAATAAACCCAACAATGGTAATAGAAATAAGACCAACAATGGTAATAGAAATTAACTATGGTAATATAAATAAGACCAACAATGGTAATAGAAATAAACCTAACAATGGTAATAGATATAAGACCAACAATGGTAATATAAATAAACCCAACAATGGTGATAGAAATAAACCCAACAATGGTAATAGATATAAGACCAACAATCGTAATATAAATAAACCCAAGAATGGTGATAGAAATAAGACCAACAATGGTAATGGAAATAAACCCAACAATGGTAATAGAAATAAGGCCACCAATGGTAATAGAAATAAGACCAAATGTGGTAATAGAAATAAACCCAACAATGGAAATAGAAATAAGACCAACAATGGTAATAGAAATTAACTATGGCAATAGAAATAAGACCAACAATGGTAATAGAAATAAACCCAACAATGGTAATAGAAATAAGACCAACAATGGTAATAGAAATTAACTATGGTAATAGAAATAAGACCAGCAATGGTAATAGAAATAAACCTAACAATGGTAATAGATATAAGACCAACAATGGTAATATAAATAAACCCAACAATGGTGATAGAAATAAACCCAACAATGGTAATAGATATAAGACCAACAATCGTAATATAAATAAACCCAACAATGGTGATAGAAATAAGACCAGCAATGGTAATGGAAATAAACCCAACAATGGTAATAGAAATAAGGCCACCAATGTTAATAGAAATAAGACCAACAGTGGTAATAGAAATAAACCCAAAAATGGTAATAGAAATAAGGCCAACAATGGTAATAGAAATAAGACCAACAGTGGTAATAGAAATAAACCCAACAATGGTAATAGAAATAAGACCAACAATGGTAATATAAATAAACCCAACAGTGGTAATATAAATAAGACCAACAATGGTAATAGAAATAAACCCAACAATGGTAATAGAAATAAACCCAACAATAGTAATAGAAATAAACCCAACAATGGTAATAGAAATAAGACCAACAATGGTAATAGAAATAAGGGGAAACGGCCTGAACAACGAATCAATAACAACGACTGTACTAAACAACGAATCCTCAACAACGACCTTTACCCGAACCATGACTTCATTAACCACTACTGTACATGAACCACAAATTGATAAACCAAAGGTAAGTGTCAATAATTAAATTATAAATCTTAAAAGCATGTGTAATTATATTAAAATTTTAAACAGGTTTTTGATGTATTAGTCTTTATTATAATTTAATGTATTAGGCCATTAGATGGCACTGTTGGTTTGTTATTCAAAGATACAATCTTGAAGTGTGAAAAATGCGACTGGTTGACACATTTGAAATGGTGACAATATGGAGAATGGACGTTTTTTAAATGTTTAAATTAAGCCAGGTCATTTTACAAATGAAAAAAATGTTAAACAATCCGTTTTGAGAAAATATATATTTTTGTAAAGAACTTGCTATTTTACTATAGTTTAAATTAGTGCATTTGGAAAAATGTAAATTTAATTTAGTTAGCATTCTAGTCAAAATCAGAATTTTTTTTTATTGTTATTTAGCATAGATTAGTGTCAATTTGTAAGTTCTTCCAGATTTGTAAAAAACTATTTTAAAGAATGATAATTTAAAGATTAAATACATTCAAAAGTAATATTAAAAAGACATGTTTAATAAAATTACATCTTTGTAACGTGATTTAAACATGCATTTAAGAGAATGTAGTCTTAGATTCAGGCAAAATGGAAATTGATACTTTTTCGTGGTTTAGTAAGTAGTTGTAAAGAACATAGTGGTTTGGCTTAGGTAGTGGTTTAGCCTTCGTGGTTAAGGCATTCGTTGTTAAAGTGGTAGTGCTTTAGTCATACATCCATAAATAAGACAAACAATGGAAATAGAAATAAAACCAACAATGTTAATAGAAATAAACCCAACAATGGTAATAGAAATAACCCCAACAATGGTAAAAGAAATAAACTCAACAATGGTATTAGAATATAAATGGTAATAGAACTAAGACCAGCAATGGAAATAGAAATAAACCCGACAATGCTATTACAAATAAGACCAACAATGATATTAGAAATAAACCCAACAATGGTAATAGAAATAAGACTGATGACTTTACCCTGAATCAGTAAGCACCATGTTAGAATGGCTCATCAAAGAAAATGTAAAATTGTCTGAAATATAAGATGTTTTAACTGAATGTGGTAACATCCTAACCATGTGGGCAACTTTCAGTACCAAATCTTTCTCGAGGATATAGACTAACAAAATTGGTGAGACCAGTAAACGGACATATTAAAATGGCTGCACCGAATATTCATGTAACTAAGTTGCGCAAATGTTGTAAGGAGCACAAAAAGAGTAGTCTGAACTCATTGCAATCCGAAGTAAAAGATCCAAAGTAATGGGATTGAATAGTATGGAAGCGCGTAAGGAAAAATATGTTAAAGAACCAAACTGTTTTCTGCCCAAAGGACAAAATAAGATGCTAGAAATGTCATGTTTTTTGTAGTATATGATCTCTAAAAACTATTGACATGTTTCAGCTCTTATTGCTTTGAGAACCAAAAGATCTCATGCTACTCTGGGGTATGTTTTTTATATGAATCCCAACATATTCGGTTATCTTCCTTATTTGATCCTCTGGGCATGCTTTTTTCTACATGTATCAGTTTTCTTCTGTTTCCTCTTCTAGGTTTTTCTTAGTAGTGCAGTTTTTCAATTTTCGTTTTTCCTTTGCTTCTACCAGTGCTCAGACTTCTTTTCCCTTTGATTCCATACTATGAGTCAGTTTTCAGTTTTAGCTTGTTACACCTGCTTAGTATCTTGCTACAGGACTGGTTTTCAGTTTGGTGGAGAGGTACTGCATCACAAACATGATGGCTATCTCACCCCCTTTATTACAAGTTCATTAGGATAAGAAGCCTGTGTACAAAGACGGATGGGATGTCAGTCACGTTTGTGAGGGTGTACCTGGCCTCCACACTCTAAATCAGTTCCTAAGTTTTTAATTTGTTTACTTTTTTGATTTCGTTACTCCAAGGTTTTTAGCCAATATATTCTTTGTATACTCATTGTATACTAAACGGCATCTGTTAGTTCTCTTCAGCTCTAAGATGGTGCCAAAATTAGTTTACGGTCTGTGCCTTGCTTAGTGTCTACTTTTAAGTTCAAAACCTACCATCTGTTTGGTTTGTTAAAGACATCTTGGGGACATTCAGGAAGCTTCCCTTGGAATGCATTACACCTCCTGCTCACCTTTGGCTTTGTAGTTTGTTTGTTTGTAACTTAGATTTTCTGGCTCCTATTTGTTGACTCTATTTGTTTTAGGCTGCCTAGCATGAGTTCATCCCCCCAAGGAGTAAATCCTTTTTACACTACCTCCCCTCGTATTTTTCCACTAGTGCTAATGTCTGTAACCAGGCATGTAAATCTTGTTCTTATCTTTTCAAATTTGCTGTGCATTCAAAGACAGAGGTCAAAGGTCAGGCTCTGTCTACCAGGTAGCTTGGTGTTTACTTTTCTTTCTCTGACTTCAAAGTTAGAGGATTTATGTGGCAATCTTGCTGGGTACTGGCGGTAGGAAAAGGGGTTTTCTAGCACACAACAGCATTTAGATGAACTGTGCAAGTATTTGTAAATGGCATAGTTTTATTAGTAAAACGGTATGTTTATGCAAATGTAAGGATCATTTCAATTGAAAATGTGGAGGGTGCAGTGGCAGTGTGCTACCATAACATGTATACTCCACTCTATGCCATTCCAAACTATTCTACACCACTCCACGCCACTGTACTCTAATCCACTCTATACCACTCTACTCTATGCCAATTCACTCTATACCTCTCTACTCTACTCTGCACCGCTCTACATAATGCCAGTGCTCTCTGTGCCACTGCACTCTACTCTGCACCACCGCCCTCTTCACCCCTGCACTCTTCACCACTCCATTCTAGGTCACTCTACTCTGCACAACTCCACTCTGCAACACTGCACTCTACACCACTGCACTCTTTTCGAATACAGTTTATGCTAATGCACTCTACTCTGTACCACTCCACTGTACACCCCTGCACTCTACACCAGCCCACTGCATGCCACTCTAATCTGATGTGCACCATTGTACTCTATGCCACTGCACTCTACACTACTTTACTATATGCCATTACTCTCTCACTCTACTTTACTGCACTGTACCCTGCACCACTGCACTTTACACCACTGCACTGTACTCTGAAACAATCTACTCTACGCCTCTGCACTTTATGCCACTGTACTCTACTTCACTCTATTCCACTCTGTGCCACTCCACTCTATGCCACTAAACTCTACGCCATTCTACTTTCCACTATTGCACTCTATGCCACTACTGTGCACTTCTGCATTCTGTGCCAATGCACCATACATCACTGCACTCTACGCCACTCTACTCTGCAACGCTCCACTCGCTCTTCGATGAAGGAAATTCTAAAATGATTGAGCATGAATTGAAATATGTAAGCACTGGCCTGGATTAATAAAGCATTAATTTGCTTAAAAGAACCCTTTCCAGGAGGGTTTACAGGTGAAGTGAATCTTAAAAGTGTGTCCGCCCGTAAATGGATCCAAACCGATAGAGGCAGAAGGCACGAGAAGTGCGTTAGAAATGCCAACTGCATCACTTGTTTTGCCTGAGAGAGGTAGAGAGGGACATTTGGAGGTTTTCAGGCTGATCTGCCAGCTTCAGTATCAGTATGGCCGCAGCATTTATTCTGAACCCGCTGAGCTACCGCGATTGAAGCATTCACCGAGCGGCGGCTCCCTCCGACTGTCCTACAAGGAAGGGTATTGATTATGTGGGAGAGGAAGGCAATCAGATTATTTGGATTGATCATGCGAATTCTGGGGGTATTTCTTTTTTTCCCCCCAATTTTGTAAAAATTACTTTTATGCTACACATGTACAAAGTAACGCAGTTCTACAAATAAAATGTTATGTGGCACAGAAACAGCATTAAATCGACTTACAGTTCTCATAGACCCAAACTAATTGTGGGACTTGACCTGCCCGCTGTAAGCGTGCTATATTGCGTTTGGCAATCATGAGACCCAACGTCATCCATAGTTGACATTGCGAGGGAGGTCAGTGGCCTCCCAGATGTTCAGAAGGCACCACTTTGCAGAGACTACCCCCTCACCCCACAGACATTGTTTAAATAATGGATGACCGCTTCCCAATAATGTTGAATGGCCGGGCGCTCCCACATCATATGGAAAATGTACCTATATGCCCACAGTTCCTGAGGCACAACGCGGATACCGCCCGTTCATTTTTACATAGTGGTGCACGCATAGTTTATGTTGAATCTTCAGTTGCACCAGACGGAATCCAGACAGTAGAATAACCGATGCCCCAACTGGTCATAATTCAAACATGAGGAACCACCGTGTGGGGCAGATTCTCCCCCGTCCCAAGCTTCATCCTGCCTCCCTGTGCACCCCCCTCCACAGTCAGTTTCACCCAGACATCCTGCCTCCCTGTCCACCCTCTCCTCCACAGTCAGTTTCACCCAGACATCCTGCCTCCCTGTCCACCCCCTCCACAATCAGTTTCACTCAGACATCCTGCCTCCCTGTCCACCCCTCCACAATCAGTTTCACCCGGACATCCTGCCTCCCTGTGCACCCCCCCTCCACAATCAGTTTCACCCAGACATCCTGCCTCCCTGCCACCCCTCCACAATCAGTTTCACCCAGACATCCTGTCTCCCTGTCCACTCTCCCCCCACAATCAGTTTCACCCAGACATCCTGTCTCCCTGTCCACCCTTCCACAATCAGTTTCACCCAGACATCCTGCCTCCCTGTCCACTCCACTCCACAATCACCCTCCCCTCCACAGTCATTTTCACCCAGACATCCTGCCTCCCTGTCCACCCCTCCACAATCAGTTTCACCCAGACATCCTGCCTCCCTGTCCACCCCCCCGCCACAATCAGTTTCACAAAGACATCCTGCCTCCCTGTCCACCCCCCTTCACAGTCAGTTTCACCCAGACATCCTGCCTCCCTGTCCACCCCCGCCACAATCAGTTTCACCCAGACATCCTGCCTCCCTGTCCACCCTCCCCTCCACAGTCAGTTTCACCCAGACATCCTGCCTCCCTGTCCACCCTCCCCCCACTGTCAGGTGCACCCAGACATCCTACCTCCCTGTCCACCCCCTCCACAATCAGTTTCACCCAGGCATCCTGCCTCCCTGTCCACCCTCCCCTCCACAATCATTTTCACCCAGACATCCTGCCTCCCTGTCCACCTCCTCAACAATCAGTTTCACCCAGACATCCTGCCTCCCTGTCCACCCCCTCCACAATCAGTTTCACCCAGACATCCTGCCTCCCTGTCCACCCTGCCCTTCACAATCAGTTTCACCCAGACATCCTGCCTCCCTGTCCACCTCCTCCACAATCAGTTTCACCCAGACATCCTGCCTCCCTGTCCACCCCTGTGGAAAATTGATTCGTATTACTAAACATTATCTGCGCCATCTTGCCCTTTTTCAATGCCACACTTTTATCGCACACGGCAGCCATTTTAGATGCCTTGGTCAGACTCTCTCTCTGCACGCCGCCGATCTCCAGCGCGGCTCCCCGCCCTCGCAAGCATTTCCCCCACGCACTGGTCACCCCCGCTCTCTCTCTCATGCATGGGCCATAAACCCCCTCCATCTGTGCTGCTCTTCCCTGAGAATCACATCCCGTGCCTGCCCGACACCTCCCTTTCATCCTATTCATTTTCACACCCTCTGACACTCCTCTTCCTCCGTGTCCGATTGTCCAGGCCGGTCCCAGGCTATCACCTAGCCCTGCGGATGCAGTTCATGGCCCCAACTGTAAAGAATCACCCCTCTTCAAAGGAATTACAGTAGATCAAGGCCCCCACCCCATGAGATCTGTCACACCACACTCGTTCCGGGAATCGGCGGAATGCCCCGCTGTTCCTACCATCCGACTACGATCCTGTATTGTGATTGGGGAGGGGATTCTCACTTTTAGGGTGTGTGGGAATGGGCCTGAAGCGGAAGATTCTGGGTATGTCTTTCATACTTCAAAGTTTATTTATTGTAATGAAGAATGTCTTCCTGCCATAAATGCGTGTATAAGAGGCCAGGCCTCGGAGATGCAGTTAGAGCACCTCGAGAAGATTCCCTGTTGGTCTGATCTGATGTGTTCTCCTCCGGAGAAAATAAACCCTTGTTTCCTGCCTTCCAGTCTCCAGCGCCTGCCTCTTTATTGATCAATACTCTGTGGGTTAAGAGGCGACATCGCCGGGCAATACTTAAGGTTATTTTGTTTGTTGATTGCCTTCCCGTTTTACACCCCCTCCACAATCAGTTTCACCCAGACATCCTGTCTCCCTGTTCACCCCTCCACAATCAGTTTCACCCAGACATCCTGCCTCCCTCTCCACCCCGCCACAATCAGTTTCACCCAGACATCCTGCCTCCCTGTTCACCCCCCTCCACAATCAGTGTGCTGCCCATTCCTCTCCGCCCCTCCATCAAACCGTTTTCATGGATTTCATTTGAAAAACATTAATTTCGATTCTGTGGATTCTCTCTTTTGCGCTCCAAGGCAACACAATGATTTGCAGCTGAAACCAATTCTAAAAGACCTTTAGATTGCTAACCAATGTATATGGGACCTGATATATATGTTGGCGGCGAAGGAACTCTCGCCGGTTTGATGGATTTCCCTCCCCACCAACAGAGAGGTCCACCCGCTCGATTTAGATGAGGGCGGACATTAAGTTTGGCTACAGCAGTGCCTACTCCGCCACTGTCGTGGCCAAATTTCTCAGATGAAGTAAGGGCCGTCGAAGGATTGACTATACGCCTGCCTCTCCAATTAGGATGGGTGGACATAGAGCGGTGTTTTTTTGATGGTTTTATTTATACTGTTTGTCACCGCCAGCCAAACCTTGCTGGTAAAAGACAGTAATGAATAAATAATGCCCCCCTTACCATGTGAGATCACTCCCAGAGTTCTTCAATCTGTGGGGCGTGCTCCACTGTAATCTGACCTTCCCCTGGGAGAACTCTGGTAAGGCTGGAGGGAGGAGGGAGGAGGGAGGGGAAATCGACAGGGCACAAAGTGCCCATACTTTTGTTGTCCCAGGAGGGGGTTAATGCTTCAGCTGCAGTGGGAGACAGGATTACTCCTCTGCTAAAACAGAAAATAAACCAACAGACACGCTTTTCAGCTCTATGAGTTAACCCCCTCCTGGGAGAGTTAGCTGTTCCCAGAGAGGAGACAAACTTTTCAGGGATGTTTCAAGGCATGGGCGAGGTGGGCTCTGGGCAAGGTGGGCTCTGGCCCAGGGCCCCAGCCTTTCAAAGGGGGAGGGAGCGGGGGGTGGGTTTGGAGGGTGACTGAAAGAGCCAGCTCTGTTCTACAGAGTCTTCCCCTCATGACCTTGACCTTTTTAGGTCTCGCAGAGAGACCTATTGCGGTGAAACCAGAAAGCTAAAACCTAACCAGCGGATTTCCAGAAGTACACGTCCTCGTGCAGGAGCTTGCCCGAGCCTTCCAGCAGCATTTCTCCTCCCCTTACCATTTGCTCCTGCCTCCGAGAGCTTCAAAGGGATCTGCTTCTCCACCCACTGCTTCACACTTCACGGCCGCCAGGCCGTGACTCGCATTTCTCCTTCCTTCCTGCCCAGCCCCCCTCCCAGTACTGCCTTGAAGGCTTTCCCCACCCTTCATCCTTACCTCCAAAAAGCGCTATATAACACACTCGCCTTTTGTTTCATGCTCCAATCCTTCACCCTGCTTTGACCTGTCTTTCGTTCTTGTTTTTTTTGCTGCTTTATTTTTCTTATGCTCTGTTCCTAGTTCAGAATTCTTTCTGTCAAGCGGTTCATCCATTTGGTGTCCCTTTGTCCCCTCCCACAGCTTTGCTTTGGTATCGTGTTTCCTGCAATATTTACTAGCTCCTGTCTTGAGACCTGTAAGTCATGTAAAAAAAAAAGGCAATAATAAGCTATAAAGGGCACGTTATTATGACCCCGGCTGCAGCTGGTAAAGCGAATGCTCGCCTAACTCTTTCTTGCATTTCATGAATGCAGTGCTGTCTGGGTTCTTTTTGTATAGAAAAGTTGTTTTCTTTACCCAGTTGTGCCCCGCTAACAATCACCGGCAGTGAGCATTCTAGAAAGTTGCTTTTTTTAATGTCAGATGGCTCTTGTTAAGTATGGTGATATCATTCATTGGGTCCCCTTTAAAAGTTTACACACACAATCACGCTGTATGTGCATCCGAATCCCCTCCTCTATGCTTTTAGCAATGACATAATTTGACGAGCTAATGTGAGTGTCACGTGTGCTTACAAATTATTTTATATAAAATCCGGCGTGAGCGCCTGTATCACTCATCTTAAATGGCAGTCTCCTTGTTCTGATTATTGGCTGTTCAGTGTCCAAATAATACAGAAATACATGCAGGGGAGCCGGTGCTAGCAGGCAAAGGGAGGGGGTTCAACTGCCTGGACTGTTCAGACACCTCACACCTCACACGGGGATAGGGTCCTGCCCCTTAGACACTCTCTTAAGTACTTATTTTTTCAGTGCTCACTACAAATATGTTCTTTCCGTTGTTTTAAACTGTACATAAAGTGTTTTTTTCTGTTCCTTGGTGCCTCATGGTGCTTCACGGAGCAACTGCGCTGTGTGTGCTGCGGAGAGAATGTGCCTGAAGGAGTCGCCCACATAGATATTCAATGACTGACTGGAAAAGTGGGCCGCAGGGCTCAGGTGCACTGTGTAATTTGTGACAATATACGTGTCAGGAGGGCACTTCTGCATGCATCACTCATGGCCCTTGCCGGCGCTGCAGGCTGCAGTAGTAACACAACTACTACTAACCATCACATTCCTACACGTGTGACAATTCTGACTACTCCAGCCTCCCAAGATATAAGAGCAGGTATTAGTTATTTTTACTTTATACTGAATGAATAAACAACTGTTATGCGATAAATGAGTCAAACATGGCCACCATGTGGCAGACTGCCAGAAGGGCCGGTGTTGCAAATGAAGTGCCGGTGTGGACCACCGGAAACCATCTGCTTAAATTAAACACTGCTCCGGTGCCTGTTTTCCTACCAGATGCAATACCTGTACCCCCTGCGTAGAGGTCACAGTATGCGTCTCTCTGGGCCCCCTTCCTGTACCATAACATAAGGCTTTCAAATAACTGCACGTTGCCAATGACGCGGTGCTCAATGTTTGGGTTTTCTTAAAGCTAACCCAATGCTTTCTGGGAGTTGTCAACTAAAACAATGATTTGTGAAAGGGAAGTCTAGGGCCGGAGCTGCCCGATTGAGGACCTGGGGTCATCTGATAATGGTAATCACACAGGGTGCAGTGCCTGGAGTTCTATTCACAAGCCTCAAAGCGGCAACATCACACAGGTTGTGTCCCTGATGACCGCAGTTAACCAAAGGCTAGTGCCCCCCCCACACACTCTAAGCCTCCTTCCCCCAACTAAGAGACACCCCCCCCTCAACTATTCGAGGTTTACTCTAAGGCGCGCGCACCATTAGTCGGCCTGCAGCTTTGGGAGCAATTTCGCGGCCGCTTTGATGTTCTCAGTGAGCCGCGCGGCCACTGATAACATCAAAGCGGCCGCAAAATGCTCACCATTTGCTTCTCCCTCTAATCTGTTTTGTTTTGCTTGGCCTCGAAATCTCCTCCCCTCGGTTTCACTTTCTCGTTATAACAACTGACCATCTTTCTTTGCCAAACGGTTTCCCATTTACTGTTTAAGCGTATATATTTGTTCCACACTAAACTGCCCAAACACGTTTAAATACGGACTACTACGCTTTATTTACTGTATCCTCTCTGGCCTAAGGTTAATTCGTGATAGACAAGTAAGTGTTGCTGCATTACTACATGGCAGCCGCTCCCGCTAACATTTGTCGGACGTTTTAAAAAAAAAAACGTACTACTTTTCTTTGACAAACGTTTCTCATTCATTGCTTAAAGCGTATATCCTTTTTCAACACTAAACTGCTCAAACATGCTTAAATACGGACTATTACGGTTTGTTTTCTGCATCCTCTCTGGCCTAAGGTTAATTCGCAGTCTAGAGCGGTCGCGCTCCCTCACGCACTTCCTTGATGATCAATTGATCTATCACAGTTCAGAAGTAGTGCCCTCCTTCTTATTAATTTTTTTTCTTGATATGCCTTGTATATTGAGTTTGATTATGTAAACATACAGTAGGTTGATCCTTCTAAATGAATAGGTGATAACTGCCATGTTAAAACCAGTTGTTTATTTATATCTATTGCGTAAAATATATGCACTCTCTTTTTTTAAAGTTACAGTTTCCCATATATGTATAAATTAACGAATGTATTGCTTCTGACTTCACTGCAATATTTATTGGAAAGAGAATTACATCGCTATGGATACTGTTTTTGGGGGACCACATAATTATACTCCACATAATTACACTGCGCATAATGCAACATACACTCCAAATCCCACTCGGTGCCACATAATTACACCCCACATAATTACACTGCGCTCAATGCAACATACACTCTAAATACCACTCAGTGCCACATAAGTAAACGCCACATAATTACACTTTGCTCAATGCAACATACACTCCAACTACCACTCAGTGCCACATAATTACACAGCACTCAATGCAACATACACCAAATACCACTCAGTGCCACATAATTACACGCCACATAATTACACTGCACTCAATGCAACATACACTCCAAATACCACTCAGTGCCACATAATTACACGCCACATATTTACACAGCACTCAATGCAACATACACTCCAAATCCCACTCAGTGCCACATAATTACACTCCACATAATTACACTGCACTCAATGCAACATACATTCCAAATCCCACTCAGTGCCACACAATTAAACGCCACATAATTACACTGTACTCAATGCAACATACACTCCAAATACCACTCAGTGCCACATAATTACACACCACATAATTACACTGCACTCAATGCAACATACCCCAAATCCCACTCAGTGCCACATAAATACACGCCACATAATTACACAGCACTCAATGCAACATACACTCCAAATGCCACTCCGTGCCACATAATTACACGCCACATAATTACACTACGCTCAATGCAACATACACTCCAAATACCACTCAGTGCCATATAATTACACACCACATAATTACACTGAGCTCAATGCAACATACACTCCAAATACCACTCAGTGCCACATAATTACAAGCCACACAATTACACTCTACTGAATACAACATACACTGCAAATCCCACTAAGTGCAACATAATTACACAGCACTCAATGCAACATACACTCCAAATACTACTCAGTGCCACATAATTACACGCCACATATTTATACTATGCTCAATGCAAAATACACTACAAATACCACTCAGTTCCATAGAATTACACGCCACATAATTACACTGCGCTCAATGCAACATACACTCCAAATGCCACTCAGTGCCACATAATTACACGCCACAAAATTACACTCTACTGACTACAACATACACTCCAAATCCTACTCAGTGCCACATAATTACACGCCACATAATTACACTGCACTCAATGCAACATACTCCAAATCTCACTCAGTGCCTCCCTCTATCTAACTATCGCCCTCCCTCTATCTATCTACCGCCCTCCCTCTATCTATTTATCGCCCTCCCTCTATCTATCTATCGCCCTCCCTCCCTCTATCTATCTATCGCCCTCCCTCTATCTATCGCACTCACTCTATCTATCGCACTCACTATCTATCTATCTATTTATCTATCTATCGCACTCACTCTATCTATCACATCACCACAGCATCACTCAGCACCACCACAGCATCACTCAGGGGCACCACAACATCACTCAGGGGCACCACAACATCACTCAGGGGCACCACAACACCACGATGCTCTACCACAGCATCACTGAACGCCACAGCATCACTCGTCGCCACCACAACATCACTCAGCCTCACCACAGTATCAATCTGTGCAACCATTCAACAACTGATTCAAATATGTTCTCTCAGTGGTTCAAGTATCAATAAATCGAAGTCATGTAAATACAACACATATTGCGTTACAAATGCTATAGGTGTCACATTTGCAAAAGTTAAAACTATTGGCATTGTAAATGACAAAGCTATTAATTTCGCTATTTTCAAAACCAGCACATAAATAAAAAATTTGTCATTTACAATACCAATAGCTCAAACTTTCCTAATGCGAGACCTATTGCATTGCAAATGCTTGTTTAAACAGAGTTGTAAATAGCGTTTTTCATTAATTAATGTTTTAATGTGTAAGAGTCTATCACAGACATTTTGCAGACAAAATGTGTTTATGCGTCATGCAACATCCATATAAAAAGTTTATTTTAGATCAATACAGGACCTCACACATGAGAAATGGGAGGGTGTGACAGATTATTTGCAGAAATATTAGTGAACTGCTGTTGTGTTACATACGGAAAACATACATCACTATCCCTGAATATCAGATGTACACACATTTATTATTTGACCAAAGAAGGCATGAAAGAGCTGAGACTGGATCATAAAATCAAAGCTGGTCCGAACAGGGGCCTCCATAATACATTTAGCCCAGGGCCCCCAAAATCCTTAAAACGTCCCTGAAAGTTTCTTTTAAAATTACACAGGAAGGCTCGCAAAAAGCCAACCAGCCATGTGTTGTTTAAACAGCCTGCAAATTGCCTGTCTTGACACTAAAAAGTATGTATTCATGGCCGGCTTTAGCGCTGGTGGGGCCTGGTGCGAGAATCGTTTTTGGTGCCCCCACACCCCATGACTGCCTCCTCGGATCCTCTCACTACCACCAGACATATGTGCCATTCATAACTTACTGCTAAACACAGCGCCTCCCCATGTGGTCGGCGCACCCTCAATTGGTCAGCGCCCAGTGCGGCCGCACCTGTTGCACTGCCCTAAAGCCGGCCCTGTTCGTATTTATTTGTAATGTGACTTTTCTGTCTTTGTTCCCTGTTATTATAAGTCATGGATCCTTCAGGCAGCTCTAGAAAACAATTAAAAGTTATTTCCAAATCCATCCAAAGATTGACTGTCTCTGAAAAACAGGCACACCTGTCACATTTATGTTGGTGGTGTTATTATAAATCTATGTTCTGTGTAAAACAAAGCATTCTTGTAAAAACAATTTGTGCACATTTTATCTTGGAAAGTGGTGTTTTGAGCTGCGTAATAAGCCTCTGTCATTTCACCACACCCACTCACAAACCTGCAGTTTACTAAACACTCTTATTGTATTGAACATTATTTGTTGGATATGCCCAGAATATGCGTGTGGGGGTCGATTCCAGACATTTCCGTCAGGTGGAGGGGGGCCCAACATCTAAAAAAATTCAGCTGGGGGGGCTCAGCCTACAAAAGTTTGAAGACCTCTGTCACTCCTATGGCAAGGTGGGTTATTGTCTTTTTTAATTTCAAAACGAAAATCCAGTTTCAGGATATTTTTTGGGAGAAAGAAAGAAAAAAAATGGTTTGGTGCAAGAGACTGTGTCATGTTGATGGATCCCTGAACCAAACAGCGAAATGCATTAACAGGAACCACCGTGACAGCGGTACCTGCCAATCTGGCCGTCTGGACCTCGGCCAGGGCGACAGAGGAATTTGCTCCATCGCCCCCCCCCCCCACGATAGAACAGCAGCTCGACCGCCAGTAAATAAATCTGACTGATAGTTCTTAATTTTTCTTGTACCTTGCATAATAGCCAATTGCCGCACCCACAGTCACTTCAGCAGTTTTTAGTAGCATGAACAATAACAGAATAAGAGTCAAGAATATCTTTCAAATGATTGAGATAATCAGTAGGGTTTTTGACTTTTTTCCCCTTTGTTTGAAATTATTAATCATGGTCCAATCAGTTTCAGGAGGACATACATGATCAATAGAATTCAATAGTGCACCTCTACCAGCAATAGGAGCTGCTTCATCAATAGAAGCATGTCATGGCCAATAAGCCTTGCTTAACGATTGGTCTGTCACTTCTCTTGGTCATATTTACATGCAACTACTATCAATATCAGCACAGTTGGATTTATAGAATTTAAGGAGTTTGCAAATTTGGGGGATTACTACATATTTTAGGGAATTTTCTCATGATATTTAGGAGTTCAGATGGGAACCTGATACCAACAGTGGTGACCCAGACGTGTAACCGAGGTGATGGAGGGCATCTTGTTGGATAGGCGTAAAGTTGCTTGGGTCGCCACTGTTGTACTCATTCACGAAGGAGCATGTTCGTCAGGTTGGGGTGCTCCCTCAAGTTCCCTCGTCCTACAGTAATCCTTTGACTATCTCAAGTGATTGTCGGACGGTGAGCCCAGCTGCTTCAATGTGGTGCTTCAGAACTGTGGGGTACTGAGCAAGATCACAATAGGGTGTCAAGTGGAGTATTATCGTGTTGGCATCTCGTCTGGTTCTCGCACCTGTCACGCCTTCGCTTGCTGCATTCACTATGTTCACGTGTGCAAGGTTTGCCAGTGCCCCCCATGGCGGTCCAGCTACTGATGCTGCCCCAGTGCCAGGCACCCCTTGCAGTGCACCCCAACATTCACTGCCAATGTGGGGAATTTTAAAACTTCTAACAAATCCTCCATACAGTATCTGGGGTCTCATTAGTACTTTCGGGAAGCAAGTAGGGTGGAGGTGGTGCAGGAGGAGCACAAGCCCTAGTTGTCTCTCAAGTGGCTCATTTGGTGTCTCTGTTTTTGATGGATGCGTTTCGGTTCCTGCACTTGGGGTTTTTGCTTTCATTTCAAGGCTTCTTCATTTCTGTTTAGAAAGGCTGCCCAATGTTCTGGATGGACAAGATCTTTCAATTATTTCTTAAGGTTAATAATTGTTCAGTATCAAAGGTACCTTCTTCAGGAAGACACTTCTTATCCTCACCACTGGCGCACTTGACCCAGTCTTCAATACGCCTGCATGAGCTTCTACCGTACGAGTGGCCCTTCACATGGGCGAGAGTCCTTTTTGCTGGCTAGTATTGGTTTATCTTCATTTTTCCTAACTCTATCCTCAGTCATAACCAGATGCTCGTTTTGGTGTCTGTGACCTAATGCTGCATCCAATGGAGGGGGTGGGTTGAAGAGTAATAAAGACAAGCATTTGCAATGCAATAGGTTTCACATTTACAAGAGTTCGAACTATTGGCATTGTAAATGACAATGCCTTTTATTTAACTGTTTTCAAAACAACACATAGATAAAAGACTAAGGGCCAGATGTAGGTGAATTCAATTTAGTGAGTCCTTCATAGCGATTTTTACTGAATCGCTATTAAGGACTCTCTAAATTGAATGTAGGTAGGAATCGCAAAAATATTTGCGATTCCTTAATATTCCTTAATTTCGAATCACAAATTGAGATTTGCAATCAAGGAATACCATCCCATTCATTCCTATGGGCCCCCAATATTTTATGCATTTAGCATGCAGCGCAGCAGGCCGCCTGTGCAGCGCTGCTTATTAAAAGCATAAAGTATTGAAAAAATTGAGTTTGTTGTGACGCGCCTTTCATTGGAGCAGGGCGATGCTTACGGAAGCGAAAGGCATCCTTTTGCTGCCAAAAAGCCCAAACAAAAACAGTGCAGACAGACTGTAAAGAAAGCATACCAACTAACAACACATGTAAAAATGGCCAGTCCTTCTGGGACGACAGAAGACAGGGAGCTACTAAGGAGGGACTAATAATCCTTTTAACAAATCAAAAGCCAACATTTACAAAGGACACTGACAGCAGGCAAATAAAAAGATGGGCGGAGCTTCAAGTCCATTCCTGAATACCGAATGTCTTGAAGAGACAGCTCGAGTGCTGCCTAGGCGAGACCTAAATATGGGGATTCTAGTATCACTTCCCACCTATTTCATATGAAAGGGTATCGTAAAGTGAGTTCACATTTGTCTGCTGTCCCCTTGTGCTTAGATATGAAGGGTTACAGCCTTTTGGGGCTAAAGAGACTTTGGAGCTGCTAGATCAATGTATATCTTTCATTCACACATTCATCAACTAAGGCCTGTACTTAGGGTCCAAGGTACTTTCCGCCCACATTTCCCTGTGCCCAGTACTTAACTTGTAAAAAACGTAAGTGCCAGGGACCTTGTCAGGAGGCTACTGCAACTCACACCACCCACTGCCCCCCTGCCAGTGCTGCCAATGAGAGTACCAGCACAACAACTAACCATCACACTCCTGTAAGTGTGACAATTTAGACTATTTCAGCCCCCGCAAGGCTAAAGGAATGGTTTGGGTGGCAGATATTGGTCATATTTAATGTTCATTGAATGATTAAACAACTGTTGCTTTCCTCGTCTATAAATTAGATAGACAGCGTCACTTTGTGGCAGACTGTCACACGTGCAGGTGTTGACAATCAAGAGCTGGTGCCCAGCATCGAAAACCACCGGCTCAAATTAAGCACTGCCTGTGCCTAGCTACAGTCTCCTGCTCTTGTAATATGGATTTCCTTCACACTTACAACTTCTAGTATAAAGCACGCTGATGATGTCTGACCCGATTGGTAAATTGGACTTCGAACCCAAAACGGCCCAGGCAATTCTGTTGGACCACCCCCCCCCCCCCCCCCTCGAAGGGAGGGGCAGGGAGAAGGGAGGGGCAGGGGGTGCAAATGTGAAGCCCTACTGCTTTTGTTACTGGGGGCTGAAATTGCAGCATCGGTATCAAAACCGGCCCGAGGGGTCCAAACCCGCCCCCACCCTTCCAGCCTCTGGAGGAAACGCCCGTTGCCGCTACGGCCAGTCCGGCCCTGCTCCCTGGGTGTTCCCCACCCTTACCTAGCAGTAGCACCTGAGGCTGTTGCATGGAGTCCAGTTCATATCCTACATCGGGTACATCAAAGACCCTTCCCAATCAACCATGCCGCATTTGTTTAACCCTTTCGCTGCGGCGGCTATTCCGCCGCAGCGCTAAGTGGGCGGGGCGGTCGCTCGGCGGCCGCATGCTGGTGACAGAACCGCTCTGTCACCAGCCGCGGTTGAGCTGTGCTGGTGACGGAGCGGTTCCGTCATGACCCACCCCGCTCATTAAAACTGCCGCGCAGGCGCGGCGGCCGGGCCATGACGGAACCGCTCCGTCATCAGCACAGCCCAACCGTAGCTGATGACGAAGCGGTTCTGTCATCAGCAGGGGAGGGGTTAAAAAAAAGCTTCTTGTGCTTGAATCGAAGTCTGAACAGCGTTTTTAACAAAATAAGAATGATTACACTGGGACTCACTGATTCAGCCGACAAAACGGACCACAGAGTGGTCAACAAGCACAGGCAAAGCACAAACTCACACGGTTCTTAAGTGCTGGGGAACCTGTGATCTATTCGAACACATACAGGTGTCAGAAGACTGGACTCATGGAAAAGGAAAAAGACGACCTTCAGATTGCAGCAGTATGTAAACATCCCAGCTGAGGGAGCTAACTAACTGTAGTGATTACACCAGACAGGTAAGTGTAAGAGCACATACTTTATTGACTGTTCGTCTCTGACAACCTCCTGGGATTTAAATCATGGCATTCCATTGTCATGACAGTGACATCATAAGAATAAGAGACCGGAAGAACAGCATGCTAATGAGAAACCACTACACTAACACTTTCATGTCCCCGGGGCCGAGGTGTTAAAGAGAGGCGTAAAACACCAGAGACAGGTGCTTCCTTTGACATGAGCAGAAATACACGGCTGAAGCAGGTTATAGTTACACTGATGACTATTATTCCAGAAATGGCTGTTCCGGGTCACAGAAGAGCATCATTGACTAAACCATATTGAAAACTAACGCTCAAAGCAGTTGGGTCCAGTGAGCAACTGCTGTTCCGCCCCCTGCGTATTCGAATGGGGCCACTCTTTTTCGGCTCCCCCCAAACATTGGACTAATTTGCCGCTACATTTGCGCTCCTGCCATGACCTAGCTTTAATTAAAAAATCCTTAAAACCATGCTTTTAATCTTTAAATTCTTTCAATTTTTTCCTCTGAATTGCGCAGGTGCTCTAGTGCCAAGAGACCCCCTCGGGCTGCATTGTGTGCTCAATAAATTTATTAACATAACATCGAGATCCTATACTTTGGCAAGAAGATCTTGTGGCACAGCAAGTAAGGAAGCCATGTCTGGCATACCCGTGGCCACTTGGCGTGTTACATCAAACACATGATAGGTAATGGGGAGAATGCATGGGGGTGTCTTTACTCACAGCGCTCATCACTTGGAAACCCGCATCTGCAAAGAAAGCAATAGCGCCAACATACGGAGATGAAAGGAAGAAGAAAGACTTTGCCAACAGCAGAAGAAGAAGAGGAAACGTGCAAGGGACAAATGGAGATGCAGAGATAAACTGACCCACGGAGGACCACCGATCACAGGAGTGGGAAACCAACAACAGAGAGCGGATCAGGAGAAATGGAGGTCAGGAAGACAGAGCGTCGAACCCACCACAGGGTGAGGGTAACTGAGAAGGCAAAACCTGTGTGGAAAGCTGGAGCAGATTAGGGACCCTGCAGTCACGAGTGGGGATCCAGATAAAAGCTACGAGTGGTGCTTCCCTGGAGGACCAGGAGGCGGTCCATAGCTCCTTCACGGCCAAAGGATGGGCTGCGACAGAGTCGACTAGTGATGGGAAGGGACAAGAGGAAGGGTAAAGGACACTAGAAAAGTGAAGACTAGATCAGGTTGCGATATCTATATATAAAAACTCTGCTAGAGAAACAAACATTTGAGGGGTGTTCTTGAGTGCTCCATATAATGGATCTGCTTTCCATGTAAAACTTGGGAACTACCCAGGGTTCAATACTTTTTTTTTTGCATGTATATGTTATAGAGTGGAAGGCACTATACTGTTATGCTTAGGATTCAGAGATAGAAATTCCTTGGAAATTTGATCAGTAATAACTAGGCTTCTACAAAACTTTGCATACCTATTCCTTTTTAGGGCTCGCCTACGCATAGGGTATGAGCGGGGCATGAGGAAAGTGCAAGTTATAGTTAATTTAGTTTGGCTAGCGACTTGACAAAACTGCACAGAGGTGTTCGAGTTATAGTAATTTTTGGGTAGGAAGCAAAATTATAAATTTAAATTATAACTATAAAGTTATAGCTATAACTTTTGAATTTCTAATTTGTGTGTGTTTCAAGTTTGTTGTGTATGCTAATAATAATTTATGTTTTTCTAACTATAATTAAACTTCAACGTTTGTTTTATTCTTTGATTGTATATATACATATATTTGTGCTGGAGCATATATGTTTTGTAATATCATTTGAGTAGATGAAGTGAGCAAGGCGGAGGCTTCCGCTGAAACGCGTCTTTAGCAGCTTTGGGAATAAACTTAAAACTTGAGTTGAACTCACGGTGTCAGTGCCATCCTTAACTATAACGTGGGAATTTCAATGGTTTTATGTCAGTAAAATTTCGAGCTAACTATAACTGGTGTCAAACCTATGGTTTTTTCAGTGAATTTAATAGGTTTTTTAAATGCTAATTCCTAACTATAACTGGTGTGAAACCTATGGTTTTTTCAGTGAATATATATATATATATATCTTCCCTCAACTGTCCTGTTCACAAAGGGAGCACTTTCTCATTCGGTGCCCGCGTCGAGACCATGGCAATGTCTCCAAGGAGAAAGACACAATCTGAAATAAAACGGTGCTGGGCCAAAAAAACATGATTTTAACAAAACAATTGCTCTGAAATCACAAAATTTGTGAATTCATGGAGGAAAAAAGGGCATGGACTCCCTTGCTTGTTTTTAATTAACCCCTGGTTGGGTCAGGTACTGGGAGGTAACCGTAACAATAGGAGGGGTACACAGGACCCCCCTCCTAGGGCTTATGAAGGGCCCTGGGGACCGCCACCTCCGTGGAGCATTGCTTTTTATGCATTTGAGGGTTGCCTACGTGGGACAACGTGGGAACTGCCACCCTCCCCCCCCCCCCGGGGTCTATGTTTATAAAGTAATCTGGCGGGCCCGCGTGGACCCATAGCAGCACCGCGAACAGTCATCTCCCTGGGGAAGTAAAAAATATGTATCCACATGAGGCCGCTGCAGGAATGTCTGGAGGATCAGTGGGACCAGAAGCGGGGGAGCTGAGAAGACCAGATTCGGATGTCCCTGCACGCTCAACAGTCCCTGAGATAGTGGTGCTCAGCAGAGAATCTCCTCAAAAGGGTTCCATTCCACAAGGACATTCCCATTCAGACTATCGTCACGGATGCTTCTCTCCACGGCTGGGGAGCGCATTCGGACCATCTACAGATCCAGGGAATGTGGTCCCCGTCGGAATCCACGTATCACATCAATTTCCTGGAACTGTTCACTTGGCGCTGAAGGCTGTTCATCCGTTCTTCCAGACCAACTCCTTGCTTGTACAGACGGACAATACGACCACAATGTATTACCTCAACAAGCAGGGGGGCTCGAGATCGCGCACACTGTCACAAGAAGCGCAGGCGATCTAGCACTGGCTGCTAGCCAGAGGACTGACGATAACGGGTACCCATCTACCCGGTGTGCAGAATGTTCAGGCGGACGCACTCAGCAGGCTGGTGCAAGAAAACCACGAGTGGGTTCTACACGACGAAGTGCTAGGATCCATCTTCGACAGGTGGGGCACTCCAGGCGTAGGTCTGTTCGCCACCGCATGAAACAGAAAATGCCCAGACTTCGCCTCCAGGTATTACCAACCGGGGACTCTGTGGGAACGCGCTATTGATCAGCTGGTCGAACAGCTTTCTGTACGCTTTTCCACCCATTCCCCTGATCCCAGCGGTACTCATCAAGCTGTCTCAGTCCAGAGCATGGATGATCCTCACTGCTCCGGAATGGCCCCGATAGTGGTGGTTTACGGACCTGCTTCACAGGTCTCTCCTACCTCACCTGCGGCTGCCGTGTCGGCCGGACCTTCTCACGAAGTTCGGGGGGCAGATGGTGCATCCCAACCTCTCATCTTTGAGTTTGGCGGCATGGCTCCTGAGATAGTGCAATATGGACACCTGAATCTGCCTGACGATTGCATGAATATACTCAAGGAGGCTAAGCAACCTTCCACTAGGACTTCCTATGCCTAAAAGTGGAAGAGGTTCTGCATCTGGTGCACTTCCAAGAACTATGATCCGACGACCTGTAAGGAAGATGTCATCCTCCCTTACCTTTTGCATTTGGCTCAGTCTGGCCTTAATTTTCATTCTATTAAGGTTCACCTGGCAGTGTTAACTGCGTACAGGAAATGCCCTTCACAGACATCCTTCTTCCAGATCCCTGTGATTAAAGATTTTTGGGAAGGATTGAAGAAAGTGTTCCCTCCTGTTCTGAGTCCTTCGCCTTCATGGGAGCAGAATGTGGTGCTGTCCAGTTTAATGAAGGAACCTTTTGAACCTATTCATAAGGCTTCACTGCAGCACTTATCGTGGAAGGCGGCGTTCCTCGTGGCCATTACATCGGCCCGCAGGGTGAGTGAAATTCAGGCATTGTGTTGCCAAGAACCTTATGCTGTGTTTCATGCTACTAAGGTTGTTATGCGTACTCACCCTAAATTTCTTCCCAAGGTTATTTCTGATTTCCATGTCAATCAGACTATAACTTTACCTACGTTTTTCCAAAATCCTTCCACTCCAGCGGAAAGGTCTCTGCATTCCCAGGTTGTCAGAAGGGTGTTGAAATTCTACTTGGATAGACCAAGGACATTCGTAGGCCAGACCAATTGTTTGTCAATTATGGGTTGGTCAGGACTGGTCTTGCCACCTCGAAACAGTCCACCTCGAGGTGGATTGTGTCCTGTATCCATTTATGTTATCAGAAAGCTAACAAAGACCTTAGGGGGTAAGCCTAAGGCTCATTCTACCAGTGGCAAAGCAGCGACAACGGCTTTGCTACGTAATGTTCTAATTTCAGAGATCTGCAGGGCGGCCACTTGGAAGTCGGTCCATACCTTTGCTAAGCACTATTGTCTGGACTCTGATGCCAGGGCAGATGCTCAGGTTGGGCAGGCTTCGTTGAGAAATCTGTTTGCACAGTAGTGGTACTGTCTTTTTCCTCCATAGCTGGTTTGATTGTTGGGATGGGCTTGCCATTCTATTCACTAGATTATGACTATACACAGAGATCCCCTACTACAGAAGGAATAGTTTCTGTCCTGTAACTCCTGTTCTGTAGTAGGGGTATCTCTGTTATAGTCATAAGCGCACGCCCTCCTCCCCGGTGGAGGAAATGATAATGTACTGTATGCTACAGGCCTTGCTTTATGCACCTTCAAAAAGAACTGAAAGTAAAAGGACTTTGGCTGTGCATCCTGGGAAACCGAGGGTCTCTGGAGAGTTCCTTAAAGGCGCGGTATCCCTTTTCCAGACACATAATGTCAGCCTATGGGGGCTTGTCTGTCCAACCCTTCCTCTCTATCAGTTCAAGGATTTTGGTGAAGGGAAGTTTCTCTTTGGCTGAAACTTGGCAATATGTGTAAAATTTGATTTTATTTGGCTATCCTTTTCACTTTAAATTGAAGTACTAGCCAGTGTAGCCTTGTATTTATAGGCTGCATTATTTGTCTTTGTCTCTTAAGTGTCTATGCAGGACTGCCAAGAAGACAGCTTAAGAGATTATTTTTGATTGCTCCCGGGTCCACGCACATGTCGGGACTATTCACTAGATTATGACTATAACAGAGATACCCTACTACAGAACTGGAGTTACAGGTAAGAAACTACTCCTTCTGTACGAATTAAATGTGAGCCTAACTATAACGCCACTATAACCTTTGGTTATTTCAGTGAAAAAAACCCCAAAATATTTATATATTTATTGTTTTTTTCATATATATATATATGTATACAGGCAATCAGAGTTTATAATATAACCATTGTACAGATGAAAAAAGGTATTTGAACCTTAAGACAATTTTGGGGACAAACCCCGTGTATTTGTACTGTTAATTTATCGCATTTGTGTTCGTCCTTTTTGCTTGATAGGTAAATGAGAGGAAATTAAACCTTTGCCTTAGATAATGAGTGTTCTGCATTAGGTTGTTGTAACTCACGTTATTAACGCATTTGTGCAGGTATCCAATACAAGTTTACTGTTTGCAAATCAAGGAGGGTGACCCAATGTCTGGTTGACCGATTAATAATACTCTTTGCACTTTAAAAGACTTTTTTACAAACAATGGGAATAATCGTTTGTATACATATTGAACAACATGATGTAAATATAATCATTTTACTTGCATTTGAAAATGGCGGCCGTATTTGCCCAAGTGTCAGTATTGGCTCTGTTGTTGTTAGTCCTATGTCTATTGCCATGCACTAATTACGAGGTGGCGCGAAATTAGCAGAGCACCCGTAACCTTAAATATTCAGTGTTTGTAACAACTCAGCATCAGTGAGCAAGGGCACGGACGTGCCCGAAACGCGTCTGACGACATGCACCGAATTTGCACATAATAAATGCACTACGATTTAAAGACCGGCCATGGCGTTTTCTTCTCTGCTGTCTGCGTACCCGCTGTGTGCACGAAGCACTTTGCAAGCGAGTTGGAGCGCATATATATATATGTGTACATATATATATATATATATATATATATATATATATATATATATATATATATATATATATTTTGCAAAAGTCCTTCTGCTACACAATAAAGAAGGTGGGACACTCAATGCTTTTCCAAGTGGTTTATTCACGGGTCAGTTTCCAACACAAGAACGGTCTCACAGGACACGTTTCGTCTTCTCGCCTTCATCAACAAGTGAGTCTCCATTCTGAGGTGTATTTATGTCATCATACACATTGAAAGCAAAATGATTAATAGGAAAACAGAAAAGAAGGGGTGAGGGCACAGACTCACCTACTCTGAACCCACATCCATACTTATTCCACCAAAAAGAGTATGTTATTTTGAATTTATAAGGTGTTCAAGTTCAAGTTCAGGAATTTGTATAGCGCACTACTCACCCAGAGGGTCTCAAGGCGCTTGAGGGAGGGTGGGTGCATTATTTATAGAATAGCCAGGTTTTTAGTTGCTTTCTGAAGGAGAGGTGGTTCTGTGTAAGTCGGAGGTGAGTGGGGAGAGAATTCCAGGTTTTGGCCGCTAAGTAGGAGAAGGATCTTCCACTCATGGTGGATCTGTGGATGCGCGGAATTGCGGCGAGGGCTTGATTGGATGATCGTAGTTGGCGGGTGGGTGTGTAGAAGGACAGTCGTGTGTTGAGGCATTCGGGGCCTAGGTCGTAGAGGGCCTTGTGTGCGTGAGTGAGGAGACGGAACGTTATTCTCTTGTTGACGGGGAGCCAGTGGATATCCTTCTGGTGACCGGAAATGTGAGCATGACGGGGAATGTCCAGTATGAGTCTGGCTGAGGCATTTTGGATGCGTTGGAGTTTTTTCTGTAGTTTGGCTGTGGTCCCGACGTAAAGGGTATTTCCATAATCCAGACGGCTGGTGACCAGTGCGTGGGTGACTGTCTTTCTTGTTTCGGTGGGGATCCAGCGGAAGATTTTTTTGAGCATGCGTAGGTTGTTGAAGCATGAAGATGAGACGGCGTTGACTTGTCTGGTCATCGAGATGGAGGAGTCTAGGATGAAGCCCAGGTTACGTGCGTGGTCTGTAGGTATGGGTGCTGTACCCAGGGCCGGTGGCCACCATGAGTCATCCCAGGCAGAGGGGGATGATCCTAAGAAGAAGACTTCCGTTTTGTCCGAGTTAAGTTTTAAATGGCTGTTTTTCATCCATTCAGCTACTTCTTTCATTCCTTCGTGTAGATTGGTTTTGGCGGTGTTTGGGTCTTTGGTGAGGGAGAGGATCAGCTGGGTGTCGTCTGCGTAGGAGATGATGTTGAGGTTGTGTTGGCGCGCGATGGATGCGAGGGGACTCATGTATACGTTGAAGAGGGTGGGGCTGAGTGAAGATCCTTGTGGTACACCACACATGACTTCGGTGGCCTCTGATTTGAATGGGGGGAGGCGAACTCTCTGGGTTCTTCCGGCGAGGAACGAGATGATCCAATCCAAAGCTTTTCCTTGTATTCCGATGTTGTTGAGGCGTTGTATGAGTGTGCTGTGACATACTGTGTCGAAGGCGGCAGAGAGGTCGAGTAGGATGAGGGCAACTGTTTCTCCGTTGTCCAGTAGCGTTCGGATGTCGTCTGTAGCTGCGATGAGGGCGGTTTCGGTGCTGTGTTTGGCTCGGAAGCCGGACTGTGAAGGGTCGAGGGAATTGTTGTATTCGAGGAAGGCGGCGAGCTGACTATTGACGGCTTTCTCAATGACTTTGGCAGGGAATGGGAGGAGTGAGATGGGGCGGTAGTTCTTAAGTTCAGAGGGGTCTGCTGTGGCTTTCTTCAGAAGGGCGCTGAGTTCGGCATGTTTCCAGATTTCCGGGAAGGTAGCGGAGTTGAAGGAACAGTTGATGACAGCGCGGAGATGGGGTGCGATGATGGAGTCTGCTTTGTTGAAGATGTGGTGGGGACATGGGTCGGTTGGCGATCCTGAGTGAATGGAGTTCATCAGGCGGATGGTGTCTTCAGTGGTGATTGGGTTCCAGGCGAAAAGGTTGTGGGAGTGCTGTTTTGGTTCGGATGTGGGTGGAGTGGGCTGTTCATCGGACTGGTTTTCAAAGCTGTTATGTATGTCGGTGATTTTGTTGTGGAAGAAAGAGGATAAAGAGTCGCAGAGGTCTTGGGAGGGAGTGATGTCGTTGGTGCCGGTGGTGGGGTTGGTAAATTCTTTGACGATGTTGAATAGTTCCTTGCTGTTGTGGACGTTGTTGTCGAGTCGATCCTTGAATGCTGATTTCTTGGTGGAACGGATCAATTGGTGGTGTTTGCGGGTGGCGTCCTTGAAGGTGGTCAGGTTGTCAGAGGTTGGGTTTTTTCTCCAGGTTATCTCGAGGGTACGACATAATTTCTTGGATTTTTTGAGGCCATCGTTGAACCAGGGGGCCTTTTTGCTACCTTGTTTGATCTGATGGTTTTTCAAGGGTGCTAATACGTCGGCGCTGTGGGTGATCCATTGTGTGAGTTTGGTGGCAGCTTGGTTTGGATCCGATGATATGGCAGGAGGGTTTTGGTTAAGCGATGTGAAGAGTTGGTCGGTGGTGATTTTGTTCCAGTTTCTTCGAGGAATAGGTTGTGGGGGGTTGTGGGTCGTGGACTTTTTGTAGCTGAAGTGAACGCAGTTGTGGTCTGTCCAATGGAGAGCTGTGGTGTGATCGAAGGAAATGTGTTTGCTGGAGGTGAAGATAGGGTTGAGCGTGTGTCCGGCAAGGTGGGTGGGGGTGTCAACAAGTTGTTTGAGTCCGAGATTGGCCATGTTGTACAGAAGGGTGGTGGTGTTGCTGTCGTTTTTCTTTTCCAGGTGGAAGTTGAGGTCTCCCAGTAGAATGTAGTTCTCGGAGGTGAGGGCATGTGGGCTGATGAAGTCGGTGATGTCTTTGTTGAATTGTGTGCGGGTTCCTGGTGGTCTGTAGATGAGGGTGCCTCTAAGTGTGGTCCTGGGGTCGGTGTGGATCTGGAAATGAAGGTGTTCGGCGGTCGCGAGGTTGTCGTCGGAGCTGGTCGTGATTCGGATGGTGTTCTTATGGACGATGGCGATGCCTCCTCCTGTTTGGTTGGTGCGGTCTTTTTTCGGATGATTTTGTAAGCGTCCGGGATGGCTATGGCGATGTCGGGCGCTGATGAAGCGTTCATCCAGGTTTCTGTAAGGAAGGCGACGTCCGGCGATGCAGTGTCGAGTAGGTCCCAGAGTTCAGTGGCGTGTCTGTGGACCGAGCGGGTGTTCAGCAGGATGCACTTCAGGTGGTTGGAGTTGGCACTGTGTTTGGAGGTAGTGGATTTGGTGTGGGTCCTGGTGCAGGCGAACTTGCAGGAGTGGCAGGCGAATGGACCATGGGTGTGTCCTGGGGCAGCTTCGCAGCATTGCGGTGTGCGTTCGCAGCATTGCGGTGTGCGTCCGGGGTTAAGGGCAAAGAGGGTTGCTGCGTCATACGTTACGCGAGAGGAGTGGGTTTTGCGAGGACCAAGGGGTCTGGCGCTGGGCGCGGTCCAGGCGCGGACGGGCGAAGATGGGCGAAGACGGGCTTACCTTTGGCGCACCTTCGGCGCGACCGCTGCGTGTGACCGCTGCACGCATGGGCATCTGTCATATGTGGATAGTGGAAGGGGAGGAGCGAGGGAGGGTCAGCTGGGAGGCGGGAGCGGGGCGGAGCTACGGGCCGGGAGGCACAGTCACAAAATGGCAGCAAAAACAAAAGTGAAAACGGGGCAAGCAGGCAAGGATCTTAACAACATTCAAAGCGGACTTTTTACAAAAGCGCTACAGTATTATGCCAGCACGAGCAAACATCAATGATTCAGGCACAAATTGCAATGCGCGCTAAATATGCAACAAGCGCTACGCTGAAAATGAGGCACTGAGCGCTGATCGAGGTAATTGGCAGAGAGCAGCAAAGCAGCTAAGCGCTACGATACCAGCTGGCCAGGGGAGCGACCGCTACTGCCAGAGTCAGAGGTGCACAGGTACCCAAGGGTTTCCCAGCGCCGCCTGACAGGGACCAGGAGAGAAAAAGAAGAAATCTATCGATTGAATAGCCAAGTTTTCAATGACTTACGAAAGTGGGCAAAGATGGTCTCTTTCCTTAATGACAGAGGGAGGGAGATCCACAAAGCAGGGCCCAGGCAAGAAAAGGATCTGATACCCATACGTGACAATTTGTTGCCTAGGAACCATAAATTTAACTTGAGTGAATGAGTGGAGGGAACGTAACGGGACATATTGGTGAACAATAGTGTTTAAGTATTCCTGGGCCTTGTCAGTTTTAATCTTGAACATATAGGTTAAAGTTTTAAATTTGATGCAGTTCTCAACTTTAAGCCAGTGGAGTTCACGTAGAGAGCTTGAGATAGAATCAGTTTTTGTTATGCGGTAGAGTAGGCAGGCTGCAGCATTTTGAACAAGCCTTTGCAATGCAATAGGTCTCGCATTAGGAAAGTTTGAGCTATTGGTATTGTAAATGACAAATTTTTTATTTATGTGTTGGTTTTTAAAATAGCGAAATTAATAGCTTTGTCATTTACAATGCCAATAGTTTTAACTTTCGCAAATGTGACACCTATAGCATTTGTAATGCAATATGTGTTGTATTTACGTGACTTAGATGTATTAATATTACAAATAACAATGGCTTTTTTATTTTTTAAATAATTAATACTTAAAGAAAAGTTATTGCAATTTATAATGGCAATAGCTAAAACTTTTGTAAATAACTTTTGTGAAGATTATGTTCAGTGTATTTTATTGTGACGAAAATCCAAGAACAGAAGTGAAATATTAACATCTTTTTGTGACATTTGTAATACATCTTGAAACATTGAGAGAACATATTTGAACCAGTTGTTGTTGAATGGTTGCACATATTGATGCTGTGGTGGCGCTGAGTGATGTTGTGGTGCCCCTGAGTGATGCTGTGGTCGTACTGAGTGATGCTGTGGTGATGTGATAGATGGATAGATAGATAGATAGATAGATAGATAGATAGATAGATAGATAGATAGATAGATAGATAGATAGATAGAGTGAGGGCGATAGATAGATAGAGTGAGGGCGATAGATAGATAGAGTGAGGGCGATAGATAGATGGAGTGAGGGCGATAGATAGATAGATAGATAGATAGATAGATAGATAGATAGATAGATAGATAGATAGATAGATAGATAGATAGATGATAGATAGATAGATAGATAGAGTGAGGGCGCTAGATAGAGTGAGGGCGATAGATAGATACATAGATAGATAGAGTGAGGGCGATAGATAGATAGAGTGAGGGCAATAGATAGATAGAGGGCGATAGAGTGAGGGCGATAGATAGATAGATAGATAGATAGATAGATAGATAGATAGATAGATAGATAGATAGATGATAGATAGATAGATAGATAGAGTGAGGGCGCTAGATAGAGTGAGGGCGATAGATAGATACATAGATAGATAGAGTGAGGGCGATAGATAGATAGAGTGAGGGCAATAGATAGATAGAGGGCGATAGAGTGAGGGCGATAGATAGATAGATAGATAGATAGATAGATAGATAGATAGATAGATAGATAGATAGATAGATAGATAGATAGATAGTGATACACAGATAGATAGAGTGAGGGCGTTAGATAGATAGATAGAGTGAGGGCAATAGATAGATAGATAGATAGACAGATAGATAGATAGATAGACAGACAGATAGATAGAGTGAGGGCGATAGACAGATAGAGTGAGGGAGATAGATAGATAGATAGATAGATAGATAGATAGATAGATAGATAATAGATAGATAGATAGATAGATAGATAGATAGATAGATAGATAGATAGATAGATAGATAGATAGATAGATAGATAGATAGATAGATAGATAGATAGATAGATAGATAGATAGATAGATAGATAGAGTGAGGGCGATAGATAATGTGAGGGTGATAGATAGAGTGAGGGCGGTGAAAACCCTGTGTGTATTCCCTATGAAAACCTAAGAGTGCATCCACTGGGTAAACCGTGTCTGCATCTACCGTGAAAACTAAGTGTGCATCTACTGTGAAAACTAAGTGTGCATCTACAGTGAAAACGAAGTGTGCATCCACGGTGAAAACCAAGTGTACATCCACTGTAAAAAAACAAGCATGCATGCACTGTGAAAACCAAGCCTCCGTGTCATGTGATAACCAAGTGTGCATGCAAATTGAAAGTCACGTAACTTGCCCATGCGAGGCTGCATGCAGACACCAATAAAACTGTACGGCTAGAGGCTCGATGAAAGCCATACATGAAATAATGACATTAAGGAGAAGGGGCGTGGCCTAGCGATAAAATAAATACAATAACACTGCGCGGTGGGTGGTCCGAGGTCGTGTAGGTAGCGGCCCGACCTGCCCTGGCTGGACAGGCTGTGGACATGGTACTCAGCTCCTGAGGCGGGGTCTGTGGCACCAGAGCCTTGAAGAATGGGGGATACTTGTCTGCCGCGGGAGAGTTCATTCACCCTTTTCAGAATGCCTATCAGCTCTGCCTGTGCTCCCTGCAAACACGGCTAAAGTGATGCTTCGCGCACCAGCCAGAGGCATGCTCCATGGATGAGGCTTGCTCTGCAGAAACAAAATGTACACAAAGAAGTCATGCATCGCTTTCTTCCAGCCTAAACATTTGAATACTTCAGGGACTGGTTCACTTTATGGTTTTGCTGTAAAGCGCATAGAATTGTGTAGTGCTCCACCTTCGTTACTGACAACTAGGAAAAACGTGAAGACCGTGTTCTGCTATAAAGCACAAAGATGCACGCAGAGCCACACCAAAATTAGTAACAACAAGGTAAAAACAAGTAATAAGCAAGTGTGTGTTTTTAACATACAGCAATAGACTCCACAATCTACGAAACAAAAAACATTAACTACTCTCAAAAAATAATACGGCTATAGCCGCCCCTGACAGGAGAAACCGGATGGGCGTGAGGGCTGAAGCTGGACAGGAGGGGTGGGACCTTGCATAGGCCTCCTCCTCCTCCTCACTCCCCTCCCAGCTCCTCCTTCACTCCCAGGCGAGTTGTTTTCGAAGATCCGTCCCTGGGCAGACCACGAGACGTGCAGGGGCTGCACCGGAAGAGATTGTTGAAGTCCAGGGGTGAGAGTGCGACTGAGGGAGTGCACGAAAGAGTGAGACTGCAAGGCTGGGAAATCATGGGGACAGGGAGGCGTCAGAGGACCCAAGGAGGAAGGGGGAGCCTGACACTGGGCGCGAGAGAGAGGCAAGCGGAAAAACACAGGCCGAGAGGAAGCAACAGAGAGAGAGAGGCAAGAGACAGAGCGAGAGACAGAGCGAGAAAGGAGAGCAAGGCGCAGACAGGGAAGGGGCTGAGGCCAGACAGACAAGGAGCAGATCCATAGAAGCCCTTGGGCATGAGAAGGGCAAAACTGATGCAAGAGACAGATCCAAGCGACCAGGAAAAGAAAGAGGCAGAGAGGAGAGAATGAAAACCAGACAGATCTGAGAGAGGGTGAAAACAAGCCTAGAAGGGAGAGAGCAAAAAAGAACAAGCCCGGGGAAAAACGAACAAGAACAGCACATGCTTGTTAGCGAAACTCAGATAGTGATTGGGGGGTGGGGGTGTATGTGTGTGTTTGCGCACTTCAGGGAATGAGGCAGGAGATGTGCACGGCACCGGCCTGGACGTGCGTGTCCACAGACACCAATCGCCGCGCGTGCCCGGCCCCTGTCTCAGATTCCCAGGAGGCGGACGACATTAGATACTTCGCTGGACGCAATGCTTCGCATTGCTTTCTCCAGCTCGACCTAAAAACCTGCAACTTGTGTATCACATCCTTATTGTCTCCTGGAAAGAGGATGTTGCCATAGTCCAAGCGAGAGGTGACATGAGCCTGGACTACAGTTCTTTGAGTAGAGACTGGCAGAATCCACAGAATTTTCCTGAGCTATCTAAGGATGCAAAAACAGGTTACAGCCACTTTTACCGCCTGGTGTTTCATAGAGAGCTGATCATCCATAATGAAACCCAGATTACGAGCTTGGTGGGTAGGCTGAGGAAGGGCACCCAGTACAGATGGGCAGTGTTGGGGACCCCAAAGCTCTTTATTGTTCCCCAGTATCAGCACCTTGGTCTTCTCCCTGTTTAGTTTTAGTAAATTGGCTAGCATCCACCACAAAATTTTACGTAAACCTGTTTGAAGGAATGAGGGTTTGAACACTCCATCAATAGAAAGGGAGAAGATTATTTGGGTGTGGTCAGCGTAGGAAAAGATCGACAACTCCGCCTCAGCTGCGATATCCGCCAGAAGTTTCACATAAATATTAAATAATAAAGGGCTAAGGATAGGGCTCTGTGGTGCATGGGTTTGGAAGTCGCAGCTGAGGAGAAGACCTGGTGCGTACGGTCCACCCAAAAATCCGCCAATCATTTCAAGGCAGGCCCAACCACGCCAATGGATCATAAGGCTTGCAGTAGCACAGTGTGGGATACTGTGTCAAAAGCGGCACTCAAAT
Organism: Lissotriton vulgaris; assembly: GCF_964263255.1. Classification (NCBI taxonomy): domain Eukaryota; kingdom Metazoa; phylum Chordata; class Amphibia; order Caudata; family Salamandridae; genus Lissotriton; species Lissotriton vulgaris. The sequence goes on along the minus strand of NC_141693.1, from coordinate 2,012,011,861 downwards.
CTAATAGTATGAGTGCCACAGAGTCACCGGCATCTACACGACTGTGCAACATCTCAGTTACTCCCAAAAGCGTGGTTTCTGTCGAAAAACCTTTTCTAAAGCCTGATTGAGAGGGATGTAAGAATCCTAAGGACTCAATATACCGAGTCAATTGCAAGTTCACATGTTTTTCTAGAATTTTGGAAAATATTGGGAGCAGAGAAATGGGGCGAAAGTTAGACAGCTGTGCTGGATCAGCATTTGGTTTCTTTAGAAGTGGGAGACTCATAGCATGCGTCCACTCAGGTGGAATCACGGCTTCCTGTAAGGATCCATTCAGTAACTCCACGATCAACTTCATGGCCGGTAACTCAATTTTCTGTAACACAGCGACAGGAAGCGAGTCTAAGGGAAAACTAGATTTTTGGTTCCCTATGGTCTGACTAAAAGAAATGATATCTAGCGGAAGCCAGTGTTCTGGTTTGCTTGAACAAGCCTCCTGTTGAACCTCCAACTGAGAGTCAGTATTAGAAAGAGGAGGAGCCAGTGTAGTTAGCTGAGTGGTAAAAGCATTTGTAGTGTTTAATGCTGAGTACATTTTCTCCACTTTGTTTAGAAAAAATCTTGCAAGGTCCTCACATTGAGATTCCGTGAGAATCGGAGGGGGAGCTTGATTTGCTGCACTGGAAAATTCCTTCACCAATTTAAATAGAGTTTTAGGACAATTTTGGGCGTTAGTGATGGTGGAACTCACATAATCCGCCCGGGCAGTATTGCAGAGGGAATTATATTCTCCGATTGCTTGTTTGTATGCAATGTTTGACTCAGATGCATAGTCCCTCCTCCAGCGACTGTCCAGCACTTTACATTTGCTTTTCTCTATTTTTAAACATTGTGAACACCAATGGGCAGGGGAACGATGATTTTTCACCTTCTGGGTGGAGGGGGGCAGGCAGGTATCAACAGCGTTAAAAATCCAGTTTTTAATTGTCTTCAGGTCTGTCATGGAGACTAGGTTAATGGTAGGGGCATTGTTAATTAAAAGATTGTTAAAAAGTTTCACATCCAATTTCCCCTAGTTTCTTGAATTGAGCTTATTGCCAAAGATGGGAACAAATGAATTATTAAATTCTAACTTGCCCCTAAAGACGACCAAAACATGATCTGACCAGAGGACAGGGAGAGCAGGAGAGCAGCATCCGTTAAGAAGGGTCGAAAAAAATAGGGTCCAATAAATGCTTGGCCACATGGGTAGGGCCCTTATTTTGAAGCAAAATGTAATCATGGCCGCCAATCAGTAATGAGAGTGGTACTGACCAGCAGGTTGGATCATCAAAGTGAAGATTCAAGTCACCCAAGATGGTAAAGTTAGCTGCTCCAAGCCGGTGGGGAGTAATCGGGTCAGGAAAAGAAGCAGCCCAAGTGCCAGCCGCCCCAGGGGGGCGCTAGAGTAACATTCCTGAAAGGGTGAACTGGGGGGTCAACGCTAGTTGAAATAGCTGAGCCTCACAATCCTTACAGGTTAATATTTCAAATGTACACGTGTACTGATTGTTAAAAATGATAGCAAGACCACCACCCATTCTGTCTTCACGGTTCCGTCTTACAATAGAGTAGCCAGCGGGCTATGCAGCCGCTACATCAGGGCCAGAGAACCTGTGAAGTCAGGTCTCAGTCAAGAAGATGGCGTCCGGGCGCACCCTGGTCAGAAGATCAAATATGTCGGCTCTTTGTTTAGGAAGCAAGTGACAGTTCATATTGAAAAACGTAAATACGAAGGGGCATATTTACATGTTCTGGCGCATCTCTGCAAATCAGCAGGGATGTGCCAGAACAGATGCGTCATGCAATCCCCTCCTTCCTCCACCACAGATGCGCCACATTTAGAATGCGGCGCACCATGGTGCAAGGAAGGGAAGATGCGTGACGCACCTTGTGGCGTATGGGTGGCGCATTGCTGGAGTCGCGTTGCAAGCGCAACACAACTCCTGCAAAGCACAGGGGCCACCCATATTCAACGTGGTGCGTCACTCCTTACGCCTGCTTCAAGCAGGTGTAAGGATTTGACGCAGCAGCGTCGTAAAACTGACTCAGTGAAATCTTGTAGATTTCACTGCGTCAGTTTTACGGGGCTCTCCTGCGAGGGAACGCCCCCCCTGCGACAGAACGCCCACATGAAACCTGACACAGGTTTCATGTGGCGCAGGGCTTTACAACGTGACGCATCTGCCTAGATGCATCACGTTGTAAATAAGTTGCAACGTGGTGCATTGTTTACACCGCTGCTGTGTCACAAAAGTGACGCAACAGCGGCGTAAAAGTATCGCAAGGGGCTTGTAAATCTGCCCCGAAGTTAGTGAGATTAAAGCTCCTTAAAGGGGAATTTGCTTGTGCTCTATTGTAGTGCGGGGGTTTATCGGGAACATCTTGAGTTTTATGGGACTGAGTGTCCAGTATAAAACCGCGCTTATCGCAGCTATACAACGTGGTGTCTGTGATAGCAGGGTGTAATTGCAAGCAATCAAGGCATTGGCAGTTGCGGAGATCCAGTAGTTGTTTATGGGAGTAGTTGATCCAAGTTTTTGGAATTTGACATGGGGTTGTCGCCCCTGGTCATGGTTGGGCGTGGACTGGTGCAGACGGGCTGGCCTTAGGCGCACCATCGGCGCACCAGCTCCCCATTCGATCCGTGGCCATTAAATAGGAAGTTTGGCCGGACGGCGTGCAGCGACTGGAGCACTGACCGCAAGCAGCGTGTGGCCGAACCAAAATGGCCGCCAGGGACCAAACGAGTCCCGTTAAAGGGCTAAAGGAGTATAACATACTCCAAAATAAAAGATAAAAAGTTAGCAGCAATACTGTTTAAAAAGCCCCCCCCCCACACAATTCTTGAATAGATAATTCCCACAGAACAAACACAACACAATTAAAATGTAATGCAAGTTAAAAAGGAACCTTACAGTAGGGAGTAAAACAATGGTTATCTGTGATGGCACCTGCTGTGTATGCTAATACTGCCCTCACTCACACAGATGTGTGACATGCTTCATCATAGGGCTGCTTACAATACACCCCGGCATAACCACGCACGGGGTGGAGCAATAGGGTGGGGAAAGACAATACAACCCAAAAAGGGAGACAATTTATGTCACAGTAACTGGGAACGACGGTAATAAAAGTGCAGTGATAAGTGAGTTAAAACTAGCTCAAAAGTGTCACAGTGACTAAGACTTTTATTCCTGGACCCTCTGGACAGAATTAAAAACGTGAAGGATGGTGGTGCGTGGGAGATGCTATGTGCTCCTAACACCCCTACTTTACTGCCAGGTGGTCAACATGTTTCGGCTTTGTGTGTGTGCCCCACGTGTAGGGTCACGCCGGCCTTCCTCAGGACTCTTACCTGTCCTAGTGTATGGACCACGACGTAGAAATTCACAACAAAATTGGCACAAGACCAGTAATTTGCACGATTGAGCTCTAACAGTGTATTATCTGCAATCGTTTTAAACACTAATTATCCGGAATACTTCTCCTTACCTGCATTAGCCCGGCCAGGTTGGAATTATCACCGGCTGAGCACCCTGAAGAAGTCGCGGAGCAATTCTCCACAGTGCGACAAAACACGTGTCGGCTGGCTTGTTCTACGTGCCTTTACTGTTGGAAAGAAATAAAAAGATTGAACTTGATTGAACTTCATATTTACATCACTTCAAGACTTTTTCCTTCCATCTGGATGATACTTTTCACTTCTTTCACATCATTATTTACATGGACTTGACTCTCTCTTATGTGTGCCTAGGCGTTTGCTTTCTGTTTGTTGTGTGTGGGTTTTCCCACACTGAATCAAGGGGTTACAAGGCTTATCCCCTTGCCTAGCTTGCACCATATTGTGTTTATTTTGTAAGACTGTACTCCTTAGCGTATAATAGCTGAGCGCCTCAATCAATCCCTGACCGAAAAACCCTTTTCCAAGTCTACTTCACTCACACACTGCCATTGCAGGCTGCATGTTTTGGAGCAGAGAAAAGTGAAGAGTCAAAATGGCCCCCTTCCCTGTGTACCATGCCTACAACCCACTGCCTATGGCATAAGTCAGCCACCCGTCTAGATGGGGGCACTAAGCCACTGGTGAGTGTACAGGTTCATGAGCCCTGTACCTCTACAGTGTCTAAGTCCATTTTTAGACATTATACGAGCAGTAAAGCCATAAAGAGTATATGGTCTGGGAGTTTGTAATTACGAACTCCACAGCACCTTATGGCTTGACTGAAAACTGGGAAGTTTGATAATAAACTTCTAGGAACATTAAACCCACACTGATGCCAGTGTGGGATTTAATTAAAATGCACTCAGAGGGCATCTTAGAGCTGCCCCCTGAAAAACAGCCTGATTCTAGTGTCTTGGCTGACTGGCTGCTCGCTACCTGCCACCCCCAGACATGTTTTTGGCTCCTGGGTTGAGAGCCTTCCATTCTCGGGGTCCTGAAACAAAGGACATCCTGGGCAGAGGTGCCATGCCTCCTCCCCCGGGATAGGCAGGATCCACGAAGGGGAAACCTCAATGGATTGCCACCTGTGTGAGCTGCCTCAGCCATTTGCTGCTCCCAGACACTGCCCCCACCAGTTCTGACCCCCACTTTTGGTGGAGAATCGGCAGGAAAACCAAGATAGGAGGAGAGGTGTGCCCACCTTTGCCAACCCCACACCTCAAGTGGGTGAGGCGAGGTGAAGCACAACTCTCAGTCCCCGCCATCTTAAAAAAGAGGGAACTCATCCAACCAGAGTGAGGCTTATGCCCCCTTCCTTTTGGAGGGTGGCATAATAGGGGGTCAACCCAACCCAAGGAAGGGACCCATTGGTCCCAACCTGTACCTACATGAAACACCCCTAAATCTAGTATTTAGGGGCAACACCCTTGCCTCTTCAGACAAGAAGGAACAAGAAGAAGAAGGACCGAAGAGCTGTGCTGAAGGAAGACACCAACTGACTTGGCCCCTACCGGCCTGTCCCGACCTCGACCTGCTCCAGCAGAATCCCGGTGTGTCCTGCAGCCAGCAGCCCCCCAGAACATGGAGGACCAGCCCTGCCTTCCCTAACCAGACTTTGTCTCCTGTGAGCACCAGATTTGCTCACCAACAGACTCCGGCTCCGGCCAAATCCGCGAGTCTGCACTACTTTGCACACAACACCCATAGTTCAAGTGCCCCAACACCACAAGGAGGTCTCCGTGGTAATCCTGAGCTGGGATCTGGTGATCCCTGGCCTAACTTGAGTCTCCTGTCGATGCCAGCAGCCCCTTTCTGGAGGATCCCCCCGACCGGAGCCGGTAAGAAAAGCCCGACGACAAAAGACACCACTGCACCTGACGCCCCATGGCCTTAGGTGGCCCAACCGACAGTGTCTCGGCATCCCACGACATCTCAACTTACCTATCCAAACAATGGTCACCTCCAGAAGATCTTCGTGCCTGAGCCTGTTGCATTTGTTCAAACTGGAGAATCCCTATTGAAAGTCACAGGGCAGGCAACATCAAAACAGCACCCTGCACCCAATTGCCCTAAAGCCGCTGTGCCTGCACCTTGAATGCTTACTTTAACCCCCCTTTGCTCTGAGCTTAAGTCCAGGAACTTTGCCCCGCAACCTTGGGGCGTGCTCTTGAGCAGCCACCAACCTGAAGCACCCTACGCCCCATTGGATAACATTGGGCCTCAGCACTCTGCACCCGGCCACCGTAGTGCCGCTGAGGGTGCTCTCGGAGTGCATCCTTGACCCTGGAACCCTTGTTCTAACCCCAGAAAACCAATTCCCCAAACTAAGTACTTACTTGTAAACCGATAACTTCATTTCCTCCCATAGGATTGCATAGACTGCTTTACTGAGAATTTCTTTTAAGTGTGGGGTTGGAAAATCGTATGAAACCTTAAGAATCTGTGGGGAAGATTTACAAGCCCCCTGCGCCACTAGTACATCGCTTTTTGTGACGTAGTGGTGGTGTATTTTCCTGCTCCATATTTACAAGGACAGGAAAAGCCACCCATCATGGCTTTTCCTGTCCTTGTAAATATGGCCCCTTTACACGCAGCACTTTGCGTGAAAGGGGCGGTCCATGGGTGTTGCTGTGGGTGTTCCCACACAACACCCATGAAACCAGACACATTTCCAGATTTATGAGGAATCGTAAATCTGGAGATGCGTGTGAATGCTACGCCTCCCCAGGAGAGGCGTAGGAAGGCACAATGAGGAGAAATGTTTTATTTTCTCCTCATTTTCTTTTCCTCTGTCTGTTCGTGCTGCATTCTGCGGCACACGTAGAAAGAGGAAATCACCTCTAATGATTGTCTTTGTAGAGAAAGCATTGGATAGCGGGAAGGTTAAAAAAGCGGGAGCGTTAAAATTACTATTCCCACTCCAGAGAGTGCAACAGTAGGGAAAGCGTTGGATGGCGTAGGGGTAAAAACTACTATTCCCACTCTAGAGAGTACAACAGTAGGGAAAGCGTTGGATAGTGTAGGGGTAAAAATTACTATTCCCACTCCAAAAAGTGCAACAGGAGGGAAAGCGTTAGATATTGTAGGGGTAAAAATTACTATTCCCACTCCAAAGAGTGCAACAGTAGAGAAAGTAAATACTTCATATATGAATACAAATAAAATAAATATGCACAGGGGGAAGCACAGAGATGCTACATATTGTTGAGTGCGCCAGCACAGGGGGAAGCACAGAGATGCAACATAATGTTGAGAGCGCCAGCGCAGGGGAAAGCACAGAGATGCAACATATTGTTGAGTGCGCCAGCACAGGGGGAAGCACAGAGATGCAACATATTGGTGAGTGCGCCAGCCCAGGGGGAAGGACAGAGATGCAACATATTGTTGAGTGCGCCAGCGCAGGGGGAAGCACAGAGATGCAACACATTGTTGAGTGCGCCCAGCATGGCAAGACTAGAAGGGCGTTGAGGTATATGTCGGTTCCTAGGGAAAGAGGAGGGTTGCCTTGCCTGACTTGAAGCTGTATTACTGGGCAGCAGCCTACAATATATGATGGGGTTGTTAGAGGGAGTGGAGACGGAAGCAGAGGATGCGCTAGGAACTGTAGCTATATACGCGTTGGTGCTGGGTGGTGAGGCAGAGAATGCCTTCCTGAAATACATTGACCCTAGTTACTTTAAAAGAACAACATTTTAAACTGTGATTGCAGAACACAATATCTGGATGGCGTTTATGAAAACATTTGGTCTGGGGAGGTTTAATGGGTATACTAGATTGACTGGTAACCCCACACTCCCTCTGAAAATATTTTCAGATATTGTTTTTGTAGAATGGGAGAGGCGGGGTTAATGAAGGTGGGCGATATGATGGGGGTTGAGGGAATGAGGCAATTCTCTGATATACGGGCATCATATGGTCTTGATTCAAGATTTTTTTTTTTTAAATACTCACAGGTCAGAAGTTTCTTAGTGGCTAAAAACGGTGGACCGGTTGGGTTTGGGAAGAATCCAATTATGGAAGTAATTCAAGGTGGAACTGATTGTACGATAAAAAGATTCTATGCCGAGCTGATTGAAGGTAAACAAGATGACCTCGAGAAATATGAAGTCAAATGGGTAGATAAGTTAGGGATAGGGCAGGAATGTTTTAGTTTGTCACTAGAGCTGGGTCAGAAAATTCTGTGCTTAGCGGCCCTTCAGGCTCAGCATTATAAAACAGTTTATTCATTATATTATACGCCTGCTAGGATTGCGCAATGGGGAGGAACAAATGGAATTAGCTGCCCTCGCTGTGACAGCTTAGATGCTGACATAGTACATATTTTTGCCACATGCCCGCATTTGCAACCAATCCAGGATGCTATATAACTATTTTTAAAAAGGTCACTGGGAATAGAAATTATCTTAACGCCATCAAGAATCTTGCTTGGGGTAAACGATGATGCCAGGCAGGCTCAATCTGGCTATTTTATATTTGTAGCCATGGCATGCGCAAATGCATTGCCTCGGCATGGCTTGATCGACTTCCACCTACTTTCCATCAATGGGTGGCAAAACTCCTGTCTGTTTATAATCTCGAGAAGGCGATCTATGCAAGAAAGGGTAAAAGGGGAAGGAAACTAGGGTTACAAATATGGGAACCTATAAGTAAATGGAAGGAAAGGCAACCTTCGCTTGCTTAGTGATTATTATTATTATTTTTTTTCAAGGACCTTGGCGAGAATCTTCGGCTCAGCATTCAATAGGGAGATAGGCCTGTATGACGCACAACGATCACGAGGCTTGCCCTCCTTGGGGATTACTACGATGGTTGCCAGACGCTGGTCACAAGGGAGGGTGCCAAGATCACGTGACTCCATAAACATATCGCGAAGATATGGTGCGACTTTGTCCGGGCGCAGTTTGTACAGTTCAATAGGCAAGCCATTTGGGCCCATAGCCTTGCCAGAACAGAGGGAGCGGATTGCGGTCGCAATCTCGTCGACCGACAACGAGGCCTCCATGCACTCTCGATCCTCCTCAGACAGGCGAGGCAGAGTGATGTCCCTCAGCAATAAACGAGATTCATCCTCATCTCTATCGGACACCGGGGAGTAGACCACACGGAAATAGTCAGCAAAACACTCCACAATCTCGCCAGGGTCAGTCACATTCACACCATCCGAAGTCTGAATCACAGGGACCACACGATTCGCTCTTTCCTTCTTATCAAGCCAGGCGATCAATTTACCCGCCTTATCCCCAACATCATACAGTCTACCTTGCTGTTCCCTGTACATTGTCTTGGCAGCATTTGTAACAAGGGATTTATAGTCAAACTGCTTCAAACTAAGGGCGTGGAGTCTATCCTGGGTGACGCCTAAGTCTAGGTCAGCCTCCAACTCTAGTATTTCCGCCTCCAGATTCACGACCTCCTTATTCCTAGCTTTCTTGGTCTCAGCTATTAAAGATAGGGCCTGTCCACGAATAATAGTGTTGAAGGCTTCCCACAGGGACACTGAGGACAAAACGGACCCCTCGTTCTCCAGGAAATAGTGATCCAGGGACTTTATCAGGCTGTTACGGGTTTTGGGATTGCGCAGGTACCAAGGATTGATAGGGGCGATCCGCCCCGCAGCGTGTATCCCCGTATCGAAACTAAGCCACAAAGGAGAATGATCTGAAATGCCCCGGGCCAAGTGTCTGATCTCCCCGACGTAGGAAGACTGGACAGCAGGCATAAGGATGTAATCAAGCCTGGAGAGACTCCCATGAGCCCCGGAGTGAAAGGTGTATTGACATTGTGTCAGATGCATTAACCTCCAGCAATCTACCAGACCAAAGGTGTCCAAGAACCCACCGAGCCATGATTGGGAATTGGGAAGATCCCTGGGGGGGTGGCGATCTAAACCTCCTGAAAGCACCAAATTAAAATCCCCACCCATGAGGAGAAGACTATCAGGGAGCTCCAGCATCATCTGGCCAACATCCGAGAAAGTAGAGGTCTGGAGACCCGGGGAAACGTATACAGTAACCAATGAAAGAGTCTTACCCTCCCACCTTCCAGTGAGGGCGGCGTAGCGCCCTCTGTCGTCAAGGATTACGTCATCAATCTCTAGAGGGAGAGAAGACTGGACCAGAATACCGACCCCTCTGGAACCAGTGGTGAACCCGGAGTGTGCAACCAAGCGATAACCCCACCTATTCATAGCATGACACACGTTTCCCACCAAATGCGTCTCCTGCAAGAGTACCACATCAGGAGACAAACTTCGCAAATATTGCAGTACAACACCCCGTTTTATACGATCCCCCAATCCATTGACGTTCCAAGATATCAACCTCAACCCACTACCCCCCATCCCCACAAGTGGTGCATGAGTCACCCCACAAAGAGCGGGACACCTGAAGCAGAGAAGAGACCAATATGTCGCCTTGAGAAAGAAAAACACAAACACCCCAACCCACCCCCCAACCAAAACCCGTTACAACTCCCCCCTCCCTGCACCCCTGCAGTAGACTAAGAAGCCACCCCAACATGCAGTGTGCCTGTCGCCCTAACAGTCCCATTCTACAAAAAGACCCCGGAGGAGAAAAGAGGCCAGTCTTCACCCGCCACCCGTGCTTAGTGATTATTGTTATCTTTTTTTTCTATTGACCCTTCCTTTGCTTTTTTTATCTTTAGGGTTAGTTTTGTGTTATTCCCATTATTTCTGTTCTGTATATAGGTGTAGTTAACTTTTAAAATCTTCTATGCGCTTCAGCTTATGTTTATGTATATGTTTTCTTGTTTAAATATTGATATTGATATTGTTTTTCTTGTCTTACTGCGCCCAGTACAACAAAAATGGGAAAATACTCTAATAAAGATATTTAAAAAGAAAAAATGAAGTGTACAGTAATAAACCCCTAGTGTGTAAAATATTTTGCCTCAAACATAAGCGGGATTCCCCTGAAGAGATAGAGAAACTTTGGCAAAAGAATCATTTTGACAATATTGATGTGCCCTACTATAGACAAGTTAAGGTTATGTAACCTATCCAGGGCCTTCTTAGCTTTACTAACTATTGGCCCTATGTTTGTCTCCACTAAACTGTCCAGTCCGCGGTGATGGTTACCCCCAAGTAAACTCCAGATTACACAACCCGAGAGTCCGAACACTCTGCCTTCCCATTCTTAATAATTTGTGTCTTAGAGTTGTTCAGGGCATATTCTGAAACCTGACCAAAGCGCAAAGCTTCCGCCTCAACCTCTCTTATAGCCTCCGTGGTTACTGGGGTAATAACAGCCACATCGTCAGCATATGCCAAGATCTTGCAATGGGCTCTATGGGTCTCTATTGGGGGAATCCTATCATTCAGCTCCATTTTATGAATTAAAGGATCCATATACATGGCAAAAACAAGTGGGGAGCATGGACAGCCCTGCCTCGTACCTCGTTTGATCTGTAAAGGCAATGTATATCCTACATTCACACGAATGCAAGCTGTGGGAGCTATATATAGTACTTGTACTTCTTTGATAAAACCCTCCCAGAAACCGGCACTCCTTAAAGTTAACCATAGAAATTCCCAGGAGACCCGATCGAATACTTTCTCGGCATCTAATAGCATAACTGCCATCGGGTCTCTCGGAACCTCCATGGTGTCAAATAAAGTAATAACCTTACGCATGTGATGCGTCATGCCTCTTCCTGGGATGAAACCATGCTGATTAATGCTAACAAGTGTGCCTATTACCCTTGCAAACCTGACTGCCAATGCTTTAGAAAAAATCTTCGCATCTGAGTTCATAAGCGTGATTGGCCTGTATGATCCTGGTTCTGCAAGCGGCTTCCCTTTCTTTAAGATGATCACTATATCCGCTCCTGCCCAGGTATCTTGTACAGATGCCCCTAACTGCGCCTGCTGTGTTGTAGTGACCAGATCCAAACGAATTACATCCCAGAAGACTTTAAAGAATTCAATTGGGATCTGATCTGGCCCTGCTGCTTTACCAGAGGGAAGGCTTAACAGGGCGGCCATAATCTCTTCTGCCTTCAAGGGTGCGTCTAATATTTCTTTATCCTCATCAGAAAGAGTGGAAACCGAGGTATCCTGCAGGTATGCCTGTATTTCACAGGGGTCTTTTGGTTGCGCCTTGTCATACAATGTGAGATAAAACTGTCTAAAGACTTCACGGATCCCTTCAGAGTCTGTAAGAATTCGCCCAACAGTGTCCATGATTTCCTTCACTTTACCTATAGCTGCTTTCTGCCTAGCTCGAAACGCTAGTGTACGGCCCACGCTTTCACTAAATTCATAGCACTTCTCCCTTTTTGCTAGAAAGGTATTAGCGGCCTTAGTAGCTATGCTCTCTTCTGCCTCCCTTTTCAATCAATTAATCAATCAATCAATCAGGAGTTTGTAAAGCGCAACTACTCACCCGTAAGGGTCTCAAGGCGCTAGGGGTGGGGGGGTGCAGGTTCCATTCCATCAAGGAGGGGATCTGTCGAAGAGCCAGGTTTTGAGGTTTCTTGCGAAGATGGGGAGCGATGTTGTCTGTCTGAGGTGGAGCGGAAGGGCGTTCCATGCTTTGGCCGCGAGGAAGGAGAAGGAACGGCCTCCCGATCTGGTCTTTCTGGTGCGGGGGACCACGGCGTAGGAAAGCTGGGCTGATCGTAGGGTCCTTTGGTGTGCGTGGAATTTGAGCCGGCTGTTCAGGTATGCTGGTCCGGTGCCGTGGAGGGTCTTGTGTGCGTGGGTGAGCATCTTAAAGGTGATTCTCGCCTCGACGGGGAGCCAGTGGAGTGTGCGCAGGAGCTGGGAGATGTGGCAGGGTTTTGGCAGGTTGAGGACCAGTCTTGCGGCGGCGTTCTGGATGTTCTGTAGCTTGCAGATGAGGTCTTTGTTTATTCCGGCGTAGAGTGCGTTGCTGTAGTCGAGTCTGCTGGTGACCAGGGCGTGAGTGACTGTCTTTCGGTGTTCGAGGGGGATCCATTTGAAGGTCTTACGAAGGAGGCAGAGGGTGTGGAAGCAGGAAGATGAGACAGAGTTGATCTGGCGGTCCATTTTGAGCTCGGAGTCCAGGATGATTCCCAGGTTGCGTGCGTAGTCTGTGGGGGTTGGCGGGTTTCCGAGGGCGGTGGGCCACCAGGTGTCGCTCCAGGCTTTTGCCCTGGCAATTTTAATGAGTACCTGCTCTAGTGGTGCACCTGTCAATGGGCCAAATCCTCTTCAGCATTTAGCAGCACCCCGGTTAATTCTGCCATCCTTAACCGCTCCTGCTTCTGTTTGAAAGTGCTAAAACTTAATGTCTCCCCCCGGACACCCACCTTAAAGGCATCCCAAGCATTTCCTGATGCAGCACTACCCCTATTAGTGTCCCAGAAGCTTTTAATCCACTCTGTCATGTGTCGGATATAGTCGCCATCCTTCAATAACCCCCTCTCAAAAGTCCACACCAGTTCCTGCCTGGATCCTGCTGATACATCTGAGGATAAAATCAAAGGATTGTAATCAGAAATGATCCGGGGGAGTCTTTCATCTTGCAACTTTGATAACAGAGAGTTTGACATGAGAAAATAATCTAACCTGACACACAGCTTATGGGGAGCTGAGTAATAAGTAAAACCGTGGTCATTAGGTTTCAGTTTTCCCCATACATCCACCAATGCATTATTCTTGGCAAGGCTGAGGATTGCTCGACAAACTATCTTCTTCCGGCCGTGGTATCTCCCATAGGATTCCAAACCCAGTCCCCCCGCCCATTGATGTTAAAATCCAGAACAACACATGGGTGTCCCATGTGATCAATTCTAAATCTAGAAAATCAAAAATCTCAGGATAATCTTCCGTTGAGCCATAGATTGACCCCAGAATGACCCAGTCACCATCAACCAAGCATTCTATCAACACCCATCTACCCTACTGATCTTCAAGCTTCTTCCTTATCGCAACATCTTTACGTTTTGACAATATAGCCACTGCTCTGGTCCTAGCCCCCTGTTTCAAGTAAGCGAGCAGGTGGAATCCTAACTGTTCTAGTAGAAACCCCTTTGTTCCCTCGATGTGTGTTTCCTACAGACACACAAAGTCTGCACGCATATTTTTCAAAAGTAGCTACTCGCTGTGTCTTGAGGCGATCATTCAAGCTGCACACGTTCCATGTGACTATTCGAATAGTCATTAAAAAAACATCTGGCGACTGCTCTAACCAGTTAACAAACCAAAATATATGCAGGTTTCCTTTAACCTCTAGTGCTCCAGCTAAGTCTAGTTCTGCATTGAATTTGTTCTGTATACTCCAAATTGTACCTGATCCACACGCAAAGTAGTGCAAAAATCTACTGTGCCCTATACCTGTGTCCCCCCCACATCCCCCCCTGCTCCCCTCCCTAAGAACCCCTCCCCCCCTTACAGGCAAATAGGTCAATCCAGACTTATATGTGAAATCTAAAGCCCCAGGAAGTCATGACCCTCCCTCCCCCCTCCCTATTTGTCCTATCCTAATATCCTTGTGTTGTAGTGATGCTCTATCTAACAAACATAATAGCATGATAACTCATAACACATCATAATTCATTACTAATACTAATGACTTTTTTATACTGATTATTATCTCAGAGCAACAGCGGTGCCACTTTGCTCCCTTTTCTCTTTTAGCTCTGCTAGATATGCTTGGGCCTTTATTTCTGAAAAGAACATCCTAGCCTGGCCATTCACCAACACCTTAAGAGGAGATGGAAACAACAGAAAGGCCTCACACCCCAGTTTTTGAAAAGGAGATATCAATTGTCTCATTCGCCACCTTCTCTCAACTGTGGCGTGGCAGAAATCCGGGCGGGCAAAGAATGTTATGCCATTGTAAGATCGTCTGGCCTGAGGTTTGGCTTTGTCCATGGCCTCCTGTCTGAGTAGGTAGTTCCCCACGTAGACCAATGTAGCCCTTGGTTTATCAGCCTGAGATGCTGCATATCCTTTCCTCTGGGCAAGAGGGAACCAGTGGGCTCGCTGTACTTCATTCTCCCAGTTCCATGCTGTTATGTCGGGGAAAGCCCTCCTGAGAAAAGCAATGACATATGCCCGAATGTCTTGCCCTTCCATTCACTCTGCCACACCAAGCAGTCTGATGTTATTCTGTCTCTGACGGTTCTCGAAGTCCTCGAGTTTCCACTGGACATCCGCGGAGATTTTCTCTTGATCCTCCTTAAATTCCTGCCACTTAGAAACTTCGTCCTCCAATTTCCCTGTCCTCTCCTCCACCTCAGTAATTCTACCTGCCATATCTGCATAAAGTTTGTTCATTTTCCTTAATGACCCCTGTATTTTTTTTTATTTGCTTGCTTGGCCCTTCTACTTTCTGATCTAGCCTCTCCTTGCATTTGTTTCAAGGTGGTATATAACAAGTCCATGGTGGTGGTCTGTGGTGGACTGGTGGAATGAGGCTGATGTGTATTGCTTCCTCCACCCTCCTGATATAACTGGGAGGTAGCGGAGTAATCCCAATCCAACTTTTTAAGCACCTCTGACTGCGAAGGACTCCCTGCCACCTTTGATTTGGAGCGAGATCTGTTTTTTGTGTCCTTAGACTTCTGATGAGCAGAGGCCCTCTGGACCATCTTGCCCCTACTGTACACTTCAAACTCATGTTTTTCTATTGTCTCTCTAGAACAACCATCACTAAAATGTATTTACCATTTTTGCTGTAAGGCCGTAGATCACAATGACATTGGTAATTGCAATCTCTGCGGTTACGACGCAAAAGCAGAAAGCAAAAGCAGGAATTCAATAGCCACCACCACATAAAAAAATTATAACTATATAATTAATTCTAACCAGCACAATAGATAACTCACTATATATATATAACTCAATAAAAACATTTATCAAAATCTCAATATCTCTATAACAATGCTTATTAATGATTCACTGATTTTAAAAAATATTTTCACCAATATTTATGATGACGTTCATAGTCGCGATGTCCCTACGATGGTACACATGGGCCGCTCTGGAGGTCGCATCAACGCCGTGAATATCGCGTGTGATTAAAAACATAAATTTTGGACGCATAACTTGTGTCACTAACACCCCCATTTCTCAAACATGGGTTCAGAGTACCTCTACTCTGACCCCTTATGTTAGCTTTTTCAGAAATGTTCAGACCCATGATAAAATGGTGGCTGCAACTTTCTGTTCAGGTTGTGCCCAGCCAATCAAAGCATTCCCGTTGGTGCGTGTATTCGCGATTCATGACCAGAGATATCACTATAATTTTGAACTAAAAATTCTTAACAACAACTGAACGGATTTACACCAAATAAGCTAAAGCTACTTTCTTGAACCGACATCTCCCTGACAAATTTGGTCTAAGTCCATTCAGCGGTTCGGGCTGTAGGTGTGGCTAAAGGTTCATATGGAAATCAACATTACAAACGCACCCTTATTCCGTGCCCCAAATTCTCTGTCCCCACTGCACGGATCACCCCCAAACATTCCTATAACAATAGAACCAACCTTAACACTTTTGGGGGAATATTTCATGAAAATTGGTCAAACAACACAAAAGTTATAGCTAAGTCAAAAAATACTTTTCCTATGAAAACATGGTCCTAACTACAGCTGCCTACTTGCAACTGCCAGTAGGTAATACATAGCAATAGTCTCCTGGCAAAACCCCCAAAGTAGCAGAATAATTATTGTTAGGACTCACTTTCCATAGGAAAGGCATTTTTTTGTTTTTATAATAACTTTGATAGTGTTTGACAAATCTGCATGAAACTTGTTTTTAAAAAAAGTTCGCCCACTTTGACTTTTTCATGGAACTTTTTGTGCTGATCCGTCAAACTCTAGAGACAGGGACTCCGACATTTTGATTTCCCATATTGATCCCCATTGGAAAGTTTGATCCCAATACAGAAAAAAAATCAGATGAATGGAATAACACCAAATTGGACAGAAAGACCCGGCGCCTCCGCACATTCTTGTTCAAGGGAGAAAGGTGATCTAACTCAGCTCTCCCACCGCATCTCCCTATCCCTCGAAGGTGGCACAGTACTCAAAGAGGGGAAACATGCCATCTGTACAACCCCTACTGAAGAAACCCCAACTCCACCTGCCCCTCTGGTGAACTACTGTCCGATCTCACTGTTACCCATCTTGGGCAAGATCGCGGAGAAACACATGGATAAGACTATCTCACGATTTCTAGAAGACAATGGTATCATACACCAGACACAGATGGGATTTCGACCAAAACAGCACAGTATTGGCCTTACTTGTTGTCACAGAGAAACCAAAAAACATCTTAGATCAGGGAAGAGCAATGGCAATCGGGCTTCTGGATCTAAGTGCGACCTTCGATACGGATTACCATGCTGTACTGGTAAACAGGCTCGAGGGTATTGGAATCAAAGGCACAGCCAACAAATGGTTGGCCTCCTTCCTAAACTGTTTCCAATGCATGGAGACCGGAATCTTCTCAGACGCCTTTTCATCCCCATGGGGGGTTCCGCAGGGATCCTCCCTGAGCCTGACCCTCTTTAATATATACCTGAGCCCACTAGCTCACATAGTACAGGAGTTCGGCCTCTCTATTGTGTCATATGCCGATGACACACAACTAGTGGTCTCAATCTCAGACTCCATCGACTCAGACCACAGGCAACTAGACATTTGCCTGGAAACAATTGGTTCTTGGTAAGGGAACTCCTTATACCTGGGCTCCCCCCAAATATGTTACAGACAGACTGCAAATAGTACAGAATGCAGCAGCCCGACTGCTTCTGAAGATACTCAAGCTTCAGTCAGTAAGGGCTTCCCTTAGGGAGCTACTCCGGCTTCCGGTCAAGGCCAGGATCAAATTCTAGTCCCTCTGCCTGGCCCACAGATCTATGCACGGAAAGGTCCCATGCTGGTACGAGACCTGATCTCCCTGTACTCACCACGTCGCCATCTCAGATCAGGATCAGAGTTACTGATGAACACCTCAAGAATCAAAGGATCCAGATGGGGTGGAAGGTCATTTAAACACCTGGTCCCCAAGCTGTGGAACAGCATGGACCGAGAGCTGCGAATGATCGAGAACAAAACGACCCTTAAAAAGAGACGAAAAACATGGCCGTTCCCCTAAGTGTATGCTGAAACTCTCCCTGTCTTGCTTCACACTAGCGCTGGATGCCTAAGGGTAGCCATGCACTCTACAAATCCCTAAACCTAAACCTAAACCTAAACCTTGTGGTACTGTAAATTTGGACCCTGCTGTTCCACAGATATCGAGGTCCAACACTCGTGTTATAAAATACCGTCGTACCATGACGAATTTGGTATCTACGAACCGATAATGATTAGGACATCATCCCTATGCATTTGCGTCATGATTAAATGATGCTAACACCCTCAAATCTTGATTTCCGTCTCGAACCCGCAGACTCCATTTTGTAAACGGCATCCATATTATGACTTGCCCTCATATAGTCAATTGATTAAAACCGAGTTTGATCTGAAAGGACATGTCCACCGTAGCTGACTTCCCCATAACCTGGCCGAGCTGACTCCACTGCCTCCAGCCAAGCCTGTTTGGGCAGCTCCTCGCCCAGTGGCCGAGCCAGATATCATCAAGGCACAACATGTCATAAACCCTTCACTACATACAGACCCTGTTTTCCATACACACACACACCTGTCCATGATTCTTGTTTATGACCCGTTTTATGATGGGAGGGTGCTCGACCTTATTGGCATTTCATCGATATCTGATGGGAGTTCTGGATCTGGCGGGGTAATCCATCACCAACTGGACATCTGAAATATGTGCTGACCAGCATGACTTCGCTCTTTGTATTATTGTGGAAATATTTGTATTGCCATATCATAAACTTAAGAATTCTTGCCTGCAGCTGTTATTTATGTATATAAGGAGAAGTCTGGTTCTGTAAAAACGAACAGTCTCCTGAGAACGTACGGCCCGTGCTGTCGTACTTCTAGGACACATGTTACTTGGTTGCAGCCAATAAAACTCGATCTCTGACTTCAACTAGAAGACTCTGTGTTTCTGTAAGTCCAGAACAGGGAGAACCTAGAGGTCTTCGGGTGTGGTCCCCTGGCACCACCGGGTCTCTAAAAACCCGGCACCTCAGTTGGCGCCCAACTCGAGGCGATATCAAGCGGTGACGGTCCAAGCCAGATGTTCGTGAGGAGCTTCGTGTGAAAATTCCGGAGGACGGCCAGCCACTTCAGCGACCCCTGCATGTCGACGTGGTTCCGAAGGTCTTTGCTGCGAGGTTCCCCGCGTCCCCACGGCTACGAAGGACTGCTGCCCTGACTATCGCCCTGTTTTGGACCCAGTGATCCTTGGCAGAGCGAAACGATAGACGAGTCTTCTAGTGACGTCACCGATCTTCAATACTCAGTTAAGTATAAGTGGAGCGTCTCCCAGTTCTTAGTTTGGTTCTTAGTTTGGTTCTTAGTCTTGGTATCCCAGAGATACGGTTTGTATTGGTACTTGCAAGCACCAAAACCGAGGGATTCGTGTATTCACGAAAATATCATAATTAGATAATCCCTTGAAGTTTGAAGCTAGACTAGTGAGCGAAGATGCCTGGTCTCAGCAGACTTAGAAACTTGTTTTGTCTTGGTTGTAGTAAGGACTCCCGATTAGAGGATTCGTGTCCGGTTCCTCCGATTGGAACTCCAACATATGAGTTATATATAAAGCACGGAGTAGGTCCTATCGCGTATAATGAGGTATGGATAAAATACACCCGCAAGGATGGTGTTTTAAAATGGCCCCAACATGGTAGTTTTGACTCAGAAATATTAGACAACCTCGAGGTCAAATTGTTCAAGAAGAAAGCCCGGCCGGCGATGTTTGACTCTTTTCGCTTATGGCGCAAAGAAGCCAAACAGAAAGAAATAAAATTAGCAAAGAAAAACAAAAGAGGTATGTCGATGGTTCAAGCTGCCATCGCATACAGGGATAATGAGGAAGAGCAGGAAAGTGAACAAATGCTCAGAAGCAAGAAACCAGCAATAGATAAATGCTACCCGATGTTACCACATGGGGGACAAGACTCAAAGGGAACATCCGAGAGAGATCCACTAATGTCCCATTTATTGAACTCACCACCCCCATATACATCAAGTGTTGTGGGACCCCCGAGACGTATTGTTATACCGCGCCCTGGCGCACGAAAAGCAGCTCTTGCACAAGCACCAGCTCCTCTTCAGCTGGTTCCTACTTCTCCGGCGCAGCCTTCTCAAGGGCCGCCGCCTTTGCTCCATACTCCATCTACTTCTACAACTTTGCCTACTGCTCCAACTATTCACTATGATACTACGTCTGCTACTGCCTCGACTTCCTCTGCTGTTGCTTCGACTTCCTCTTTACATCAGCCTGTCTTTTCTGG
Source organism: Lissotriton vulgaris (assembly GCF_964263255.1). Taxonomy (NCBI): domain Eukaryota; kingdom Metazoa; phylum Chordata; class Amphibia; order Caudata; family Salamandridae; genus Lissotriton; species Lissotriton vulgaris. The sequence continues at coordinate 2,011,992,030 of NC_141693.1, read as the reverse complement.
CGCATCTGCCTCGCCGCAAGCTTCTCCTTCTGTCAGACAGAGAGTGACAAGTACTGTCACTGGTCTATTTTCGCCTTTCTTCGGGTCGCCTAAAACGACCCCTAAAACAGAACGTAGACAGTTGCGTAGTCAACTACCCGACTACGAGGAGAGAGAAGTGCTGAACGAGTTAGCACGCAAATGGGTTACTGATACTGTAAGGTATGATGTTCAGTCTGTCATGAAAGTCTTCAGTCAGTGGGATTCGTCCACTCAGAGATATGTATTTGAGGAGATGTGCCTGTACCTGTGGGAAGATTTACGAGACAATGACCCAAAACGCAGAATGCAGGAACTAGCCCGCATGCGATTCAAATTTTACGAAGGCATGATTGTAGGTGCCGATGTTGAAAAAGCGATGGATCTGTTGTTATCTTATAGGAGTCAGGGAAACAGCTCTAGATCGTTCAATGAGGATGATGTGTCTGGTAGGAAAAAGGTGCGACAGTACCCCATGAGAGAGGTTCCTCCAGTATGGAGGGAAGGTGATGCGAATGCACAACCACCTGTTCCACCGCATTTCCAGCGAGTATGGGTACATGTCCCCTGGAAAAGATCCGAAGTTTTAGCACTCAAACAGACATTACCTGATCCACGTAAAAACCCAGCAGGATATTACAAGGAGTTGTCACAGACTGCCAGCTCATGTATAATGAATTTAGCAGATATAGATATGTTGTTTGGGAATGTTGTTCCGCATCCTTTATGGAGTAAAATTCGTCATGCGGATCATGATCAGGAACTAGGTGACTCATGGGCTAATATTACTGCTACTGATGCTAGACAAGTCGGTGGTTCTAAACCCGAGCCCTTAATAACAGAACTTCCCGGTAGGATTATCGCGTACATGAAAACGTTAATGCCTGAATTACGTGTAAATTGGGACAAGCTATCTGCGTGCAAGCAGAAGAAAGATGAGAACGTGTCTGACTTTTTCACGAGATTTGAGGAGGCTTTCACCGATCACAGTGGTCAGGACATGGCTACCGAGGGTGGCCAAAGATTGTTTGTAGACAAATTTGTACATAATCTGCTTCCTGAACTGTGCAATAAATTGAAAGATTCAGAGAGTGCTTGGGCTGTTTCCACATCAGCACAGATTTTAGCCACAGCCCAGTACTACGAAAATAGGCGCAAAGACGAGCTAGATAAGACAGAGAAAAAGACTAAAGAACTAAAGACTAAAGTTCTTCTCCAGCAAGCGTATCCGCCTCGCACTCCTAGTCAGCCCAATTATCAGCAACCGCAGCAGTATTCGAGAAACGCGCAAGGGAACGAGTTTTCCCACCAGCGTTCTCCGTATGGCCCGAATCAATGTGCATATTGCAAGGAAGAGGGTCATTTCAAAAGTAATTGTCAAGCTCTTGCGCGACGCTTAAGCGGTGTTTCCGGCGCAAGAGGTAGAGGTGTTCAACAGGCTCCTAGAGGTAGGGGCCGTGGAAATTTCTCCCAGAACACCACTTCTTTTCCGTCCCAGAATTCTATGAATAGCTTTGACCAACAGAATAATGCGTCTTCCAGGTCAGCTCAGTACTATGCAGATGACTATTACGCAGAAAACGAGAATGAGGGTAATAGTTGCTAGGACAGCCATGGACAAAGAGAGGGAGTTGTTTCAGTTCCAGTAGATCAGAATGGACCTTATGTCGAGGTGATTACCTCCGGAGTGTCGGAGCCATTTCTGCTGGATACTGGTGCTACAAAAAGTTCGATTATGCACTCAAAACTTCCTGGCGCACCTTTGTCTGGCGAAATGAATGTTTCAGTAGGTTTTTCTGGCGCCCCTGTTAGAAACCCGATCTCCAGTCCCATGCCCCTTTCTGTTGGCCCATGCGAATTAGAAGCACCCCTCATTCTTACAACAGGTTGTGGCGAAAATTTGTTAGGTTTGGATTTACTGAAGCGATTATATGCGACCTTGTACTGTTCTCCTTCGGGAGTACAACTTACGCTTGGTAAGAGAGTGATTTCCCCGATGTATTTGTCAAAAGAAAGAATTCCGACTGAGTTGTCATCTCTTCCAGATGTACTTTGGGCGAACGGTTCTAATGATGTGGGTCATTTGGAGATAGCACCGTATGTCATAACATTAAAAGCTAATGTTAGGTTGCCACGTATTCCCCAATATAGAATATCAAACAAATGTGAAAAGGCTTTGTTAGCGATCGTCTACGATCTGATTGCGAAAGATGTCATCGAAGAGACTACAGGCAACATTTGTAACATTCCTGTTTTGCCTGTCTTAAAGCGTACCGATCCTTCACAGCCCCCTGTGTACCGATTTGTGATTGATCCCAGGGAAGTGAATAAGATCGTTGTACCGCAGTTTCCAGTTGTCCCCGACATTACTGCCTTATTGACAATGGTTCCAGCTTCAGCCAATTGGTTTTCGGTGATTGACCTGAAGAACGCTTTCTTCAGCATCCCGATCGCCGAGGAGAGCAGAGATATCTTCGGCTTCAATCTAGGAGGACGAAGCTTCCGTTTTAAACGCGCTCCTCAGGGCTACTGTGAGAGTCCATCAATATTCAGTCAGGCTCTGAAAACACAACTAGATACGATTGTTCTACCTAGTGGCGCGACTCTGATCCAGTATGTAGACGATCTACTGATCGCTGCAGATACTGAAGAAATTTGCAAGCAAGCCACATTGTCATTGTTGCGTCATTTATGTGACATGAAGCACAAAGTCTCGCTTTCCAAACTACAATTTTGCCGACAAGAAGTAACCTACTTAGGTCACATCTTATCGAAGGAGGGAAGGAGACTGACCCCAGAAAGAATACAGGCAATTGCAGAATTGAGTATCCCAAGGACACAAAGAGAAGTGCGTGCCTTCTTGGGCATTACATCGTACTGTAGACAATGGATACCGAACCGGATGGAGTTTCCGAGGGTAGAGAGACCTGCTAGACGCATGAAATTTGAAAAGAAAATATGTATTGTAATGGCAAGAAGACGAACTCTGGTGCTAAGCATCTCAATGTTGTGTAGTATAATAATGTTTTTAACTGGCTATGCTCTGTCCATCTTTCGAGTTCCATTCATACACAACACCCAGCTCACACCTCCTCCTACTGTTCCCACACACTCCTTCCATCCACTACCTGAACACGAGTCTGCCAGAAGACTAGAATTCGTAAACAACTCATTTGTCCAACTCCTCCACCAGCACCAATCTGTGATGAACACTACGAACTGTTGGATATGCGGACTCATGCCACACACTACGGATAAGAGCATCCCTTACTTTGTCCTGCCGTTTAGTTACTTCGGTTCTCTGTGGGCTTTCCAGACCATGTTCCTGTTTTCCCTTGAACCATACGTTCGAGGGGAGAACTCAAACAATAAGGCACTAGTGGCAGGAATCCAAAATATGAGTAGAGATGTCGACACAGTTAGAGCCACTCCCAAAGATGAGTTTACACCATACAGTAGATGGAACATCACCAAGTATGGGATTTCCCTAAGTGAGAACCAGAAATCAAAGAAATCCTCCCCAGTCTGGGTAGTACCCCACCGTGGTCACTTATGTCTGCAAGGTATTGGCAGGGATCCCAAAGCACAGTTGGGGAAGAGCATATGCACGGAAACATATGTGTTTGCCTCCCGAACTTCCCCTCCATTCTTGGCGGCTAAAGGCACCTATTTTGTCTGCCATGACAAAGCCTACACATGGTTGCCCTCTGACTTCTCGGGTACATGTTTTATCTCGTTTCTGCTGCCACCCACCTACACGGCCGGGGCAGATTACCACCGGACAAGGACAGTTAGGGGTGTCGTGAGTCAAGACGACACTGCGGGTCAAGAATTTGGAGACTTCGCAAAGGGTTTTCTGCCATTTGGGGGCCTATGGTGAACAGCAGGAACATTCGACAATTGACGAGAATAGTTGAGTCCGCCGTGACTGAAACGGCCGGTGCCCTTAGCAACTTGACAGCTGAGCTTCAGTCGGATCGACTTATGACCCTTCAAAACCGGGTTGCCCTGGATGTCATACTTGCAGACCGTGGTGGTGTATGTAGAGTGATCCAATCTAGTTGCTGCATTTTCATCCCCGATAATGCTCCGACAGTGTACCAGGCCATCTCCAAATTACACAAAATATCTGATTCTCTTCACATAGAAAAAGGAAATTGGTCTCTGCTAGGGTGGTTCTGGGAACTGATCTCTGCCTGGGGATGGAAAACTCTGATCTTCATTGGGATGATCTTAGCCGTTCTGTTTATGTTCTGCCTGTTTGTACAGTGCGCTCCTGCAATATGTGGCCTCTGCGCCACTTCATGTGTAAGGAAGCCTGTGTCAAGGGACGAACCGAGCAACAGAATGATGCTACAGCAGCATCTCCGTGAATTCATACAATACAGATTTGGACTATGACTAGCGTGAGTTATTGCCTAATATGAGGGCAAAAGGAGGGTCTGTGGTACTGTAAATTTGGACCCTGCTGTTCCACAGATATCGAGGTCCAACACTCGTGTTATAAAATACCGTCGTACCATGACGAATTTGGTATCTACGAACCGGTAATGATTAGGACATCATCCCTATGCATTTGCGTCATGATTAAATGATGCTAACACCCTCAAATCTTGATTTCCGTCTCGAACCCGCAGACTCCATTTTGTAAACGGCATCCATCTTATGACTTGCCCTCATATAGTCAATTGATTAAAACCGAGTTTGATCTGAAAGGACACGTCCACCGTAGCTGACTTCCCCATGACCTGGCCGAGCTGACTCCACTGCCTCCAGCCAAGCCTGTTTGGGCAGCTCCTCGCCCAGTGGCCGAGCCAGATATCATCAAGGCACAACATGTCATAAACCCTTCGCTACATACAGACCCTGTTTTCCATACACACACACACACCTGTCCATGATTCTTGTTTATGACCCGTTTTATGATGGGAGGGTGCTCGACCTTATTGGCATTTCATCGATATCTGATGGGAGTTCTGGATCTGGCGGGGTAATCCATCACCAACTGGACATCTGAAATATGTGCTGACCAGCATGACTTCACTCTTTGTATTATTGTGGAAATATTTGTATTGCCATATCATAAACTTAAGAATTCTTGCCTGCAGCTGTTATTTATGTATATAAGGAGAAGTCTGGTTCTGTAAAAACGAACAGTCTCCTGAGAACTTACGGCCCGTGCTGTCGTACTTCTAGGACACATGTTACTTGGTTGCAGCCAATAAAACTCGATCTCTGACTTCAACTAGAAGACTCTGTGTTTCTGTAAGTCCAGAACAGAGAGAACCTAGAGGTCTTCGGGTGTGGTACCCTGGCACCACCGGGTCTCTAAAAACCCGGCACCTCAACCTAAGTGTGCTTTTCGTTATTTGGTGGAAGTCTGTACAATAGTTTTAGAGAAATTAGTATTTTAAAAGGTGCTCAGGGTGTGTGTGTGCTGGTAATGGAAACTAGAATGAAAGGATTACAAGTTTTTTGCTTGTAAGTTTCACCTTATCACTGCTTTCGACAAAGTCAATAGGAACTGTCCAAGGGCCAAACTGCATGCCTGGGAAATGGATCTTACTTTTATTTCATTTCCTGATCGAACTCCATTCAATTACCTGGGTGCAAGTAACATTATCAATCGTAAGAGGTCTTACATCCACAATTAAGCATCAGCAGCCTGAAAGAGACAGAGATGCATGGTGGCGCCCCGGTTACCACCTTCATACACTGCAGACTTCTGGGGCAGATTTACAAGCCCCTTGCGCCACCGGTACATCACGTTGCATGACGCGCCGGTGGCGCAGCCTACTGAGTGATATTTACAAGCACAGGTAAAGTCATCCTGTGTGACTTAACCGGTGCTTGTATCTATTGCCCCTGTTCAAGCAACACTTTGCGTGTTAGAGGCGGGACGTGGGTGTTGCTGTGGGTGTTCCCTCGTAACACCCATGTCCACTGATGTATTTCCAGATTTACGAGAAATCGTAAATCTGGAAATGCGTCAGAATGGTGGCGGCGCAAGTACCCGTTTAGCCTGCGCTGATGATCTGATTATTTTATCTGTGACCCAAGCGGCCCTTCAGAGACCACTAAATCGCAGGCAGAACTATCAGACTGATTTTCAGATACATGTATCAAACACATAAGTGATATCCTGATATAAACCAGCATTTAATGGGTAATCGATCCATGCCCTATTGAGCAGGTCACCGATCATCCAGATGGTAAGATAGATTGCAAATTGATCCGGAGTACCCAGGTTCCTACATTAAATACCTGATGTTTGAGGGTCAGTCTGCGATTATGTGCTTTACAGGTTGTTCTGGGGCCGACTGGACCCTCGATAATAACATCTAAACTAACCCCATGGGCTTCTGTGCATCTTTATTTTCCCCTGCAAAAATACCTGCATTTTTAGACAATTTATTATCAGAGGCTTTTAATGTATTTAAGCTCAGGACTTCTATCCCTCATTTTAGGGTTCAACTTGAATTTGTAGTTGTAGATGTCCCCAGTGCAGGAGCTGCTTACAGGCTCTGGTTGTAGTTCGCCCCAGTGCACGAGCTGCTTACAGGCTCTGGTTGTAGAGCACCCCAGTGCATGAGCTGCTTACAGGCTCTAGTTGTAGAGCACCCCAGTGCATGAGCTGCTTACAGGATCTGGTTGTAGATCACCCGAGTGCATGAGCTGCTTACAGGCTCTGGTTGTAGAGCACCCCAGTGCATGAGCTGCTTACAGGCTCTAGTTGTAGAGCACCCCCGTGCATGAGCTGCTTACAGGCTCTAGTTGTAGAGCACCCCAGTGCATGAGCTGCTTACAGGATCTGGTTGTAGATCACCCGAGTGCATGAGCTGCTTACAGGATCTGGTTGTAGATCACCCGAGTGCATGAGCTGCTTACAGGCTATGCTTGTAGATCACCCCAGTGCATGAGCTGCTTACAGGCTCTGGTTGTAGTTCGCCCCAGTGCACGAGCTGCTTACAGGCTCTGGTTGTAGAGCACCCCAGTGCATAAACTGCTTACAGGCTCTGGTTGTAGATCACCCCAGTGCACGAGCTGCTTACAGGCTCTGGTTGTAGATCACCCCAGTGCACGAGCTGCTTACAGGCTCTGGTTGTAGAGCACCCCAGTGCATGATCTGCTTACAGGCTCTAGTTGTAGAGCACCCCAGTGCATGAGCTGCTTACAGGATCTGGTTGTAGATCACCCGAGTGCATGAGCTGCTTACAGGCTATGCTTGTAGATCACCCCAGTGCATGAGCTGCTTACAGGCTCTGGTTGTAGATCACCCCAGTGCACGAGCTGCTTACAGGCTCTAGTTGTAGAGCACCCCAGTGCATGAGCTGCTTACAGGCTCTAGTTGTAGAGCACCCTAGTGCATGAGCTGCTTAAAGGCTCTAGTTGTAGATCACCCCAGTGCACGAGCTGCTTACAGGCTCTGGTTGTAGAGCACCCCAGTGCATGAGCTGCTTACAGGATCTGGTTGTATATCACCCGAGTGCATGAGCTGCTTACAGGCTATGCTTGTAGATCACCCCAGTGCATGAGCTGCTTACAGGCTCTGGTTGTAATTCGCCCCAGTGCACGAGCTGCTTACAGGCTCTGGTTGTAGAGCACCCCAGTGCATAAACTGCTTACAGGCTCTGGTTGTAGATCACCCCAGTGCACGAGCTGCTTACAGGCTCTGGTTGTAGTTCGCCCCAGTGCACGAGCTGCTTACAGGCTCTGGTTGTAGAGCACCCCAGTGCATGATCTGCTTACAGGCTCTAGTTGTAGAGCACCCCAGTGCATGAGCTGCTTACAGGATCTGGTTGTAGATCACCCGAGTGCATGAGCTGCTTACAGGCTATGCTTGTAGATCACCCCAGTGCATGAGCTGCTTACAGGCTCTGGTTGTAGATCACCAACAGTGCATGAGCAGTTTACAGTCTCTGGTTGTAGATCACCCGAGTGCATGAGCTGCTTACAGGCTCTGGTTGTAGATCACCCCAGTGCATGAGCTGCTTACAGGCTCTGGTTGTAGTTTGCCCCGGTGCATGAGCTGCTTACAGGCTCTGGTTGTAGATCACCCGAGTGCATGAGCTGCTTACAGGCTCTGGTTGTAGATCACCCCAGTGCATGAGCTGCTTACAGGCTCTGGTTGTAGATCACCCGAGTGCATGAGCTGCTTACAGGCTCTGGTTGTAGATCACCCCAGTGCATGAGCTGCTTACAGGCTCTGGTTGTAGTTTGCCCCGGTGCATGCGCTGCTTACAGGCTCTGGTTGTAGATCACCCCAGTGCATGAGCTGCTTACAGGCTCTGGTTGTAGTTTGCCCCGGTGCATGAGCTGCTTACAGGCTCTGGTTGTAGATCACCCGAGTGCATGAGCTGCTTACAGGCTCTGGTTGTAGATCACCAACAGTGCATGAGCAGCTTACAGTCTCTGGTTGTAGAGCACCCCAGTGCATGAGCTGCTTACAGGCTCTGGTTGTAGTTTGCCCCGGTGCATGAGCTGCTTACAGGCTCTAGTTGTAGATCACCAACAGTGAATGAGCTGCTTACAGGCTCTGGTTGTAGATCACCCCTAGTGCATGAGCTGCTTACAGGCTCTAGTTGTAGAGCACCCCCGTGCATGAGCTGCTTACAGGCTCTGGTTGTAGAGCACCCTAGTGCATGAGCTGCGCACAGGCTCTGGTTGTAGAGCACCCCAGTGCACAAGCTGCTTACAGGCTCTGGTTGTAGAGCACCCCAGTGCATGAGCTGATTACAGGCTCTGGTTGTAGTTTACCCCGGTGCATGAGCTGCTTACAGGCTCTGGTTGTAGATCACCTCCAGTGCATGAGCTGCTTACAGGCTCTAGTTGTAGAGCACCCCCGTGCATGAGCTGCTTAAAGGCTCTAGTTGTAGATCAGCCCAGTGCACGAGCTGCTTACAGGCTCTGGTTGTAGAGCACCCCAGTGCATGAGCTGCTTACAGGCTCTCGTTGTAGATCACCTCCAGTGCATGAGCTGCTTACAGGCTCTAGTTGTAGAGCACCCCCTTGCATGAGCTGCTTCTCTGGTTGTAGATCATCCCAGTGCATAAACTGCTTACAGGTTCTAGTTGTAGAGCACCTCAGTGCATGAGCTGCTTACAGGCTCTGGTTGTAGACCACCTCCAGTGCATGAGCTGCTTACAGGCTCTAGTTGTAGAGCACCCCCTTGCATGAGCTGCTTCTCTGGTTGTAGATCATCCCAGTGCATAACCTGCTTACAGGTTCTAGTTGTCGAGCACCCCAGTGCATGAGCTGCTTACAGGCTCTGGTTGTAGATCACCCGAGTGCATGAGCTGCTTACAGGCTCTGGTTGTAGATCATCCCAGTGCATAAACTGCTTACAGGTTCTAGTTGTAGAGCGCCCCGGTGCATGAGCTGCTTACAGGCTCTGGTTGTAAATCACCCGAGTGCATGAGCTGCTTACAGGCTCTGGTTGTAGAGCACCCCCGTGCATGAGCTACTGTGCATGAAGTGCATACAGGCTGTAGCTGCATGCCATGGTTCCTGTGCATGGAGTTCTCACAGGCTGCAGCTGCATGCCATGGTTCCTGTGCATGGAGTGCTCGCAGGCTGCAGCTTCATTCCATGGCTCCAGTGCATGGAGTGCTTGCAGGCTGCAGCTGCATGCCACGGCTCCAGTGCATGGAGTGCTCCCAGACTGCACCTTCATGCCACGGCTCCTGTGCATGGAGGGCTTGCAGGCTGCAGCTGCATGCCACAGCTCCTGTGCATGGAGCACTTGCAGGCTGCAGCTGCATGCCACAGCTCCAGTGCATGGAGTGCTTGCAGGCTGCAGCTTCATTCCATGGCTCCTGTGCATGGAGTACATGCAGGCTGCAGCTGCATGCCATGGCTCCTGTGCATGGAGGGCTTGCAGGTTGCAGCTGCATGCCACGGCTCCAGTGCATGGAGTGCTCGCAGGCTGCAGCTGCATGCCGCAGCTCCTGTGCATGGAGTGCTTGCAGGCTGCAGCTGCATGCCATGGCTCCTGTGCATGGAGTACATGCAGGCTGCAGCTTCATGCCCCCGGCTCCTGTGCATGGAGTACATGCAGGCTGCAGCTGCATGCCATAGCTCCTGTGCATGGAGTGCTTGCATACTGCACTTTCATGCCATGGCTCCAGTGCATGGAGTGCTTGCAGGCTGCAGGTGCATGCCACAGCTCCTGTGCATGGAGTGCTCGCAGGCTGCAGCTGCATGCCATGGCTCCAGTGCATGGAGTGCTTGCAGGCTGCAGCTTCATGCCATGGCTCCAGTGCATGGAGTGCTTTCAGGCTGCACCTTCATGCCACGGCTCCTGTGCATGGAGGGCTTGCAGGCTGCAGCTGCATGCCACAGCTCCTGTGCATGGAGTGCTTGCAGGCTGCAGCTGCATGCCACGGCTCTGGTGCATGGAGTGCTTGCAGGCTGCACCTTCATGCCACGGCTCCTGTGCATGGAGGGCTTGCAGGCTGCAGCTGCATGCCACAGCTCCTGTGCATGGAGTGCTTGCAGGCTGCAGCTGCATGCCACGGCTCCAGTGCATGGAGGGCTTGCAGGCTGCAGCTGCAAGCCATGGGTCCAGTGCATGGAGGGCTTGCAGGCTGCAGCTGCATGCCATGGCTCCAGTGCATGGAGAGCTTGCAGACTGCACTTTCATGCCATGGCTCCTGCGCATGGAGTGCTCGCAGGCTGCAGCTGCATGCCATGGCTCCTGTGCATGGAGTACATGCAGGCTGCAGCTGCATGCCATGGCTCCTGTGCATGAATTGCTCACAGGCTACAGCTGCATGCCACGGCTCTAGTGCATTGAGTGCTTGCAGGCTGCAGCTGCATGCCATGGCTCCTATGCGTGGAGTGCTCGCAGACTGCACCTTCATGCCACGGCCCCAGTGCATGGAGTGCTCGCAGGCTGCAGCTGCATGCCATGGCTCCAGTGCATGGAGTGCTTGCAGACTGCACCTTCATGCCACGGCTCCAGTGCATGGAGGGCTTGCAGGCTGCAGCTGCATGCCATGGCTCCAGTGCGTGGAGTGCTCGCAGACTGCACCTTCATGCCACGGCTCCAGTGCATGGAGGGCTTGCAGGCTGCAGCTGCATGCCATGGCTCCAGTGCATGGAGGGCTTGCAGGCTGCAGCTGCATGCCATGGCTCCTGTGCATGGAGTGCTTGCAGACTGCACTTTCATGCCATGGCTCCTGCGCATGGAGTGCTTGCAGACTGCAGCTGCATGCCATGGCTCCGGTGCATGCATTGCTCACAGGCTACAGCTGCATGCCACGGCTCTAGTGCATGGAGTGCTCGCAGACTGCAGCTGCATGCCATGGCTCCTGTGCATGAAGTACTTGCAGGCTGCAGCTGCATGCCATGGCTCCTGTGCATGCATTGCTCACAGGCTACAGCTGCATGCCACGGCTCTAGTGCATTGAGTGCTTGCAGACTGCAGCTGCATGCCATGGCTCCTGTGTATGGAGTGATTGCAGGCTGCAGCTCGATGCCACTGCTTCTGTGCATAGACTACTTACAGGCTGCAGCTGAATGACCCCAGGACACCCCCCACGCCGCACGGCCCTCCAGCTGTAGCGCGTCTCTGCCCCGGCGGCACAGGTTCGTTCCTGGCCTCGGTGCCCCTCGCTGCTGCTCATCTTATCTTCCCCAGCTGTTGCCCTCATTTATTGAGTTTCGGGTTGTACTAATTTTTTTTCCTTTCTGTTAAATAGATAGAGATCCTGTGCCTTCGTTAGTATCGTTGCCCTGGTGTGCCCCCCCCCGCTCCCCACTTCCCGCCGCTGCACCCTCGCGGCCCCGCCCCTTTTCCTTTCTGTACCCCCATTGGCCGCCCCGCTCCCGCCTCCCAGCTGCTCCTCCCTCCCACTTGGCCTCATATGGAGACAGCGCATACGCGCAGCGGGTGCGCCGATTGTGCGCCGAAGGCGCGCAAAAGGCAAGCTCGTCTACGCCCGTCCGTGCCAGGACCACGTCCAGCGCCAGGACCCCTGCTCCTCGACGATGCCAGCGCACCCGACGAACTTATGGCGCCGCCACCGCCGCCACCCTCCACGCACTCAACGCCGGCCGGAACCCCGGCTGCTACCGAGCCACCCCAAAACGCACCCACGGACCCTTCTCCTGCCAAGCCTTCAAATTCTCCTGCCTCCGAACCTGCACCGCACCTGCCATGATGAGCACAAGCAACAACCACCTCAAGTACATCCTGCTCAACACCCGCTCCATCCACAGGCAAGCCGTCGAACTCTGGAACCTCCTCGACACAAAATCACCAGACGTTGCCTTCCTCACAGAAACCTGGATGAATGCCTCCTCAGCCCCCGACATCACCATAGCCATCCCGGAGGGCTACAAGATCACCCGGAAGGACCGCGTCAACCAAACCGGAGGAGGCATCGCCATCGTCCACAAAAAGACCATCCGCATCACCACCAACTCCGACGACACCCTCACTGCCGCCGAGCACCTTCACTTTCAGATACACGCCGACCCCAAGACCACCCTCAGAGGCACTCTCATCTACAGACCCCCGGGACCACGCACACAATTCAGCTAAGCCATTGCAGACTTCATCAGTCCAAACGCCCTCACCTCCACAGACTACATCCCCCTAGGGGGCCTCAACTTCCACCTGGAGAACAACAAGGACTGCAACACCGCCGCCCTGCTGGACAACCTCGCCAACCTCGGACTCAAGCAACTGGTGAACACCCCCACCCACTACGCCGGCCACACGCTTGACCCCGTCTTCTCCTCCAGCAAGCACATCTCCTTCAGCCACTCCACCGGACTACACTGGACAGATCACAGCTGCGTCCACTTCAACTTCAGGAGATCCACGACCCACCACCACCCACAACAGGTTCCCCGCAGAAGCTGGAGCAAGATCACCGCCGACCAGCTCACCACCTCCCTCAGCCAGAACCCTCCCACCAACAAGACGGACCCCAACGAAGCAGCCCACAACCACACATAGTGGATCACCAACTGCGCCGACGACCTCGCACCACTGAAGAATCCCCCCAGCAGACCCGGCAGCAAGAAAGCCTCGTGGTTCACCAACGACCTCAAAAACTCCAAGAAAACCTGCCGCACCCTCGAGAAAACCTGGCGCCATGACCAGACAGCGGAACACATGACAGCCCTCAAGAACGCCACCCGCAAACACCACCAGCTGATGCGCACCACCAAGACGACAGCAATCAATCAATCAATCAGCAAAATTTGTATAGCGCGCTGCTCACCCGTAAGGGTCTCAAGGCGCTGAGGGGGAGAAGGGGGGGGGTCGCAACTGCTCGAACAGCCAGGTCTTGAGTTGTTTCCTGAAGGAGAGATAGTCCAGGGTCAGCCGTAGGTGAGTGGGGAGGGAGTTCCATGTCTTGGCTGCCAGGTAGGAGAAGAATCTTCCTCCTATGGTGGATTTCCGGACTCGTGGGACGGAGGCGAGGGCGAGGCTGGCGGATCGGAGCTGGCGGGTGGGTGTGTAGAATGTGAGGCGGCTGTTGAGGTACTTCGGGCCCTTGTTGTGGAGAGCCTTGTGTGCGTGGGTGAGGAGTCTGAACGTGATCCTCTTGTCGACGGGGAGCCAGTGCAGGTCCTTCAGGTGGGCCGAGATGTGGCTGCGGCGAGGGATGTCCAGGGTGAGTCGTGCTGAGGCGTTCTGTATGCACTGGAGTCTCTTCCGGAGTTTGGCTGTGGTTCCAGCGTAGAGGGTGTTCCCGTAGTTCAAATGGCTGGTGACGAGGACCTGGGTGACCGTCTTCCTGGTTTCGGTGGGGATCCACCCGAAGATCTTTCGGAGCATGCGCAGGGTGTTGAAGCAGGATGTCGAGACGGCGATTACTTGCTTGGTCATCGTGAGGGAGGAGTCCAGGATGAAGCCCAGGTTGCGTGCGTGGTCCGTTGGTTTGGGGGCGGTGCCCAGGGCAGGGGGCCACCAGGAGTCGTTCCAGGTGGAGGGAGATGGTCCGAGGATGAGGACTTCCGTCTTGTCTGAGTTCAGTTTCAGACAGCTGATCTTCATCCATTCTGCGACGTCTTTCATTCCTTCCTGGAGGTTGGCTTTGGCGGTGGCGGGGTCGTTGGTGAGGGAGAGGATCAGCTGGGTGTCGTCGGCGTAGGAGATGATGTTGAGGTTGTGTTGGCGAGCGATGTCTGCGAGAGGGCTCATGTAGACGTTGAAGAGGGTGGGGCTGAGGGAGGATCCTTGCGGAACGACGCAGATGACTTTGGTGGCCGCGGATCGGAATGGGGGGAGGCGGACTCTCTGGGGATGATCCACTCCAGTGCCGCTCCTTGGATACCGGTGTTGCTGAGGCTCTGTATCAGGGTGCGGTGGCATACGGTGTCGAAGGCTGCTGAGAGGTCCAGGAGGATGAGGGCAGCAGTTTCCCCGTTGTTGAGCAGGGACCTGATGTCGTCGGTGGCTGCGATGAGGGCGGTCTCGGTGCTGTGGTTGCTCGGAAGCCGGACTGTGAGGGGTCAAGGGATCCGTTGGTCTTGAGAAAGGCGGAGAGTTGTCTGTTGACGGTCTTCTCGATGACTTTGGCAGGAAAAGGGAGGAGTGAGATTGGGCGGAAGTTCTTGAGGTCCGTGGTGGGTTTCTTCAGGAGGGCGCTCAGCTCGGCATGTTTCCAGCTCTTCGGGAAGGTGGCGGATGCGAAGGAGCTGTTGAAGATGTCCCGGAGTAGGGGTGCGATGATGGAGTCGGCTTTGTTGAAGATGTGGTGTGGACAGGGGTCGGTTGGGGAGCCGGAGTGGATGGTGTTCATCGTGTGAGTGGTGTCTTCGGTGCTGACCGAGGTCCAGGTGCAGAGGGTGGTGGTGGGGGGCGCTGGTTCGGTGGTTGGATGCGGGGTCAGTGCGCCGAAGCTGTTGTGTATGTCGGTGATCTTGCGGTGGAAGAACGCGGCGAGAGAGTCGCAGAGGTCTTGCGAGGGTGTGATGTCGTTGTTGCATGCGCTGGGGTAGGAGAGCTCTTTAACGATGCTGAAGAGTTCCTTGCTGTTGTGGGTGTTGTTGTCCAGTCGTTCTTTGAATGCTGTCCACAGGACACCCCCCACGCCGCACGGCTCGCCAGCTGTAGGCGCGTCTCTGCCCCGGCGCCACAGGTTCGTCCCTGACCTCGGTGTGCCCTCGCTGCTGCTCGTTCTTTCCCCACTGTTGCCCTCATTTGTGTGATTTTCGTGCATGCATTTTATTCTTTCTTTCTGTTAAGATTTTCATGACTGCAATTTATTGTTTTTTTCTGTTAAGTAGATTTGTGCTTCGTTATTATTGTACCCCTGGTGTGCCCCTCCCCGCTTCCCCCGCTGCTCCCTCGTGGCCCCGCCCCCTTTTCTTTTCTGTAACTCCATTGGCCACCCCGCTCCCGCCTCCCAGCTGCTCCTCCCTCCCAGACATTTAAATGTTGTTGTGTTCTACAAAAAAGCCTTTAGTAAGTAAGTAAAATAAATTTGAAGAGTGCACAGTACCCAAAGGTGTCACAGTGCTAACAAAACCAGAGAGCGAATGAAAAAAATGAGAAAACCCACCACACAGAACAAAGGGAAAAAAGCCACCCCATATAATTTGACCTCTTGTTTGAATGAACAGCAAATATGAGGAGATAAAAACAAGATTTACAGGCCTGTTTACAGAAAGGAGCACTCATGGATGAATACAAGGGGGGGGGGGTTGGTGTGAAAAGGCTTTGTTCCTTGAGAGGGACCAACTCACACTGGACAGCCTAAAACAAACAAAGCCAGCCAAGAGAAAGCAAGAAAATGTGAGTTACAAACCACTAAGCCTATGGTAAGCAATGAGCAGAATGTGTTGCCAGGGAAGCTGCCCCCAAGATGTCTTCAGCAAATCAGACAGCTGCGCTATGTGGTCGGCTTTGAACTGAAAAAGACTAATCTGAAACCAGAGTGTTAAGAGACTGGACAACAGACGTGTCCCATTCACAGCCGGCAGAGGAAAAGAAGAGGAGGAAGGCTCCTGGCAGCTGCAGGATGAATGGAGGCTTCTAACCTCTGCAGTCTGTGGGTTAGAGGAGATCTTTGGTGCTGTGATAGGGCACCAGCATTCCTGAGAGGGGGGGTATCAGCCCCCATTGAGCCTTGGGCTTGGGAAGAGGGGTACTCTATGAAGGGGGCCACGGTGCCTAGGGTCATTCAGCTGGTCCTCGTGGGGCCCAAACCTCACCAAGGCCCTGGCACTGGCATAAATCAGCTGTTCCACCCTGAGCCAGCTCTTCTCTGACAAAGGGGGCGGGAGGAGCTGTGGATGCGCCTCTCTGTGTCATTGGGCACCAATAATCTTTGATGAATAACACGTTACCTGACACAGATAATGTGCTGTACTCCATACGGATGCATGTGGGTGTGTGATGGTGGGGTGGTGTTCTGTGGTTGTGTGGTGGTATGCTGGTATGGTGGTGTTCTGTGGTTGTGTGGTGGTATGCTGGTATGGTGGTGTTCTGTGGTTGTGTGGTGGTATGCTGGTATGGGGGTGTTCTGTGGTTGTGTGGTGGTATGCTGGTATGGGGGTGTGCTGTGGTTGTGTGGTGGTGTGATGGCGGGGTGGTGTGGGGAGGTGTCTGTATACTGATATGGCTTGGTGGTGGTGCTGTAGTGGTGTTGATATGGTAGGGTGAAGTGGTGGTGTGGTTGTGTGGGTGTGTGATGGTGGGGTGGTGTTCTGTGGTTGTGTGGTGGTATGCTGGTATGGTGGTGTTCTGTGGTTGTGTGGTGGTATGCTGGTATGGTGGTGTTCTGTGCTTGTGTGGTGGCATGCTAGTATGGTGGTGTTCTGTGGTTGTGTGGTGGTATGCTGGTATGGTGATGTTCTGTGGTTGTGTGCTGGGATGGTGGTGTTCAGTGGCTGTGTGGTGGTATGCTGGTATGGTGGTGTTCTGTGGTTGTGTGGTGGTATGCTGGTATGGTGGTGTTCTGTGGTTGTGTGGTGGTATGCTGGTATGGTGGTGTTCTGTGGTTGTGTGGTGGTATGCTGGTATGGTGGTGTTCTGTGGTTATGTGGTGTATGCTGGTGTGGTGGTGTTCTATGGTTGTGTGGTGGTGTGATGGTGGGGTGGTGTGGTGAGGTGTCTGTATACTGGTATGGCTTGGTGGTGGTGCTGTAGTGGTGTTGGTATGGTAGGGTGAAGTGGTGGTGTGGTTGTGTGATGGTGAGGTGTCTGTATACTGGTATGGCTTGGTGGTGGTGCTGTAGTGGTATGGTAGGTGAGGTGGTGGTGTGGTTGTGTGATGGCAGGGTGGTGTGGTGGGGTGCTGTGGTATTGTTACAGGGGTGTGGTAGGGTGTTGTCGTGGTGGTCTGGTTGTGTGATGGTGTGGTGATGGTGCTGTGGTGGTCAGGGCTGGACTGGGAACCGAAAACAGCACTGGCAAACTGCTCGGCTGGCTCCCTGGAGGGTGCAGCCGAGCTGTTCGCTAGGGCCAGTTTCGGATGGCTTTGTTACAGGGGGGCGATATTCCCGGGTCCAGAATCAAGAATGGCCCGAGGGGCCTAAAGCCAGCCCCCACCTGGCGGACCACCAGGGAAACACCAAGTGCTTGCTATGTCCAGTACGGCCCTGGTGGTGGTATGGTGGTGAGATGGTGTGGTGGTGTGCTGGTATGGTGGTGATGCTGTGGTGGTGGTATGGTGGTGTGGTGGTGGGTTGGTGTGGTGGTGGGGTGGTGTGGTGGTGGTGTGGTTGCGTGGTGGTGTGATGGCAGGGTGCTGTGGTAGGGTGCCATGGTGGTGGTATGGTTATGTGATGATGTGCTGTGGTTGTGTGGTGGTGTGGTAGTATGCTGGTATGGTGGTGATGCTGTGTGGTGGTATGGTGGTGGGGTGGGTTGTGGTGTGGTTGTGTGTTGGTGTGATGGCGGGGTGGAGTGGTGGGTTGTTCTATGCTGGTATGGTGGGGTGGTGGTGCTGTGGAGATGGTAATATTGCTGGTATATTGTGGTGGTGATGCTGTGGTGTGGTGGCATGGTGGGGTGATGGTGGTGTGGTGTATGTATAACCTGTGCTCCAGGGGCCTAAAACCAGCCGCCACCCTGGCGGCTCACCAGATAAGCGCCCGGTACCTGCTATGGACAGTCCGGCCCTGGTGGTGGCATGGTGGTATGGTGGTATGGGGGTGTTGTGGTGGTGGTTTTTTTGGTACTGTGCTGGTGGTATGGTGTGTGGTGGTGTGCTGTGGTTGTGTGGTGGTGTGGGGTGTGCTGGTTTGGTGGTGAGGCTGTGGTGGTTTTATGGTGGTGGGATGGGTTGTGGTGTGGTTGTGTGGTAGTGTGATGGCGGGGTGGTATGATGGTATGTTGTTGTGGTGGTGCCGGTGTGTGGTGGCATGGTGGGAGGTAGGTGGTGCGGTGTATGTATAGCCTGAGTACAAATGAACAGTCTGTTCTTTGTTCCAGGGTGAGACCACATCACAGGCGAGTGAATTACCTTTGAATCGAATGTGTGGAACAGAAGGTTGCAGAGGTGGGAAGAGAGGTGGGGACCTCACATATTAACGGCTCTTGTGACGCACTGCTTCTCTGAGTAATACGCTTTTGTGTTCCCTCGTGCACCCTTGAATTAATGCCTCGACTTCAGAGTTATCCTTCTGTTCTTGTGTTTTATCCTCTCGTTCTGTTAGTGTTGTCTGAGTACTCGCTGGTCAGAGTGAACCCTTGCAGTCTGCAGTGCTGCTCACAGGCTGCAGCTGCATGTCCTGGCTTCTGTGCATAAACTGCTTGCAGGCCGCAGCTGCATGCCACAACTCCTGTGCATGGAGTGCTTGCAGATGCAGCTGCATGCCACAGCTCCAGGGCATGACCCGCTCACACTCATTAGAAGCCAGCCACAGCTCCAGGGCACGACCTGCTCACATCTACTAGAAGCGAGCCACAGCTCCAGCGATTGACCTGCTCACATGCACTAGAAGCGAGCCACAGCTCCAGCGATTGACCTGCTCACATGCACTAGAAGCAAGCCGCAGCTCCAGCGCATGACCTGCACATGCACTAGAAGCAAGCCACAGCTCCAGGGCACGACCTGCTCACATCCACTAGAAGCGAGCCACAGCTCCAGCGATTGACCTGCTCACATGCACTAGAAGCAAGCCACAGCTCCAGCGCATGACCTGCTCACATGCACTAGAAGCAAGCCACAGCTCCAGCGCATGACCTGCTCACATGCACTAGAAGCGAGCCACAGCTCCAGCGCATGACCTGCTCACATGCACTTGAAGCAAGCCACAGCTCCAGGGCACGACCTGCTCACATCCACTAGAAGCGAGCCACAGCTCCAGCGATTGACCTGCTCACATGCACTAGAAGCAAGCCACAGCTCCAGTGCATGACCTGCACATGCACTAGAAGCAAGCCACAGCACCAGGGCACGACCTGCTCACATCCACTAGAAGCGAGCCACAGCTCCAGCGATTGACCTGCTCACATGCACTAGAAGCAAGCCACAGCTCCAGCGCATGACCTGCACATGCACTAGAAGCAAGCCACAGCTTCAGTGCATGACCTGCACATGCACTAGAAGCAAGCCACCGCTTCAGTGCATGACCTGCTCACATCCACTAGAAGCGAGCCACAGCTCCAGCGCATGACCTGCTCACATCCACTAGAAGCGAGCCACAGCTCCAGGGCACGACCTGCTCACATCTACTAGAAGCGAGCCACAGCTCCAGTGTATGACCTGCACATGCACTAGAAGCAAGCCACAGCTCCAGCGCATGACCTGCACATGCACTAGAAGCAAGCCACAGCTCCAGGGCATGACCTGCTCACATCCACTAGAAGGGAGCCACAGCTCCAGCGATTGACCTGCTCACATGCACTAGAAGCAAGCCACAGCTCCAGCGCATGACCTGCTCACATGCACTAGAAGCAAGCCACAGCTCCAGCGCATGACCTGCACATGAACTAGAAGCAAGCCACAGCTTCAGTGCATGACCTGCTCACATCCACTAGAAGCAAGCCACAGCTCCAGTGATTGACCTGCTCACATCCACTAGAAGCGAGCCACAGCTCCAGCGACTGACCTGCTCACATGCACTGGAAGCAATCCACAGCTTCAGTGCATGACCTGCTCACATGCACTAGAAGCAAGCCACAGATTCAGTGCATGACCTGCTCACATGCACTAGAAGCGAGCCACAGCTCCAGCGACTGACCTGCTCACATGCACTGGAAGCAAGCCACAGCTTCAGTGCATGACCTGCTCACATGCACTAGAAGCAAGCCACAGCTTCAGTGCATGACCTGCTCACATGCACTAGAAACGAGCCACAGCTCCAGCGATTGACCTGCTCACATGCACTAGAAGCAAGCCACAGCTCCAGCGCATGACCTGCTCATGCACTAGAAGCAAGCCACAGCTCCAGGGCATGGCCTGCTCACTTGCACTAGAAGTGAGCCACAGCTCCAGTGTATGACCTGCACATGCACTAGAAGCAAGCCACAGCTCCAGCGCATGACCTGCACATGCACTAGAAGCAAGCCACAGCTCCAGGGCATGGCCTGCTCACTTGCACTAGAAGTGAGCCACAGCTCCAGTGCATGACCTGCACATGTACTGGAAGCAAGCCACAGCTCCAGCGCATGACCTGCTCACATGCACTAGAAGCAAGTCACAGCTCCAGCGCATGACCTGCTCACATGCACTGGAAGTGAGCCACAGATCCAGCACATGAGCTGCTCACTTGCACTAGAAGCGAGCACAGCTCCAGCACATGACCTGCTCACTTGCACTAGAAGCGAGCACAGCTCCAAGGCATGACCTCTCACATGCCTGTAAGTAAGTCACAGATCAAGTGTATGACCTGGACATGCACTAGAAGCAAGCCACAGCTCCAGTGCATGACCCTCTCACACTCATTAGAAGCAAGCCACAGCTTCAGCGCATGACCT
Organism: Lissotriton vulgaris; assembly: GCF_964263255.1. Lineage (NCBI taxonomy): Eukaryota > Metazoa > Chordata > Amphibia > Caudata > Salamandridae > Lissotriton > Lissotriton vulgaris. Next base: position 2,011,971,122 of record NC_141693.1, on the reverse strand, counting down.
GCTCACACTCATTAGAAGCAAGCCACAGCTCCACGGCACGACCCTCTCACACTCATTAGAAGCAAGCCACAGCTTCAGCGCATGACCTGCTCACATGCACTGGAAAGAAGCCACAGCTCCAGTGCATGACTCTATCACACTCATTAGAAGCAAGCCACAGCTCCAGTGCATGACCCTCTCACACTCATTAGAAGCAAGCCACAGCTCCAGCGCATGACTCTATCACACTCATTAGAAGCAAGCCACAGCTCCAGCGCATGACTCTATCACACTCATTAGAAGCGAGCCACAGCTCCAGTGCATGACCCTCTCACACTCATTAGAAGCAAGCCACAGCTTCAGCGCATGACCCTCTCACACTCATTAGAAGCAAGCCACAGCTTCAGCGCATGACCCTCTCACACTCATTAGAAGCAAGCCACAGCTCCAGCGCATGACTCTATCACACTCATTAGAAGCGAGCCACAGCTCCAGTGCATGACCCTATCACACTCATTAGAAGCAAGCCACAGCTCCAGCTCATGACCTGCTCACATGCACTAGAAGCAAACCACAGCTCCAGTGCATGACTCTATCACACTCATTAGAAGCAAACCACAGCTCCAGCACATGACCCTCTCACACTCATTAGAAGCAAGCCACAGCTCCAGCTCATGACCTGCTCACATGCACTAGAAGCGAGCCACAGCTCCAGCGCATGACCTGCTCACATGCACTAGAAGCCAGCCACAGCTCCAGCGCATGACCTCTCACATGCATTGGAAACAAGTCACAGATCCTGTATGACCTGCACATGCACTAGAAGCAAACCACAGCTCCAGCGCATGACCCTATCACACTCATTAGAAGCGAGCCACAGCTCCAGGGCATGGCCTGCTCACTTGCAGTAGAAGTGAGCCACAGCTCCAGTGCATGACCTGCTCAGTGCTTGCAGTTTTATTCTGGAGGTGAGGTGCATAGGCTGATCACATAATTATTTTCCACACTACAGGTCCAGTGCATAAGGTGCTGATAAATTGCAGCTTCGGGCCCCAATTTAAGTGCTTCAGGTGCAACTGAAGGCCGCAGTTCAACTGCTTTGACTGCAGCAGGCTGCAGTTCAAGAGCTTCGAATGCAGCAGCAGACCACATTCCAAATACTTTGATTGGAGTGGCAGGCTGCAGTTCACATGCTTCAACTGCAGCTGCCCGCCGCATTTCAAATGCTTCGACTGCAGCTGAAGGCCACAGTTCAAGTGCTTCCCAGCTGCAGGCCACAATTCAAGTTCTTCTTCTACCACAGCTGCAGGCTGCATTCCAAATGCTTCCCAGCTGCAGGCTGCAGTTCAAGTGCTTCCCAGCTGCAGGCCAGAGATCAAGTGCTTTTCCAGCTGCAGGCCGCATGACAAGTGCTTCCCAGCTGCAGGCCGCATTACAATTGCTTCCCAGCTACACACCAACTGCGCTGACGATCTCGCACCCCTGAAAAACCATCCCAGCAGGCCCGGAATGAGGAAATATAAATTTTATGGTCAAGAAATGTTCCCTAACGTGTACCCCACCGTCTCCATGTACCAGCTTAAAGTGCATGTAACTTCCCTCCTGTGCCAGCTATGAAGACGCAAATACATTTGCGTCCAACGTTAACATGTCCTCTTTCAGATTCACCCTGAATGGGTTGAATATTCTGTTCCTAAGTATGCCATGCCAACGTCTTTTTGTGGTGTACTTTACACGTTTTTCAGCTCTGGCGAGGTAGGCCCTGAATTCTGCCATCGAGCCTTTTTCCTGCCTTCTGACTCTGAACGCCTCAGCCTGGGCTGCCTCTGTACCCGTGACCTCTGCCTTACTCCCTGCGCGGCTCACGGCGCTTAGCTCAGCCTGCTGCCTGCCAAGACTGTATACAACCTTCAAATTATCTGTTCCGCTCCTCGAAAATGCATTCCTACCTACTAGTTTAAGTAAACATTCCCCCAGCTGCAGAGCAAAGGGCCCGGCCTCACTGTCTCCGTGCAAGTAATTCATAGCCTCTGTTACCATGGTAGGCCCATGCCCCCTCGCATCTCATGCAGACACTTAGACGCTTATACACGCACTCACAGTCAGTATAGAATAGCTTCTGCCCCAGAGGCCTTTTCCTTCCAGATAATATGGTTCCCAAACATCAGATATCAGATATGATATAGGTACAAGTTGATCTGACATGCCAGACTTCTGTCTTTTTCCGCTAGTTTAAATGTCAAGTCCCCTGCACCCTCCAGCTTCACGTCAATCACACGTCATGCAGCTGCGCGCGCATCCAGGCCTCAGGTTTCTGCTGACATTGCAAAATCCTGTTTTGTACCCACCCACATGTGACACTTACATGTGACGTTTCTAGCACACACCTCTATGTTCACGCCTAGTTCACGCCTTCTGAATTACGTACTGCTATCACGTGTGTGCTTTTATCTTGTTTCTCTCAGCTGTTACGCCTACTGTATTGGTATTCACTATATGGTTTAAGTATAAAAGTTATGTCTTGTCAATAAAGTAGGCTCTATCCCTTCCTGCACCCCAGTGGTGGCAGGAACATGATATCCGGTCTTTAAGGAATAAACCCCTAAGAACTCTAACACCACGGACTCTGCCTCTTTCTTTCCGATTGAGTTATTTTTGTTTAAGTACTTACCTGCATAGAAATTAGGACGGTAAATCAAATATTTACCACATTATTTTGGCGCCCGAATAGGGACCCCTCCCCCACCCCACGCGCCGGTTGGTGCGTTGCAACCTTTGCCCCCTGCCATCAGTCAAGACGGAACTACGCGTACCCGCAGGATTTCCTGTATCTCCCTCTGGCCCACGGAGGTGACGGAGACTGCAATCAGCACCCAGACGAGGCGGTGAGGAGTGCGGAGGATCCCGACCAGAGCCTAGCCGAAAGAAGCAAGGTCCGAGGTGTCAAGAGGCCCACCAGTTTCCGAAGTATCCACGTGTTGAGTCGAGTCGAGTCCAGTCCGGTCCAGTCCAGTCGAGTTTTCCGAGGCCTTCTGTTTCCGTGCTTCCCGGTGAGTACCATTGCTGGGACGTATCTAGACGGGTGCATTATTATGCATCCGGTAAAGACGGGTTTGGGTACACAAACGCGGTCTGCACTATTTTAGACAGTGTATCTGTACTGTTTAGCAGTATATCAGTTATTCAAGTTCTTGCACTGTCCTCAGCAGTGTATCTGTGCTGTTTAGCAGTACATCTGATATTAAGGGTAGTCTTACGTGTTCGAAATGTTTCATGTGATTAATGTCGTGGTATGAGAGACTGTTTGATGTACATTATTGTGTTTTTGTGTAACGAGCTGTGTTCAAAGTAAGTAACAAGTATCGAGTATCCAGTACTAAGCAAACAAGATGCCGTTTTTCAATAAGTTAAAACAGATAGGAACTAGGAAAGGGATACTAGAGGAAGAAATTCCTATCCCCCCTAGGGACACTCCTGGAAATTTTATGTACCATAAGCATGGCTTAGATGCCATATTGTATCTAGATTTATGGGCCGATTATACTAAACATCTAGACGAGAGACACAGATGGCCCGTTACAGGAACATGGGATGCCGAGTGCATCGTGAAGGTAGAAGAAGCACTATGGAAAAAGAAAGCCAGACAATCCCAGAAAGATGCCATAGAGTTTTGGCGTAAAGAATCACATAAACGTGCTGAAAGAGCACTCCATAGAGAAGATAGACTTAGAGAAGCGTCAGATAAAGTCCGAGAAAACGAATTAGTTAATGAAGGGATCCGAGTAAAATCAGAACAAGTAGACCGCGCGCGAAACAATCTTGTAAATGGTATGTACATAGTGGCTGAGGGTTTACCTAAAGCCACTCCAGAAATACCGAAAGATCTGCCGCCACCATTGGTTCCGACTAAAGTAAATCACAGGACCACCAAAGACATATTTCTTGCCTCCTATCTAGATGATGTAGCACCCGCTTACACCAATCCACCGGCCCGCGTGCCGCCTGTTGACGGTGCCGGAGGTGGCAACCCACTCCAAGATAATGTCCCGTTATTACCGCAAAAAAGTTCACCTGTTCGACAGCCTGTTCCTCCACCTCCACCACTTCCCTCACCTAAGATTAAGGTGCCAAATCCGTTTTTGCCTGATACAACTAAGAGACAAATTCCGGTACACATACAGACCCCGCAGAGAAATAATGTTCAAGCCTCAGCCTCAGGAGGTGCGAAAGGGGGTCCTCAGACCCCGCCAACAGCACACAGACTACACCTTAGAGACCTGCTGAAGCAACATACACCCCAATCACCCCGTCTCGACATACTCAAAGAACCCCTTCCAGTTTGCAGATACGATCCAGTACCCGGTAAAGACGATAGGATGTTGATAGCATCACTACGCTTACGACAAGCTACAGATTACCTAGTGCTATTCCCAGGGATGGCTGATCACCTAGATAGAATATATCACTTTGTCCAGACTGGGGAAGATCCCGAAAGTATTAAGGAGGCCCTGGCACACCAGAAATTTGACACTCAAGCATATGTATTACGTTTTTTCATAAATTGCTTAATAAGAGACCGAGACAGGCCTGGGGTAGACCAGGAAGAAATGGAAGCACTAAACCGATGGGGTCAAAATATAGCCGAAGGAAAACATGATAAGCTTAATTGCATAACAAGCATGTACAAGAAAATCAGAAAAGAAGTAGTAGAGATACACAAAAGAGAACAAGAAAAGGAAAATGACTCCTCCGAGGAGGAGGAAGGACCTGAAGAACCAGAAACGACTACAGATACGATAGCGTATGTAGGTAAAGGAAGTTACCTTAGGAAAGGCATTCGTCCGGAAAGCAAGAGAGTTTTTCTCTCTGGCATATCGAAACCAAGTTCTCCTGAACATCTGTTTCAAGTTGCCGATAAAATGCTTCAAGAACAAATGGGGTACCATGTACTCAATTCTATGGATGAACAAGAACTAGCCCGGTCAGCAGTACTGTGGGCTGACAATTCTAACACATACAATGATGATACAGTAGCACAGACATTTTTGAACCTTTCCCCAGACGAGCAGAAATTAGCTGGTATATACATGATTCAGCATCTCATCACGTTATACAGACAACAGCATTCTGATCCAGGTCCCTTACCTGATACATTAGAAGCACTACTTATGAATAGATGGAGAGGCCTAAGTACCAAGTTAATTCAAATAATTCTAGAACAACGACACAGATATAACGCTTTCTTAGGCCCACAATATGTTTCCGCTCCGCCCCCAGGAAGAAAGATGTTTCATATGGAGCATTTTGACAGGCAGAATCCGTTACGAGAAGTACACCCAGTTATGGGTACCGATAATACTCTGAAACGTGTGTATGTGTACACTCCCCTGACCAAGTTAGAATTATTAGAGATGAAGAAACTAGTACCCTGTCACGATAAAGACCCTGCAGGTTTTCACAGAGAACTTAAAGACATGTTACTCATGGGGGACTACACATATACAGACATTATGAAATTGTTAAAGGTACTGCTGCCCACCGGCATCTACGAGAAACTCAAGGAAAAGGAATGGGAGGTGGGAGATAAAAAGATTATATGGACTGAAATAGAAGACGAAGAAAAAATTCGTACTCCAGGGCTAGGCCTTGGGGAGAAAGCTAAAGCATTACCAGGTTTAATAGTACAGGTCTTGCCAAGATTATTGACAACTAAAAAGGAAGACTGGGACGCAATCTCAGCCTGTAAACAGAAACATGATGAAGATACTAGTGACTTCTATTCAAGATTCGAGAAATGTTTCATTATCAATAGTGGCCTGAAACCAGGTAGCGAGTCATACCCACATCTTTTTGTAACTAAATTAGTAGAGAATTCCCTGTTATCAGTTAAGAACCGTGTTTACAAAGTTGAAAGTAAATGGCAAGCTAATACGCCATCCCAGATGCTACAGATGTTACAGTACCACCAGAACAGAATCAGAGAAGAACAGGAGCATGAACAAAGACGTATGAAAGACACGAAAATGAAAATGTTAGTGGCCCAGTCGGTTCCATCCGACGGCCAGAGAAAGGGTACGACCCAGACCCAGAATTCAGCAGCTCCCGTTAAAGGGACATGCAACTATTGCAAGCAGCCAGGTCACTACGTACATGAATGCCCAGTTCTGAAACACAATATATCAACCGGTAAAACTAAAGAAAGACCGCGTCCGCCTAGACAAGACCAGGCCCAGCCACAGACTTCACAGAACCCACCGCCTATGCATGCGTCACCACATACAGCACAGACCGTAGCAGCACCACAGCCACAGCCCATTGCCGCGACACAACAAGTTTCACGACAGATGACCCAGTATGCACAACCTGATTATCCCGATTATCAGCGATACACATGAAACAGCCTAGAGAGGGAGGGTGGCTTGCCTCTTATTGAGATTCCTGTAGATCAAGAGGGTCCTTATGTACACAGTCACGTATTGGGAAAAGACAGAAAGTTTTTAATTGACACAGGGGCAAGCCGCACAACAATCAGCCATAATGAGGTCCCAGGGGCACCCCTCTCAGGCTCGCAGAATGTTTCCCTTATTTTTTCAGGACAGCCTATTGTAAATGAAGTATCAGAACCAGTTCCCCTAGCAGTAGGTCCATTATCACGTGTTACAGACCTGTTACTCACGAAATCATGTCCAGAAAACTTGTTAGGAATAAAGACACTGAAGGCTCTAGGAGCTGTGATATGTTGCTCTCCGGAAGGAGTTAGACTTTTCTTGCGTGACTTCAAGGGTCACTATGTATTACGAGAGTTTGATGTCAGATTGAAAAATGTACCTAAACACCTGTGGGCACAAGGCCCAACCGATGTAGGCTGCATGCATATTACACCATACCGTGTTACACTCAAGCCAGGTGTTGTTTTACCCCGAATCAGACAATACAAGTTACCACCCGATGCTGTAGTGGCTTTACTGGAAATCATTGAAGAGCTCATTGCCCAAGGAGTGGTCGTTGAGACCGACTCCAATATCTGTAATTCCCCTATCATTCCGATTCTTAAACGTACTGATCCCAATGCACCGCCAGTATATCGGCTGGTGATTGATTTGCGAGAACTGAATAAATGCATTATTCCACAGTACCCTGTGGTTCCCGACATCTCATCCTTATTGACTGCTATTGATTCAGAAGCAACGTTCTTTACTGTAATTGACCTCAAGAACGCCTTCTTCAGTGTGCCTATTGATCCAGAGAGCCAATATCTCTTCGGATTCAGTTTAAATGGACGAAGTTTCAAATTTTCGCGCGCACCTCAAGGATTCACAGAAAGCCCCAGCATCTATAGCCAAGCACTGAAAAGACAACTTGATTGTATCCAAATGCCAGTTAACACTGCCTTACTACAGTACGTCGATGATCTGCTGATCACTGCACGAAGTGAGCCCGAATGTGAACAAGCATCACTGACAGTTTTACATTTTTTGGCCGACAAGGGACACAAGGTGTCTCCTTCGAAGCTACAATTCTGTGTTCAGCAAGTTGTGTACTTGGGTCACTTGCTGTCCAAAGTGGGGAGACAGCTCACTCCTGATCGTATCCAGTTAATCGTAAATATGCCACAACCCCAGACACAAAAGGAAGTGCGGGCCTTTATAGGCCTCACCTCGTACTGTAGACAATGGATTCCTCAATATGCATTTCTAGCTAAACCACTCATTCAGTTGACAACACAGGAGGCAGCGACTTCGACTGCCCTTCCTTGGACTCAGGAACATATACAGGTTTTTGAGGAATTAAAGAAAGCTTTATGCCAAGCACCAGTTTTAGCGACACCATGTTACAGCAAACCTTTTACACTTTTTGTTATGGAACGTGATGGTACAGCGTTGTCTGTCCTCACTCAAGACCAAGCAGGTTCACATAAGCCTTGCGCTTATTTTTCAAGTACATTGGATTCAGTAGCCCAGGCACTCCCTGCGTGCTTAAAGTCAGTTGCAGCGACAGCCCTAGCAATCAGACAGAGCGACTCAATTGTATTAGGACATCCACTGACAGTACAAGTTCCACATTCTGTAGAGGTCCTTCTAAACCGAACCCAGACTCAACACTTGACTATAGCACGACTGACAGGTTATGAATTGACGCTATTCCAGCCCCACATAGAAATCAGACGCTGTAGCATCCTGAATCCCGCAACATTGTTACCCTCGATTATGACAGATCCAGCTCCGCATGATTGTATAGAGATCGTTAATGCAGTAACAAAGCCCCGACGAGACATAACAGATGTTCCATTGACAAACCCAGACCTGACACTTTACGTGGACGGTTCATGTATGAGAACAAGTACAGGAGAGTTAGTGGCCGCGTATGCAGTGACCACTGAAACTGAAGTTAAAGAAACACATCGTATTGACACACTGTCTGCTCAAGCGGCAGAGCTCATCGCTCTGACCCGAGCCTGTATACTAGCCAAGAACAGAAATGTTAACATATACACAGATTCACGCTATGCTTTCGGAGTCGTACACGACTTCGGAGTGTTATGGCAAGAACGAGGTTTCTTGACCTCTCATGGTGCCAAGATTCAACACGGTCCCCTTATCCAAGCACTGTTAGAAGCGATACATCTGCCTTCAGGCATATCCATATATCCATCATGAAGTGTAAAGCACATACTAAAGTTACAGATTCCATTTCCCAGGGTAACGACCTGGCAGACCAAACAGCAAAACATACAGCATTGACTCACACCCAGACAACTGATATGACAAAGACAATAGTACCGACACAGTGTATGACAGTCAGGAATCCCACACTAGATGTAATCGATATTCAGACACATGCTACTCCAGATGAAATCAAGAAATGGACTGAACTAGGAGGGATTCAGACAGATCAAGGATGGGTGACAAAGGAAAAATCTACATGGTTTCTCCCTGACTCAATGGTTCAAGTCATAATAAATACAGCACATAGTCCAGCACACCTAGGAGAAAAAGCTATGTTAGACAGTTTACAGAATCTCGGGTACAACAAACATTTACGAGCAGCAGCAAAACAGAAAGTGCGTACTTGCATGATCTGTTGTCAGTTCAATCCAGGTTAAAGCGTTCCTGTAGAGCAAGGTGGATTTCACCCTCCCGATCACCCTTTTGAAGTCCTCCAGATGGATTATATCCAGATGGACCGTTGTCGAGGATTCAAATATGTCCTCGTAGTTGTTTGTGCTCTTTCCCGTTGGACCGAAGCATATCCAGTCCCAGATTACACTGCCCGACCACTGCTAGGCAGTTGGTTCGAGAATTCTTCCCACGGTACGGCTTGCCTCGTATCGTGTACTCAGATAACGGACAGCCCTTCTCGTCCGAGCTCATGAAGCAAGTTTCACTCCTACTAGGATACGAGTGGAAATTCCATTGCGTCAGACATCCCGAGGCAGCTGGCCTTGTAGAAAGGCATAACCAGACACTGAAAACACGCCTTGCTAAAATCTGTAAAGAGAAAGGGGTCGATTGGATAGTGGCCCTGCCAGTTGCACTGTTCTACATGAGAATGGTCCCCCATTCGAGATCAGGACTATCCCCGTATGAAGTGGTCTTTGGCAGACCACCGAATATGTGGGGGACGCCCATGCCTAAGAAAATAACCGATGTTGATTGTAATATGCTGACAGATTACCTTGCCTCCTTGATGTCTGCACTCCAATCATGTCGTTCACAGGTTGCCGCAGCCTTCCCCGACAACACTGATGTAAAGCCTCACGATGTCCGTCCCGGGGACACTGTATTAATTCGTAACTTCGACAGGAAAAGCCAGCTGGAGCCCCGCTGGAAGGAGCCGAAGATCGTCCTTCTGACCACGAGGACGGCGATTAAAGTTGAAGGCCGCAAAGGATGGATCCATACGAGTCATATAAAGAAATGTAATGAACTGTTGCCAGAAACTGACTCATCCACCCCCTCCAAGGACTGTCCCGAATCTAATGACTTTAAAGTTCCCAAAAGAGAGAACACTCCCCAAAAGGAGTACAAAAAGAAACTTCGATCTAGCAAGTCAGACAGTTTAATTGTTTAAGTCCTCCCCTAGGTGAATCGGTTAAATAGTTTCTGACATGTATCCCCTAGATCGAGATAGAGAGAGAGAGAGACAATTCAAGAAACGTGCATATTGTAAATCACTTCGCAGTCACTGTATAGTGACATTGTTGGTTATGTTTTTCCTAAGTCTTTTGATTATTGTTGCTAGTATACTACTGCCTATATACTACCCTATCTTCAAGCATGAACAGTCTGCTTACAATGTCACTGCCGAACATTCTTTTAGCGAATTACCCCCTCATGAATTATCTTACAGACTAGCGCTGCGCAACAACACCTTCATTAGTATGTTACATCACTCCCATCAGACTAATAATGTTACAAACTGTTGGATATGTGGTCGACTCCCTCCCTATCAGAAATACAAGGGAGTTCTGCCCCTCTTTCCGTATCCATTCACTCACAATGGCTCATGTGGAGCATGGTTTAGATTAATTAATTCTTTAGATTCTGATATTGCTGTTTTCGAGGGGAATTGGGTTTGGGGAAACTTGAACCTAGTTCTGCTTAACGCCTGTTACCCTGACAAGAAGGGACTTCCCACTAGAATAGGAACTGATCTAGAAAATGAAGTATATGGATTAGGTAACTATACAATTAACCTCATGATTCTTACTGTTGAATCCGAAGCTGCACCAGTTCTCCCTGCTATGTCAGTATTACCAGTCATAGGTGACTTATGTGTCAGAAAGAAGGGTTCAGTACACTTAGGTCATAGTAAATGTACTACTGTGGTCGAATTCAGTGATCAAGGCAAGTCTACATTTAGAGCTACTCGTCATTCCTACTTCGTTTGTGGTCATACTGCATACATACGCTTACCTCCAGATTGGGATGGTACCTGTTACATTGCATTCCTTCTGCCCCCTGTTTTTCTAGCCCCTCCTGATTATCACAGAAATACAAATCTAGTACAGAGTAGACTCCGAAGAGATCTCCCGATTGTCGATTATACTGAAACGCCATGGGAGCAATACACAGATTTCAATAAAGGATTCTTTTTCTTCACAGGTCCCGTCCAAAACAGTAAACTAATACGTAGATTAACTAGAACACTCGAAGCAGTAGTGAATGAAACTACCTCAGCTCTAGGTAACTTAACAGAGGAGCAATCTGCCATGCGGGTTGTTGTTCTTCAAAATCGTCTCGTTATTGACGTCATCTTGGCAGATAGAGGCGGAGCTTGTAAGGTCATCGGGTCAAGTTGCTGTGTTTTCATTCCAGAAAACGCGCCAACTGTATATAAAGCTATTACACGTCTTCATAAAATTGCAAGTTTGATACATCAGAATCCAGGCACCTGGACTTGGTCCGGTTGGTTCTGGACAACGTTGACCGCTTGGGGATGGAAGATCCTAGCCTTCCTAGGCCTTGCCCTTGTCATAATATTCAGTTGCTGCCTGTGCCTACAATGTGGGCCAGCGATTTGTGGACTGTGCGCCACATCATGCATTGCACATTCCAGTTTTCACTTAAAACGCGAAAAGAAGAAAGAAGAGCAAATAATGTTACAAGAACAGACTGAGCGGTTCATGAGGATCGATATATCATGAAGGGTCCGTAGGGAACAAGGAGGGAATGAGGAAATATAAATTTTATGGTCAAGAAATGTTCCCTAACGTGTACCCCACCGTCTCCATGTACCAGCTTAAAGTGCATGTAACTTCCCTCCTGTGCCAGCTATGAAGACGCAAATACATTTGCGTCCAACGTTAACATGTCCTCTTTCAGATTCACCCTGAATGGGTTGAATATTCTGTTCCTAAGTATGCCATGCCAACGTCTTTTTGTGGTGTACTTTACACGTTTTTCAGCTCTGGCGAGGTAGGCCCTGAATTCTGCCATCGAGCCTTTTTCCTGCCTTCTGACTCTGAACGCCTCAGCCTGGGCTGCCTCTGTACCCGTGACCTCTGCCTTACTCCCTGCGCGGCTCACGGCGCTTAGCTCAGCCTGCTGCCTGCCAAGACTGTATACAACCTTCAAATTATCTGTTCCGCTCCTCGAAAATGCATTCCTACCTACTAGTTTAAGTAAACATTCCCCCAGCTGCAGAGCAAAGGGCCCGGCCTCACTGTCTCCGTGCAAGTAATTCATAGCCTCTGTTACCATGGTAGGCCCATGCCCCCTCGCATCTCATGCAGACACTTAGACGCTTATACACGCACTCACAGTCAGTATAGAATAGCTTCTACCCCAGAGGCCTTTTCCTTCCAGATAATATGGTTCCCAAACATCAGATATCAGATATGATATAGGTACAAGTTGATCTGACATGCCAGACTTCTGTCTTTTTCCGCTAGTTTAAATGTCAAGTCCCCTGCACCCTCCAGCTTCACGTCAATCACACGTCATGCAGCTGCGCGCGCATCCAGGCCTCAGGTTTCTGCTGACATTGCAAAATCCTGTTTTGTACCCACCCACATGTGACACTTACATGTGACGTTTCTAGCACACACCTCTATGTTCACGCCTAGTTCACGCCTTCTGAATTACGTACTGCTATCACGTGTGTGCTTTTATCTTGTTTCTCTCAGCTGTTACGCCTACTGTATTGGTATTCACTATATGGTTTAAGTATAAAAGTTATGTCTTGTCAATAAAGTAGGCTCTATCCCTTCCTGCACCCCAGTGGTGGCAGGAACATGATATCCGGTCTGGTACCATTCCTTTTTAAGGAATAAACCCCTAAGAACTCTAACACCACGGACTCTGCCTCTTTCTTTCCGATTGAGTTATTTTTGTTTAAGTACTTACCTGCATAGAAATTAGGACGGTAAATCAAATATTTACCACAGGAAGCAAGAAAGCCTCCTTGTTCAACGACGACCTCAAGAACTCCAAGAAAAACTGTCGTACCCATGAGAAAGCCCGGCGAAAAAAACAACCTACAGACAACATGACCGCCCTCAAGCACGCCACGCACAAACACCACCAGCTGATCCACACCACCAAGAAATCAGCATTCAAGGAGCGACTAGACAACAACGCACACAACAGCAAGGAACTCTTCAGCATCGTCAAAGAGCTCTCCAACCCCAGCGCCGGAAACAACGACATTACTCCATCACAAGACCTCTGTGACTCACTCGCCTCGTTCTTCCACAGCAAGATCGCAGACATACACAACAGCTTCGACGAACAGACCTCGCACCCAACCACAGAACCAACGCCCCCACCACCACCCTCCATGCCTGGACCCCGGTCAGCACCGAAGACACCATCCGCACGATGAACTCCATCCACTCCGGATCGCCAACCGACCCATGCCCCCACCACGTCTTCAACAAGGCCAACTCCGTCATCGCACCCCATATCCGGGACATCATCAACTGCTCCTTCAACACCGCCACCTTCTCGGAGAGCTGGAAGCATGCCGAACTGAGCGCCCTCCTGAAAAAACCATCAGCAGACCCCACCGACCTCAAGAACTACCGCCCCATCTCGCTCCTCCCTGCCAAAGTCATCGAGAAGACCGTCAACAGACAGCTTGCCGCCTTCCTCGAGACGAACGGATCCCTCGACCAATCACAGTCCGGCTTCCGAGCCAACCACAGCACCGAAACCGCCCTCATCGCAGCCACTGACGACATCCGAGCCCTGCTCGACAATGGGGAAACAGCGGCCCTCATCCCCCTGGACATCTCTGCAGCGTTCGATACTGTCTGCCACTGCACCCTAGTACAACGCCTCAGCAACGTCGGAATCCAAGAGAAAGCACTGGAGTGGATCATCTCGTTCCTCGCCGGAAGAACCCAGAGAGTCCGCCTCCCCCCATTTGGATCCGAGGCTACCGAAGTCATCTGCGGCGAACCACAGGGATCATCACTCAGCCCCACCCTCTTCAACGTCTACATGAGCCCCCTCGCGGCCATCGCACGCCAACACAACCTCAACATCATCTCCTAGCCGACGACACCCAGCTGATCCTCTCCCTCACCAACGACCCCGCCACAGCCAGAACCAACCTACACGAAGGGATGAAAGACGTAGCCGAATGGATGAAGAACAGCCGCCTCAAACTGAACTCAGACAAGACGGAAGTCCTCATCCTGGGATCATCACCCTCTGCCTGGGATGACTCCTGGTGGCCCCCAGCCCTGGGCAGCACACCCAAACCAACGGACCACGCACGCAACCTGGGATTCATCCTGGACTCTTCCCTCTCGATGACCAGACAAGTCAACGCCATCTCATCATCGTGTTTCAACATCCTACGCATGCTCCGAAAGATCTTCCGTTGGATCCCCACCGAAACCAGGAAGACGGTCACCCAGGCACGTGTCACCAGCCGACTGGACTACGGAAACACCCTCTACACCGAAACCACAGCCAAACTGCAGAAAAGACTCCAACGCATCCAGAACGCCTCCGCACGTCTCATCCTGGATATCCCCGACACAGCCACATCTCCGGACACCTGAGAGACCTGCACTGGCTCCCCGTCAGCAAGAGAATCACGTTCCGCCTCCTCACCCACGCACACAAGGCCCTCCACGATCTGGGCCCAAGCTACCTCAACAACCTCCTGACCTTCTACACTCCCACCCGTCAGCTACGATCAACCAGCCATGCCCTCGCCGCCGTTCCTCGCATTCACAGAGCCACCATGGGAGGAAGATCCTTCTCCTACCTGGCAGCCAAGACGTGGAACTCCCTCCCCATCCACCTCCGGCTTACTCAAGACCACCTCTCCTTCAGGAAGCAACTCAAGACCTGGCTGTTCAAGCAGTAGCGGACCCCCTCCCCCCACCCCCAAAAAGGCCTTGAGACTCTCCGGGTGAGTAGTGCGCTATACAAATTTCTTGATTTCTTATTTCTTGATTTCAAGTGCCTCCCAGCTGCAAGCCGCTGTCCAAGTGCTTCGACTGCAGCTACAGGCTGCATGACAAGTGCTTCCCAGCTGCAGGCTGCAGTTCAAAAGCTTCCCAGCTGCAGGCCAGAGTTCAAGTGCTTTTCCAGCTGCAGGCCGCATGACAAGTGCTTCCCAGCTGCAGGCTGCAGTTCAAGTGCTTCGACTACAGCTGCAGGTCGCAGTTCAAGTGCATCCCAGCTGCAGGCTGCAGTTCAAGTGCTTCCCAGCTGCAGGCTGCATTTCAAGTGCTTCCCAGCTGCAGGCTGCTGTTCAAGTGCAGCCCAGCTGCAGGCGGCATGACAAGTAGAGAGGTGTGGCTCACTGGTTAGAGGCGGCAGAGTAGAGAGGTGTGGCTCACTGGTTAGAGGCGGCAGACCCGAGTGCAGAGAACGGCCCGGGACCAGGGTTCGATTCCCGACGCGGCAGGGTCTTGGACCAGGATCAGCGGACTGATAATTCTCGCATCGGTGCCTACTCCGACCAGGGAGCACACTCGGCAACTCTGGGCATTAGCTTGCCTCATCTCCACAACGGCCCCACACAAACGCCGGGGATGCCTGGTTTCACCTTGGAGACCCCCAGGAGGGACTATCTCACAGGGAAAGCCAGGACGGGTTCCCCAGCGGTCTATAGCGCTACGAGGCCTCCGGGTAGCAGTGCGCTTTACAAGACACAACAATTTATTTATTTACAAGTGCTTCCCAGCTGCAGGCTGCATGACAGGTGCTTCCCAGCTGCAGGCTGCAGTTTAAGTGCTTTTCCAGCTGCAGGCCGCATGACAAGTGCTTCCCAGCTGCATGCTGCAGTTCAAGTGCTTCCCAGCTGCAGGCCGCAGTTCAAGTGCATCCCAGCTGCAGGCTGCATGACAAGTGCTTCCCAGCTGCAGGCTGCAGGTCAAGTGCTTCGACTACAGCTGCAGGTCGCAGTTCAAGTGCATCCCAGCTGCAGGCTGCATGACAAGTGCTTCCCAGCTGCAGGTTGCAGTTCAAGTGCTTCCCAGCTGCAGGCCGCAGTTCAAGTGCTTCCCTGCTGCAGGCTGCAGATCAAGCGCATCCCAGCTGCAGGCTGCATGACAAGTGCTTCCCAGCTGCAGGCCGCAGTTCAAGTGCTTCCCTGCTGCAGGCTGCAGATCAAGCACATCCCAGCTGCAGGCTGCATGACAAGTGCTTCCCAGCTGCAGGCTGCAGTTCAAGTGCTTCCCAGCTTCAGGCTGCAGTTCAAGTGCTTCCCAGCTGCAGGCTGCAGTTCAAGTGCTTCCCAGCTGCAGGCTGTAGTTCAAGTGCTTCCCAGCTGCAGGCTGCAGTTCAAGTGCTTCCCAGCTGCAGGCCTCAGTTCAAGTGCTTCCCAGCTGCAGGCCGCAGTTCAAGTGCTTCCCAGCTGCAGGTTGCAGTTTAAGTGCTTCCCAGCTGCAGGCCGCAGTTCAAGTGCTTCCCTGCTGCAGGCTGCAGATCAAGCACATCCCAGCTGCAGGCTGCATGACAAGTGCTTCCCAGCTGCAGGCTGCAGTTCAAGTGCTTCCCAGCTTCAGGCTGCAGTTCAAGTGCTTCCCAGCTGCAGGCTGCAGTTCAAGTGCTTCCCAGCTGCAGGCTGTAGTTCAAGTGCTTCCCAGCTGCAGGCTGCAGTTCAAGTGCTTCCCAGCTGCAGGCTGCAGTTCAAGTGCTTCCCAGCTGCAGGCTGCAGTTCAAGTGCTTCCCAGCTGCAGGCTGCAGTTCAAGTGCTTCCCAGCTGCAGGCTGCAGTTCAAATGCTTCCCAACTGCAGGATGCAGTTCATGTGCTTTGATTGCAACTGCAGGCTGCAGTTTAAGTGCTTCCCAGATGCAGACTGCTGTGCAAGTGCTTCTCAGCTGCAGGCCGGGGTTTAAGTGCTTCCCAGATGCAGGCCGCAGTTCAAGTACTTCCCAGCTGCAGCCCTCAGTTCATGTGCTTCCCAGCTGCAGGATGCAGTTCAAGTTCTTCGACTGCAGCTGCAGGATGCAGTTCAAGTGCTTCCCAGCTGCATGATGCAGTCCAAGCGCTTCTCAGCTGCAGGCTGCCGTCCAAGTGCTTCTCAGCTGCAGGCTGAAGTCCAAGCGCTACTCAGCTGCAAGCCGCAGTTCAAGTACTTCCCAGCTGCAGGCCAGAGTTCAAGTGCTTCCCAGCTGCAGGCTGCAGTTCAAGTGCTTCCCAGCTGCAGGCCCCAGTTCAAGTGCGTCGACTACAGCTGCAGGCCGCAGTTCAAGTGCTTCGACTACAGCTGCAGGCCGCAGTTCAAGTGCTTCGACTACAGCTACAGGCCTCAGTTCAAGTGCTTCCCAGCTACAGGCCTCAGTTCAAGGGCTTCCCAGCTGCAGGCCTCAGTTCAAGTGCTTCCCAGCTACAGGCCTCAGTTCAAGTGCTTCCCAGCTGCAGTCCTCAGTTCAAGTGCTTCCCAGCTGCAGGCCGCAGTTCAAGTGCTTCGACTACAGCTGCAGGCCGCAGTTCAATTGCTTCGACTACAGCTACAGGCCTCAGTTCAAGTGCTTCCCAGCTACAGGCCTCAGTTCAAGTGCTTCCCAGCTGCAGGCCTCAGTTCAAGTGCTTCCCAGCTACAGGCCTCAGTTCAAGTGCTTCCCAGCTGCAGGCTGCAGTTCAAGTGTTTCCCAGCTGCAGGATGCAGTTCAAGTGCCTTCCAGCTGCAGGATGCAGTTCAAGTGCTTGCCAGCTGCAGGCCTCAGTTCAAGTGCTTCGACTGCAACTGCAGGCCTCAGTTCAAGTGCTTCGACTGCAACTGCAGGCTGCAGTTTAAGTGCTTCCCAGATGCAGGCTGCAGTTTAAGTGCTTCCCAGATGCAGGCTGCAGTCCAAGCGCTTCCCAGCTGCAGGCAGCAGTTCAAGTGCTTCCCAGCTGCAGGCCGCAGTTCAAGTGCTTCCCAGCTGCAGGCTGCAGTTCAAGTGCTTCCCAGCTGCAGACCAGAGTTCAAGTGTTTCCCAGCTGCAGGCCAGAGTTCAAGTGCTTCCCAGCTGCAGGTCGCAGTTCAAGTGCTTCGACTGCAACTGCAGGCTGCAGTTTAAGTGCTTCCCAGATGCAGGCTGCAGTTTAAGTGCTTCCCAGATGCAGGCTGCAGTCCAAGCGCTTCTCAGCTGCAGGCCGCAGTTTAAGTGCTTCCAAGCTGCAGGATGCAGTTCAAGTACTTTCCAGATGTAGGCTGCAGTTTAAGTGCTTCCCAGCTGCAGGTTGCAGTCGAAGCGCTTCCCAGCTGTAGGCAGCAGTTCAAGTGCTTCGACTACAACTGCAGGTCGCAGTTTAAGTGCTTCCCAGATGCAGGCTTCAGTTCAAGTGCTTCCCAGCTGCAGGCCGCAGTTCAAGTGCTTCCCAGCTGCAGGCCGCAGTTCAAGTGCTTCCCAGCTGCAGGCCTCAGTTCAAGTGCTTCCCAGCTGCAGGCCGCAGTTCAAGTGCTTCCCAGCTGCAGGTTGCAGTCCAAGCGCTTCCCAGCTGCAGGCCGCAGTTCAAGTGCTTCGACTACAGCTGCAGGTCGCAGTTTAAGTGCTTCCCAGATGCAGGCTGCAGTTCGAATTCTTCCGAGCCGCAGGCTGCAGTTCAAGTGCTTCCCAGCTGCAGGTCGCAGTTCAAGTACTTCCCAGCTGCAGGCCGCAGTTCAAGTGCTTCCCAGCTGCAGGCCTCAGTTCAAGTGCTTCCCAGCTGCAGGCCACAGTTCAAGTGCTTCCCAGCTGCAGGCCGTAGTTCAAGTGCTTCCCAGCTGCAGGATGCAGTTCAAGTGCTTCCCAGCTACAGGCCCCAGTTCAAGTGCTTCCCAGCTGCAGGCCGCAGTTCAAGTACTTTCCAGATGCAGGCTGCAGTTAAAGTGCTTCCCAGCTGCAGGTTGCAGTCGAAGCGCTTCCCAGCTGTAGGCAGCAGTTCAAGTGCTTCGACTACAGCTGCAGGTCGCAGTTTAAGTAGTTCCCAGATGCAGGCTTCAGATCAAGTGCTTCCCAGCTGCAGGATGCAGTTCAAGTGCTTCCCAGCTGCAGGCCGCAGTTCAAGTGCTTCCCAGCTGCAGGATGCAGTTCAAGTGCTTCCCAGCTGCAGGCCACAGTTCAAGTGCTTCCCAGCTGCAGGCCGCAGTTCAAGTGCTTCCCATCTGCAGGCCTCAGTTCAAGTGCTTCCCAGCTGCAGGCCACAGTTCAAGTGCTTCCCAGCTGCAGGTTGCCGTCCAAGCGCTTCCCAGCTGCAGGCCGCAGTTCAAGTGCTTAGACTACAGCTGCAGGATGCAGTTCAAGTGCTTCCCAACTGCTGGCCGCAGTTCAAGTGCTTCCCAGCTGCAGGATGCAGTTCAAGTGCTTCCCAGCTGCAGGATGCAGTTCAAGTGCTTCCCAGCTGCAGGCCGCAGTTCAAGTGCTTCCCAGCTGCAGGCCTCAGTTCAAGTGCTTCCCAGCTGCAGGCCGCAGTTCAAGTGCTTCCCAGCTGCAGGTTGCAGTCCAAGCACTTCCCAGCTGCAGGCCGCAGTTCAAGTGCTTAGACTACAGCTGCAGGTCGCAGTTTAAGTGCTTCCCAGATGCAGGCTGCAGTTCGAATGCTTCCCAGCTGCAGGCTGCAGTTCAAGTGCATTTCAGCTGCAGACTGCATGACAAGTGTTTCCCAGCTGCAGGCTGCAGTTCAAGTGCTTCACAGCTGCAGGCCGCGGTTCAAGTGCTTCCCAGCTGCAGGCCGCAGTTCAAGTGCTTCACAGCTGCAGGCCGCGGTTCAAGTGCTTCCCAGCTGCAGGCCGCAGTTCAAGTGCTCCCAAGCTGCAGGATGCAGTTCAAGTGCTTCCCAGGAGCAGGATACAGTCCAAGCGCTTCTCAGCTGTGGGCCGCAGTTCAAGTGCTTCCCAGCTGCAGGCTGCAGTTCAAGTGCCTCCCAGCTGCAAGCCGCTGTCCAAGTGCTTCGACTGCAGCTACAGGCTGCATGACAAGTGCTTCCCAGCTGCAGGATTCAGTTCAAGTGCTTAGACTACAGCTGCAGGCCGCAGTTCAAGTGCTTAGACTACAGCTGCAGGCCACAGTTCAAGTGCTTAGTCTACAGCTGCAGGCCGCAGTTCAAGTGCTTCGACTACAGCTGCAGGCCGCAGTTCAAGTGCTTAGACTACAGCTGCAGGCCACAGTTCATGTGCTTAGACTACAGCTGCAGGCCGCTGTTCAAGTGCTTAGACTACAGCTGCAGGCCACAGTTCAAGTGCTTCAACTACAGCTGCAGGCCGCAGTTCAAGGGCTGCAGCTGCAGGCCAGAGTTCAAGTGCTTCGAATTAAGCTGCAGGCTGCAGTTTAAGTGCTTCCCAGATGCAGGTTGCAGTCCAAGCGCTTCCCAGCTGCAGGATGCAGTTCAAGTGCTTCCCAGCTGCAGGCCGCAGTTCAAGTGCTTCCCAGCTGCAGGATGCAGTTCAAGTGCTTCCCAGCTGCAGGCCGCAGTTCAAGTGCTTCCCAGCTGCAGGCCTCAGTTCAAGTGCTTTGACTACAGCTGCAGGTCACAGTTTAAGTGCTTCCCAGATGCAGGCCGCAGTTCAAGTGCTTAGACTACAGCTGCAGGCCGCAGTTCAAGTGCTTAGACTACAGCTGCAGGCCGCAGTTCAAGTCCTTAGACTACAGCTGCAGGCCGCAGTTCAAGTGCTTAGACTACATCTGCAGGCTGCAGTTCAAGTGCTTAGACTACAGCTGCAGGCCGCAATTCAAGTGCTTCAACTACAGCTGCAGGCCGCAGTTCAAGTGCATCCTAGCTGCAGGCCGCAGTCTAAGTGCTTCGACTGCAGCTACAGGCCGCATGACAAGTGCTTCCCAGCTGCAGGCCGCAGTTCAAGTGCAGACCAGCTGCAGGCCGCAGTTCAAATGATTCGACTGCAGCTGCAGGCCGCAGTTCAAGTGCTTCCCAGCTGCAGGCCGCAGTTCAAGTGCTTCCCAGCTGCAGGCCTCAGTTCAAGTGCTTCCTAGCTGAAGGCCACAGTTTAAGTGCTTCCCAGCTGCAGGTTGCAGTCCAAGCGCTTCCCAGCTGCAGGCCGCAGTTCAAGTGCTTCGACTACAGCTGCAGGTCGCAGTTTAAGTGCTTCCCAGATGCAGGCCGCAGTTTAAGTGCTTCCCAGCTGCAGGATGCAGTTCAAGTGCTTCCCAGGTGCAGGATGCACTCCAAGCGCTTCTCAGCTGTGGACCGCAGTTCAAGTGCTTCCCAGCTGCAGGCCGGAGTTCAAGTGCCTCCCAGCTGCAAGCCGCTGTCCAAGTGCTTCGACTGTAGCTACAGGCTGCATGACAAGTGCTTAGACTACAGCTGCAGGCCGCAGTTCAAGTGCTTCAACTACAGCTGCAGGCCGCAGTTCAAGTGTTGCAGCTGCAGGCCAGAGTTCAAGTGCTTCGACTTAAGCTGCAGGCCGCAGTTCAAGTGCTTCGACTAGAGCTGCAGGTCGCAGTTTAAGTGCTTCCCAGATGCAGGCCGCAGTTCAAGTGCTACCGAGCTGCAGGCTGCAGTTTAAGTGCTTCCCAGATGCAGGCTGCAGTTTAATTGCTTCCCAGTTGCAGGTTGCAGTCCAAGCGCTTCCCAGCTGCAGGTCGCAGTTCAAGTGCTTCGACTACAGCTGCAGGTCGCAGTTTAAGTGCTTCCCAGATGCAGGCCGCAGTTCAAGTGCTTAGACTACAGCTGCAGGCCGCAGTTCAAGTGCTTAGACTACAGCTGCATGCCGCAGTTCAAGTGTCAGTCAGTCAAAATCCTTTATTCGACTGTCAGAAGAAGCAGTCATAAAAGCACAAAAATACATTATTATACAATTCATACAGGATTTATAAAAACACACAGTTTTATATAAGTTAGCAGTTCACAAGAAAGTTAGAATGCGATAAGTTAAAATGCAATAGGCCAATGTAAAAATGGAAATAAAAATGCCTGTTTAAGACATGATTTCAAGTTTAGTACAAGTCATCTAGAGATCAACCTTCCATGCTTAATCTGAACTTCCTGGCTGTTTTTAAAAACTTACAGATAAAAAATGTACTGTCAACAGGCAGCATCTGGAGATATAAAAGTGCAGGCTTAATCTGTACAAAGTTCAGCTTTTTAAGCAAGGGTTTTAAAAACATTTGTCTAGGACTTGAATAATAAGGACATAGGAATAAAAAGTGAGCCAGATCTTGCGGAGACATATTGTCGCAGCCGCAAGCTGGCAACACTTGGCCTTTATGTGCTCCACTTGGCACAGCTAAAATCAGGTGGTAGAGGCCAAATCGGAATCTGCTCAACAGAAAGCGGTCATATCTAGAAATGTTCCATGATAAGTATGGTTCACAGAACACACCTGTCTTTGTTAATGTATGATTCCTAACACTAGACTTCTTCATCTCAGTATCTTCCCTGGCAAGTTGTCGTTTTAACATGAAGGTGTTTTTTACAAAATCAACATCACTCTTTGTAGCATGCTGTGGTGTTAAATATAAGTCCAATCTACCCAGGTCTTTGCAACAGTTTTTGATATAGTTCATCCAGGGTATTTTAAGATGTCCTTCCCAGGTGAGGGCTTCAGCAAGGATGCTGTGCGTCAGGGGTATAAGTGCATTGCGCCAACAGTTTAGCCAGCAGAGTAATGGATTTGCAGCAATTCTGTCTCCTAGGTACGGAGTGCCCAGTTCCTCGTGTACAGAGAAATTTGCGGTGCTTTTGGGCAAACTCAGAACCTGTTTTAAGAAGTTATTTTCTAGTGTTACCAGAGCTTCTACTGATGCGAAACCCCACAGCTCACTCCCATAACATGCCACCGCTACACTTTTTGCCTGATATAATTTCATTATAGCGGACACTGGTGTGTTACCTATTTTACGTGCAAAGTCCAATATCCCGAAGTTGGTTCTTAATAACTCGCCTTTCTTTTTATTTATAGCAGGGCTCCAAGAGAGTTTGTGGTCAAATAGTACTCCCAGATATGAAAAAGTTTTTGTGAACGGTATGCTTTCTCCGTTGACTGAAAAGGGATATCGTTTTTTGGGGGGTTTTCCGACCGTCATAATAAAGGATTTGGCATTATTAATATTCAGATCGCGTGAGGTCATGAATTGGAAAAAAGAACTCAGCAGCTTTTGAAGTCCTAATGCGGTTCTGGATATCAAAACAGCGTCGTCCGCATATAGTAGGACCGGCACCCCTGTTCTCCCAATACGAGGGTAATCTGTATCAGTTTTTACCAAATGATCCTCAAGTCCATTGATGTACAAGTTAAAAAGAAAGGGTGCTAGAATGCAGCCCTGTCTGACGCCCCGGTTAATATTAAACTCTCTCGTGACTTTCAGGTCTTTTGTGTACCGTACATTGGCACGTGTGTCATTATGTAGGTCGGCCAGGAAATTGATTAGATTATTTTCTACACCCATGTTTTGTAGGATTTCCCAAAGTTTGCTCCTCTCGACACAGTCGAAGGCAGAGGAGAGGTCCATAAAGGCCATATACAGCGTTCCCTCTCTGGCTTGGGTGTATTTACCACTTATTAGGTATAGATTCAGACATTGCGTAGTTGTTGCATGTCCCGGTCTGAATCCATACTGCGCTGGGGTCATTATGTTAATTTGCTTGGCCCAAGCATTCAGCCGATTTAAAAGAACCCCTCCCACTACCTTCGCAACAGAGTTTATTAGGGAGATCGGTCTGTAGCAAACAGCTTTTGTTCTGTCGCCCTTTTTGTAAACCGGGACGATAGTGGATGCTCCCCAGGATTTAGGGGCTCCCACTTCAACCCCGGCGTTGATGACAGACGTAAGAATTGGAGCCCATAAGGCGATGTTGGATTTGAAAAGGTCTGGTGGAAGACCATCAGGGCCCGGTGCTTTGTTGCTAGAAAGACCAAGAATCCCTAATTCAATTTCTTTAATAGAGAAATGTAGAGGGCTGCATTCGGGGAGATGAGGTAATTTTTTTAACTGTGGAGCTTCACTCTTAAAGATAGATCCGAAGTGGGTGATCCAGTCATTCTCTGGTATGACTGTGCCGAGACTCTCAGTGGTCGGGTCGTCAAAGAGAGGTTTATTAATTATTTTCCAGAACTTAGAACTGTTGCCCAGAATGGAGGGGTCGAGCAGAGATTCCCATGTTTTAGTTTTTATGGTTTTTTTTGCATGAGGCAATTGCTCTTTTGTAGTCTGCTCTGAGGGCCTTTACCAATGTTAAGTCTCTTGGATTACTTTTAAGAGCAGCCTTTAATTTTCGGTTGGCAGAGGAACAGGCATGGTCAAACCATCGTGGGTTGTGAGTATTCGATCCCTTGGCATTTACAGTCAGAAATTTTTCTATCCTTCTAGTCACCACTGCAAAGGCAGATAGAACGCATTTGGGTGAGGCAGAGTCTGTGGCACAGATCTTGAGTTCAGGTTCACAGTCTTTGGTGACTATCTCATACAACTTGTCACTATTTACCAGGTTCCACTTCAGGCGACGGTTGTTGTTTACTGGCTTAAGTATCCCTGGATCCTTGATATTCTTTCGAAGTATGGAAGAGTCACATTGTAGCTCAAGATGTAAGGGATTATGATCACTATGAGTGCTCATAAGGATATCAAACTTAAGAACCAGTTGGGCCACTTCTGCAAAAAGAAGGATATGGTCTATAATGGACCCTGACTCAGATCCTTTATAGGAGGGATTTTCATAAATGAAGGAGTCCTCTTTCAGAGATAGTGCCAAAGTCATATTCGTGGAATCCATTAGGGTGTTTAATTTTGATCCGCGGTGGCAGTGTGTGAAATGAAGACCTGTTTTAAGATCACATCCCAAAGATCCCAGGGTTGTCAGAAGAGGGTTACCGCAAATGTGCGTATTGAAATCGCCAAGGAGGATTTTGTCCTGTGATAATTTAGTCCAGTTTCCAGCTAGACAGTTTGCAAGGTTGTCGATATTACAATCATTTGGATTTGCAACAGAGTTATAGAAGTTAATCAACGTTATAACTTTTTTTCCCCTTTTGAGTGTAACAATCTGGGTACTCCTGCTATCCATCTGCACATGATTGATCAGCATTTTAAGAGACAGGCTGATAAATATTGCCAGGCCCCCCTTTGCCCTACCACTAGTTGAAGGGGATGCATGGACAAAGAAACTTTGGAATCCCTCAATGAAAGTGTTGCCATTTATCAGCCAGGTTTCTTGAAAACACAGGATAGTGTACTTCCTGACAAAGGCCACCCATGATGGGTCATCGATTTTAGAGGCCAGTCCAGCAATGTTCCAGGATAAAATTTTGATGGAGTTTGAAATAATCTGTTCAGCTTTGAGATCAGAGTTTATGTTGGATAGGGAGTGCGGTTCTAAGGTGGTCCCTGTCGTATACTTAGACCTTGGATTCTCAGGTATTGAGTAAGATTGTAAGACTAAGGTCTTAGATGGACTACCTGCTTCAATCACTGATGGAGCATGAGCTTGATGTACTCGGGGGCTGACTGTATGGCTCGATGTCGTTTTAGAGGTGGAAGTTACTAGGCAGGCTAGATGGGGGGTGGCTATGTTCGCTGCAATAAAATCATTTTCTGAGAGATTCCTTGTTTTACCAGAAAGAGTTTCAGGAAGAGGATCAGATGGCAGTCAATCAACCTCGTCCAAGTGGTCGTAGTTGTAAAGTACATCATATCTATTAGCAGTAGGAAACCCGTATTCTGCGAATTGAACAGTAGCAGGGTTATAGGGGCGGTAAAGACCGTGCCTTTGCCGTACAGCTGTTTCAAATGATTGCTGGTTGTATACTTTGGGTCCCCATGGTTGAGTGTATGGATGGAGATCTAAACCCACTGGGATATTAGGTCTGAGTAGGGCAGGGGCTGGCCAAGATTGGAGATTAGGCTGTGTCTTGTGCCATCCTTCTTCAGTGTAGTTATGTTTGGTTTTGTTCCTACGTGAATCTGGGCGGGCTGGGTAGAAATAGCTCAATCCCATAGTCCTAATCAGGCTACTTGTCCCCAGGCTCCTCCAGTCTGCGATGAATTTTGCCGGTCCTAGATATTTAAAGGTGACCACGATGCAGTCACCGTCTGTAGATTTGAAACGAGTGCCCACCCATTCTACCCTTTTAACCTGGTGTATAGTTCCTATTATATTTTGAGGGAGGGGCCTATGTATAGAAAGCCACTGCATGACTTTATTCCTCAGTTCCTCCCGCGTTTCCTCCCTGTTATCATCAACTTTGGGCACCCCAATCATAACTATCGTATAGGGGTTAGCCTGTGGGGGAAGGTTGATATGTAATAGTGAACTTGTAGTGGAAGGTTTGGTAGGGTGAGCTCCTGTTTCTTGAGTACTATTTTTAGAAGACACCGTGCAATTCTTATTCTTCGGTGCACCTATATTTGTGTTAGGTGAATGACCTTCTGTAGCCCACTCACTGGCCTCATCATCCTCCTCAATTTGATTATTTGGTTTATTGATTGTAGGAGTCGTTATGTTCACAGTAAGTTTAGGAACTGTTTGAGACTTTATTGTTTGGGCTGTTGTGGGTAGGCACTTTGACTGTGGTTTATTTTGACTTTCTATGTTTTTTACAGCATTGCCAGTTTTTTTGAAATTTTTTACATTAAGTGTAGTTGAAGAGGGAACAAAAAGAGAGGTCGTGTTAGTTGAGTTGAGCAATCTAAGAATACTGGAAGATATGTCATTTTGGGTCCTCTCAAATTTACTCAAAGCCTTTTCTAAGGTATCTATTTGATGACTAATAGGTTGCAGGAGAGTTTTAATTAGAAATTCAATCTCTCTCATAAAAGGGAAACTCGAGGTACTCTTCTTATCAATATGTCCTGTTTCCTCATTAACTACAGGATTTTCCAAATTGGTCTTAGCTTTCCCATCTGGGTCGTATAGATCTGGGGAGGTTGGTAGGGTTTCCCCGCATTTTGGGCCAATGGGTTCCACTATACCTTTCTTCTGCCACATGTCTTTAAGTGATCGTTTGGGTTTGCTAGAGGGTAGGTGGGTTTTCCTCATAGGGAGTTTGGTTCTAGGCTTTTTCCGTTTAATCTTTGGCGTTTTATGTGGTATTGGTGGTTGTGATTCTGTTAAGACAATGATCGGTAGGACATTTTCCTCGGTCCCATCGTCCAATAACATGGGGATATCCATTGACTGCTGATCATTTTTTGCGCAGTTAGATATGGCCATAATGCTGTTATCCTGATTGTTAGCTAATAACTCCAAGGATAAAGAGTTAAAGAGTTTTTCTTTAATATGTGATCCGGGTAACTCCGAGAAAGATTGTGTGAGTAGAGACTCCTGGGATGAGATAGTGTCATCCATATTTTGATCCTCAGAGGTAATATGAGAGGACAAGTCAGGGAAGCATAAGTTAGGTGTCAAGGAGAGTCTCCTCTCAGTGTCCTGAATAGCATCCGCCACGACATTGATGGTTTTTTGGAGCATTTTATCTATGGCGGTTATAGTGGGCAATGGTGTACTCACTGTTTTTAGTCTGCTGGTAGATCTTGTCGCCATCGGTGTTTTAGTTATTTTGGACATCGTTGAACAGTGGTAACAGCCCCTTTGCTTTTCAAGGGTACTGGTTTGGAAATGGACTTGGAGTTGTGGCCCGTCCCGGCCGCCTCAGGCCACAGAGGGCCCGCCCTTTGCCCGGGCTTAGCCCGGCGCTGCCCCGCGCGCTCCCGCGACGCGGGTGTCGTAGGCTGTTTTTAAGCGCCTCCTGGCGCGCTCCGCCTCGACGCGACTTCCGGTCGCGGAGGCTGCTGGGAGGTGTAGTCTTTCCCTCAACCCCACTCGGCGGCAGCACAGGTGTTGCGAGGCTGCGGCGGGGGGGGAGGTACTCGACAATGGAGCTGCGGCAGGGTCGGCGGCAATGGTGGTGCTCCTGGAAGGGCTCCGCTGTCAGGGATGTCGATTTTGTGCCTGGTAGGTTCTCTGGCGATTTTAACTGTGTCCCAGGGCTTTAGTGATTCAAGGCTGCTTTTAAGCGCCTCCTGGCGCGCTCCGCCTCGACGCGACTTCCGGTCGCGGAGGCTGCTGGGAGGTGTAGTCTTTCCCTCAACCCCACTCGGCGGCAGCACAGGTGTTGCGAGGCTGCGGCGGGGGGGGAGGTACTCGACAATGGAGCTGCGGCAGGGTCGGCGGCAATGGTGGTGCTCCTGGAAGGGCTCCGCTGTCAGGGATGTCGATTTTGTGCCTGGTAGGTTCTCTGGCGATTTTAACTGTGTCCAAGTTCAAGTGCTTAGACTACAGCTGCAGGCCACAGTTCAAGTGCTTAGACTACAGCTGCAGGTCGCAGTTCAAACACTTAAGACTACAGCTGCAGGCCGCAACTCAAGTGCTTCAACTACAGCTACAGGCCGCAGTTCAAGTGCTTCGACTGCAGCTGCAGGCCGCAGTTCAAGTGCTTCGACTACAGCTGCAGGCCTCAGTTCAAGTGCTGCAGCTGCAGGCCGCAGTTTAAGTGTTTCCCAGCTGCAGTTCAAGAGCTTCGCCTGCAGTAGATGGCTGCAGCACAAGCGCCTCGGGCCTTGCACTGGGGGCCTCGCAGGGGGAGGCGCTAATGAACGATAGACCAGGAGGGATGGATGGCCAGGAAAACCCACCGAGGCCGACAAGAGAGCAGCAAGAATTCATTAACCCAAGGTGGCGGAGAGGGGAGGTGGGGGATGGGGGACAGGAGGCGGGGGGGGGGGGGGGTAGCGGGGGCTGCTGAGGAGGCCTCGGTGGAGATGGCGTTCACTGCTTGAAGGACCAGCTCACAGCTCAGAGAGCGAGAGGGGGGGGGGGGGCGATGGACCGTGCACTGCCGAGGGACGTGTGCGCAAATGGGCAGATTACAATGGGTGACACCCCCTGCCCCCCCCCCCCCCCCCTCTCACATACACCCGCCTGGCGGACAGAGAGAGGTGGGAACAAGGGACAGGAGTGAGGGCAGAAGGAACACGGGGCAGGGAGGGGGCAGGGAGGGACGGAGAGCGATGGAGGGAGCAGAGGAAGAGGGAGGGAGAGATAAACAAGACAAGCAGAGGCAGTGAGGGGGAAATAAAATAAAGTGAGCCGGGAGGGGGAGGGTAGGGAGACTTTACTGCAAGATGAGCGCTCGTGGGATTTCGCATCATTTCGCAATAAACTAAGGCACATTTCGAAGGCGGAAAGAAACACAAAGTGAGGAACATTACGGGGAGCCGATGACTGCAGTCTGTGGGTGGGGGGACCCGGAAATAAACCAGCAACGCGCCAGTGACCCCCTCCCCGAGGTTTCATTTATTTCACCCATGGAGGCCGTGACCCCCCCCCCCTTCCAGACCTAGGCGTTTGAGCCATGGACCCACTCACTCATCCAACACCTACGGGAACAAGCTGGGTGGGGGTGGGGGAGGGGCAGCACCATTGTAGCCACGCCCTCGAAATTATGCGGCAGTGAAGGGCCAAGTTGAATGGTAAAGAGATGGAAATCACGCAGCAAGGAAAGGTGGATTACGCCCTGAGTACGGTGATATTTTGCCATTCACGGATACAAAAGAAATCCCAGGGCTGTAAACATGTATCGGTTTGTTATAAGGAAAGTGAAACCCTTCTGCTAATCCTTTTCAAAATATTGTTTTAAAAAAGAATATGGCGTGCATGGAAGCACCGTAAGTAAATATAATAATATAACCCTTTTTACCATCCCGAGCCAAACAGATTGTTTGAGACACACGCGCGGATGTACTCAGGGGAACACAACGCCACGTATCACACTAGTTGTAATAAGAAGCGGGCCTCGTTCATTCCGCACATCTCCGTTATGTTGTAAACCTTCTCCTCGGTTTCCGGTTTACCCGGCGTTACACGTCGGAGGCGCTTCTGTTCGTTAAGAAACTGTAGAGTCAGGGCTTTAAGTGGGATGACGCAACTGGAGGGCCTCTCAAAGGGGCGTGGCCAGTGTAATTAATGTCCTGCATTAAAACACTGACGCTAAAAATCTGTGCTTAGCATAGTGTGCCCCGAGACTTGTATTTTGCTGTTTCTGCCATTACATCCAGGTATATGATACAACAAGTAACATCATATCTACAACATGTCAGGACTATTGGCTTTGTCAATGGTTGTTATTTGCATAATATAAATAGGCAAAAACTATGACTTGTGTATAAGATAGAAAAAGTTTCCACTTAAAACCCTGGTGACACCAAACAATGTTGCTGCTCTTCAGTTTCAAAAGGAAAAGGGAAATCCAGAGAGAAAATGACTCTCATATGTTTGCAGGAAACCTGGGCCTTGGCCCCAATACATATAAATGGTTTCTGCACATTTCATACACCTGCAATCCACACGTCATGGGGAAGAAATAAGGGGGGCTTATGCACCTATATATCAAACCTCCTGGACGGCATAATCGTAAACTTTGAACCTACATCAGAATATTTCCAAATATTATTACTGATAGATGGTAAAAAACAATAAACCGTCCTGGTGAATTTCTACAATAACATCCCAAAGCCGGAGACTTCCAGGGTTCTAGAGAACTTGTCCCGGATCCTTATCAGCCTTGCAGAATCAGATCAGTCAAGTGACATATGTGTAATAGTGGTGGGCGACTTTAACTCCCCTTTATGCCCACATAGCCACATGAATATCTGCGGCATGGGGCAAAATAGAGAGGATGGCAGCGCACACTTTCCCCATACTTCTTTGGGAAACTTTTTTAACAATTTAATTTCTGAACTAGATTTGGGGTTCATAAATGAAATGTGCCCCACACCAGTCCCATTTAAGCCAACCTTTATTGGGAGGGGCTATCAAACCATTATAGATTACGCCCTAATTTCCAAGCGGCATTCTGGTCGAATTCAAAACTACAGCTTAAATGAGGTAGCTTTGAGCGACCATTACCCATGCCCTTTATCCCTACTCCTTGTAGAGGCAGGGGACAAACCAAATACTCTGGTTGAAAATTTATATAGCTATAAATTAACTTTGGCAAATAAAAATGGCTATTCCCTGAAGTGGAACAAAATAGAACCAGTAGCCTTTCTCGCAAGCCTTGTTAACAACAGCTACAGTGAGTTTGATACTTGTCTCTCTGAGGACAAGGAAGATTCTCAATTATGTGGGGCCTTTCTTAAAATAACTAAAGAAATTCAAAATCTCTTTACTAGGCCACAAAGAACGGATAAAAGCTTGCAGAAAAGATGGTTCAACAGCGAGTGCAGTAAAACACACGCGCACTTAATATCATATTTAAAAATTTCTCCACGAGACCATATAGACATGAGGTCTGCCAGAACAGCATACCATCTGGCAGTAAAAAACGTAAGAGAGAGATAAAGGAAGAAGCCTGGCATGCACTACATAAAGCCAGCCTGACAAAAGATTACGTAGGTTTCTGTGAGTACCTTGCTCACTTTGCCACTGACTTCAAGCAAGCCGGGCTGAAGACGGCTGTAATGCCAGAAACCGGTCCTCGGAAGCTTGCTTTCGGTCCAGGGAAGGCATGGCTTGGCAGTTCGTGCTGGACTGTTCCCATGAGGCACAGGGTCAGACTGATTTGCATATGGCCATGTCTGAACTGGGGTGGCAGAGTGGGCTAAAGAACGGTGATGGATTAAACCCAGATCTGTTGACTGGGTGTGATTGTTTGATTGGTTGAAATGCTCCGTCCATCACCATCCCCTTTTGTACCGCTTTGTTCGCCATAAGTTGGCGGGGTATGCTCAGACGTGAGTCCCTTGCTTACTTTGCCACTGGATTCAAGCAAGCCGGGCTGAAGACGGCTGTAATGCCAGAAACCGGTCCTCGGAAGCTTGTTTCCGGTCCAGGGAAGGCATGGCTTGGCAGTTCGTGCTGGACTGTTCCCATGAGGCACAGGGTCAGACTGATTTGCATATGGCCATGTCTGAACTGGGGTGGCAGAGTGGGCTAAAGAATGGTGATGGATTAAACCCAGATCTGTTGACTGGGTGTGAGTGTTTGATTGGTTCAAATGCTCCGTCCATCACCACCCCCTTTTGTACCACTTTGTTCGCCATAAGTTGGCAGGGTATGCTCAGACGTGAGTCCCTTGCTCACTTTGCCACTGGATTCAAGCAAGCCTGGCTGAAGACGGCTGTAATGCCAGAAACCAGTCCTCGGAAGCTTGTTTCCAGTCCAGGGAAGGCATGGCTTGGCAGTTCGTGCTGGACTGATCCCATGAGGCACAGGGTCAGACTGATTTGCATATGGCCATGTCTGAACTGGGGTGGCAGAATGGGCTAAAGAACGGTGATGGATTAAACCCAGATCTGTTGACTGGGTGTGAGTGTTTGATTGGTACAAATGCTCCGTCCATCACCACCCCCTTTTGTACCGCTTTGTTCGCCATAAGTTGGCAGGGTATGCTCAGACGTGAGTCCCTTGCTCACTTTGCCACTGGATTCAAGCAAGCCGGGCTGAAGACGGCTGTAATGCCAGAAACCGGTCCAAGGAAGCTTGTTTCCGGTCCAGGGAAAGCATGGCTTGGCAGTTCGTGCTGGACTGATCCCATGAGGCACAGGGTCAGACTGATTTGCATATGGCCATGTCTGAACTGGGGTGGCAGAGTGGGCTAAAGAACGGTGATGGATTAAACCCAGATCTGTTGACTGGGTGTGAGTGTTTGATTGGTTCAAATGGTCGGTCCATCACCACCCCCTTTTGTACCGCTTTGTTCGCCATAAGTTGGCAGGGTATGCTCAGACGTGAGTCCCTTGCTCACTTTGCCACTGGATTCAAGCAAGCCGGGCTGAAGACGGCTGTAATGCCAGAAACCGGTCCTCGGAAGCTTGTTTCCGGTCCAGGGAAGGCATGGCTTGGCAGTTCGTGCTGGACTGTTCCCTTGAGGCACAGGGTCAGACTGATTTGCATATGGCCATGTCTGAACTGGGGTGGCAGAGTGGGCTAAAGAACGGTGATGCATTAAACCCAGATCTGTTGACTGGGTGTGAGTGTTTGATTGGTTCAAATGCTCCGTCCATCACCACCCCCTTTTGTACTGCTTTGTTCGCCATAAGTTGGCAGGGTATGCTCAGACGTGAGACCCTTGCTCACTTTGCCACAGGATTCAAGCAAGCCGGGCTGAAGACGGCTGTAATGCCAGAAACCGGTCCTTGGAAGCTTGTTTCCGGTCCAGGGAAGGCATGGCTTGGCACTTCGTGCTGGACTGTTTCCATGATGAAGCACAGAGTCAGACTGATTTGCATATGGCCATTCTGAACTGGGGAGGCAGAGTGGGCTAAAGAACGGTGATGGATTAAACCCAGATCTGTTGACTGGGTGGGTGTGAGTGTTTGATTGGTTCAAATGCTCCGTCCATCACCACCCCCTTTTGTACCGCTTTGTTCGCCATAAGTTGGCAGGGTATGCTCGGACGTGAGTCCCTTGCTCACTTTGCCACTGGATTCAAGCAAGCCTGGCTGAAGACGGCTGTAATGCCAGAAACCGGTCCTCGGAAGCTTGTTTCCGGTCCAGAGAAGGCATGGCTTGGCAGTTCGTGCTGGACTGTTCCCATGAGGCACAGGGTCAAACTGATTTGCATATGGCCATGTCTGAACTGGGGTGGCAGAGTGGGCTAAAGAACAGTGATGGATTAAACCCAGATCTGTTGACTGGGTGTGAGTGTTTGATTGGTTCAAATGCTCCGTCCATCACCACCCCCTTTTGTACCGCTTTGTTCGCCATAAGTTGGCAGGGTATGCTCAGACGTGAGTCCCTTGCTCACTTTGCCACTGGATTCAAGCAAGCCGGGCTGAAGACGGCTGTAATGCCAGAAACCGGTCCTCAGAAGCTTGTTTCCAGTCCAGGGAAAGCATGGCTTGGCAGTTCGTGCTGGACTGATCCCATGATGAGGCACAGGGTGAGACTGATTTGCATATGGCCATTCTGAACTGGGGAGGCAGAGTGGGCTAAAGAAGGTTGATGGATTAAACCCAGATCTGTTGACTGGGTGTTAGACGGGGACCTGGAGGGTCGGCCGAGGATAAGGGGAGAGGCCTCCGGTGAGGGCCGTCTTCAGCGATCATACAGACAAGTAACTTCCCCCCCACAGATGGACACCACACGAAGATAAGATTAACGCTCTTTATATGCAGTTCTTAAAGTGAGGTAGAACGGTACAATGAGGTCAGGACACAAGGGTCCTCTTAATTCTAGTCTCTGGAAGGGAAAGGGGGTAGCGGGACAGTCTTGTTACCAATCTGGTATTGAGATGAGATGATGGGTAGCTCACAATCCTCGAGCTCGGCGTTCGTGAAGGTCGGGCCGCGGCAGCGCCAGCAGGTCCCGAGGAGGTCGTAGGTAGCAACGGGCCGCGGCAGCGCCAGCAGGTCCAGACGAAGATGGTAGTTGCAAGAGGCCGCGGCAGCGCCAGCAGGTCCCCACGAGGATGAAGGTTACAACGGGCCGCGGCAGCGCCAGCAGGTCCCACGAGGATGAGGTTTGCAGAAGGCCGTGGCAGCGCCGGCAGGCAGGACGACAGTTCACAAGGCAGGGCTGCGGTAGCGCCAGCAGTCCGTCAAGGATGAGTTCTTCACAGTGTCTCTCGACTCCAGGATACAACTGCCTTCCTGCTCTGGAGCTGCCTCAGTTATAGGTCTGGCGCCCTTTGATGTCCGGACCCTCGCGCTTGGAGGTCGGGAGGTCCGGGATGAGGGAGTCCAGACACCCAGCAGGGGGGTGGAGCCAGCGCCCGGGGAGGCTGGGGGCGATCGGCACCTGGCGGGGGAGAGCCATCGACACTTCTTTCTCCCATTGACCTGCCAAGTGGTCCGCTCATCTCCTGGGTGGATGGTGGTGCCGGGATGTCGGGGCCTGGCCAGGCCCAGGGTTAGGGTCGAGCTGAGGCCACGCGGCCTCGTGGTGCAGTGTCCAAGATGGCGACTGGCCGGGCAATGATGCCGACGGTGGCCCGGGCCAGTGATACAAAGATATCCGGGAGCAGGCGGACGGGTTGCGGGTTGCTTCTGTGGGTCGCACCTGGAGAGCCGGTGTCTGGGCCCTGTCGTGCGGGGAGGGAGCGAGCCCTTCATGGGGCCTGTCCAACAAGCGTCCCCCCCAGCTGAAGGCGGGGAGAGTCACCCATCCTCTTGGGGACTCTCCTCGTCGAGGCGGAAAAAGCGGGACAGGCCATCCGCGTTGGCGTGGTCTTGGCCAGGGCGATGCTCCACAGTGAAGTCCATCCCCTGCAGGGAGATGGACCATCGCAATAGTTTGGGATTCTCCCCCCGCCTCTGCATTAACCATTGCAGGGGGCGATGATCTGTTTGCACCCGGAAGTGGGTACCGAAGAGGTAGGGCCGGAGCTTCTTAAGGGCCCATACCACGGCGAAGGCCTCGCGCTCGATGGTGCTCCAGCGCTGTTCTCGGGCCAGCAGGCTTCTGCTGATGAAGGCCACTGGTTGGTCGACTCCCTCGGGGTTCAGTTGGGAGAGGACGGCCCCAATGCCATGGTCTGAGGCATCAGTCTGGACGATGAACTCGCGGCTGCAGTCGGGGGCCTGGAGCACAGGGGCGGTGCACATGGCGGCCTTCAGCTTCTCGAAGGCCGCTTGACAGTCGGGAGTCCAGTTGACTGTTTTCGGGCGGTTCTTGGATGTGAGTTCCGTGAGGGGCCCCACAATGCTGCCATAGTCCTTCACAAACCGCCGGTAGTATCCGGTGAGCCCCAAGAAGGCTCGGACCTCGGTTTGGGTTACGGGGGGCTGCCAGGACTGGATGGCAGCGATCTTGAGCTGGAGGGGGGCCACCAGACCGCTTCCTACTTGGTGTCCGAGGTAGGTCACGGACCCCTGGCCAATTTGGCACTTGCTGGCCTTGATTGTGAGGCCGGCCTGTTGGAGGGCCTGCAGGACCTCTCGGAGGTGGCGGAGGTGGTCTGACCAGTGGCGGCTGTTTACCGCGATATCGTCCAGGTAGGCGGCGCTGAACTCTTCGAGGCCCGCCAATACCTGGTTCACAAGTCGTTGGAAAGTGGCTGGAGCGTTTTTCATGCCGAATGGCATCACTTTGAAATGGTAGTGTCCATCCGGGGTGGAGAAAGCGGATCGTTCTTGGGCCCTGGGGGTGAGGCCGATCTGCCAGTAGCCTGCTGTCAGGTCGAACATGCTTAGGTAGCGGGCAGCCCCCATGCGGTCGACCAGTTTATCTGCTCGGGGGATGGGGTGAGCGTCGGTTCTGGTGACAGCGTTCAGACCCCGATAGTCGATGCAGAATCGGAGCTCGGGGGTGGTGCCCGGGACAGCAGCTTTGGGGACCAGTATAACTGGGCTGGCCCAGGGGCTGTCCGAGGGTTCGATGACTCCGAGTGCGAGCATCTTGGAGACTTCTTCTTGGATGCAGGTGCGCACCCGATCTGGTACTCGGTACGCCCGGTGTTGGATAGGGGGACTGTCCCCAGTGTCCACGTCGTGCAGGCACCAGGGGGTGACCCCGGGGGTGAGGGAAAATAGGTTTGCAAATTGCAGCAGGAGGGCCCGACAGTCTTGGCGCTGCTCCGGAGTTAGGGCATCGGAGAGTCGGACCCCGTCCACCGAACCATCCTTCTCCCGGGTCCTCAGTAGGTCAGGGAGGGGCTCGGAGTCCTCTTCAGCCCCACTGTCTGTAGCCATCAGCAGGCTGAGCTCCGAGCGCACGAAGTGTAGTTTGAGTCTGTTGGCGTGGAGAACCCGGAGGGGGTTCCGGGGGGATTCCATGTCGATGAGATAGGTGACGGGGCTCTTGCGCTCGACCACCTTGAAGGGCCCCGTCCATTTGTCCTGCAAGGCACAAGGTTCGATGGGGGACATCACCCATACCTGCTGACCAGGCTCGAATTCGATGGAGGAGGCATGTTGATCGTACCATTTCTTCATGTCCTCCTGACTGGCCTCAAGATTGGCTTTGGCAATCTCTCTGAACCGCCTGGTCTGGTTGCGGAGGGTCAGGAGGTACTTGTAGACGTCTGGAGGGGTCTTCAGGGGGGCCATTTCCCATTCTTCTTTCACTAGGCTGAGGGGCCCTCGAACGGGGTGCCCGTACAGGAGTTCGAAGGGGCTGAAGCCGAGGGACTTCTGGGGGACTTCTCGGTAGGCGAAGAGGAGGCACCGGAGTAGCACGTCCCACTGGCGGCGTAGGGGTTCTTCCAGCCCCATGATCATCCCCTTGAGAGTGCGGTTGAACCGCTCGACCAGTCCGTTTCCTTGCGGGTGATAGGGGGTGGTGAATCGGTAGGTGACTCTGCACTGCTGCCAGAGGGATTTCATATACTTTGAAATAAAGTTCGTGCCCCTGTCGCTGACGACCTCCCGGGGGAAGCCCACTCGAGAGAAGATCCCCATTAAGGCCCGGCCTACCACTGGTGCTGTTACAGTTCGAAGGGGAACGGCCTTGGGATAGCGGGTGGCGTGGTCCACCAGGACCAGGATGAATCGATGCCCTTGTGCTGTGCGGGGGTCCAGGGGCCCCACAATGTCTATTCCCACCCTTTCGAACGGGGTGGTAACCACGGGGAATGGTTGCAGGGGGGCCTTGAGTTTGCGGCCGCTCTTCCCACTGGCCTGGCAGGTGGGGCAGGACCGGCAGTGGTTGGAGACGTCGTTTCTCATTTTTGGCCAGTAAAAGTGGGTTACCAGGCGGTTGTAGGTTTTATCTTGCCCCAAGTGTCCAGCCAGGGGGACATCATGTGCCAAGTTCAAAAGGAAGTCTCTGAAGCGGAGTGGCACCACCAGCACTCGACTAGCCCCCAACTCTGCGATTCTTTGTTCGCTGTACAGTAGGTCATTGTCCCAATAGATCCAGTGGGCCCCTGCGGTGTCTCCCGCGCTCTGGGCGAGTGCTTGCTGTCGCAGTCCCTCGAGGGAGGGACAGGTCTTTTGCTCTTGCCGGAATTGCTCCTAGGTGGGTCCCCCTTCTTGACGCCACTGAGCCAGGTCTGGAAGGTCTTGGGGCTGAGCGGGCCCTTCTTGGGTTTGTTCCGGGGGGCCGGTCTGGATGATGTCTTCCTCTGGAGTGATCGGGGGAGGAGGTGCTGGCCATTCGGGTTCTTCAGGTCTGGGGATGGTGCGGGCGGCCATGGACCGGGTTGTTACGCACGCCCAGTCCGGGAGGCCCAACATCCCCAGGTGCTCTCTTCTTTCAACGGTTGCCCATGGGGAACTCTCGAGATCGTTTCCCAGGAGGCAGTCCACGGGGGCATCATCGCGGACAGTCACTTTTAGCATACCGGACACTCCTCCCCATTCGAAGGGGACGCAGGCCATCCGACACAGGCTCTCAGAATTGTCGGCCGATCGGACGGGGCAAAGAACGTTTGGCAGGATTTGTTCTGGGGTCACCAGGTGACAGCGGACGGCCGTCACACTGGCCCCCGTGTCACGCAGGGCTTCGGCCTTGCGCTCATTTATGTTCACCCACTGGCTGTATTTTCTGGTGTTGGCGGGTAGGGGAGCCCGCGGGATCATGTCTCTTCCACCTAGGCAAGCCAGGACCATGGCGGCGGGTTCCCACTCAGGCTGCTCCTGCTCGTACTCTTCATGCTCTTCGGAGATTTGCTCCTCTCCCAGGGCGGCGGCAGCTACCTGGCGGGGCCCGGGAGTCTGGTTCTTTGGGCAGTTTGGGTCACTGGCATAGTGGCCGACTCGCTGGCATCGGTGACAAGTAACATTGGCTCGGAACCCCGGGCGCATCGGGGGGTTGCCCCGGCCGGCCGGGGGCGGGGTGTTGTTAGCGGGAGCGGCCGGGACGGCGTCTCTGCCCCGGCCCTGGCCTCCTCCTCCTCATCGGGGACGATGATGACCTTGGTTGGTTCTGTTCTGCTCGTTGGGCCCACTCCGGGCCACTCGGGTGCTTTCCCATCGGTCAGCCTCAGCGGCGAGCTGCCGTGGTTCAGTCAATTTACTGTCGAGGAGGTGCTGCCTGAGCTCGACGAAGCAGTTGTTGGAGAGGTGCTCCCACACAATGAGGTTGAAAAGCTGCTCGTAGGTTGTTACGTGGCTACCCTTGATCCATCCCTCGAAGGCTCGGCTGAAATAGTTCACATATTCTACCCAAGTTGTACCCAGGATCCGGGTGCAGTCGCGGAACCTCTGGCGGTACATTTCGGGCGTAAGACCATATCGAGTGAGGAGGCGGCCTTCATGTGGTCATAGGACGTCATTTGATGGTCCGGGAGCTGTAGCAGGGCATCGCGGCCTTCATTGACGAACCTCCCCCATAGACCGGCTCCCCAGTCACTTCGATCGATCCTGTGGGAGGTCATGGCGATCTCGTAGGCCTTGAACCACTGCTGTATGTCGTCGTTCCGATAATATTCACGGACCACATCTTTGGGGATGTGGACCTTTTGTTCGGTAGCGCCTGGGGTGTGCGGTTGCTCGGGCACCCCTAGGTCTTTGTTCTGTTTCCGCATTTCTATCTCTGCTAGCTTGCGCTCGTGTTCGTATGCCAGTCTTTTTTCTTCGAGTTCTCTCTGTCTTTGCTTTTCTTCCCGCTCTTCTCGGAGCCGTAAGTGTTCTAGGTTCATTTTTTGTTCCGCCAGTTTCAGCTCTCCGTCCAACTTGAGCCATGCCAACTCTAATTCGTGTAGTCTGCTTTTTTCTCGTTCTTGGATCTCTTCCCGGGAGAGACCCGTTCTCCTTTCTTCCGTCAGAGTGGTGTTTGTCTCTGGTGCTTCGATGTTTTGGACCCGGGGTCCGGCGGCATTTGTTTCTGCCCAGGATTCTAGGGCGTGTTTGAAGTCATCTTTCGTGCTCAGACCGGTGGTAGCAATGCCTAGTTCTATACAAAATTGTTTTAGCTCTCGGTGGTTGTACTCTTCTAGTTTCTCCATCTGGAATTTCTCTGTAGATCCGCTCTCTTTGGTCGACATTGTGGTTTAGTCGTAGGGTGAGTTACTCTCTGTACGATTACGCGTTGGTTCGGATCGCGCAGCTGGCCACCAATGTTAGACGGGGACCTGGAGGGTCGGCCGAGGACAAGGGGAGAGGCCTCCGGTGAGGGCCGTCTTCAGCGATCGTACAGACAAGTAACTTCCCCCCCACAGATGGACACCACACGAAGAGAAGATTAACGCTCTTTATATGCAGTTCTTAAAGTGAGGTAGAACGGTACAATGAGGTCAGGACACGAGGGTCCTCTTAATTCTAGTCTCTGGAAGGGAAAGGGGGTAGCGGGACAGTCTTGTTACCAATCTGGTATTGAGATGAGATGATGGGTAGCTCACAATCCTCGAGCTCGGCGTTCGTGAAGGTCGGGCCGCGGCAGCGCCAGCAGGTCCCGAGGAGGTCGTAGGTAGCAACGGGCCGCGGCAGCGCCAGCAGGTCCCGACGAAGATGGTAGTTGCAAGAGGCCGCGGCAGCGCCAGCAGGTCCCCACGAGGATGAAGGTTACAACGGGCCGCGGCAGCGCCAGCAGGTCCCACGAGGATGAGGGTTGCAGAAGGCCGTGGCAACGCCGGCAGGCAGGACGACAGTTTACAAGGCAGGGCTGCGGTAGCGCCAGCAGTCCGTCAAGGATGAGTTCTTCACAGTGTCTCTCGACTCCAGGATACAACTGCCTTCCTGCTCTGGAGCTGCCTCAGTTATAGGTCTGAAATAGAAATGTTTGCCTATGCCTCCAAACTACTTCAAGTGCACACTCATTCACGTGCAAGTAAACCACAATTTGTTAGTTTACAAAAAACAATTTATGTTTTCAATTTTTTCAATTTTTCTCACAGTTTACAAAAGAAAAATTCACAAAAGACAGAGCTCAGACCACTATCGACCTCATGTCTTAGCCATATGTAATTTCAAAACACTTAATACAAATGTGCGATAAACAAAAAAATGATGAACAATTCAAACAACAGTGACTTTTTAACGTAAAAAACATTACCATAAATACATGGACCACAAAACCTTATACATTTGTGAAACAAGAACTTTTTCAAACAGTTAGAAAACACGGGGAGACAATAAAACACAACGTTTTCAACAGTTGGACTCCCACGATCTGAACAGGAGTTAATCAATTAAATTACAGGAGTATTGCCCATTTCCGCAACAACTGATATTGGCCCACTGGCCAAACTAAACCCAAAAGAAGGGGAATGCCGACGCGTTTCGAATCCTGATTAGCGACTTGCAGGATTCTCGTCAGGGCAGTCTGAATCTAGTCCATGGGAACTTGTATGAATCCTGCCCGCAGTCAGTTCTGTTTGAGTGGAAAATGTCGTCTAGGCTTGCTGGCCTGCGCTGCGTTATTCCTGGAAGCTTGGCCACGTCTTCGCCACATGGGGTGAAGTTCTTCAATTTTTTTAGACACCAATCCGCGGTGGCCGTAGTGGGGTTTCCGATTACACAACCGCGTTTGTCCGCCAAAAAAACAGTTCGTTAAGTGTCCGTGAGGGTTCCGATTATCTCCGCACGGAGGGCGGTTGAGTGATTATCGCAATATGTTTTGGAAAGCTTCCAAACAGTATACTGGCTCCACCACAACAGACCAGGCCCTTGGTCTGTTGTGGTGGAGCCAGTATACTGTTTGGAAGCTTTCCAAAACATATTGCGATAATCACTCAACCGCCCTCCGTGCGGAGATAATCGGAACCCTCACGGACACTTAACGAACTGTTTTTTTGGCGGACAAACGCGGTTGTGTAATCGGAAACCCCACTACGGCCACCGCGGATTGGTGTCTAAAAAAATTGAAGAACTTCACCCCATGTGGCGAAGACGTGGCCAAGCTTCCAGGAATAACGCAGCGCAGGCCAGCAAGCCTAGACGACATTTTCCACTCAAACAGAACTGACTGCGGGCAGGATTCATACAAGTTCCCATGGACTAGATTCAGACTGCCCTGACGAGAATCCTGCAAGTCGCTAATCAGGATTCGAAACGCGTCGGCATTCCCCTTCTTTTGGGTTTAGTTTGGCCAGTGGGCCAATATCAGTTGTTGCGGAAATGGGCAATACTCCTGTAATTTAATTGATTAACTCCTGTTCAGATCGTGGGAGTCCAACTGTTGAAAACGTTGTGTTTTATTGTCTCCCCGTGTTTTCTAACTGTTTGAAAAAGTTCTTGTTTCACAAATGTATAAGGTTTTGTGGTCCATGTATTTATGGTAATGTTTTTTACGTTAAAAAGTCACTGTTGTTTGAATTGTTCATCATTTTTTTGTTTATCGCACATTTGTATTAAGTGTTTTGAAATTACATATGGCTAAGACATGAGGTCGATAGTGATCTGAGCTCTGTCTTTTGTGAATTTTTCTTTTGTAAACTGTGAGAAAAATTGAAAAAATTGAAAACATAAATTGTTTTTTGTAAACTAACAAATTGTGGTTTACTTGCACGTGAATGAGTGTGCACTTGAAGTAGTTTGGAGGCATAGGCAAACATTTCTATTTCATATTGTGTGGCCCTGCCTACCCTCCTTCCCCTTGGGCCCAGCCACCCTTGTGCTTTTGTCAGTTATAGGTCTGGCGCCCTTTGATGTCCGGACCCTCGCGCTTGGAGGTCGGGAGGTCCGGGATGAGGGAGTCCAGACACCCAGCAGGGGGGTGGAGCCAGCGCCCGGGGAGGCTGGGGGCGATCGGCACCTGGCGGGGGAGAGCCATCGACACTTCTTTCTCCCATTGACCTGCCAAGTGGTCCGCTCACCTCCTGGGTGGATGGTGGTGCCGGGATGTCGGGGCCTGGCCAGGCCCAGGGTTAGGGTCGAGCTGAGGCCACGCGGCCTCGTGGTGCAGTGTCCAAGATGGCGACTGGGCCGGGCAATGATACCGACGGTGGCCCGGGCCAGTGATACAAAGATATCCGGGAGCAGGCGTCCCGTAGGGGACGGGTTGCGGGTTGCTTCTGTGGGTCGCACCTGGAGAGCCGGTGTCTGGGCCCTGTCGTGCGGGGAGGGAGCGAGCCCTTCATGGGGCCTGTCCAACACTGGGTGTGAGTGTTTGATTGGTTCAAATGCTCTGTCCATCACCACCCTCTTTTGTACCTCTTTGTTCGCCATAAGTTGGCAGGGTATGCTCAGACGTGAGTCGCTTGCTCACTTTGCCACTGGATTCAAGCAAGCCGGGCTGAAGACGGCTGCAATGCCAGAAACTGGTCCTCGGAAGCTTGTTTCCGGTCCAGGGAAGACATGGCTTGGCAGTTCGGGCTGGACTGTTCCCATGAGGCACAGGGTCAGACTGATTTGCATATAGCCATGTCTGAACTGGGGTGGCAGAGTGGGCTAAAGAACGGTGATGGATTAAACCCAGATCGTTTGACTGGGTGTGAGTGTTTGATTGGTTCAAATGCTCCGTCCATCACCACCCCCTTTTGTACAACTGAATGAATGTAGAGCATGGGCGCCAGGCGACAAATCGCGACTGGAGGGCGGACAGGCACTCACGCCATGGAGGGGAAGTGACGTCACCTGGGTATGTGCCTTACATGCTGACATGTTTACGATACCAGCGAAAGCATCCCTGGATGCCGTAACACGTGCGGTTCAATTTTATTATTGAATCGTGATTTCGTTTTTATTTCTTTCTGAAGATTACTGAAGTCAGCATAATTGCAGATGAACAGCAGTTTAAATGAATTATTGTTTTGCTGCTCCATATTGCTGCACATTTCTGCTGAAGCCTTCTAGCAAAGTGTAGCCTTGTTCCGAAGCCTTGTAGCAAAATGTAGCCTGTTTCTGAAGCCTTCTAGCAAAGTGTAGCCTTGTTCTGAAGCGTTCTTATAAAGTGTAGCCTTGTTCCGAAGCCTTTTAGCCAAGAGTAGCCTTATTCTGAAGCGTTCTTACAAACTGTAACCTTGTTCCGTAGCCTTATAGGCAAGAGTAGCCTTATTCTGAAATGTTCTTACAAAGTGTAGCCTTGTTCTGAAGCGTTCTTACAAAGTGTACCCTTGTTCTGAAGCGTTCTTACAAAGTGTAGCCTTGATCCGCGAAGCCTTAAAGCAAAGTGAAGCCTTGTTCCAAAGCGTTCTTACAAAGTGTAGCCTTGTTCCGAAGCCTTCTAGCCAAGAGTAGCTTTATTCTGAAGCATTCTTACAAACTATAGCCTTGTTCTGAAGCGTTCTTACAAAGTGTAGCCTTGTTCCGAACCTTTCTAGCCAAGAGTAGCCTTATTCTGAAGCGTTCTTACAAACAGTAGCCTTGTTCTGAAGCCTTCCAGCAAAGCGTAGCTTTGTTCCGAAGCGTTCTTACAAAGCGGAGCCTTGTTCTGAAGCGTTCTTATAAAGTGGAGCCTTGTTCTGAAGCGTTCTTACAAACTGTAGCCTTGTTCTGAAGCCTTCCAGCAAAGTGTAGCTTTGTTCCAAAGCACTCTTACAAAGTGTAGCCTTGTTCTGAAGCGTTCTTACTAAGTGTATACTTGTTCCGAAGCGTTCTTACAAACTGTAGCCTTGTTCTGAAGCGTTCTTACAAAGTGTAGACTTGTTCTGAAGCATTCTTACAAACTGTAGACTTGTTCTGAAGCGTTCTTACAAACTGTAGCCTTGTTCTGAAGCGTTCTTACAAACTGTAGACTTGTTCTGAAGCGTTCTTACAAACTGTAGCCTTGTTCTTAATCATTCTTACAAACTGTAGCCTTGTTCTGAAGCGTTCTTACAAACTTTAGCCTTGTTCTGAAGCGTTCTTACAAAGTGTAGCCTTGTTCTGAAGCGTTCTTACAAACTTTAGCCTTGTTCTGAAGCGTTCTTACAAAGTGTAGCCTTGTTCTGAAGCGCTCTTACAAACTGAATCCTTGTTCTGAAGCGTTCTTACAAAGTGTAGCCTTGTTCTGAAGCGCTCTTACAAACTGAATCCTTGTTCTGAAGCGTTCTTACAACTTTTGTGCATTAACACATGTGTTGTTTTACTTTTTTTTATTTACAGAACCTGGTGCATTGTGTGTCCGGGAATCA
The DNA here is from genome assembly GCF_964263255.1 of Lissotriton vulgaris. Lineage (NCBI taxonomy): Eukaryota > Metazoa > Chordata > Amphibia > Caudata > Salamandridae > Lissotriton > Lissotriton vulgaris. The sequence goes on along the minus strand of NC_141693.1, from coordinate 2,011,926,441 downwards.
TCTACGAAAGGCAAACAGAAGAGTGCTGAACCGGACTACACACAACAAACTGGTAAGAGAGATGTTTTCCCAGGGGGGGCGGGGAGTGGCATGGCCCAGCTCTGGAACTGGGAAATTGTCCACATAGTGTAAGCATGTTGAACCAACTTTTAGGTGAAGCCTCACCACACTTACCGTATTTCGCCGACTTGCATTGCATATATTGGGGCAGATTCACAGAACTAATCTGAGACAAACTTCTAAACGTACAACTTTTGGTATTCACAGAATGCACTTACGATTCCTAACTTTACATCTGCACTCGGCCGGAAATTCCGCACCCGGACCGTACTCTCCGCACTCGGACCGTACTCTCCGGCTAGGGCTGTACTCTCCAGCTCGAGCCGTAATTTCAGTCTGGGGCCGGATAAAGTATAATCAATGGGCCGGATTTAAATTTTTACAAAAAGGAATATTAGGAATGTGTGATAAATGGTAGAGAAGGTCATGAAAAACAGTTCGGGCAGGGAAAAGGGTACAGGCAGACACTACATCATAGCCCAGAAAAGTTTTTCTCCTTTGCATCATGGTACATGCAGGGCACAATTTGCTCTCCCCTTACTTTTGACTGTAGTGTCAACACTACAGTCACCAATAAGGGGTGTGCCCTTAGTAGTGATCTTAGGATGTGAGTGCACGATACCTCCCAGTACCCTGTCCAGGAGAGCGGTACAGAGGTAACCCAACTGCTTTATTTCCACCCTCTTCCACAGGATGACCTGTGGTTACAAGACGGGCAGACATGCTTACACTATGTGGGCAAATTCCTTATCCTGCTTTCCTCGTGTGTGTGAGCTAAGAAGCGGACATGGGGGTTAAAAAAACCTAAACATAGCGACCCCCCACCAAGAGTGACCTCCTGCCCATGGTATGTCCCACCCGTACGGTAAAGCCACATGCAAGTATCGGAAACAGTGGGTCAGTACGGTGAAACTACGCGAAATTATTTGAAAAAGTGGGTCAGTACAGTGAATCCACGCGCAATTATTTGAGAAAGTGGGTGGGATATACCAACCAGATGAGAAGAAGACCTTTCCTAAGCATGCGACCTCCAATATAGAAAGACGCTCCACAGCGGCCGCTTATTTTGTAGCGGACTGAGGAGGCCCATAACGAAGCACGAATCCCTAGTCCGAGGAATGAAAAATACCCAGGAACAACTGGCTCATTATAGGGACAGAGATCAAGCGTGTTGTCCTGCTGTTCTGATTCCTCCCTATCTATTCCCCCAGATCACTTAACCATAAGAGAAAGAGAAGAAGGACAAAGACCAAAGGGAGGAGGTTTTGCTGGACAGTTTTCCCCATGGTAGCTGATAAGACCTATGGTACAGTCGCTGCCGCACCTGGAAACGGAGCGGCACCTGTAGAACCATCGGAGAACAGAGCACAAGGGGGTAACATGCGAGCAAGAGCAGCAATGACGATGACTGGTAGCAAAGCACGTGGCAGAGGCATGTGAGTGATGTGACATGACGCAGGCTCCACTACGGTGGAATCATCTAGAACCCAAGTGCTTCCCGTCTTAACTCCCCATAGAGATCCCTGAGAGCGCAGCCCCACTATCACCAGAGAAAGCTTAAGATGAACAGCAGACCGACTGACCAGGAGACATTACTTCTCTCCTCATCATGTTGCGATGATGACTAAGGCCCCACCCCTTCTAAAGTTCAAGTTCAAGTTCGGGTATTTGTATAGCGCACTGCTCACCCAGAGGGTCTCAAGGCGCTTGGGTAAGGGGTTCATTATTTGTCGAATAGCCATGTTTTAAGTTTTTTTCTGAAGGAGGTGTGGTTCTGAGTAAGGTGGAGGTGAGTGGGTAGTAATTCCAGGTCTTGGCAGCAAGGAAGGAGAAGGATCTGCCCCCCATGGTGGACTTTCGGATGCACGGGACAGCGGCGAGGGCTTGATTGGACGATCTTAGTTGGCGGGTGGGTTTGTAAAAGGACAGTCGAGTGTTGAGGCATTCGGGTCCTAGATTGTAGAGGCCTTTGTGTGCGTGGGTGAGAAGGCGGAATGTAATTCTTTTGTTGACGGGAAGCCAGTGGAGGTCTTTTAGGTGTCCGGTGATGTGATCTTGGCAAGGGATGTCTAATATGAGTCTCGCTGATGCGTTTTGGATGCGTTGGAGTTTTTTCTGTAATTTTTCTGTTATTCCGGCGTATAGTGTGTTACCATAATCCAGTGCGTGGGTGACAGTCTTTCTTGTTTCGAGGGGGATCCAGCGGAAGATCTTTTTGAGAATACGAAGTACGTTGAAGAAGGAGGATGAGACTGCGTTGACTTGTCTTGACATCGAGAGAGAGGAGTCTAGGATGAAGCCAAGGTTACGTGCATGGTCTGTGGGTGCGGGTGCTGTGCCCAGAGCGGAAGGCCACCAGGAGTCGTCCCAGGCAGAGGGGGAAGATCCTAGGATGAGCACCTCCGTTTTGTCTGAGTTGAGTTTTAGGCGGCTATGTTTCATCCATTCGGCTACTTCTTTCATGCCCTCGTGGAGATTGGTTTTGGCAGTGTTAGGGTCTTTGGTGAGGGAAAGGATTAACTGGGTGTCGTCGGCGTAAGAGATGATGTTAAGGTTGTGTTGACGCGCGATGGGGACGAGTGGACTCATGTAAACGTTGAAGAGGGTGGGACTGAGTGAAGATCCTTGTGGTACGCCACAGATGATTTCAGTGGCCTCAGAGTTGAATGGGGGAAGTCGGACTCTTTGAGTTCTCCCTGCGAGGAATGAGGTGATCCAGTCCAAGGCTTTTCCTTGTATTCCGATGTTGCTGAGGCGCTGTATAAGGGTGCTGTGGTAGACTGTGTCGAAAGCGGCGGAGAGGTCGAGTAGAATGAGGGCCACTGTTTCACCGTTGTCCAGTAGAGTTCGGATGTCGTCAGTCGCTGCAATGAGGGCGGTTTCGGTGCTGTGTTTGGCTCGAAACCCGGATTGAGATGGATCGAGGGAGTTGTTGGATTCAAGGAAGGCGGCGAGCTGGATGTTGACGGCTTTCTCGATGACTTTGGCCGGGAATGGGAGGAGGGATATGGGGAGGTAGTTTTTAAGTTCAGAGGGGTCTGCTGTGGGTTTCTTCAGAAGGGCGCTGAGTTCGGCGTGTTTCCAGCTTTCTGGAAAGGTGGCAGAGTTGAACGAGCAGTTGATGACATCACGGAGATGGGGTGCGATGATGGAGTCCGCTTTGTTGAAGATGTGGTGGGGGCAGGGGTCAGTTGGCGAGCCAGAGTGGATGGAGTTCATCAGGCGGATGGTGTCTTCAGTGGTGATTGGGTTCCAGGCGTTGAGGTTATTAGTTGGCGGAGTAGGATTTGAGGGAGGTGGGGAGGGTTGAAAGCTGGGAGTATCCTCGAAGCTGTTGTGGATGTTGGCAATTTTATTGTAGAAGAAGGAGGATAACGCATCGCAGAGGTCTTGGGAGGGAGTGATGTCGTTAGATGCTGCGGTGGGGTTGGTGAATTCTTTGACGATGTTGAAAAGTTCCTTGCTGTTGTGAGTGTTGTTGTCGAGACGATCCTTGAATGCTGATTTCTTGGCGGATCGAATCAGTTGGTGGTGTTTGCGGGTGGCTGCCTTGAGGGTGGACATGTTGTCGGTGGTTGGGTTTTTTCTCCATGTTTTCTCCAGGGTGCGGCATAGCTTCTTGGATTTGTTAAGGTCATCATTGAACCAGGGAGCCTTTTTTCTGGCTGATTTGATCTGGTGTTTTTTCAGGGGTGCTAATTCGTCAGCACTGTGGGTGATCCATTGCTTGAGATTGGTGGCCGCTTGGTTTGGGTCCAATGAGAGGGTGGGAGGGTTTTGGTTGAGTGATGTGAGGAGTTGGTCGGGGGTGATTTGGTTCCAGTTTCTCCGAGGAATAGGTTGTGGGCGGTTGTGGGTCAGGGTGGTTTTGTAGCTGAAGTGAACACAGCTATGGTCCTTCCAGTGGAGAGCTGTGGTGCAATCGAAGGAGATGTGCTTGCTGGAGGTGAAGATAGGGTCGAGCGGGTGTCCGACTACATGGGTGGGGGTGTCAACAAGTTGTTTGAGTCCGAGATTGGCCAGGTTGTCCAGAAGGGTGGTGGTGTTGCTGTCATGTTTGTTTTCAAGGTGGTAGTTGAAGTCTCCTAGAAGAATGTAGTTCTCGGAGGCGAGGGCATGTGGGCAGACGAAGTCGGTGATGTCATCGCTAAATTGACTGCGGGTACCTGGAGGCCTGTAGATGAGGGTGCCTCTAAGTGTGGTCCTAGGGTCGGTGTGGATCTGAAAGTGGAGATGTTCGGCGGTTGCAAGATTATCATCGGAGCTGGTCGTGATTTTGATGGTGTTCTTATGGATGATGGCGATGCCTCCTCCTGTTTGATTGGTGCGGTCTTTACGGGTAATCTTGTAAGCGTCCGGTATGGCTATGGCGATGTCGGGTGCTGATGATGTGTTCATCCATGTTTCTGTAAGGAAGGCAATGTCCTGTGACGCAGTGTGGAGTAGGTCTACTCTTGATACCCTTCTCACATTAAGAGACTATCCCAATGGTGGGGTAGCATTACTGTCCAAGGGGCAGCTGGCGCAACACAATCGGCACATGTTAGAGATGAGAGTTGGCATCAGACAAATAGCAACAGAGGCAAATTTAAATGAAGCAAGGATTGCTAGGCAGGTCCAGCGCAGGGACCAACAACGCTTAACAACACGGCTGGACCAATTTGCAATGGCTGTGAGCCGCCAATCCACAGCCATATCCATGCTTTGTAGAAGAACAGTGAGCATGCAACATGAAATGGCACACTGCTGTCACGATGTTGCCAAGAGCCTAGTGCAGGTAACCCATTCACTTGATCAGCTACGTGCTGCTGTAACTGGGGGGATTGTTACGCCAGGTAGCATAGACACTGATGGCCAATCCAGCAGAAGCACACCTACTCCACCGATACCAGCAGAAAGGCGTAGGAGTGGCCGTCAGAGCAGAGGTGTGGACAACAACACCGAAAATACAGAACAGGCTGACGGTGGTGCATCAGGGTGTTCACGCCGTAGGTGAAGGAGCAGAATGGACAATGGTATGTTGTGAAGCAACACATCTCATGAGGACTTACGTTAATGATATTTGGGTACTGTGTGGACATGAACACATGCACATTTCTGACTTACAGTCACACTGTGTGACATTGCATATCCTGCATTTAAGGAATTTAATTTTTTTTTTTGAACAACAACATTGGTCATTGTGGTTTATTGTCTTACCTAGAAGTAGTTCTGTGTGATGTCATCAAGTCGCATGCGCCCAGCAGCTGCCCCAGCTCCTCCTGCACGTCTGCGTTTGGGGGCTGGTTCCTCCTCATCGGATGTGTCGGAGTCAGTCAGATCCACTGGGGTGCCCTTCTTAATGGCAATATTGTGTAGCATAGCGCAGGCCACCACTATCTTGCAACATGTCTCCGGACTGTACTGTAGAGTGCCTCCAATCTTGTGGAGGCAGCGGAAACGGCTTTTCAGGATTCCAAAGGTTCTCTCTATGGTGGCTCTTGTGGCTCTGTGGGCAGTGTTGTATTTCCGCTCAGCAGCTGTGGTTGGATTCAGGTAGGGTGTGAGTATATAGTCATGCACAGCATATGCACTGTCTCCTGCATGGAAGAAGAATGGTGAGGGTTGGTGAGATGTTGAAAGTTGGAACATTTCATACTACTGCTTGTGTGTGCCATGAAATTACCTAGCAGGTATCCCTGTCCAAAATCGCCATTTGTAAGTCCACGATGTAAAGCACAGTGTCTAAAAATGAAGGAATCATGAGTGCTCCCTGGAAATTTAGATACGATATCGGTGATGAGATTTTTTGCATTGCAGACTGCCTGGATGTTAATTGAATGGTATGATTTTCTCTTTCTAAAAACATATTCATTGTGTGATGGGGGGACAGTGCAACATGTTTTCCATCTACACAGCCAATCACATGGGGAAATTGGGCAATTTGATAAAAATCCTGTTTGGTTTGGTCGAGTTCCTGCTGTGTGTTTGGAAATTTGATGTGGGTATGCATCCTCTGCATCATAGCATTGAGAAAAGCATGGAAGAAACATGAAAGTGCACTCTGGGACACCCCTCCCACTGTGGCAATTACCCCCTGGAAACTCCTTGACGCTTGGAGGTGCAGTGAGCACAATACCTGTATGTGTGTGGGAATGGTGTGGGCCCTGGATGTGGGGTGCTCAAGCATGGGTGTCAACTCCTCTATCAGCTCCAGGAGACTTTCTGGATGCAGCCTGTAGTGCACATGGATGTCCTCCTCAGTGCGTTGGAAGAGGGTGACGTGTGTCCTGTAGATCCTCTCCTGGCGTCTTCTTCTCTCTTCAACCTGTTGGATGCGCAGCCTCCTGGCTATAACATAAAGCCCAGCCATTGTGAGCAGCCACAGAGGAATTATGGGCCACTTTATATAGGTTGCACCTGATTACCACCGGGTCAGAGTTGGTGGTAATTGAGAAGTGCAAAATTGCGATTTTCGTAAATCCGCAATTTGCGATTTTTTCCTACATTGGAAATTGCGAATTCGAATACTGATACGCAGATTGTGGATTTGCAAATTTATTTGCAGAACCCATTTCTCGCAAAATTGCTAATCTCAAATTTTGTGATTAGCAATTTTGCATGGAACGTTTCTTACCTACATAGCATCACACACTTTTGCATTCGCAAACACCAGTAATTTTGCAAATTACGGCGTTTCCGAATCGCAAAAGCCTACCTACATATGCCCCCAAGTCCCTTGGACTCCCTCTGACATGATAGCATTGAGAATCAATAAAGACTATGGAACCCTGGGGCATATTATCAAGCACGGCGTTAAATGATCTCCTCTTTAGCGGCAGAAAACCGCTGCTAAAGCGGCAATAATGGGCTTGATAATATGTCTTAGAGAATTCCAATAGAAGCCCAAGTTCACACCAGAACATGGGCTTCTATTGGAATTCTCAAGGGCATATTATCAAGCCCATTATCGCCACTTTAGAAGCAGTTTTCTGCCGCAAAAGCAGCAATAATTTTAACTCTGTTTCTTGATAATATGCCCCCCTGTTCCGTGAAGAACTGTAGTGTGTTCAAAAGTGTACGCACTGAACTAGTCGGATGCAAGTCAATTGTTGCAATTGGTGATACCAAGTGAAGTGAGACATTATTTTGTATAAAAGTCAATGGGGCATATTACCAAGCAATAGCGATAATTATCGCTATTGCTTGGTTAGAGACAAAAATTTACTGCAGCGCTGCAGCGATTTTTACCGCAAATAAACCTTGGTATTACCAAGGTTTAACGCAAATGCGGTAAAAATCGCCGCAAAGCATGAATATCGCTGAAAAGTCAGCGATATTCATGCATTAACGAGCTAATGCTCTTAGCCATGTTATCCACCTCCCATTGGATAACATGGCTAAGAACTGCTCAGGGCAGGTGTTAGCTTTTGGAGATATTCCCGTCTAGCGCGAAAATCTCCAAAAGTTGGTAATAGGAGATAGCGATGTTAGCGACTGTTTTCAGTCTCTAACATCTTGGCACGCCCACTTTGCATCTCATTAGTGATAAATATCACTGACATGCAAAGTGGGGCCCAAGATGGTCGCTATCTCCTACTAGCTGTCGCTAACTGGTGTTAGCGGCAGCTAGGTAATAGGGAGATAATTTTATCTCCGCTTTCTTGGCTTATAGTGTCCGAGGCAGGATCCCAGAAACAATCGAGAGTTAAATGCAGCACAGTACGCAGTTGTGGTGTGTGCCGTGTGGAACAGATTGTACTGAGATTTCGAATTGGAAGTAAGGTAGGGCGCATAGCCCGCAGGTTTTTTAGACCGGCTGAAGGACGTGTTTGAGAGGTACTCATTGCTCGTCCAATGGGGATGGCTCAGTGGGCAGTAGGTGCGACGTTTGGGCTGGGGTTGTCACTGAATGTTAGAAGTCAGTTGATGATGATATGTATTAGTTGGTAAACGAAGAGACTAGACGAATTGTTGACTGTCGCAAACCATCGTGTGGCTTTGCAGGAGAGAAAGAGAATGTTGAGTCCAAATTAATGTCTTTGAAGTTGCAGAATATTCAGCAAAATGTGAAGGGCGAAGGGTGGGAACTTCTTCCAAGGGGGGAGAATAGGAGGGTGTCAAGAGGCAGGGGTTACGCAGGGCGGGGAGGGGCAACTGAATGGGCATATGAGAAGCCCCAGGTAAGCGAGGTTCTGGTTTGGTCTGTGATCAGTTGGGGCACTGGAAACGAGACTGCCCTGCTGCTACTTCAAATGTACCCGGCCCTGCCAACCCGCCTGAATCTAACCAAGTTACGCAGAACTTCTCTGCAACTCTAAGACGTTCCAACCATGCCCTGAATACCACAAGCCAGTAGTTCAGAAAGCCCCTATGTTGATTGCTTGATAAATGGCAAAAAAAACATATGCCTTATTACCACTGGTTCTAGCCCAGAGGTCTCCAACCTTCACATTATTAAGATCTCCATATGTTCGATGAAAATCATCCCGAGCTACTGATAATGTCAGTGCCATACACTTAAGAAAAGATTATATTACTGGCCACTCTGTGGAAGCTTTTTTGTGATAAAAAACAATTTAGGAACATGAAAATATCATATCGGACCTGAAGAGCATACACAGAAATGACATGCATGTACCTTTCATTTACAAAAATATATATATTTTTTATTATTTTTCCGGATATTTAATAAATTAATCATATTCGCATATAAAATAGCAATAACTCCAGTGTCAATTATTGCAAAATGATTTACAAGAATAGTTGTTTAAATTATTCCATTCCACAGGATACAATATTTTGTTTCTATTCTAGGGTTCATCAAACATTCACTGAATCAATTATTAAGTGCAAAATGCTACTTAAAATCAGAACAACAAGATAGTTTAAGGCATGGCTTTTCTATACAACAATTCCTACACGCGTTTCGGCTGAAGCCTTCATCAGGATACCATGTACATCTATAATTTGAAAACCTTGAAGTCTCATGTTGAGTTCTTGGGGTTCCTGATTACAGGGAACAGTAATATTATTTCAGTTCTGGAGGGGCTCGGATGGATCAGACGTTTGTATGCATTAATCACTTTTTCAAAGATTTGAGGTCGTCTGCTTATTTTATCTGCTACCTCTGTCTCTATCTGAGTAATCGAGATCAGAGCCTCACTGGACAGGTAGCTTGTGGGCAGATCTTGTGTGCAATTTACGCTGTTGTATTCACTGTTATCAGCGACGCTATGTTTACAATGGGGATTGCTAGTATCTCCAGGTACGATCAACGGGTTCCGGTCGCCATTCAACCGAGGTTTCAGCACTCCTGTTTTGCATCTCCAATCCCTGAACCGTTAATGGGAACAGAGTTTAGTGACCCATGGCGCCCAGTCGGTGAGACGCCCGCAGTTCAGGATCCCAGACAACGCCGGACCAACCCGTCAAACAGAAATCACAGAAATCAAAGGCACACCGCATGAAAGGGATGAGGGGCAGCAAAATCAGAGCTGCAGGGGCAACTCTCCCAAAATGCAGCACACACACACAACATGCAGAGCACATCAACATTGACAACAATGTGGTACAAACCGCAACATATTCACAGCAGAACAGAGGACACAGCTGGTGCCGTTTGTGTGTAGTAACTGGCCATTCACATTTGGCATAGCAGGGAAATGTGAGTTGGTAATGTACAAGTACAAACACACATCCGTGATGTAGTATCAAATGTCCACTGTCCAGCATCACATAGGCAGCTCCTCCCAAACAGTCACAATGTACATTGTCATGCAGACTGTATGTAAACATGTACAATGCGTCAACATACATGTGAACACAATGTTAAACTGCATCTACCCTTCACATTGCAGAGGGAAAACCAACCCCTCCTGGAGACCAGACTGAACCTCTCTTCACTGATGACGAAGAGGACCACTACACCTTCGACACCGACGCCCTCCAAGAGTTCATTGACAGCTACGTCAACCCGCCTCCAGGAGCAGGGCAGCCCAGGTGCATCGAGGAGACCCCAACCCCTCCACAGACCACACAGCAGGCAGCCCCCACCACCACGGCTGCCTCCCAGGACCCCACGAACAACAGATGTCCTTCCAACACCGTGTGTTGGGGTGCCAGGAGTAGTTGGCGGAACAGGTGCGTTGGGGTTCGACGACATAGCATCCAAACTGGATGCCATACGTGGGTGTCTATGTCCCATGAGGGACCACTCACAGTCCCTAACCAACCCCCACAGTCCGCTCCATGCCCTCCAACGATCCATGGCTGACATCGCTGGAGTCCTGACTCAGAGACAAGAACAACTGTCTAGTCAGAGTGGGTCCAGCGATGTCACCTGGGAGTTGGGACAAATGCGGAGGATCATGGAGAACATGGAGTAGATGCAAGCGGAAAGAGCGGCTGCCAATGGCTGAACACCAGCGAGAGGTAACTGGGTTCCTCAATGCCCTGCAGACCCTCCTCATGGCATTTCTGCTGCAAGGCCTGGCGCTGATGAATGCTGCTGCTACCCCTCCATCCCCATCTCCGCCCCCTGAAGTGTCAGTGCCACACAGTGATGCAGACAGAACAACACCACGAACATGTGAGGCACATGAAACAGCAGAGGACGAAGATGCAGATGATTCTGCTGCAGTGATAAGAAGGACGCAGAGCATTCATCTCCGCCATATAGTCGGTTTCTGATTGGTTCTGCCCTCTGCATCATCACCTTCCACTGTCCCTGATACACTCTGCGACACTCACCTTGGACCTCGACATGGACTGCCATATCCTGATTGATTACCAATGACACAGCTATCTGACTGCGGACTGAACTCCTCCTCTTCTGATCTACTTGTCATTCCCTGAAGGACTCTGGCTGGCCCTCCTCGGACCAACAATGTAAAGTGGGGTTTGCATGGCCCTGTACTGCTCCAGCTGCAACACTCCCCTGAATGTGCGTTAAACATTCAAATTCACACAGATGTGTCATGTCTATGATCATTCAAGTGTGGAAGTACGGATGAATGTAGGGTCAGTGATTCCCCCTCACATCCATGTTGCTCATGTTGTGGGACTTGAGTCACAGGGTGCAACATTACCGATTGAGGTCCGGGTGGCGCCGACATTACAACAGGGACACAAGCATTAGTTACTTCCTTGTCCAGCCTAGGACGGAACCACGCCCAGAGCCCCAGGGTCATTGTTCACACCCCCACGCTGGACTGGCCTACGCCAGGCCAGCCCACTCCGCTTACAGGGGGGACAACAATGCTACATGTCCCAGGTCTTCCCTGTAGTGATCTGCAGATCACAGGTCTAGTTGTCAGCATGCCACAGCCACTCCCTGAGGGCTGTTTACACCCACACCAGACCCATCCAGCACACGCCTCACAGGACATGTGACCCTGCCGATAAAAAGGGCCGGGTGCACGTGCTCAACACCATTTCCACTCTCTATCTGGGTGTATCCGTGTGGTTATGATTTATGCATGAGAGCCTAGGGTCCTACCACATCAGATTCCCCACTGCAGGAGGTGACATGATGGCATCCGCACCACGAGACTTAATCATAAAGGGTCCATGACTTGCGTTGCACAAAGGTGGTGGCACCGGAAACACTGCGGCCGGCACGGGCCTACCGCAACAGGAGGGTGACTTTCGGTGCACTGAGGTAGGGGCACCTTAAGTGCTGAGCAGCTGTGCAGCCTGTGGTGATGCGCCGCCCTGGCGGTCCGGACTGGTACGGATTTGTGTGAGCCCTGCTGGACCAAAGTGTAGGCCTGAGCCAGCGGGCAGCGGGGTCCTACTGCCACGTGGTCTTGCCTCGTGGTTCACAGAGTTAGTGACACCTAAAGTGCTGAGCGGGTGTGCAGCCTGTGATGATGCCGTGTGCACTGATATGATCTCTGCCATTGCGAAATCAAGACCCAGAATCACCTGTGTGACCTGGTGGACTGGGTTGCGGGCTGCATTATGTGGAGGGTCACATGGTCATGGGCCCCGGGCTTGGAGTTTGCACCGGCGGCATGTGATGTGCCCTCTTGGAGACACGCCGGTTGCAGAAGGTGAGCAGCTGGACGGCAGGAGGGGCTGCGGTGCAGCAGCCTGTATGTGCAGGGGCGGGCAAGCGAAGATGGCGTGTGCCGTTATATGAACTCTGCCATCCATAAATCTGTACTCTGTTTAAGATAAGGGACCTGGTGGACTGCAGTGTATACCGGCACGTGGTTGGAGACACACCAGTGGCAGCAGGTGAGCAGTGAGGCCTGGATCCGCAGTGTCGGCACTCTCTCTCCCTCTCTTCCTTTCACTGTCTCTCTCCCTCTCTCTCCCTCTCTTTCTCTCTCTTTCTCTCTCTCTCTCCGTCTCTTCCTTTCACTGTCTCTCTCCCTCTCTCTCCCTCTCTTTCTCCCTCTTTCTCTCTCTCTCTCCGTCTCTTCCTTTCACTGTCTCTCTCCCTCTCTCCCCCTCTCTTTATCTCTCACTCCCTCTCTTCCTTTCACTGTCTCTCTCCCTCTCTCTCCCTCTCTTTCTCTCTCTTTCTCTCTCTCTCTCCCTCTCTTCCTTTCACTGTCTCTCTCCCTCTTTCTCCCTCTCTTTCTCTCTCTCTCCCTCTCTTCCTTTCACTGTCTCTCTCCCTCTCTCTCCCTCTCTTTCTCTCTCTCTCCCTCTTTTCCTTTCACTGTCTCTCTCCCTCTCTCTCCCTCTCTTTCTCTCTCTTTCTCTCTCTCTCTCCCTCTCTTCCTTTCACTGTCTCTCTCCCTCTTTCTCCCTCTCTTTCTCTCTCTCTCCCGCTCTTCCTTTCACTGTCTCTCTCCCTCTCTTTCTCTCTCTTTCTCTCTCTCTCTCCCTCTCTTCCTTTCACTGTCTCTCTCCCTCTCTTTCTCTCTCTCTCTCTCTCTCTCCGTCTCTCTCCCTCTCTTTCTCTCTCTTTCTCTCTCTCTCTCCCTCTCTTCCTTTCACTCTCTCTCTCCCTCTCTTTCTCTCTCCCCCTCTCTCTCTCTCTCTCTCTCTCTCTCTCTCACTCTCTCTCACTCTCTTCCTCTCTCTTTCTCTCTCTCTTTATCTCTCTCTCTATCCTTTGACGAGCGCATGGCACACCTTCTTATCTTGGATTTTGTCTTGCAGGCTGTGACTTACAGATTGTGCAGAGAAGACCCGCCATGACTCTTCCAAATAGTTGTTTTGAGTTTAATTTGAATAAAATGATTTGTTTGGAAATTCAAAGATGATTGAATGATTCTCCTTTTTCGGACCACGCTTGAACGTTAATTGTTGTAATTGTTAATTGTGCAACATCTGGCAAATTGTTTTGTCCATGATTTCGTAAAGTTGATGTGTAAGGTATCTTTTTCCGGGAGGGGGGGGGTGGAGTGTGCCCGGGGTAGGGCCCGTAGGGGGGTGGGGGTTCTGGGGGTGGTGGTGGTGGGTGTTGTGGCCCTCTTGGGGCTCCGAGCTGCATGATCAGTGGCTCCATGGCATCTGTTGTTCTTCAGGTGTGGTTCTGGGCTGGGCTCCCTTTTATGGTGCAGGTTGTCGTCCGACTTTACACCAGGTAAGAGCAGGTTTTAAATCCCTGCTGCTAATGCGTCTTAGCGGCTGTTTTCTGATCTTATCGCCGATCTGGCTGGTCGTTGAGAATGTTGCGAAGTGGTGTTGTTGCGGCTTTTTGCACGGGAACGCCTACTCTACATATCATTAGCGTTAGTTGCTGGTGTCATCTGTGGAGATGTTTTTTGCGGCTGCGATTGCTGGAAAACTGGTGACATCAGCTGTTACCACTAGCTTGTGAATAGGGTGATACATTTATCACCACTTTGACTGCGATAAAGTGCCGCTAACTCGGCGATAAGTTCTTGAGATTATGCCCCTGTGTCTTTGTTACAGGTAGGAGCCTCTGAAGCTGAGAATCACTGTTGGATCAAAGAGAAGTTTACCAGAGATCCCGAAGGAGTGTGGAGCGACAGCCCAGGGTGGGCAGTTGTACCAAATGTCTACTCCCTAACGGCAGCGGCCCGTGAAGGTAAGAGCGATGGGGTGGTGGGGCCAGGTTGGGGGGTGGGGGGGATTCGACAGACGACCCCCAGGGAAAATTAAATAAATAATACATTTTTTGTCATTGTCGTCTGTCAAAATCCCCCCCCACCCCGCCCCACTGCTCTTACCTACACGGGCCGCAGCTGCTCCCTAACCTTGCACAATTGTGCAAAGAGCTTCTCATTTCGGTAGCGATGGCGCCTTTCTGTTCTTCTGTGGTCCATCATCACCACCAGCCCTGTGTGACCTGCCAGTCCCGTAATGCTGGGAAAGGGATGAAGGCCACCTGCTGCCCACCCCTCGTGCGTCTGCAGATGGACTGTAGCCGTATGCCCAGGTGTGCTTTACAGTCCTATGTACTTGTTATTGTCTGTATGTTTTTGGGGTAGTTGGAAGCTGAGCCCTGTGCAAGAGCAGATCCCAACAGAGTTGCAAGGCTCTTAGGAACGTAATGTTACCCTTGGGAGTCCTGAGTCACCCTCGAGTGACCGAATACAGTCCATTGTATTCATAGTGCAGGATCAGCAATCTCAGTGGAACAAAATCGATCAATCAGACATTTATATAGTGCTGCAAATCACCCGTGAGGGTCTCAAGGCGCTGGATAATGGTACCCTCAACAATAACAAATCTTCTGAGACCTAAGTGAAATTGCCTGATGCTCGGCTCTTAGATTTGTGGCGCATTAGACTATACCAGTGGCGGCTGGCGCAGGTAACACTGTGGGGTGGTAAGGTGGGGGCGGGGCTGGAGGGGGCATATTGGAGTGTGACATACGACTGGAAAGTGGAGAGTAAAGAAATAAATAAATAAAAGCTCTTACTTTGCGCTCGCAGCATCGCCGACTCGGGTCAAGGTCTTGGCGATGGAGATCCACTCCTCCCAGGGCAAGCGTGCTGCCCCTCCCGAGCTGCCTACCCACCACTGGTCTCTGCGTCGAGACCTGCCTCAAGTCCCAGGCATGGGCCCTCGACCAGAGCTGTTCCTGTTGTTGCTTTGGCACCTGCCAGTGGGCCACATCTCCAGTGACCCCCATCTGTATCTGCACTACCATAGCTGCACAATGTTGCACCAATTACCTCTCATCGTCACTACCTCCACCTGAGGGAAGCAGCCGTCTACTGGATCCTGGACATTCAATCCCCCTATGTGTCTGTCCTGCTGTCTTTGCAGCCACCTTCAGCCTCTGACCTTTCGTGGGAAGACGTCATTGCTGTGGAATGGGCAGTTGTTAAGAAATCCAAGTGTACTAAACCTATCCTTGAGCAGAGTCCCCACTCTGTGTATGTGAATATTCTTATGTATTGTATTGTATTGTAATTGCATTTATATAGCGCTTACTACACCTGACGAGGCGTCAATGCGCTTTTTTCGGTGAGTAGCGTGCTACTCTGGGACCCATAGAGGATTAGTGCTGAATTAGTATAGTGAAACATGCAAGTACATTTTAAGTGGTGGATAGGTTAGTCAGTTATTTGGATTCGGAAGGATAGCAGAAGGATGAAAGAGAAAAAAAGGTTTGTATTTATATAGCGCTTGTTAGCCCTGATGGGTGTTGAATCACTTTTCTGGCAAGTAGCACGCTACTCCAGAACCCATAAAGGATTAGTTCTGAATTAGAATGGTGAAATATGAAAGTAATTTGAGTGGTGGATATTAGTCATTTATTTGGAGTGAGAAGGATAGCGGAGGGATAGAAGGGGAAGAAAGGTTTGCATTCATATAGCACTTGTTACCCCTGATGGGTGTTGAAGAGCTTTTCTGCTGAGTAGCACGCCACTCCGGAACCCATAAAGGATTCGTGTTGAAAATGAGTATAGTGAAATATGAAGTAATTTGAGTGGTGGATATGTTATTCAGTTATTTGGATAGAGAAGGGTAGGCGGCGGGATAGAAGAGGAAAAGGGGTTTGTATTTATATAGGGCTTGTACCCCTGATGGGGTTTTGAAGCGCTTTTTTTGGCGAGTAGCACGCTACTCTGGAGCCCATAAGGAATGCTAGTGCTTGAGAAATATATTTTTTCCTGCTGGATCTACACTTACTTGCCTGTTGTTGTGGGCGAAAGTGTGCCTTTGTTCAGAGTATTTCTCTGCCAAAACAAAACCTGCCCTGGTCTGCTTTGTCATGGACACACAATGGGCCGGCAACCTCCCACAGTCTTTCCAAGGATTAGAAATGTATAACAATCCTCTTGGCCAACAGAGGCCCCATGTTACTCATCTTAACATGTCGGAACAGTGGTTGGTCTGTGAGGAGCACAAAGCAGACCAGCAGAGGGCCTTTGTGGGCCAGATTGACTGTGACTTTGTTGTGGAAACTTCACTTAGGCCTCCCACTGGTGTGGTGTTTCACAAATGTTACAAAAATAGCTGGTGCAACGTCACGCACCGGTCTCCGGCTGCACAGCCATGCAGACATCAGTCGCTCAGGTCAACAAGTAACCACTTTTATTCCAAATAATCCATGTTTATTCCATAACACTGAATTATTTTCAGATTCACAATAGGGGCGATGTGATTCCAAGCTTCAAATGCTAAAGGCATGCCCATCCAAGCTCCATCCAGTAGCATATAGAATTCAGAGTACAGCCTGGGTAACTATATGGAACTCTTCAGGGGTAACTAGAATGTAAAGATGAGACCATCAAAATCCTAGAAAATCTAAAGAAAGCAGTAACCTAAACAGTGGCATTAAATCATGTGAAGCGTGCAATCCATAACATGAGTGTACAACAGACATCCCCCACTGTGCCCAAACCCACCATGAAATAATCAATCAATCAATCATCGCATTTATATAGCGCTCTACTCACCCAGAGGGTCTCAAGGCGTTGCATATACGCATATATGTCTGTTTCACATCATGCAAATACGTGCATGATGTGAAACAGACATTTCACAAATCTTGACATGAAGAAGGTTATGCTCATTTCATCTGCTGATCGCAGGCTTACCCCTCGCCGGCCATAGGGGGCTGCGGTCTGCTACTCTGGATATGTCTTGATTTATTTATTTATTTAAAGAGTTTTATAAAGCGCTGGCTAGAACCAAAGGTATCAGAGCGCTTTACATAAGGTTCAACAATGTAACAAAAAATGATCAACTAATTACACATTACGTCACAAAATAAGCAATACATTAGGAGAGGAGAGAAAGGAGAGAAAAAAATAGTGGAGGGGGGAAGGGGAGGTGAGAAGAGGGAGGATGAGGGAAGAGACGACAGGAGAGACTAAAGGAAGTCTGTCTAAAGACCGACTGGGTAGGTGACGTCCAAGGAGGTAATCCACGGCCTGTCTCCTCTTTAGCTAAACCAGGTAACTCTATCAGGCATCAGACAAAATAGTTCGGTCTCAAGTGGCGAGGGAAAAAGTTCACAGAAAAACAGGGTATGGACTAAGGGCAAGGACAGGTGAGGGCAAAGGTCAGAAGCTGGAAAGAGTAAGAGCGGAAAGGGGTGAAGAGTAGGGGAAGGGAGAGGGGGGAGATACTGACTGTAATGACAGAGCCACCCGGCCCGTCAACACAAGCACGCACGCACACACACCCCGAGGGCTGGCCCACCCGAGGGTATAAATAGAGGGGCGCGAGACTGCACGGGGTCTTCGGCCCAAATTAGTAAACCGAGTCTGTGTGCGTTCTTTAAGTGTCTGTAGGCCCGAATTAGTGGCGTAGGTTATCCCTGTCCCCTGGTGACACATGACACCACACTGGCGATGAGGCGGGTCTGCCCCATGCCTCGCCCCCGCGGACGCACGTCGGCTTTTCAGCCTGGTGTCCGCGGTGCTCGTGCTCCGTGCGCTTGACCTGGTGCGGCGAAGACATCTTCGTGGGTGCCTTCCCCGCATACCGTCTGCACCCGTCCGGTGCTCGCTCCCGGAGAGACTGCTGCCCGTGGGTGCCCACCTCGCTTTCTGCCGTTGTTCCTGGACCGACACTGAGGTGAGGCCTCCGCGTGGTGTGGCAGTCGGAGGCATGCGCTCCATCTAACTGCGCTGCGCTGCCCCGCCTGCAGGAGTTGGGGCCCATGTGGAACGAGGTCCGCCACCCTCGGTTGGGTGTCTCCCTCCACAGGGACTGACTGCTGCTCCCGCAGCCCGGCCCCCACCTACGACGTGCCAGCCGGGCAGAGGCCGCTTAGCTACAGGCCTCATTTGCTACGCCGTCAGAGCGGTGCCGGAGAAAGAACAGAGGGCAAGTGCAAGTACAGGGGTGTTTCCTCCTCAACCCTCAGCTGAGTCAGATTTCGGGGGCATTTCACCTCGACAGATGCGTGGGCTCACCTGCATCGGTTCACTGCTACTGCCACGAGGTGCCAGGTGTGTGTCCACGCCCTTGCGCACTGTGCCCCTCCCAACCGCTGCTGTGGGCCAGCTCTCCTGCACCTGCCCGGGGATAAGGAAGATTAGTACGGCTACAGCTCTTGCGCATGAGGGGTCCCCGCACCGGCGCACAACTTCCCACACCCAGGGAGATGAATAACCCTGCCACCACTGGGGGCGCTGCCCCTCCCACCATGCCAGCTCCTCTGCCGGCAGCTCCCCATGGCCACGCAGCTCAGTAAGTCACCGTTTTAGGCCCCTGCTCCTGTCCATGTCGCGGCCCACGTGCCGACCACCCCTGGCCACGGAATTGCTGCTCCTCTGACCCGTCCACTGCAGCGGCAAGATGGCGCTCCTGGATTGTTCGCCTCGACCACTATTTCATCGGCGTCATGGAGACAGACAGGAAAGTAAAAAGGTCCCTCCTCATGTGCTACGGCGGAGCTGAAGTCTATGACCTATTTGAGACGCTACCCGACAGAGGCAATGATGATGACTACGCTGGAGCGGTGACTGCTCTAAATCGCTACTTTGATCCACAAATCAACCCGGACTATGAGTGGTTCAAACTGCTTCAGGCGCGGCAAGGAGAAACGGAGAGCGTTGACGCATACTATGCCCACCTACGGAAGCTTGCCACCTCATGTAAACAACCAGATCAGAGGCTAGAAATTCGGGCCCAACTCATCCAAGGCTGCAGGTCCGTCAACCTCCGGCGTCACATACTCCGGCAGCCCCACATTTCCCTCGACAACATACTAGTGCTCGCAAGGTCTCATGAACTGTCCAATGCGCAAGCGGACGAGATGGAGGCGGCCCTGAATCGTCCTGGAGCAGCGGCTCGTGCACTTATGATCAAGGAAGAGAGAGTTGACGTAGTCCGCAGGCGGCCTCAACTGTCGAGAGGAGGCACAAAGGCCTCGCAGACCCCCATGTGCGGCAACTGCGGCATGGACAATCCGACAGGAGGGAGGTGCTCACGAAGGGGAAGACGTGCTCACAGTGCGGCAAACTTAACCACTTTGCAAAGGTGTGCCGAAGCAGCGGAGGGCGGCGCAATAACCCTGGTGCACGTGGGTTCACACAAGGAGTGCACCAGCTGACACTTGAAGACCCAGGACCCGGCAGTGACACGGCGCGTTCAGCTTTCAACTTAGAAGACGACGGCCACCGATGTGCGACATCACCGTCGCAGGGTCCCCGGTACATGCCCTGATCAACACTGAGGCCTCAGTCAATGAAATAGACAGTACAACAAGTTGTCACCCCGCCCCCCCCCCCCCTTCGGCCATCCAGAGCCAAGATCTACACATATGATAGTGACAAACCCCTCCCTCTGCGAGGAGTCATGGAGGTGGAGATCGCCAGCAACGGCCAGGCCATGATGACACAATTCCACGTGAAGGAAAGAAGGGGACTCTCCTCAGCTGTCATGCAGCGGAAGATCTCCAACTGGTGTTCTTCGCGAACCAGGTACACGAACTACATGCAGAGGAAATGCTAAAGGATTTCCCCAGGCTCTTCCAGGGTCTAGGCTGCCTCAAGGGAAAAACCTTCAAGCTACATGTGGACCACACAGTCAGGCCAAAAGCATTGAGGCACTGGAGGGTGCCGTTCCACCTGCGGCTGCAGATAGTGGAGGATCTCCGAAAGCTGGCAGAATTGGGGGCCATCGAAATGGTGTTGGGACCGACACCATGGGTATCACCCCTCGTGGTCGCCCCGAAACCGAAGCAGCTGGGCGCCATTCAACTGTGCGTTGACATGCGCCTACCAAACAAGGCAGTGAAACGCGAAAGCCATCTTACTCCCACGATTGATGACATTGTTGCAGATCTAAATTGGGCCCGATGGTTCACGAAACTAGATCTAATTGCGGGATAACACCAACTGGAGCTCCACCCAGACAGTCGAAACATCACCACGTTTTCTACACACGTCGGTCTGCGCCGATACAAGAGTCTAAGCTTCGAGGTCGCTTCAGCAGCAGAAGTTTTTCAAAACACTATAAAGGAAACCCTCTCAGGGTTATCGGGCATAATCAACTTGAGTGATGACATTTGTGTCTTCTCCAAGACCCTCGAAGATCACCACGTCCATCTCAGGGCCACTCTACAGCACCTGGCAGATCATGGCCTCACCCTGCACCGGGCCAAGTGCTCTTTTTACCAAGAATCCTTAGGCGGAAAATCTGTTCCGCTCGCGGATTTTGCGGATTTTCGGGAAATCCGCAATCCGCGAGATTCGCGAATCTCCCGCAAAATCCGCAAATCCGCGAGCAGCGGATTTTGCTCGCACTGCTCGCACTGTTCGCGTGAGTTCGCGTGAGTTCGCGCCCCGCGAATAAGTGCAAAATTGCAGAAATACGATCTTAGCAAAACTGAAAGTAACTACTTACCAGGTTCAAAAGTTCAGGCTCATCATTAGTAGCCATTTCCTGTAGTGCTTCCTGAGGGGCCCCTCCAGAGTTCAGTTGCCAGTTGAAACTATTATGTGACCCTGCTCTGAACCTCAGAATAGTTACACATATGCCACAAAGGTCCTGAATTACAGCTAAGGGAGACAAGCAGGAGCCAGGCTGGAAGTTAAAATCCATTAATCAGCCCCTAATTCATTATTGTCAGTTGGGGCAGGGCAGGTGTTGTAACTAATTTTGCAACAATGAAAGCACTTAGCAAGTGCAAAAGATCACTAATCAGGGCGCACTAAGGAAGCAGGTGCCAGCTAAAAAAATATTCTGTGACACATTAATCAGCCCCAAATTAATTCAGGTCACTTGAGGCAGGGAAGGTGTGCTTTGCTTTGCCGAAAATAATGTACACTGGACAACCAGAGGGTGTGGTGATGAAACAGAGGGTGGCATGGGTGGGCCAGAGGGTGGCATGAGTAGTCAGAGAGTGGCAGTGGTGACAGAGAGTGGCAGTGATGAAGAAGAGTGTCCCAAACAGGCTGGACACGTAGAAACAACAAGTTCGCGAAACTTGCGACCCGACAGGTAAGTTCGCAATTTGCGAAAGTGTACAAAACCCTCGCGAACTGGCAGAAACACGGGCGAACACAAAAAAAAAAAAATCCGCAAATTCGCGGGAATTTGCGGATTTTGCGGATTGCGAATCCGCAAATCCGCAAAATTCGCGAACGCGAGATCCGCAAAATTCGCTCATGCTTAGAATCCATAGACTTCTTTGGTTACATCTTTTCAAGAGACGGGCTCCGCGTTGACCCAAAGAAAGCAGAAGCCATCCGTTCAGCACCAAGAACAACTGCGACGGAGGTCCGAAGTTTTTTGGGGATGGCCACATACTGTGACCGATTTATCCCCAATCTCGCATCCCTCTCCGAGCCCCTCAGGATCCTGACCAAGGCGGGACAAGAATGGGTGTGGTCGGCGAAGGAAGATGAGACGTTTAGGGTGGTCAAGAATGTCCTCATAGACGACAAGGTAATGGCGTACTTTCGCCCAAACAGACGCACAGAGGTCATCGTCGATGCGAGCCCCGTAGGACTCGGAGCAATCCTCATGCAGGAGACGGAGTCCAAGGTGCCCACTGCGTACGCCAGTAGGGCGTTGACTGCCACGGAAATGCGCTATGCACAGATTGAACGCGAAGCATTGTCAATAAAATGGGCATGTCAGCACTTTCACTTATACCTGTATGGCCATGAGTTCCGGGTAATCACGGACCACAAGCCACTCCCCGAATTGAAAGGTGGGCCGTACAGCTACAGGCCTATCGCTTCGAAGTACTCTTCCGACCAGGAGCAGACAGCCCGGCTGATTTTCTGTCGTGCCAACCGAATGCAATCCATCCTGCTCCCGCGCAAGATGAGATCAAGGAGGTCAAAGAGTTTGTGCAAATGGTATCGCAGGAGGCATGCCCTGTCGCCCTCACGCTGGAGGACATCGGAAAAGCCACCGAGTTGGATGAATGTCTGAGCAAGGTCAAGACCACGTTGGCTAACCGGTGCTGGAAACACTTCCTGGACGGCGTCAGTTCTCTCACAACAGTGGAACAAACCTTTAGATAGCATGTCTGGCGAGCTCGAAGCGAACTCAGCGAAGGCCCTCACGGTGTGATGCTACGAGGCGCGTCGCTCGTGATCCCAACGAGCCTGCAGAAGGATGTAGTTCGGGTGGAGCATCAAGGCCACCAAGGGGGGTCCAAAACCAAAGCCAGACTATGAAGCAAAGTGTGGTTCCCCGGGATGGACGTCATTGTAGAGGAGGAGGTACGCAACTGTCACTCGTGCGCCATCACAAGCAATGATCTAGTGCCACACCAGGTAATCACGGAGGAACCTTGCCTGGAGCCCTGGTCCAAGTTGAGTATTGACTTCAGGTTGTTCCCGGCGGCAGGAACACCCTTGTGCTTATAGACTCACACTCACGATTCCCGGTAGTAGAGATAGTACCCTTCACAGTGTTCTCACACGTTAAACTGGCACTTGATTGGACATTCGCAATGATGGGCCTGCCCGAGGAGATCCGATCAGACAATGGGCCACCCTTCCAAGGCAAGGATCCCAACCTATCTGGTTTCCAGGGGTGTCAGACACAGGAAGATTACCCCGCAGTGGCCGCAGGTAAATGGAGAGGTTGAGCGGTTCATGCGCACGCTGAATCATACCCTTAGAATTGGGGTGGATAAAGTAGAAGAGGCGGAGGAGTCTCTCTCTCAGTTCCTCAGTGCATACCGCCAAACACCCCATTGCACCACACGGTGTGCCCCGGCACATCTCCTGTTCCCGAAAATCCCCAAGGACTGTGTGCCGGCTGGTCCATCCTGGAGTCCCCTAGAACTCGTCCAAAACGCCACACAGAACAGAAGACAACTCACAAATGACAGAGCTAGCCAAGCTCGAAGAGCTCGACCCATGTCCATCGTGGTCGGAGATAGAGTAATACTCAAGGACCGACACCCAAACTGGAAATACCGCACCACGTACGAGCTGGAGGTATGGGAAGTGGTCAACGTTCTTGGAACCATGGTCTCGGTGGCACGAGGCACCCGAGTGGTCACGCGGAACATGTTGTGGTTCAAGAGAGTGGGAAACTGCAGAACAACATACTGGAGAGACCGAGCACGGAGAAGAACCTATGTTCGCAGAGACCTCCTAAGGCCAAAGTGGAGAAGTGGTGACACAACCTAGAACCAAATCCGAAAGAACAACTGACCAGGAGATCGCCGCGGCAAGCCCCAGTGTCCCTACGGAACATCCCGAGGAGCCAGAGACCAGTGAGAATCCAAGAAGCCGGAGATACAGTCTACGGCCAAACCCGACTCCCAGTCAGAAACTAAAAGATTATGCCTGGCACCTGATCAAGATATGAGGATCACCCTAGGTGGGACTATGTGTCCGTAAGATTGGAGGGATGTAATGACGGAGCCACCCGGTCCGTCCACACATGTACGCAGGCTCACACACCCCGAGGGTGGGACCGCCTGAGGGTATAAATAAAGGAGCTCGAGACCGCACGGGGTCTTCGGCTCAGATTAGTAAACCGAGTCTGTGTGTGCTCTTTAAGTGTCTGTAGAGCCGAATCAGTGGCGTAGGTTATCCCTGTCCCCTGGTGACACATGACACCACACTGACTAAATCTGGTGGTAACAGATCCACAAGAAGTTCGGAAAACCTACTATTGAAGCCACACAGATTCAACAAGATGAAAACTTATAAACGTTCCTTCTCAGGGATGGCTCCTAGGATTTGGAACACACTACCCCCAGAAAACAGACTTATCACATCTACGGCATTCTTCAAAAAGGAAGTAAAAGCGATTCTCATGGACAAATTCACATGATCATTATCTAAGGAAACTATGAGTTCATGTGTACCTCTACCGGCATTGCTTTTATCTCACTGGTTCAAACACACAGTTGCTTTCTTGTTCTGCACCTTTTTGTTTTGATTTACTCTACACAATATGTTATTTATACCTGATCTACCCGTTTTTAGTTTTGATTTACTTTCCACATTATGCTATGTATACTTGTTTCTATTTTGTTGTATAATTGTTCTTCACTGATTGTAAAGCGCTCTGATATCCGCAAGGGTCTTGATCGCGCTCTAGAAAACTTTCAAAATCAAAGAAAATCAAAAAAATCTCCCCTTTAGCTCGCAAGGTAGCTCCACCGGGCATCAGTCTCAGCTGTCGAGAGAAGTTTGCAGGGTAAAGGTCCTGGTGGGTGGGCGGGGAAGTCAGGCAGGGGGTACGAGTCATTGCAAGTTCGGATTCAGTCAGTCCCTATGAATCTCTATGGCCTGGCCTGAAGTGAAGTGTTAGGGTGGCCATCTTAAGATCTGGTCGAATACGCAGGGGCATTTGTAGTAACTGAAAATGAAAAAAAAACAAGTCTTTAATGTGGTATCCCCGCCGATCCTCCAGTGGCATGAAGGGTTCGTGGGGGTACGTTACCCGCCAGAATTTCAGAACGGCAGATTTGAAGTCCGCCAGCACATCGTCCACGTCAACGAGCACGGTCCAGACGCAGAGTTATTTGCATCAGCCGCAGTCTTGGAGGCTATCGGGGGTGGTTCAGCAGGCTGCGTGGTCTGGGCGGGCGCACCCTCATCTGGGACTTGTTTCCCTGCCTCGGGTGTCTTGCTGTCCTTCGGCTGGACCGGGGATCCGTTTGGTGGGGCACCAGACGCTCCCTTGGACACCGTAACTTCATCTAGGCACTCATCCTCCTTATGCGTCGGAGGCCCCCTTGGCCCGGATGTACGGCATTACGATGCGTACTGTTTCAATGCGTGCCGTTACAACGCGGTTTTTTCAACGCAAGTCGTTACCACGACTTGCGTTGGAGGGGGTGCGGACTTCGAAATTTTTTAATTTACTATTCCAACACCAGCCTACGTACAGTAGGGAAGGTGTTGGATAGTAAAATAAAAAAAATTCCTTGTCCTGCAGCGCCCTCCAGCGCAAGTCATGGTAACGACTTGCGTTGAAAAGACCGCGTTGTAACGGCATGGCGGTGTAACAGCCGCGTTGTAAAGGCTGTTCACCCACTGGCCCGGTACTCTGGGCTGTCTGTGATGGATTTGCAGCCTTACTCTTTGACGGGGCACTAGACGCTCCTCTGGACCCCGCAACTTCATCTGTGCACTCATCCTTCTTCTGCGTGTCCGGGCACGGGCACTCCTCCTCCTTCTCTGGACAGGGGCCCTCCGCTTAACTGTCTTCTATGGTGTCCGTGCATGGCAGAGATTCGGTCATGTGCAGCCGCGTGTCGCTGTTGTTGTTCATGGCTGCTGTTTTGCTGTTTCCCTTGCCCTCTGAGGTGTTTACTCTCTCCAAAGGCGTTGGGAATGGTACAAGGTCTCGGAAACTAGCAGGCTTATCTCCAGTTTATTTCCCAACTATTGTGTAGGGTAGACCATCTGAATGATTAGACACTGGAAGATATTAACATGTTAAGATACTGGAAGAAGCAGCAAATGCCACCACCATTTCCCTAGGTTCGATAACAGATCAGTTAGATGCCCACAAGTCCATTATCCTGCAGAATAGAATGGCTTTAGACTAGCTTCTTGCAGCGGGGCTGGGGAGTGGTTTGTGCAATAGTAGGTACTCACCTCCCTAACACTCCACTTAGCATACACAAACAAATAAACAACTTTAAACATAGTGTGAAAAATTTACTCACGATTCAAAATAGTTTGGAAATTGGAATTTAACTTGAGTAGCATCTGGTCTTGGTTGTCCGGGATAGTCAGGAATTGGGGAACAAAGATTTCTGAAATTTTGATTGCAGTCATCCTGATCATAGTAACTTTATATGTGCTAATTAAATTATGTGCATCACTCAGGGTGCTTGCCTTGCTGAAAAGTGATGTCCCTGCATATCTATTTAGTACATTTGACAATGAGGATTAATGTGATGATAGAGAATAAACAACTCAAATCATACGCCTATTTGCTGTTCTGTTGTTGTTTGGATTTTGCATCTCAGTGAAAAATGGGTACTTTAGAAAGTGAATTCTCCTGCATATGTCTTTAATTGCTTTCATGTTTAATGTGCCTGTGCAAATGCCCTCGCATGTCATAACGTGTGCTGTTGTATTTTCGTAATCAATTGCAATTTTGTTTTTATAAATTCATGAAGTGTGTGATCGTGTGAGCACTATGCACAATCATTGAAATTAAAATATTATTTTCTTAAACAGCCTCTATGGCTGATGTCCCTCATTCTTTTTTGTTCGAACTACTCGTGTTAAATCATATGAAGTAATATTTTGAATAAAATGAAGCGAATTATTTACTTTTAAAATAACTGAATCCTGCTCCTAATTGACATGTATTGATCAGGTATCTTTTCACTAGGAACCATTGCTATGTTTTTTATTTTATTGCCCCTGGTTCCAGGTTTCACTCTATTGTCTTGTGTACTTGATTAGAAAAAGGCAAAGAATATCTTAAACAGTATGTAGATGAAAGTGTGGCTCATGGATTTGTTACACCATCACGGTATCAAGCTTCTTGCCCACTTTTGTTTTCAGTCAAGTTCAGGAGAGCAGGGAACATGTACGACAACAGAGCCCTTGATAGAATTACTATGTGCAAGGCAATGAGTTCTACTCTTCTAATATTGCGGCATTTTTCACTTTTGATTGCCTGTCTGTTGGCTCCCCTTTGTCTACACAGTCCAGTGACATGTCAACATTGGGTGAAACGTGCATCAAAACTGAATCTGAGAGTTCCAAGACAGTACCTGTACAACTTATGGCTCCTCCAGGGTTGTCATATTTCTCTGGCTCGGCTCAGGATCAGAGCCCGGGCTTTTTGTCACCCTGCTGTGCCAAGTTAATTACATTTCTCTCCAACAGCAGAAACACAGATCTCTCCACACAAAGGGAGCAATTAACAGTGCTTCACTCTGCTTCTGAGGAGGAAATGAAGGATGGAGCTGCATCCATCAATTAGCTGTCACCCTAAACCAGGGATGGGCCAGCCTAAGCCCACTGAACAAAGGAGGGAGCCCAGACCTCTGGAGCCAACACAAGAGGGGGCTCCGCTTTGAAGGTTTGTTGGGAGAACCCACTGGCAGTGATGTCAGTGAGATGCAGAGCTGAGGCCCCCACAGGAGATGTGACCAGTGACTCCGGGGTTACGCCATTTTGAACTGTCCCAGCATGCAGTGTAGGCAGCTTGAGACAGGGGCGGAGAGGTGATGTGGCACCTTAGAATTGGCCAGGGGCACCTGTCTTCTGGAACTTTCTGCCCCCACTTAAAAAGTCTTGCACAAAAGGGAGAGCTCTCCCTTGGGTGTGTTTTATGCTGGACAATGGGACTGAAGGGGGCAGCCATAGACAGCTGCAAGGAGAAGCTCCCTGGTGCCCACCTGGACTAGGGACTCTGACTGCAGGTGCCCCCCACCAGTGGGACTCTCCCCAGGTCCAGTGAAGCTGGTCCCCTTACACCCTCTTAGGTCTAGTTGGGGGTAGAACTGGGCTTCTATGCCAAGGAGGGGAGAAGCACCAGAGGAGAAAGAAGGGAAAGGCTGATGCAGGGAGCCAGTGGAACCAGCTCCCTGAAACCTTTGCCATCTTAGAAGCCAGGAGACCTAAGGAAATGTTCCAGATGGCTAGGGCTCCCCACCAAAATACAAAAGGACAAAGGGTTTGACCTTTGTTCCCCCCAGGGAGGACACAGTGCGTGTGGAACTCTTCTGCCAAGTATTTGAAAGCCCACGGGGCGGGCCAGTGCCCTGGCATCACTGCAAGAAACACTTTGAATTTTAAATCCTGGGAGGGAGCATACATGGGCCCCCCTCCCTAGACCTCAGGAGACCTTGGGATCACAACCCCCTGGCCAGTCTAACAATTTGGGAGGCCCGGGACTCCACTCTGGGCACCAGATGCCACAAAGGATGGGGAGTGCCGTTGCACTCCTCCAAGATGGGGTGACAGCAAGGTGGAACCCGGGATACCCAAATTAGTGCCCCCGAGAGAAGAAGAGACGATGGGCAAGTGGCGTCACACTCTCCTCTTCTGTGGTGGGCCTGACCCGCTCCCTGTCCCTGTGTCTGGGGCGAGCGGGTGGCTACCACCCACACCAGGTCCCTTCCCGCAGTCAGGAGAGAGATGCTGATTCCTGCAGCAGCGGGAGAGAGGCTGCTGTGTGAGAATGTGCTAATTGGGCAGACAGGGGTGGGTATCCTGGGCTGCCCCTGAAGGTTGGAGCATGTACGGGGGTCCTGGGTTGTACCTGTCAGGCCCAAGATTTAAAGAAAACAAGCATTTGCAATGAAATAGGTCTCGCAATTATGTGAGTTTAAGCTATTGGCATTGTAAATGACAATGCCTTTTATTTATGTTCTAAAAACGAAAACAAAAATAAAAGGCATTGTTATTTGCAATGTTAATAGCTCAAACTCGCCTTAATGCGAGACGTATTGCATTGCAAATGCTTGTTCATTTGGGCTTTAGGTCTTAATTTAGAAATAAAAAGTAACAAAACCCAATTTATTAATATTGTTTCAATTCATTGTTCTCACATTTTAATTTCGAAATTGCAAGCTAGATTTGTGACTTGATGCAGTGTGCAATATTGAACACTTCATTTTGCTTCCTCATGGCTGTTTCAGGGGCTTTACAAAGGTGTTGGTGGTGGGTAACAACACATGAGTGCGAGAAACAGCACAGTGACATAAGGATCGGGAGGAAAAGCACACGAGAGTGACAACAACAGATAGCCAGGGAACAGGTTAAAAGTACATGAGAAACAGATCACAGGGGTTGGGGGAGCACACGGGGAGAGAAGGAGAAAGATGAGAAGCTCCCTAAAAGCAGTCCCATATTTTTTTAACGCACCTTGACCGCTGGTTACATAGCAAAGAAACAGACAGGTTTTTACGCTATGCATGATACTATGTGACACAGAAAAAATCAGTTCACAAGCACATAGGCTGTGAGGGGGCAAACTAAGGTTCATTTTATTTTGGCTGCATAGTTAAAATATCTATCCACAGTTTCCTGGAGGTACTCTTGAGTTTGTTTTTGGGAGAGAGAGAACAAAACTTTGTTTAAACCTGGCTACCGCTGGTATGTTCCTAGGAACAGGTGTGTGAATATGGGAAAGGAGGAGCGACAAGCATTCTGATACCAGGTCTGGAGTCAGCCTGCCCCTTTAAGTATTTTTGCCTGAACTCAGGGGAGGGGACAACGTTGCATTTAGTAACAGAAGACAACAGTTTGGATGGGATCAGTGGTAGCGAGGGGCCGAGAGATAACGGGGGTTGTTTGAAAGGACACAGAGACCTGATACGTAGAAAGAGAGAGGAGCTGCAAAAAGAACAGAAACAAGTCAAATAAACTTATGGCTTGGAAGCGCCCAGCTGGCGCAGTGGCATGTCTCGGTGTTGCAGTTTGATTAGCTAGTAATGCTGATATTCTGAAACGCACGCCACACGCGTGCTTGTCACATTAAAAGAAAAACACACTGCTGGCACTGCAATCATGTGTTTGCTGGCCCGTAAGTGGTGCATGTGTGTGTACGTGCGCACACAGTCTGCTCTTTTTCATAGCACATACTCAGGCTTGTGGTGCGGCCCTGCGTGCTCCCGCAAGGTGGATGCCGCCACAAGCACGAGGGTGTGCTTCGAAAAAGAGCAGAACGGCGGCTAAAGGTCCTCCTATTCAGCGCATGCGGGCTGCATAGGCGAGACCTAAAAAGGAAAAGGACACATGGCATGGCGCAAGGCAGCACAACAAACAGGGCACTGGCCATAGCAGGCACCTGGTGGGCTGGAAAGGTGGAGGCTGGTTTTGGAGCAATGTGGGACAACTGTTAAAGGGGGGCGGTTTTGCAGCAGTTTTACTTCCCTCAAACAAGCCCTAAAAAACCTGCCCAAGCCGCAGATTGAAATTAGGAATTGTAGGAAGCCTTACAAACAAGCCATCAAACGAAGGAAAGAAGATGTTCGGACAGAGGGTTGGAGCAGCGAGCTCTCGCCTGTGCATGAAGGATGTGTCACAATTTTGGAAGGTGAATAATGCACCCTTCCTTTCAATTAGTCCCACTACCAGCATAGATGCACCATTCAAGAGCATCTCGGGATCAAGCATTTCACGAAACTGTATGACTCGAATGAAGCGGCACCCGCTGAGTATAATTTAATTTAATTTTGAAAGTTTAATATAGCGCGAGCATGACCACCGAGGATATCAGAGCGCTTTACAGATTATGCATCACTAAGGGTATAAGCAAACAAAACAGAAAAAACAAAGCGTCACAACGTCTAAGATTGACCAATAATCATGTGAGGGAAAAGCAAACACAACAGAATCAACACAGCAACAAAATCACATTCTAGAATTGTCCGACAAACCTGAGAGCCTGGTGGCGGGTCAAAGTCAAGTCTATGGGCCCAGAATCAGATGAAGGGGCCAGGCTAAGGCAGAAATTTCTTCATCAAGAGCCCTTTGACTTCTTTTTAGGTCGAGTACTTTATTACTCGAAACTATTGTGATGAAACCAACTCTTAAAACCAAGGGCTTTGGGAGACGGATAATGCACAGTGCATGTGCCCGTGCACGCGCTTTTCTCCCGAGCCTCAGCATCACACTTCAAAGGAATTCCTTCCGCTCCTTATCTCCTCAGGCACTTAGCGTCTACGTGTGTCTCCCAGGCTCCTCACAGTGCCATATGTCCTCAGGGCATCACACTTCTAACGTAAACGACCGTCTGCTCCTTGGAATGTTGGCATGGTTGCCCAGCGCTGCCTGATCTTCTTCAAAGGCAGCTTGTAACCCGAGCTGCCCTCTGCCTTTGCATTCTGAACTCTTTCTTGGATTTCACACACAGTCCATAGCGCTTCCTTCTACCTTTCACCTGGTACACACACACACCACCAGCCATCAGTGCACGCTTTCACCAGTCATACACACCACCGGCCGTCAGTGCACGCTTTCACCAGGCACACACACACACCACCTGCCATCAGTGCACGCTTTCACCAGGCATACACACCACCGGTCGTCTGTGCACACTCTCACCAGGCACAGACACCATCAGCCAGCAGTGCACGCATTCACCAGGCATACACACCATACCATCAGAGGCACACACACACCACCAGCCATCAGTGCATGCTTTCACCAGGCACACACACATCACCAGCCATCAGTGCACGCTTTCACCAGGCACACACACACACCACCAGACATCAGTGCACGCTTTCACCAGGCAAACACACACACCACTAGCCATCAGTGCACCCTTTCACCAGGCACACACACACCACCAGCCATCAGTGCACACTTTCACCAGGCACGCACGCTTTCACCAGGCACACACACCACCGGCCGTCAGTGCACGCTTTCACCAGGCACACATACACACCACCAGCCATCAGTGCACGCTTTCACCAGGTGCACACACACACACACCACCAGGGCACGCTTTCACCAGGCATACACACACACCACCAGCCATCAGTGCACACTTTCACCAGGCATACACACCACCGGCCGTCAGTGCACGCTTTCACCAGGCACACACACCACCGGCCGTCAGTGCAAGCTTTCACCAGGCACACACACACACACCACCAGCCATCAGTGCACGCTTTCACCAGGCATGCACACCACCGCCCGTCAGTGCACGCTTTCATCTGGCATGCACACACACGCCACCAGCCATCAGTGCACGATTTCACCAGGCATACACACCACCGGTCGTCTGTGCACACTCTCACCAGGCACAGACACCACCAGCCATCAGTGCATGCTTTCACCAGGCACACACACATCACCAGCCATCAATGCACGCTTTCACCAGGCACACACACACACACACCACCAGACATCAGTGCACGCTTTCACCAGGCATACACACACACCACCAGCCATCAGTGCACCCTTTCACCAGGCACACACACACCACCAGCCATCAGTGCACACTTTCACCAGGCACGCACGCTTTCACCAGGCACACACACCACCGGCCGTCAGTGCACGCTTTCACCAGGCACACATACACACCACCAGCCATCAGTGCACGCTTTCACCAGTTATACACACACACCACCAGCCATCAGTGCACGCTTTCACCAGGCGCACACACACACACACCACCAGTGCACGCTTTCACCAGGCATACACACACACCACCAGCCATCAGTGCACACTTTCACCAGGCATACACACCACCGGCCGTCAGTGCACGCTTTCACCAGGCACACACACCACCGGCCATCAGTGCAAGCTTTCACCAGGCACACACACACACCACCAGCCATCAGTGCACGCTTTCACCAGGCATGCACACCACCGCCCGTCAGTGCACGCTTTCATCTGGCACGCACACACATGCCACCAGCCATCAGTGCACGATTTCACCAGGCATACACACCACCGGCCGTCAGTGCACACTCTCACCAGGCACAGACACCATCAGCCATCAGTGCACACATTCACCAGGCATACACACCACCACCGTCAGTGCACGGTTTCACCAGGCACACACACAAACCACCATCCATCAGTGCACGCTTTCACCAGGCATACACACTACCAGCCATCAGTGCACGCTTTCACCAGGCATACACGCCACCGGCCGTCAGTGCACACTTTCACCAGGCACGCACGCTTTCACCAGGCACACACACCACCGGCCGTCAGTGCACGCTTTCACCAGGCACACATACACAACACCAGCCATCAGTGCACGCTTTCACCAGGCATACACACACACCACCAGCCATCAGTGCACGCTTTCACCAGGCGCACACACACACACACACACCACCAGTGCACGCTTTCACCAGGCATACACACACACCACCAGCCATCAGTGCACACTTTCACCAGGCATACACACCACCAGCCATCAGTGCACGCTTTCACCAGGCATACACACACACCACCAGCCATCAGTGCACGCTTTCACCAGGCGCACACACACACACACACCACCAGTGCACGCTTTCACCAGGCATACACACACACCACCAGCCATCAGTGCACACTTTCACCAGGCATACACACCACCGGCCGTCAGTGCACGCTTTCACCAGGCACACACACCACCGGCCGCCAGTGCAAGCTTTCACCAGGCACACACACACACACCACCAGCCATCAGTGCACGCTTTCACCAGGCATGCACACCACCGCCCGTCAGTGCACGCTTTCATCTGGCACGCACACACACGCCACCAGCCATCAGTGCACGATTTCACCAGGCATACACACCACCGGCCGTCAGTGCACACTCTCGCCAGGCACAGACACCATCAGCCATCAGTGCACACATTCACCAGGCATACACACCACCACCGTCAGTGCACGGTTTCACCAGGCACACACACAAACCACCAGCCATCAGTGCACGCTTTCACCAGGCATACACACTACCAGCCATCAGTGCACGCTTTCACCAGGCATACACACCACCGGCCGTCAGTGCACACTCTCAACAGGCACAGACACCATCAGTCATCAGTGCACGCTTTCACTGGGCACAAACACCACCAGCCATCAGTATACGCTTCCACCAGGCACACACACCACTAAATGGCAGTGCACGCTTTCACCAGGCACAGACACCACCAGCCGTCAGTGCACTCTTTCACCAGGCACACACACACACCACCAGCCATCAGTGCACACTTTCACCAGGCATACACACCACCGGCCGTCAGTGCACGCTTTCACCAGGCACACACACACCACCAGCCATCAGTGCACGCTTTCACCAGGCATACACACCACCGGCCGTCAGTGCACACTCTCACGAGGCACAGACACCATCAGTCATCCGGGCACGTTTTCACCGGGCACAAACACCACCAGCCGTCAGTGCACGCTTCCACCAGGCACACACCACCAAACGGCAGTGCACGCTTTCACCAGGCACACACCACCAGCTGTCAGCGCACGCTTTCACCAGAGACGCACACTACCAGCCATCAGGGCACGCTTCCACCAGGCACACACACCACCAGTAGGCAGGCGCACACACACACCATCAGCCATCATAGCATGCTTTCAACAGGCACACACACACACCACCAGTGCACGCTTTTACCAGGCATACACACCACCGGCCATCAATGCACACTTTCACCTGGCACAGACACCATCAGTCATCAGTGCACGCTTCCACCAGGCACACACAACCAGCCATCAGTGCACGCTTTCACAAGGCACACACACACACCGCCAGCCATCAGTGCACGCTTTCACCATGCATACACACCACCGGCCATCAGTGCACACTTTCACCAGGCACACACACACACACACACCACCAGCCATCAGTGCACGCTTTCACCAGGCATACACACCACCGGCCGTCAGTTCACGCTTTCACCAGGCACACGCACACACCACCAGCCATCAGTGCACGCTTTCACCAGGCATACACACCACCGGCCGTCAGTGCACACTCACCAGGGACAGACACCATCAATCATCAGTGCACGCTTTCACCAGGCACACACCACCAGCCGTCAGTGCACGCTTTCACCAGGCACACACACACACACCGCCAGCCATTAGGGCACGCTTTCACCAGGCATACACACCACCGGCCGTCAGTGCACGCTTTCACCAGGCACACACACACCACCAGTCATCAGTGCACGCTTTCACCGGGCACAAACACCACCAGCAGTCAGTGCACGCTTTCACCAGGCACAAACACCAGCAGCCGTCAGTGCACGATTCCTCCAGGCACACACCACCAGATATCAGTGCACGCTTTAAGCAGGCACACACACTACCAGCCGTCAGTGTGCCCTTTCACCAGGCACACACCACCAGCCATCAGTGCATGCTTCCACCAGGCACACACAGCACCAGCCGGCCAGGCACACACACAGCAACAGCCATCAGTGCATGCTTTCAAAAGGCACACACACACCACCAGCCATCAGTGCACGTTTTCACCAGGCATACACACCACCGGACGTCAGTGCACAGTTTCACTGGGCACAGACACCATCAGTCGTCAGGGCACGCTTACACCAGGCACACACCACCAGCTGTCAGTGCACGCTTTCACCAGGCACACACACACACACACACCGCCAGCCATCAGTGCATGCTTTCACCAGGCACACACACCACCAGCTGTCAGTGCACGCTTTCACCAGGCACACACACCACCAGCCTTCAGTGCACGCTTCCACCAGGCACACACACCACCAGCCGGCCAGGCCCACACACACCACCAGCCGTCAGTGCACGCTTTCACCAGGCACACACACCACCAGCCATCAGTGCACCATTTCTACAGGCACACACACCACCAGCAATCAGTGCACACATCAATTGTTAATGCATCCACAATTAACTATTGTAGCAATCGCAATATGGCACACTTTCCTTTTAAACATATTCATCTAAAGCGCAGCATGCCACAATTCCCTCACACTCAGCACCCTCACACACTCTGCAATGGAACATACACTCCAAATACCTCTCAGTGGCACATAATTGCACGCCACATAATTACACTGCACTCAATACAACATACTCTTCAAATACCACTCAGTGCCACATAATTTCACTCCACATAATTCCACTGCACTCAATGCAACATACATTCCAAATGCCACTCAGTGCCACATAATTACACGCCACATAATTACACTGCACTCAATGCAACATACTTTCCAAATACCACTCAGTACCACCTAATCACACACCACATATTTACACTGCACACAATGCAACATACACTCCAAATACCACTCAGTGCCCCATAATTACACACCACATAATTACACTCTACTGAATGCAACAGACACTCCACACAATACCACTCAGTGCTACATAATTATATGCTGCATAATTACACTGCACTCATGCAACATACACTCCAAACAATACCACTCAGTGCCACATAATTACACGCCACACAATTACACTCTACTGAATTCAACATGCACTCCCCACACAATACCACTCTGTGCCACATAATTATATGCTTCATAATTACACTGCGCTCACCGCAACATACACTCTAAATACCACTCAGTGCCACATAATTACACGCTACATAATTACACTGCACTCAATGCAACATACTTTCCAAATACCACTCAGTACCACCTAATTACACACCACATATTTACACTGCACACAATGCAACATACACTCCAAATACCACTCAGTGCCCCATAATTACACACCACATAATTACACTCTACTGAATGCAACAGACACTCCACACAATACCACTCAGTGCTACATAATTATATGCTGCATAATTACACTGCACTCATGCAACATACACTCCAAATAATACCACACAGTGCCACATAATTACACGTCACACAATTACACTCTACTGAATACAACATGCACTCCCCACACAATACCACTCTGTGCCACATAATTATATGCTTCATAATTACACTGCACTCACCGCAACATACACTCTAAATACCACTCAGTGCCACATAATTACACGCCACATAATTACACTGCACTCAATGCAACATACTTTCCAAATACCACTCAGTGCCACATAATTACACACCATATAATTATACTGCACTCAATGCAACAGACACTCCACACAATACCACTCAGTGCCACATAATTATATGCTTCATGATTACACTGCGCTCAACGCAACATACACTCCAAATACCACTCAGTGCCACATAATTACACGCCACATAATTACACTGCACTCAATGCGACATACACTCCGAATACCACTCAGTGCCACATAATTACACAACACTCAATGCAACATACACTCCAAATACCGCTCAGTGCCACATAATTGCATGCCACATAATTACACTGCACTCAATGCCACATACACTCCAAATACCACTCAGTGCCACATAATTACACTGCAATCAATGCAAAATACATTTCAAATACCGCTCAGTGCCACATAATTACACGCCACATAATTACACTGCACTCAATGCAACATACACTCCAAATACCACTCAGTGCCACATAATTACACAGCACTCAATGCAACATACACTCCAAATACCACTCAGTGCCACATAGTTATATGCAGAAAGGTATAGGTGCCTTCAAGGGGATTTGTTTAACAAAATATAATTAAACATGATTCAACTAACTCTTTAGGACAAGTCAATGGTCCTTTCAAGAATAAGGACCATTGACCAGTCCTAAAGAGTTAGTTGAATCACGTTTAATTATATTTTGTTAAACAAATCCCCTTGAAGGCACCTATACCTTTCTACTTACTCACCCAAGCCCTCAAGGATATTTTGGGTTGCTCACTGTCCCTTAATCACATAGTTATATGCAACATTCACTCCAAATACCACTCAGTGCCACATAATTACACACCACATAATTACACTCTACTGAATGCAACACACACTCCACACAATACCACTCAGTGCCACATAATTACACACCACATAATTACACTCTACTGAATGCAACACACACTCCACACAATACCACTCAGTGCCACATAGTTATATGCATAAAGGTATAGGTGCCTTCAAGGGGATTTGTTTAACAAAATATAATTAAACATGATTCAACTAACTCTTTAGGACAAGTCAATGGTCCTTTCAAGAATAAGGACCATTGACCAGTCCTAAAGAGTTAGTTGAATCACGTTTAATTATATTTTGTTAAACAAATCCCCTTGAAGGCACCTATACCTTTTTACTTACTCACCCAAGCCCTCAAGGGAATTTTGGGTTGCTCACTGTCCCTTAATCACATAGTTATATGCAACATTCACTCCAAATACCACTCAGTGCCACATAATTACACACCACATAATTACACTCTACTGAATGCAACACACACTCCACACAATACCACTCAGTGCCACATAATTACACACCACATAATTACACTCTACTGAATGCAACACACACTCCACACAATACCACTCAGTGCCACATAATTACACACCACATAATTACACTCTACTGAATGCAGTACACACTCCCCATATTACCACTCAGTGCCACATAATTACACGCTACATAATTGCACTGCACTCAATGCAACATACACTCCAAATACCACTCAGTGCCACATAATTACACGGCACACAATTACACTCTACTGAATACAATATACACTCCCCATATTACCACTCAGTGCCATATAATTACATGCCTCACACTTACACTCTACTCAATGCAACATAAATACACTTTATCTATCTGTCTATCTATCTATCACCCTTCTATCTGTCTATCTCTCTATCACCCTCACTCTATCTATCTATCTATCTATCTATCGCCCTCACTCTACCTATCGCCCTCACTCTATCTATCTATCTATCTATCTATCTATCTATCTATCTATCTATCTATCTATCTATCTATCTATCTATCTATCTATCTATCTATCTATCTATCTATCTATCTATCTATCTATCTATCTATCTATCTATCTATCTATCTATCTATCTATCTATCTATCGCACTCACTCTATCTATCTATCGCATCACCACAGCATCACTCAGCACCACCAGAGCATCACTCAGGGGTACCACAACATCACTATGAGCTACCACAGCATCACTGAACGCCACAGCATCACTCGTCGCCACCACAACATCACTCCGCGCCACCACAGCATCAATCTTTGCAACCATTCAACAACTGGTTCAAATATGTTCTCTCAATGTTTCAAGCTTCATTACAAATGTCACAAAAATATGTTAATAGTTCACTTCTGTTCTTGGATTTTCGTCACAATAAAATACAATGAACATAATCTTCACAAAAGTTATTTACAAAAGCTATTGCCATTATAAATTACAATAACTTAAGTATTAATTATTAAAAAAATAAAAGCTATTTTTATTTGTAATATCAATACATCTAAGTCACGTAAATACAACACATATTGCATTACAACTGCTATAGGTGTCACATTTGCGAAAGTTAAAACTATTGGCATTGTAAATGACAAAGCTATTCAATTCACTATTTTCCAAACCAACACATAAATAAAAATGTGTCATTTACAATACCAATAGCTCAAACTTTCCTAATGCAAGACCTATTGCATTGCAAATGCTTGTTTGAAGAAGACGGTGGAAGAGTTTATCCTGACTTTGGGGGAAGGGAGTTCCAGATCCTTGGAGCCATACCCGAGAGGAGTCATTAAACCCAGAGGCTGAAGAAGAAATAACATTCTCCCTCTTGGAAATCATCTCGGCTCCGAAGAGATGCCCCAGTAATAAAGCACAGGCCGGATGGGGTTCCAAGTCACCTGTTTACGGACAATCTGGAGCGCTGGGCCCCAACCCGGGTGAATGGGATTTGAAGTGCAGTTTGTGTTGTGCCACCCCAAAGCCCCACCCGAGGGCACCACTCCAAATCCTAGTCCAGGGTAATTATTGTACCAATCTTTAACAAGCATTGGAAATGCAATAGGTCTCGCAGCATTAGAGTTAGTGCTTTTAGAATTGTTTATGGGTTTTTTTGTAAATCTTTAGCATTTTTGTTTCCTGTAGCCAATGCTAAAGAATAAAAAAAAAAGCCATAAACATTTCTAAAAGCTCTAACTCAAATGCTCCGAGACCTATTGCACTGTGTGAGGGTGAGGGGTTGAGGGTGAGTGAGGGTGAGGGTGAGTGAGGGTGAGTGAGGGTGAGGGTGAGTGAGGGTGAGGGTGAGTGAGGGTGAGGGGTTGAGGGTGGGTGAGGGTGAGGGGTTGAGGGTGAGTGAGGGTGAGTGAGGGTGAGGGGTTGAGGGTGAGTGAGGGTGGGTGAGGGCGAGTGAGGGTGAGGGGTTGAGGTTGAGGTGTTGAGGGTGAGTGAGGGTGAGGGCGAGTGAGGTGTTGAGGGTGAGTGAGGGTGAGGGTGAGGGGTTGAGGGTGAGGATAGGTGAGGGGTTGAGGGTGAGTGAGGGCGAGGGTGAGTGAGGGTGATGCTGAGGGGTTGAGGGTGAGTGAGGGTGAGTGAGAGTGAGGGTGAGTGAGGGGTTGAGGGTAAGTGAGGGTGAGGGTGAGTGAGGGTGAGTGAGGGTGAGGGGTTGAGGGTGAGTGAGGGGTTGAGGGTGAGTGAGGGTGAGGCGTTGAGGGTGAGTGAGGGTGAGTGTGGGTGAGGGTGAGTGAGGGTGAGGGGTTGAGGGTGAGTGAGGGTGAGTGAGGGTGAGTGTGGGTGAGGGTGAGTGAGGGTGAGGGTGAGTGAGGGTGTGTGAGGATGAGGGGGTGAGGATGTGAAGGCGCGCATCCGTAGACAAAAAACAGAGTAACCTCTTACTCTTCTACCTTAAAGCGCTTTGGGCCTCGTAAAGTGTAAAAGCGCTACAATTGATCCATTAAAGTTATTTATATCCTGGCTCCAGTACCTACAAATACAGGGAGCATGCCCCCTTTAAAACCTTGTATAACACCTTTAAGGGGCACTAAAGCTGTGTAACTATTCACGCCCTGCGCAGTTCCTGGAGCGGGTGTTTAAAGTGACACCTACGCCCCTCACTGAGGTCTGAAGGCGCGCGCGCCTCCTCGGGAGGTTCCCGGGCAGTGAGGCTGGGCTGAGGCGAGCAGCGGGCTGGGGTGTCTGGGGGGGTGGGGGGGGAGTGGGGGGAGTGGGCGCGTGCCGGGGGAGCGGATCTAAATAACCAATTACACCACATCAAATTAGACAGATGCAAAAACGCTGAGCAAATCCCCCCACCGGCCAGAGCTGGGAGCGTTTATCGTGCCTATAAATTAAATTATTGATACCAGATTGCAGACGATGCGATTGGACGGAGGGAGGTGGCGAGTCTATCTGGTCCCTGCCCCTCCTCCTGCCACGCTCCGGGGCAGCTGTGGGGGATAATCTCCTTCGAGCCGGAGGCGGGCAAGATGCGCGGTGCTGTCAGGGAAGAATGCGAGCAGCGGGACACGGCGCTGCTGTTTTCGGGGGGGTCTAGGGTGAGTGCCACAAACTAGTGATGCTGGGACGCGTCCGACAGTTAGGGTAGTGACGGGACTGTATGTGTGTGTGCTTCGGTACTGGGACATAAGGGGGCGCTGCAGGTCAGGTTGCAAGGCTGGACAACTGCTTGGTGTCCTGGTAATGAAAAAGTAGGGAGTTGTGCAAGTAGGGATTAAGAAGATGCACTGCTTGATCTCAGTGTGAGTACGAGTACAGCGGCAGTACGGCTGCTGCAAGTCTGGATTGGGCTGCACTGGGTGCTTGCACTGTGAGTACAGGTACAGGACAGTAGGGCTGCTGCAAATGGGGGGGTGGGGGTTAAGTGCAGCGAAAGCGATTACCTGCGGGGATAAAGAATAGGAAAACCTAACATCAGAATGTCTCAGGTAGCTCATAATGCACTAGGGATTGATCATGCACTGTTAAAACATAGGGGGCAATCTATTCGTGGTGGTACTGTAAGAGGCGTTTAAATGAGGATGTTAAAACCCACTTGTGCAGCTAGGGGGTCAAGTGCCTTTGACACATGGGATTTTGCGAGAGTGAACGGTAATTAATGTCTCTGCCCGATATGTCATGGACAGCCGAGTCAAGTGAAAGGTATTGTGGGCAAAGGAACTTAGTGGAAGTGTGAGTGGCAGACCAGTTGGTCGGCCATATGTGCCACTCGTTGAAACAATAAACATGCAGAATAAGCGTCATTATAGTAGGCGCGGGCGGAGTTCTTTTTACCTAGTGTGATTCAGGAAGTGTCTAAAGAGAGGACCAACGGTAATTGTTATCCTCATAAACATTGGGTGCAATCAGTTAAACAAACCGTGAGCGGTTAATACGGGTCTTTCGTGGACTTGTGCCGGTAAGGTGTCTTGTTTAAAATGGTGATTTCTGCCGTCTAGCGAGAGCAAAAGTGGGGCAGACTTACTTTCGAGCAGAGCTGCAAGGGTCTATCTCCTTCTTGATGTGGCTGGTGATGCGTGAAGTGCCGCGTGTGAGGTCCTGTTTAAATACTGCGTGGCGTGGCCAACGTGCTAGCATGCACGTTCTAACCTGTGTATGGCGCTGAGTTTAAAACCTGGAACTGGAGGTTTTCTCGAGCATACCTGTTGAAATTAACTTGTAGTCCAGAGAATTGCGTGTTATAGCTTAGGAATTAACTAATTTGTCAGCAGGATGTGTTTTGCGCAATACAGTACATGTTATGTACATTGTCAATTGCAAGCAGGAGAACAGTTTGTGAACTTTAACATCCTAAAGAATCGATGACCACATACAAAGTTAACATGAACTAATGTCGGATCTGTGTGAGACAGCAACAGGGAGCGTTGCGAGTGGCATACAAGACGGAGGGAAGAGAGGGGAGGGGGGAGGAGAAATGCGACACGGCGGGAAGGGGAGGGGGCGGAGCGGGTACAATAAACAAGACGGAGGGAAGAGAGGGGAGGGGGGAGGAGAAGTGCGACAGGGGAAATGCGAGACGGCGGGAAGGGGAGGGGGCGGAGCGGGTAAACAAAGACGGACGTGCACGCGCTTTTAAGCTCAATGCGCATGCGCATTGAGCTTAAAAGTCACGGGCACTGCAAGGAATCGCCACGATTCCTTGCAGTGTGGATAAAGAGCGGATAAGTCCCAATACTCTCGCCTTGCTCGATGCGCATGCGCATCGACAGGCGAGACCTAAAAAGGGGGATAGGAGTGATCCCCAGTGCTACCAGAAAATATATCTTTAATTGACTCCACATCACAGGTACTGGGCAGGGTCTTGATGGACCAATTCGAAACATGGGCAAATGAGATGCGCATTTTAACATCTGCCCAATATGGCTTCAGACGGGGCTTAGGAACGGCTGACCAATGGATGCCTCTTTGGGGCCTAAGTGCAGCTTTCGACAATGCTTCTAGGGGGAAGTTATGGAAAATACTAATAAATAAAGGTGCCAATCCCAAAGTTGACCACCACCTACCCCAGTTGCTTGCAGATGTATAAGGCAGTATCAGTTTTGGGCCAAAAGAGGGAGTGCACCCCGTATATAAAGATCAGGAAGGGGGTCAGGCAAGGCTGTGTGCTGCCCCCTTTCTTTTCAGTCTCTACATTAATGACTTAGATGGTGTCCTGATAGACGGAGCCGCGGATCCCCCTACAATGGGGTCTCGACAGTTACCTGTACTTATGAACGCTGATGATTGCATGCAAATGCCTAGAATGGGGAGGGGTCTTAAGAAGCATTTAGACAGATTTGTAGCTTTTAGGTCTGATTTAGGTCTTTCTACAAATAAAATAAAATCCACAAACAGTTATAACCGATTGTATGACCCTTGCAGGGGCGCGTAGACTCAAATGGCTGACGTATATCAGAACTGAGCCGCGAGCTATTAATAGAATTGAATTGTTTGGAAACCTGCTCTGCATCACCCACTCGGCCAAATCACAGGTGAAAAATGAATTCTTAAGATCCGTAGCA
Organism: Lissotriton vulgaris; assembly: GCF_964263255.1. Taxonomy (NCBI): domain Eukaryota; kingdom Metazoa; phylum Chordata; class Amphibia; order Caudata; family Salamandridae; genus Lissotriton; species Lissotriton vulgaris. Next base: position 2,011,882,737 of record NC_141693.1, on the reverse strand, counting down.
GCCAGGGCCGGACTGAGAACCCAAACCCGCCCTGGCAATTAAGTCGGACCGGCCCCGAGGGGGGAGTGGGGGTTGCTGGTGGGAAACACTGCTGCTGTTTTTGTTACAGTGGACTGATATTGCAAAGACAGCCCCCACTGGTCCATAACCGCCTCCCTCCCTTCCGGCCCACTGGGAAATCGCCCGGTGCCTGCTACAGCCAGTCCGGCACTGATAGCAGCAGTGAGACCGGAGACTGAAGTGAGAGAGAGGTTGGTGGTGTCAAACCTCCCACTATAAATCTATATTTGTAAAGCGCAAACTACTCACCCATATGGGTCTCAAGGCGCTGGGGGCCGTCGTGGAAATTAAGTGCGCTATTGCCCAGAGTCACATGGTGCTGGGCGGAGCGGCCGCTGGAGCGGGGGATCAAACTGCGAACCCTGTGCACCGAAGTCAGCTGCCCTGGCCGCTGCACCGCACCCTCTCCACCAAAGTACTATGTACAACACCTGCCATTGAGCCATATTTACTGAAGATGTCGCGCCACCAAAGATGTTATTTATTAATTTCAGGCTTGTTTTGGCTCATTTCAGGTTTCCTATCCCTCTAATGTTTATACAAAAAAAAACTGATATTGTGTCCATTCTTTATTCAAATCAAATCATTTATTAAACTGTGCGATTACTTAAAATCTTTACAGTATAAAACACAAGGAATATCAACACCCCCCCCGCACCCCCCCCCCAGCACGCCCATCTCCCAGTAAAACCATATGTACAACTTTAAGATAAAATACTTTTTGTCCAATCAAAGTTCTGTTAAAAGACGAAAGGGTTTTGTTTTAAACCTTAACTTAACTCCTTCTAGAGTCTAGGGGAAGTGTGGAAGTTCGGCATGAACATTCTCACTGCACTGCACAGTGGATGAGCTCTTCATTGGACCCTTGTACAACCCTGATTTAATTTCTGGGTCCAATAGTTAAGTTACAACGCGGGACCTCCCTAAGTTAACTGTAAGCTGATAACATTAGAACACCGGACGGCAGAGGGGCCTGTGGTCGCTTTCATCTCACAGTGAAGTCGCAAAGTTTATGGGCCAGCCCTTCATTAGTGAAAATATAGTCTATGTTGGAGAATGAATGAATGAAATGTATCTTACTTCAAATAAAACAGCTCGCCGAATCAGACAGCATTCTCTCATTGGTAGGCTCCGATGAAAAAACAAGTTTTGAGAGCCTTTTTAAACAAATCAATTGAGGCTAGGGTTTTAATCTCAATTGGAAGAGAGTTCCAAAGCTGAGGAGCGGCTACAGAGAAAGCTCTTGCTCCCCATCTGGTCAGCCTAGTACGGGGCACTACAAGTTGAAATAGGCCGGCCAATCGAAGGCATCTTGTTGGGACATAGCGGGTAAGCAAGGTGCCATTCCTAAAAGTCGGTTTAGCAGTCCATGCGGGGTGGCTCGTTTTTTGTATTCCATGGGTTGATTGCAGATTGAAATTTGAGAGAAAATCAATCAAAGGGGCTGATTTCTTACTTGGGGGTGCAACGGTGGTCAGACCCAGGCCTCTTATGTTGAAGTCGCCCGCAATTATTACATCATGGTGCGCAAGGCTTATGAGTAGATCTTCCAGTGTGGTAGTGAGGGGTTCCATGGCCTCGGGTGTTCGATATTTGTTTGGGTTAATGTAGCAGTTGATTAGTAGGGGGCAAGACTTTTGCCTAGATTTCAACCCCTCTATTGTGATGGCTTGAAGGTCAGGTGACACCAATTTTAGTTCAATGATCTTAAATTTACAGACATGGCTTACGAAGATGGAAAGGCTCCCTGACGGGCGTCCAAAGATCGTTCTTTTGGTTGCTGATTTAAAATATTCGTAAAAGCCACCTATTGGAGTGGTAGTCCTCGCCCAGGTCTCCTGAATGCACAATATGTCCCCCTGTGTGAGGTAGTCCCGAGTGGCCATGTCCCTAAAAATATTACTTAGCCCAGCTATGTTCCAAGAGATGATGGTTAGCTTACGCTCTTGATCCCTAAGTGGGGTATATATTTGGTTAGGGACCCTGTCTCCATGTGTTCACCGTGTGGTCTGGTCCTTCCTGCAACCGCTGCACTCTCCGCTGCCTGTCTTTTTGCAAAATGTTAATTTTTAGCGGTGTTCTTCGTTTGCATTCATATAGCACCTGTTACCCCTGATGGGTATTGAAGCGCTTTTCTGGCAAGTAGGACGCAACTCCGGAACCCATAAAGGATTAGTGTTGAAAATTAGTACAGTTAAATATGAAGTAATTTGAGAGGTGAATATGTTATTCAGCTATTTGGATAGAGAAGGGTAAGCGGCGGGATAGAAGCGGGAAAGAGGTTTGTATTTATATAGCGCTTGCAACACCTGATGGGATTTTGAAACACTTTTTTGTCGAATAGCACGCTACTCTGGAACCCATAAGGATTACAGGGAGGGGTAGAAAAGGGAAAAAGGTTGGCATTTATATAGCGCTTCGATCCCCCAAAACAAACCTTTCTAAACTCTTCCCTCTGACTCTTCCCTCCAAAACCCCTTTTTAGTCATTCAAAAGCCTGTCCCTACTGCTATGACCTAAAAAAAGAAAGAAAGAAAATTCCACCACTCTCCTATCCCTCCACTGTCCCTTCCAATCAAGACTAACATGTTCACTTCTCAAATTCCATATTCCACTATACTAATTCACCACTAATCCTTTATGGGTTCCAGAGTACACCGCTAAAGCATCCCAGGGACTCTGGGGAAGCTATTAGAGACTCACAGGGTGTCAGGCAGTTGTGTAGTTGCAGGAAAAGCACTCTTTTAGCTTGTTGTGTCTTTGTAGCTTTAACAGGAGATCAGCCTTAAGACCCTTGAAGTCCACTTCTTTGTCCTGAACACAAGAGCAAGCAGGTCCAGTCCTTCTGGACTCCTTTCAGGCTACAGACTGCAGGTTCTGTTCTTCCTCTGGTCCAGGAGTGTTCTGAAGTGGGTCGCTGGAGATGCCACATTTATACCTGGCAGAAGCCAGAGGGTGGGAATGACTCATTGGCTTGCCCTAACCAATGGGGTGATAGTTTCCGGGGCCAACCCACTTTGGGCATTTTCAAGATGGTGACAGGTTTCAGCCACACCACGCGTGGGCTCTGGGAGCTGGGGGAGGGAGGTCAACAGTCGTACTCCCAGTGTGCTCCCACATCTCACACTAGAATCCAGTTTGGAACAGCCACTCTACCCCAAATAAACCCAGACACAGACGTCTGGTAGAACAAAAGCCTCACAGCCAGACAGGCGCCAGTTTCATCAGCAATGAGACGGTGGATACACAAGAATTCTCTTGCCATCCTGTTTCCATCCCCTCTGGTGCTCCCCTAGTGTTATGTGGAAAACCCAGAGACAATGGTCTGGTGGGACAAAGCAGGGTCCGTCAGCAAACAGATAGTGAATACACAATAATTGTCTTTGAATCCTATTCTCTGCCTTTTAGGTGTGCCCCAAAGTGCTAGATGTAACCCCAGCAGACCTTTCCGAGCAGGATTTGATGCTGCGATGTCAAGAAGAATGTGTAACCCCCGGTCAAATTGCAGATTTTAAACAGCCACAGCCAGGCTAAAAGGGTAGGCCTGAAATCATGTTTTAATGCTGATAATCTGGTGGATGGCTCAATGGGTGCTGCCGCCCAATAGTGACATTTCACTTCAGGCCCCGGTATTGTACCATATGATAGGGACTTACTTTTGGGGTAAATACACCAATTAGGAATATGCCAAGGTGACCATGTTTATTGGGGAAGCACAGACGCGTTACCTCTGCTTTATCAGTTTAAAGAGCACAAAGTTCTAAGAAATACAGGTCCCAGCTAAAGGCGACAACAACGGGGTAACCATGAAAAAAGGCAGATTTCCTGCATGAGGCAAGAGTGCAATCGCCTACGCCCACTTCAGTGAAGGCAATTCAGAGTTTTTTGGACATAGCCAATTTTTACAGGAGGTTCATGCATCTGTTTCTTGAAACTGTAAGCCTCATTGCCAAGTTCATACGAAAAGGAGCACTTTTGTTTGGCCAAAAGAAACAGGCCTGGCCTTATTTTTTTTTGCTGGAACATTTTCCTAGTGCCTCAGTTTTGAAATGAAATGAAATGAAAATGAAATATCGTATTTGTATAGCGCACTGCTACCCCAGCTGTGGTGTCCTGGCGCTGTACTCATACCGCTGTGGAACCCTTCCTGGCTTTTCCCTGTGAGTTTTGCAACCTCCTAATGGAAAGTGTGCTTTCCTTGTTGGGATGTGTGCTTCTTATCATGCGAGTAGAAGTGTTTTAACTCACCGAGATCCAAACACTGGCCAGCCTCACTCAGTTGCTTTCCAACAAATCTTCTCCAGCAGAGTTAAATCATTCTATCACTGATAAGGAAGCTTGACCATTAAGAGATCTTTTGTAGAATTAATATATATTATTATTAAAGACAAAACACAGGATCGAAATGTACACAGATCAGACACATTGGCCGTTGTTGAAATCCGTATGAGCGCTTACAGGGAGAGGATGTGTGGTAGCGGCCGGAGCTGCTAACTCAGGAACTGGGGATCCGGGTTTGAGTCTCGGCGTTGGTGAAACATCCTGTTATTTTGGACAAATAACGTATTCTCCCCTTACTGATGGACATCGCCTGGATATCCTCACAGTTGATAAGCTGTGCTATGCGAATTTATGAATTTTTAACTTTAATTTCTAGACATTGAAGATGGACTTTGCCTTTCTCTGCCTATGATTTGTATAAATTATAGATGCGGTCCTAATAATGGAACATTGATTGGTGTCTTACCTTGTCAAGATTATTAGTCCCAGGCAGGGCTTTAAGTTGGATGAAAAAACTGGGGGGTCTCTCAAAGGGGCGTGGTCTATGTAATTAAAGGTGTGGCTTAAAAACACCTAAGCTAAACCTGTGGTTAGCATAGTGTGCTGCCCGACTGGTATTTTTCTGCTTCGGTCATGGCATTGAGATCCAATACACAACAAGTAACATTACACCTACAAGTCAGGACTATTGGCTTTGCCAGTGGTTGTTAGTTGCGTAAGATAAATAAGCAACAACTATGGCTTTGTTGTATATAATATTGAAAATGCTTCAGGTCTGAAATGATGCGACTATGGAGTCTCGTTGAAGTTACATCAGAGGCAGTGAAGGATGACACTGTCGCAGGGTGAAGATTTTGGGGGCAAAAATGGAGGGCGCAATAATAGGGTGAGCAGATGTCCCGGACTTCCCCGGACAGTCCCGTTTCGAGAGGACTGTCCCGAGTTCCGACACTTTTCCCGTTTTTTGCGACAATGATCAGGTCATTGCGCAAAGCAGAATTGAAAGTGATATCTTCATTCACAGGCCCTCTGAAGAATACAATGTTAAGTAATGTATCTGTTTAGGGCTGCCTGCACCGAGTAAAGACAACGTGGGGTGGAGGGATCCTGCCACAGACATATACACACACAGTTACAAGTGTGTGTGTGTGTGTGTGTGTGTGTGTGTGTCTGTGTGTGTTTGTGTGTCTACAAACACACAAGCTTTTACAAGCCTGTGGAGTAAGTGTGTGTGTCTGTATGCGCGTGTGCATCCGCATGTGTGTGCGTGCGCATGTGTCTACGTGGAGGCCTGGATGACTCTGGCCTGGGGGACACCAGGGGCCTGGATGACTCTGGCCTGGGGGGCACCAGGGGCCTGGATGACTCTGGCCTGGTGGGCACCAGGGGCCTGGATGACTCTGGCCTGGGGGGCACCAGGGGCCTGGATGACTCTGGCCTGGGAGAGGCACCAGGGGCCTGGATGACTCTGGCCTGGGGGAGGCACCAGGGGCCTGGATGACTCTGGCCTGGGGGGCACCAGGGGCCTGGATGACTCTGGCCTGGGGGGCATCAGGGACCTGGATGACTCTGGCCTGGGGGGGCATCAGGGGCCTGGATGACTCTGGCCTGGGGGGTATCAGGGGCCTGGATGACTCTGGCCTGGAAGGGCACCAGGGGCCTGGATGACTCTAGCCTGGGGGGTTGCGCCTGGATTTTTAAAAATGTTTGTTTTTATTTAATGCATTTTTATATAGCGCAGACTTTACCCGAAGGTGCAAGATCACAATATCAAACACATCAAGCAAGGGTGGGGAATGTACAAGAAGATATTACAAATTTACAATGATGAACTAACTTCCTAGAGGGGTCTGAGAATGAGGGTATTCGTACTGAAAGTGTCTTTGGAAGAGAAAAGATTTGAGGTCGAATTGAATTGAAATTGAATTGAATTGAATTGAATTGAAAAATAATTTGTAATGCGCAGAACAATAACCCGAAGGTATCAAAAGGCGCCTAGCGAAAGGTCAAGAAGGACCAGAAAAGGAGACATTAAGACCGTAGACATATGCTTGCTTGAAGAGAAGGGTTTTTAAGGCAGTGCGAAAATTCTGTAGGGACGGGAGGGATCTCAGATCCAAAGGAAGTTCATTCCACCACTTAGGGGCAAGGGTGGAAAATGCTCTGCCGCCCCACCTGGCTTTTCATACACGGGGGGCTGCTAGAAGCAGTTTCCCAGAAGAACGCAGGTTTCTTCGGGGGACATAGTGGAAGATGATGGATCCGATTCCAGTGTCGCTCTTTTTAGCGATGGCTCTGTAGGTCATACACAGGACCTTGAACCGGATACGCTGTTCTACCGGTAGCCAGTGCAGTGTTTTCCTGGCTGCAGTGGCTGAAGAGCGTCTGGGGATATCCAGGACAAATCTGGCTATGGCGTTTTGGACTACCTGTAAGCGCTGCAGCTGTCCTTTATTAAGTCCAGCATACAGCGCATTGCAATAGTCCAAACGCGAGCCGATGAGAGCAACAGCAATTTGTTTTCTTGCCTGGAAAGAAAGATATTTCCTGACCCTACGGAGAGTATGGATCAGGCCCCAACAGGTGGAAACAGTTCTGCTCACCTGGCTGCCTAGGTCAAGGGCAGGGTCTATTATCACCCCGAGATTTTTAGCAGAGGATGTGGGGGAAGGGCAAGTGCCAAGGGAGTCAGGCCACCAGTTGGCTGACCAGATGTTTTCTTTACCCCCAAACACCATCACCTCAGTTTTCTCCCCATTCAGTTTCAGAGAGTTCTGAACCATCCATTTACCGACCGCCTCCATGCAAGATCTAAATTTGGAGGCGATTAGTTCATCTGAATGGGGTAGAGAGACGAGGATTTGAGTGTCGTCTGCGTACGAGACTACCTCCATCCCGAAAGATCTTATTAGTTTGGCCAGTGGGGTAACATAGATATTAAAGAGGGTCGGGCTGAGGGCTGACCCTTGAGGAACCCCACATAGCACAGGACGGGATGGAGATAGAAAATCCCCAAGCTTGACTCTTTGTTCCCTCCCCGTGAGGAAGGAGGTCAGGAGATCAAGAGCTGCATTCTTCACCCCCACCTCCCTCAGCCGTGATGTTAGTACCGAGGGGGAGAGGGTGTCGAAAGCCGCCGTTAGATCTAGCAGGACCAGGAGAGATGTCTGGCCCTCATCTACTGATGTACGGATCTTGTCAAGTACGATGGTGAGGGCTGACTCAGTACTAAATTCTTTTCTGAATCCATGCTGGGAGGAGTCTAAGCATCCGGAGCTTTCAACAAAGGCAGCAAGCTGTTTGTTGAGATGTGTCTCAATCATCTTAGCAGGGGCGGGGAGCAGGGAGATAGGCCGGAAGTTTTTTAAGACCCCCGGATCCCAGGAGGCCTTTTTCAACAGAGGTTTCACTACCGCCTTCTTCCACTCTGCTGGGAAGATACCATCTCTGATGGCAAGATTCATTATCTCCACCAAGGGAGGTAAGAGGGTCTCCCTACACTGTTTAATGACCTTCAGAGGGCAGGAATCCAAAGGTGATCCAGACTTAGTCTTGGCTAACAAAAGCTCAAGATCTTGTAAGGCCAGCGAGGGAAAGGTGTCCAAGGTGCACGGAGTGGAGATTTCGGTGATGGTTGGACTCATCTCTACACTAGGTATAGATGCGCTGAGAACAGCTCTTTGTTCCTCAAGGGCTAGGTGAATATCCTGGATTTTAGAGTGAAAAAAGGAGGCGATCTTATCACAAAGGTCCTGCGAAGGGATGACAGGGTCAGGGACTTGCAGTCTGACCAGGGAGTCAACAGGTCAGCTTTGAAAATCTGTATGGAGGTGGCGGCACGGAGCAATGGCGGAAGCAAGCTCCAGATTCTCACCCATTACCTGAGAATGATTAAGCCATCGATCTTTCCCTTTCGAGGCAGGGGGGCTCAAGCAGAAACTTTTCCACATTCCGAGAAGGTCTCGAACCTCACATTTTCAGTTTATTCGCCAGGTAACGAAGGTAGGAAGTACGCAAAGGCTTTATGGGTGATGCAGGCAGTATTATAAATAGATCTTGCCTCGATCGGAAGCCATCAAAGAGAGGACAGGATAGGAGTGATGTGGTCACTTCGTTTGGACCCTGAAATAAAGTGAGCTGCTGAATGGGGGACGGAGTTGAGGGGGGAGAGGTGAGATTTGGGTGAACCAGTCAGAAGAGAATTGCAGTAACCCAGTTTAGAGAGAACTAGCGATTGGACCAATGTTTTTAGGTCTTTCTCCAGGAAGAACCAACGGATCCCTCACAGAAGGCGCAGCTGGTAATGTGCGTTCTTAGCAATGGAGTCGATGTGGGAGATTAGGTTGAGTCTTTTGACAAGTCTGACACCAAGGGATTCAGCGCTGTCGACAATGATGGGTTTATTGTTGAGTAAATTCAGCTGATCCATCCAAGATTGAACCAGAGGAAGGGAGTGAGAGGAGGAGAGGAGGAGGAATTCAGTTTTGGTGGGATTGAGAATGAGTTGATGAACTAACATCCAGTTGTGAATAGAGTTGAGAGTAGAGGTGAGTAGTGAGAGATTGTGTGCGGAAGACACCTTGAGGTAGATTTGAGTGTCATCCGCATAGAGATGGTAGTAGATCCCAGATTGTAAAGGCCTCCACCCTACCTACACACAACAATATACACTACTACTACTACCCCCTCTCGCCACCCCCTCCACACTCCTGTTGATGCAAAGTGAATAACATGAACACAGACTCTAGCTGCCTTGGGCCGCAACCACAGAAGGACACTAGAGGGCAGCACATACCCACAAATACCTACAGCTCCAAAAATGCTTGCATTGGAGGTGACACCTAGAAACAGGAGTGGGATAAGGTTACAAGAAAGGGTGCCAGGGGGCAAGGGGTGGAGGGTGGGGGAAGAGAGAGTAGGGAGGGAACAAGAGCGATGGAGAAATGGGTAGAAGACAGGGGCAGGAAAATGACAAAACTAAAAGTGAAGGTAAGAGAGGATTCAAAGAGGAGAGAGGCAGGTGAGGGGTTCAGAAAGGGGAGAACAGAGTGGGAGAAGGAAAGAGGAAGGCAGCCACGAGGGAAAGAATGAGAGGGGCAAGGAGTGGATGAAAAAAGGGAGAAAGACAGAAGAGAGAAGAAAGGGAGAAGGTTGGACGTGCAAAGGAGTGGGTAAAAAGAGGGGGGCGTAAGGAAAGATGGAGAGAGAAAGGGTAGACAGTGGGAGTAAAAAGAAGGGGCATGTCATGGGAAGAGTCGATGAAATGATGAAGGGAAGAGAATAATAAAGGGGCAGAGAACTAAGAACCGTAGGATAACAAGCATTTGCAATGCAATAGGTCTCGCATTAGGAAAGTTTGAGCTATTGGTATTGTAAATGACAAATATTTTATTTATGTGTTGGTTTTGAAAATAGCAAAATTAATAGCTTTGTCATTTACAATGCCAATAGTTTTAACTTTCACAAACGTGACATCTATAGCAGTTGTAATGCAATATGTGTTGTATTTACATGACTTAGATGTATTAATATTACAAATAACAATGGCTTTGATTTTTTTAATAATTAATACTTAAACAAAAGTGATTGTAATTTATAATGGCAATAGCTTAAACTTTTGTAATTAACTTTTGGGAAGATTATGTTCAGTGTATTTTATTGTGATGAAAATCCAAGAACAGCAGTGAAATATTAACATCTTTTTGTGACATTTGTAATAAAGCTTGAAACATTGAGAGAACATATTAGAACCAGTTGTTGTTGAATGGTTGCACAGAGTGATGCTGTGGCATTCAGTGGTGCTGAGTGATGCTGTGGCCTTCAGTGGTGCTGAGTGATGCTGTTGCCTTCAGTGGTGCTGAGTGATGCTGTGGCCTTCAGTGGTGCTGAGTGATGCTGTGGCATTCAGTGGTGCTGTGGCATTGAGTGGTGCTGAGTGATGCTGTGGCGTTGAGTGATGCTGTGGCACTGAGTGATGCTGTGGCGTTGAGTAATGCTGTGACGTTGAGTTATGCTGTGGCGTTGAGGGATGCTGTGCGTTGAGTGGTGCTGTGGCGTTGAGTGGTGCTGTGGCATTGAGTGGTGCTGTGGCATTGAGTGGTGCTGTGGCATTGAGTGGTGCTGTGGCGTTGAGGGGTGCTGTGGCGTGGAGGGGTGCTGTGGCATTCAGTGGTGTTGAGTGATTCTGTGGCGCTGAGTTATGCTGTGGCGCTGAGTGATGCTGTGGCATTGAGTGGTGCTGTGGCGTTGAGGGGTGCTGTGGCATTCAGTGGTGCTGTGGTGTTGAGTGGTGCTGTGGTGTTGAGTGGTGCTGTGGTGTTCAGTGGTGCTGTGGCGTTGAGTGGTGCTGAGTGATGCAGTAGCATTGAGTGATGCTGTGGCATTGAGTGATGCTGTGGCATTGAGTAATGTTGTGGCGTTGAGGGATGCTGTGGCGTTGAGGGATGCTGTGGGGTTGAGTGGTGCTGTGGTGTTGAGTGGTGCTGTGGGTTGAGTGGTGCTGTGGGGTTGAGTGGTGCTGTGGCGTTGAGTGGTGCTGTGCCATTGAGTGGTGCTGAGTGATTCTGTGGCGCTGAGTGATGCTGTGGCGCTGAGTGATGCTGTGGCGTTGAGTAATGCTGTGGCGTTGAGTGATGATGTGGCATTGAGTGGTGCTGTGGAATTGAGTGGTGCTGTGGCGTTGATGGGTGCTGTGGCGTGTTGAGGGGTGCTGTGGCATTCAGTGGTACTGAGTGATGCGTGCAGCAGTGTAAGTCGTGCGGCAACATAAAAATGCGTCAGGGCATACCTAGGGTATAAACAAACTCTCTGCTTCGATACTAATCTTGTTCTTAAAAAAGGAATGTTTAAAGGGCACCAAAAACAATGTGCGGCGGAGGCAATACTCGGCCTTGTTTTAGATACGAACGGCTGTGCATTTCAAGCGCCCAGGGAGGCCATGAAAGGAATGCGCCAACTCACGCGTTCCTGTGGTTTGGTAATAATAAAAAGGCATGCGTGTACTTGGCTTTTTCCCTGCAAACCTGCGCCTTAGTAGGAGAAATCACTGAGAAGTGGTTCAGTATTTTATAGGAATTTTGAACATTTCGGCTTATGGAAAACCAATCTGGGCATTAGCCAGTTTCCCATTTGGGGACAATCATGACTTTAAAAAAAAAAGTGGGTTGCTCAGAGGTTTGGTGGGCATGTACAGGCAGCCACTGTAATTCCAGGCCGGGGTGGGGCAGAAGTCAAGGCGGGTGTGGGAGGGGTTAGGGGGGGAAGAGAGATTTCACGTGAAGTCTCATTTTTGGATTTCACAATGAAAAGAAAACATTTAACCTTGGCAGGCAGTTGTTGCTCCAAGGAGCTATCATGTAACTTGCTACAAATTGCACAGTGTATAATCAACTCGAGGAACTGTCCCCTGGCATGCTCCCACTGATTTAGAACATGCATGTATGTTGCCTTCAGTAGATGAAAGCAAGTTCGTGTTAACAGGAGCTTGTAGTCAATCATAGTATGTGTAGCCCATACCGCCTTCTCAGTGTTCTGCGATCTCAGTGGAACACTTCCGGGGAAGGTGAGAGGTACAGGAGAGCAGAGAGGATGATCAACTACAACTTGTTTTATATCAATGTAATGTTAATAATTAAAATTACCTGGTGAACACCACAACACAGTAAATTATATTTTACTGTCTCAATTTACGCAACTATAAAAATAATTTGCTTCATATTTAAGATGTGAATGTTTTTTTTTAATTGAATGAAGATTCTTTAACACAAGAGTAAAGCCTTATTTTCTGATCAAAATACAAATGTATAAATGTTACCATGTTATTATATGCAATAGTTATAAATGTACAGGACACAAGAAGTTAACAAGCAGCAGCTGCCCGAGGATGTTACCTAAGCATTGGAAATGCACGCACGGTCTGAGGCTGGAGTGGCGGCTGAAGCGAGGAGAGGCACCCAGAGCTGCCATTAGGAATGTGTAAGCACTAAAAAAACGCAGTGGCATAAAGCAGGGTAGGAAGCGGGAGGCGCTGCAGCTAACCCAGATAGATGGGACACCTGGGTGATGTGTGGGTCAGACAGTCAAGTCAGCCCCAGTGCGTTGGTAGTAGATCACAGGGTTCCTCGCCGATTCGGATAAGGGAGGGAGATAACTGGCATTGCGCAGAGGGGGGCAGGGGAGAGCATTCCTTTGAAGTCTGAAGCTCTCGCTGTGGCGGGTCTGATGCGTGCGACAAACGGTGGCTTGTGAGGTTAGGGGGGAGCTGAAGGGATTCCTTGGGAGCAAATGGGTGCGAGGCTACGCGCGTCCCACACGACTGGATAACATGAACTGCACGTGAAGTCTGGTGCTGTGAGGCTGATGGGTTTGACGAATGGGAGGGAGGCTGATGGGTTTTGTGTAAACACCACACACACAGGAATGTATATAACTGGAGTCTGGCAGACGCTTGAGTCTAAGTCGATATCACCCCATGCGCCTCTCCTCCTGTCTGTTTCTTGTCTTTGTCTGTTACAATATCTTCAATAGTATTGGTGGCTATACAAAAGGATGTGACCTTAAACCCTACCAAAGCCCACTTCAGTGTGTTCGAGATAGCGCAGAGGGTTAACAAGCCAAATGCAGAGTTAAGTGTGAAATATGAGGTCCCTGTTAGAAATAGGTAGTGGGCGGCTCTGACTCAGACTCTACCTAAAGAAAATACCAGCACGTGTTATCATGTAGGCACGTGTGTGGTGATGACATCACAGCCCCTACGTTCTTCTCTTTAGCCATGCTCCTCTGCATTGGGGATACTCTGCAGCATCCCTAACAACCCGTGGCGAAGCCAATAGACCCCAGAGGCGAGACCTATTGGCTTTGGCAAAGCTTGTTTACGGTGGAGTGAAAGTGCACTTCAAATAAGGACCGCATCAGACTTTCTGTCCAATATGGAACTACGGCACAAAACATATTTTTGTTGTTAAATTTGAAAAAAATGGATATATCATGAACGATTAAATAAATATTTATTCATTTATATAGCAGCGGAACGATTTAATTTTGAGCCTAAACATTGTCTAAAGGCAGTAGTAATGGCGAGGATGGACTCTACTGGAATAGCGATGACTGGAGAGAATCGCAAACACTTCCATCTCATCGGCACGCCTGATTTGCGCAGCCCCTCAATGCCCCAATAATTCACATGCCTGAATTAATCTGAGCCTGCATTACCCGAGAGGAAAACCTGCTCCTAGGAGCTAAATTCACGTCGCCATGGGTGCACCTACACTCGGGGCAGCTTACTAGTGTAAATTAAAGTCAGACGTTCATAAAATGTGCTTTTGCACTCCCACATCAATGTATCCGAACACTGCATTACACCATACACTGTAATTTTATGGGTGAGTAAATGTGCATCCAGGGGCGAAGAGTGAGCATTTTAGACCGACTTGGAAGCTGGGGAACCAGGTTCACAAGTCCAGTTTCTGGTCTTGAAGTGAAAGTTGTGTCCTAGGAGCAGCACATTGTCTAGTTACACTGTGATGTAGGTGCCTGGGACCTCGGTGGGCTGGAGAGCAGAGGGCAGGCTGACCTGAAGAGTCGAGTGCTGTGAGCAGAGAAAGCGGCTTTGTTGATAACTGTGACTATTCATAATTATTTCGAATTCTCAGTTAAATATGTGAAACTCCCCGATTAATGACTTTGCACGCATCGCCAACTATTACCACATGTATACAGCAAGGAAAAGTAATTCCCTTATGACAACCCAAAGTAGAGACCGAATTTAGTCACTTCTTACACCAGGTACTAATTGAATTACAGTATGTAAACAAACACCCCCTGTGAACTGATCAATAGCGCTGCTGGTTTCACTCAAGACTATAGACTTTGCCCGAGCCGACTCTATTGTCGGAGCTCAAGTGTGGTGCTAAGGAGAGCAGAGAGTATAAAACACTTGTCTCAGTGCTTCAGTTGTATGATTCACAGTTTCACACACAATTCATGTTTTCTAAAAACGCTAAAGAGGGACTAGAAATAAAATGTAAGAGGTCAACTGGGCAGGTTTGCACACCGGGCTTGGATTGTATTGCAAATGCATGTTTGTTTTGTCATGCTGCATGTCAGGATTAGTTGTGTGTTATGCTCAACAGAGTCAGCGCGCAACTAATCCTTACAAGCAGCATAACAAAATAAACACGCATTTGCAATACAATCTCGGCACTCGTGCTTTAGCTGTAACATCTTAAGTTAAAGCGCGGGTGCCTCTGCGCTGGATGTACGGAGAGAGAGGGACAGAGAGGAGGAAAGGTGGGAGGGAACATGGCCTGGGGGAAGCTGGCTGGGGAGGGGGAGGAGAAATCCCGGGGAACAGATGGCTGGGTAGAAATGCGAGTCACGGCCTGGCGGCTGTGAAGTGTGAAGCAGTGGGCGGGGAGGCAGGAGCAAGGAAATGGTAAGGGGAGCCTTTGAAGAGCAAGGCAGGGGGATAGAAGCGCGTTCACGAGAATGTGCACTTCTACAAATCCGCATTGTGAACTCAGCTTTGTGGTTTGACGGCAATAGGTCTCTCTACGAGACCTAAAAAGAGAAGAAATGACCAAGGAAAGTAGAGGAGAGAGGGGAAGGAAAGAGGAAAGAAACGAGGTAAACAAGGAAGAAAAGACGAAGAGAATGGAACGGATGACAGAAAGGGGGTAGGAAGTGGGGGAACGAGGATGGCGGATGAGGGGGAGCACTGCGAGGAAGTAATGAGAGAAGGAAAGAAGAAGAGAAAGAGGAAAGACAAGTAAAAGATGGAAAGACAAAAGAGAATGTAGGCAGGTAGGAGGAAAGAGACGAGAGGAAGGGAGTAAAAGTGGAGGAATATGAAGGAAAAACTGAGATGAACAGAGTAAAGGGAAGCAAAGGGAATACAAAGAAGGACCATGGGAATGGAAGAGATAGAGAAAGTGTGGGGCGGAGAGAACGAAGAAAGGGGGAGGACTGGGTGTAGTAAAGAGCGAAAGAGAAAAAGGAACAGACCAGGAGAGTAAGGGATGGAACGAATAAAGGGGAAGAACAGACTGTGAGTAGTAAAGAGCAAAGGATAACATAAATGGAGCAGAAGAGAAGGGGAAGGAGCAAAGTAAGGGGGGGTGGGTGTAGTAAAGAGCGAAGGATAAAAATAAAAAGAGCAAGGGAGAAGGAACAAAGTAAGGTGGTGAAAAGGACTGGGTGTAGTAAAGAACGAAGGATAAAAGGGAAGTGAGCAGGAAAGAAAGGGAATGAACGAAGAAAGGAGGAAGAGAAGTCTGGGTGTTGTGAAGAGGGAAGGATAAAAAGGAACTGAGCAGGAAAGAAAGCGAAGGAACGAAGAAAGGGAGAAGAGAAAGCTGGGTGTAGTAAAGAGGGAAGGATGAAATAAATGGAGCAGGAGAGAAGGAAGACAGAAAGAGGGTGAAAAGGACTGACTGTAGTGAAGAGCGAAGGATAAAAAGGAAGTGAGCAGGAAAGAAAGGAAAGGAACGAAGAAAGGGGGAAGAGAAGTCTGGGTGTAGTAAAGAGGGAAGGATGAAATACACAGAGAAGAGGAGAAGGGAAGGAACGAAGAAAGGGGTGGAGAAGAATGGGTCTAGTAAAGAGCAAAGGATAAAATAAATGGAGCAGGAGAGAAGGAACAAAGAAAGGGGGTGAAAGGGCTTGGTGTAGTAAAGAGCGAAGGATAAAATAAATGGAGCAGGAGAGAAGGGGAATGGACAAAGGAAGGGGGAGAGGAGAGAGAGGGGGCAGGCGAAGCGAAGGAGGGAAGGACGGAAGAGGAGAGGAGGAGGGCTCGGGGAGGCGGCGGCGAGGGGAGGGGCGTCCCTGGCAGCGGCGGGTGAGAGTCGGTAACCAGGGACAACGGAGCAACAGAGGAGGGCGGCGGAGGAGGAGGAGGGAGAGGCTGAGAGGAGAAGGAAGGAGGGGAAGGGAGGAGACAGAGGAGGAGGAGAGGCCGCGAGGAGAGGAGCCCAGGCTGCACCGGGGACCCCCCATCTGTCAGAGTCGGGCATCCCCACGCCCCCTCTGCCAGAGAGACCCCACTGCACCCCAGCAGAATCCACCCACCAGAGCTCCGGGGCCACCCCTCACCCCAGACCCACCCCTCACCCCTCCCGGAATCCGCAGCAGACACGGGGCGCGGGCCCGGACCCCCCCTCCGGATTGATGCCCTGAGCGCCCCCCGGGATCCCCCAGGAGCAGGATGGGGAAATCCAACAGCAAGCTGAAGCCCGAGGTGGTGGAGGAGCTGACGAGGAAGACCTACTGTGAGTATCAGAGACCCCGTTGCACCTTGGGGGGGGGGGGGGGGGGGGGGGGGGGGGGGGAGGGGGGCACAGCACCCCTAAATAATGTATAGACGTACTGTGAGTATCAGACCCCACTGGCCCCTTCTTGGGGGGAGGGGGGGGGGGGGCAGCCCCTCAAAATACTGTGTAGACGTAATGTGAGTATCAGACCCCGTTGCACCTTGGGGGGGGGGGGGGCACAGCACCCCTACATAATGTATAGACGTACTGTGAGTATCAGACCCCACTGGCCCCTTCTGGGGAGCAGAGCCCCCCTAAATACTGTGTAGACGTACTGTGAGCATCCGGACCCACTGGCACCTTCTGGGGAGCAGAGCCCCCCCCCCCCCCCAAAAAAAAATACTGTGTAGCCTTACTGTGAGCATCAGACCCCACTGGCCCCTTCTTGGGGGGGGACAGCCCCCCAAAATACTGAGTAGACGTACTGTGAGTATCAGACCCCACTGGCACATTCTAAGGGGGGGCGGCTCAGCCCCCCTAAATAATGTGTAGACGTACTGTATCAGACCCCACTGGCCCCTTCTGGGGAGCAGAGCCCCCCCCCCCCCAAAAAAAAAATACTGTGTAGACGTACTGTGAGCATCAGACCCCACTGGCACATTCTAAGGGGGGGCGGCTTAGCCCCCCTAAATAATGTGTAGACGTATTGTATCAGACACCACTGGCCCCTTCTGGGGAGCAGAGCCCCCCCCCCCCAACCCCCAAAAGAAAAATACTGTATGGACATACTGTGTCAGACCCCTCTGCAGAGCCCCCCAAAATACTTTGTAGATTTACTGTGAGTATAAGACCCCACTGACCTCTTCTGGGGAGCCCAGCCCCCCAAAATACTGTATAGACGGACTGTATCAGACCGCACTGCAGAGCCCCTCAAAATACTGCGTGGACATACTGTGAGTATCCGATCTCGCTGCCCCCATCTGGGGAGCAGCTTGCCCCCCAAATAGTGTGTACACATACTGTGAGTAGCCCCCCAAATACAGCAAATACAGACGTATAGTAAGTATAGAACCCCACTGCTCCCTTCTGGGGAGCAGCATACCGCTCCAAATACTGTTCAAACGTACTGGGAGTATCATACCCCACTGCCCCCTTCTGGGGAGGAGGGTCCCCCAAAATACTCCGGAGAGGTGCTGAGAGCACCAGAACCCCGCAAGACCTGCACCGGGAGGGTAGCATGAACTACTGTAATTACCCCAACACCCAAATGAACACACAACTCACCAAAAAGAACCCCTCCCCCGAGAAGAAAAGCTGGGGTACCCCATCTGAAAATCACCCCCTACAGAAAGACCTATTGTGAACATTAAACCCCTCTGCAGCTCCAGACAGATCCAGACGCACCTTTTCCCATGCAATACCTTCCTACCCTATCCCCGTGCAATAACTGATCACATCACTCACGCAAACCTGCCCACTTCAGCCCTAATGCAATAACTCCTCAACCGAACCCCATGTAATACATTCTCAACATAGCCTGGCGTGATAACTGCTCACACCAGCCTCTGTCTGGTCCTTGCTTACAGCCCCATACTTTAACCACTGACCTAAGTCTCAATGCAATAACTGCTCACATTAGCCCCATGCAATAACTCCTCAAACTTTCCCTGTGTAAAAGGTGTTCAAACCAGCCTCCATGTCATGATTACTCATATCAGCACCATCTAATAACTGTTCACACCATCTACGATGCAATAACTCCTTAACATGATCCCATGTAATACCTACTCACACCATCCCCATGGAATACGTGATCATACATGTCAACTGCTCCTGTCCAGTACCTGCTCACAGTCCCATGCGATAACTGCTGCTCTGAGTCTGAATGCACTAACTGCTCACATGAACCTACCCCTCTGTAACACCTGCTCAAAGCAGCCGGCATTACAGCGTACACACTCCCCCATTCAATAACTGTTCACACAAGCAACAATGCAATAACGCTTCAAGTTATTTTATATGTAATAACTGCAGGGATGTCCTCCATGCAAAACTGCTCACATTGGCCCCAGTGCAAGAACCTTTTAGCGTTTCTTCTGTGTAATAAGTATTCAAATGAGCTTCCATACATTAATGAGCTCCTACAGTCCCATATAACTGCTCACGCCACTTATAGGGCAACACCTCTTCACAGGCCAATATTATAACCTCTGACCTCGGTGTCGATCACGAAACTGCTCACTCCACCCCATGCAATAAGAGCTTGCCTAACCCAGCATGGCATCATTTCTCCCTCCGAGCCATATTGGATACCTGTGTTCTTTACACCTCCATGCTGACTCCTACACCATGTGATTATCACCTCAACTCCAGGCAATAACTGCTCCAGTTTGATGCTTCTACCCAGGCCTGCTGTTGTCTCTAGTTCCCATAGAGCGCCTCCAGACTGGCTACCATGCTATAACTACTCTCTCAAGCCCTCATAAGATACCTGCTTACCCCAGCATCAATATATGGCCCCATGTGCTAACCTCTCTACCCGGTACCCACTCACCCAGGGCTCATATGATAACTGCCATGCAATTAGTGGTTCTTCCTGGCACGTGCGATAGTTTTCATTTCCAGTCCCATTATATCTTCTCCCTCTACCTCCCATGTAGTGATTCTCACCACATCCCACAGCTTTCAAAATGATTGTCCCTTGAAAGCTTTCAAAACAAGGAAGAACGCGCTGCATATGGAGTAAAAAAACTTTCCCCTGGAGTTCGAATTCGGAAGCGGGGTTGAGACGGATTCCTGCACATAATATTACTGGAGGAATACCGATTCCAGTTATCTCCAATTCGGGATCTGGAAACAATATATACTAACACGGAGAACAAACATTTGGCTTATCAATAGAGCCCGAAGAATACAAAGAGCGAGGTCAAATAATAGACCATCACCCATGCCATGTGAGGCTGGGCCGGAAGTATAACCAGCTAGAAGGCATAAAAGCTCACGAATTAACAATATCAGCCCTGACGAAGTCGTGGGTTCCTGCCCATTCGACGAAACACGTGTTGGCTGGACTTGGAGAAAACCTAAAAATTAAAAGAACCATAATTTCAACTCAACGTGTATTAATGCTGTGTATTGAAATATTGAGTAACCTGTTTGTTTAATAATTCTGGTTGGTGTGATAGGATTGTGTGATTATTAGTGGGTAAGGATGACAACCCATACCTAGGCACCCAACAACATAGATTAACATTGTGTTTCTGACAAAAATTTGCCTGCATAGTGTAAAAGCGCCATAACCACCTAGAACTGTCATCGCTTCAATCTTTATAACCATGCAGTATTTGTTCTCCATAGCTGCTTCCTCCAGTCCCCATGAAATACCATCAGTTACTGTCCTTTCTGCTCCCAATGTAATATCTGCCGCTCCTTGTGTAATAACATCTCCTGCCAGTCCCTAGTGCCCACCCCTCCTGTCCACGTGCAGTAATTGCACCATCCATTTCCCATGCAATAACATCTCCCACTAGCCTCGATGCAATAACTGTTGTTTCCGGCCCCATGTAAGTATCTGCTCCCATCTGCCATCATGCGATAACCAGCTTTTTCAGTTTTCATATAATTACTGTTGTCTACGACCCATAAGAAATAGTTGCAACCTTCAGTTCTCACGTAATAACTGTCCCGCCTTTCACAGAAGTTATCCTGCCCTCCCATGTCACAGGCAATCATTGCTTTTTTTGGTCCATTAAATATTTGCTCCTTCTTGTTCCCAGGTTGATTCTGCACCTCTCAGTGTCAGGTGATAACTGAGCCCCTCCTTTAGTACCCATGCAATAACTTAATTCTCCAGGTGCCCTTACAATAAAGCACTCCCTCCAGTAAGTAACTGATCTTCCAGGCTTCGATGCAGCCTCCTTTGCACTGAGATGCCACCAGGTGTGGTTATCACACTTCCATGTAATATGTCTGCTTTACCACCCTGGGCCATGCCTCCTGCAATGCACCGAATAGAACACTGTGTACGCACCACTTGTCCACTACTAGCCGCTTTAGTTTGCCGTACCTGCCTCTACCTGCAGGTGACCGTTGTATTTAACATACAATATCTTCTGTTTCTAGGAAGCAATACGACTCATACAATAACCGCTCCCCCATCAGTAGGTACCCCTGGGGTGCTACTGCTCCCCAAGCCTCCACTATGTATTACCTGTTATCCAACAAGGCAGATACTGGCCCTTTCCTCGGTTGATAACTGCGTTATTGGATGTTAAACTCTAGATCTTGCTTCCACCCTGAAAACAGCGCTGCCCATGTACATCGTTACACTTGACGCTTGTGGTATATTCATGTTCAAGTTGTACCCACCATGACTTCAGTCCATCCTATGTACTAACAGCTCCCACCACCCATGAAATAACTGCTCTGACTGCCAATATAACAAGCTTTGGCAAAGGGACTAAGCCTGGGGTTAGGCTGCAAATGTGTTGATTCACTAAATTTTGTGAATATTTTTTGTAGAACTGCACACTGGGAATACTTTTTGCGTGTAAGCGCGCAGTGAACCCTGTGCATGCTGTATTCTGTTGTGGGTGGAACAAAAATGTGAAAGACACACTGACAGACCAATGGATGAAGAGAGCTGGACGAAAACCCCTTTAAGTATATTGTTCATATCATTTTATTAAAATCAAAAGGTGTTGGCTACCTCCAGAACTAAGAACCACTCCCAGCTCCCTTCGAATAACTGATCTTACTGCCCATTGAAAAACATTCTGCTCTTACAGCAAATGCATTTATTTTCCACGCGCCCAGAGGGTCAGGCCTTGGTAGCCCACAGTCCCTGTGATAAGCGCCCAAGCGGGCAGTGGGATAATTACCCCCAAAGCCCATGAGGTAAATGCCCTGCAGGTTATGAGTTAAGTACCTTCGCAGCCCATGAAATAAATGTCCCCCACACCGTGGGCTAAGTCCTCCCACAGCCCATGTAATAAACGCCTGCATAGGTTATGGGAAAGCGAATCACACAGACCATGTGATAATTGTCCCTCAGACTAAGAAATATCTGTTTCCACGGCCCATGTGATACATTTGTCTTGCAAACTAGGAAGTAACTGCCTATCTGTAACTAAATAGGAAACAACTTCTCTTCAGGCCATGTAATAATCCCCACAGCCCATGCCCTAGAGCCTCCTTTCCATAATAAGCACTGCTGCAGCCTAGGAAATATCTTCTCCCACAGGACATAGAACAACTGCTCACACAGCCCAGAAGCCAACTTTGACCACAGCCCATGTGATAAACAGTATCACAGCCTAGAAAACAACTCTACCACACACCCCATGTGATACATGCCATCCTATCCTATAAATCAACTGTTACCACAGCCCATGTGATAAACGCTCTACAAGCCTAGAAAACAACTTTAACACACAATCCATGTGATAAATGCCATCCTAGCCTATAAATCAACTGTTACCACAGCCCACGTGATAAATGCTCTCAGGCTAGAAGGTAAATACTTCCATAGTCTGAATAACTGATACCAATGCCCATTTAATAAAACAGCCACTGTCCAGAGAAAGCTGCTTCTACACCTGAGATGACCACTAATACTGACCGGTGTGATGACCGCTCCCACAGCCCATGTGTTATCTGCTCCCACTGCTCATGCTATACTTTATACCATGTTTTAAAAGTCCATGATATAAATGCCAGCATAGCCCCTGGCGTACCCACCCCAGAGCTCAACGCATTATGCTTCCTCTCGACTAGGAGTGGTCGCTGCGCGCCCCGGGCCCTCTATGCACCTTCACGGCAGGAATCAGAGGTGTTTTAAGGCGGGGCACAGTGGGCAAGTCCCGGGGCCCTCACCTTCCAAGGGACCGCAGGGGGAGGGAATTTTCTCTCTGTCACAGTCTTGTCTATTTCTGTATCCCAACCATTAACCTACAAATGTATCTCTTTGGCATCAAGTGGCTTGATTTAGCAAAAAACGTAATAAAATGCAAAGTTGTTCCAAACAGAAGCTCTCAAAATACGTCTTGGCCAGGGGGGCCTATAATTCTTTATGATGACAGTGCATGATGGACCAGCTGCTTCCCACTCCCAGTGTAAATGTGTATATTTAGGGAAACATGCTACTTATTGAGTTGATATAGCGCACCGAATGTGATCTTGTGGTTATTTCAGGGCGCAGGCTGCAATGCGGGTGCTGAGTTGGTGGGAAATGATGCTGCACAGCTGAGGGTTCTCTGATTGGTGGTGTCCAGTAACTCAGGCTCTCTGATTGCTGAGGTCCGGCTCCTCGTGTTCTCTGATTGGTGGTGTCCAGTAACTCATGCTCTCTGATTGCTGAGGTCCGGCTCCTCGTGTTCTCTGATTGGTGGTGTCCAGTAACTCATGCTCTCTGATTGCTTGAGGTTCGGCCACTTGTTCTCTGATTGGTGGTGTCCAGTAACTCAGGCTCTCTGATTGCTTGAGGTTCGGCCACTTGTTCTCTGATTGGTGGTGTCCAGTAACTCAGGCTCTCTGATTGCTGAGGTCTGGCTCCTCCTGTTCTCTGATTGGTGGTGTCCAGTAACTCAGGCTCTCTGATTGCTGAGGTCCGGCTCCTCGTGTTCTCTGATTGGTGGTGTCCAGTAACTCATGCTCTCTGATTGCTGAGGTCCGGCTCCTCGTGTTCTCTGATTGGTGGTGTCCAGTAACTCAGGCTCTCTGATTGCTGAGGTCCGCCTCCTCGTGTTCTCTGATTGGTGGTGTCCAGTAACTCAGGCTCTCTGATTGCTGAGGTCTGGCTCCTCGTGTTCTCTGATTGGTGGTGGCCAGCAACTCAGGCTCTCTGATTGCTGAGGTCTGGCTCCTCGTGTTCTCTGATTGGTGGTGCCCAGTAACTCAGGCTCTCTGATTGCTGAGGTCTGGCTCCTCGTGTTCTCTGATTGGTGGTGTCCAGTAACTCAGGCTCTCTGATTGCTGAGGTCTGGCTCCTCCTGTTCTCTGATTGGTGGTGTCCAGTAACTCAGGCTCTCTGATTGCTGAGGTCTGGCTCCTCCTGTTCTCTGATTGGTGGTGTCCAGTAACTCAGGCTCTCTGATTGCTGAGGTCCGGCTCCTCGTGTTCTCTGATTGGTGGTGTCCAGTAACTCATGCTCTCTGATTGCTGAGGTCCGGCTCCTCGTGTTCTCTGATTGGTGGTGTCCAGTAACTCAGGCTCTCTGATTGCTGAGGTCCGCCTCCTCGTGTTCTCTGATTGGTGGTGTCCAGTAACTCAGGCTCTCTGATTGCTGAGGTCCGGCTCCTCGTGTTCTCTGATTGGTGGTGTCCAGTAACTCAGGCTCTCTGATTTCTGAGGTCCGGCTCCTCGTGTTCTCTGATTGGTGGTGTCCAGTAACTCAGGCTCTCTGATTGCTGAGGTCTGGCTCCTCGTGTTCTCTGATTGGTGGTGGCCAGTAACTCAGGCTCTCTGATTGCTGAGGTCTGGCTCCTCGTGTTCTCTGATTGGTGGTGCGGTGGTGCCCAATAACTTATGTTCTCTGATTGCTTGAGGTTCGGCCACTTGTTCTCTGATTGGTGGTGTCCAGTAACTCATGCTCTCTGATTGCTGAGATCTGACTCCTCGTCTTCTCTGATTGGTGGTGCCCAATAACTTATGTTCTCTGATTGCTTGAGGTTCCGCCACTTGTTCTCTGATTGGTGGTGTCCAGTAACTCATGCTCTCTGATTGCTGAGGTCTGGCTCCTCGTCTTCTCTGATTGGTGGTGCCCAATAACTTATGTTCTCTGATTGCTTGAGGTTCGGCCACTTGTTCTCTGATTGGTGGTGTCCAGTAACTCATGCTCTCTGATTGCTGAGGTCTGGCTCCTCGTCTTCTCTGATTGGTGGTGCCCAATAACTTATGTTCTCTGATTGCTTGAGGTTCGGCCACTTGTTCTCTGATTGGTGGTGCCCGGCCCCTCATGTTCTCTGATTGGTTAGGCCGGACCCTTCATGTTCTCTGATTGATGGGGCCCTTGCCCCCTCATGCTCCCTGATTGGTCTCTGGTTCTCTGATTTGTGGGGCCTGGCCCTCATGTACACTGATTGGTGGGGCCCTGGCACTTCATGTTCTCTGATTAGTGGGGCCCTGACCCCTAATGTTCACTGATTGGTGAGGCTTGTTCCTTCATGTTCACTAATTGGTGGGCCCCTAGCCCTTCACGTTCTCTGATTGGTAGGGGCTTGAAATCTCATGTTCTTTGATTGGTGGGTGCCTGGCACCTTGTGTTCTTTGATTGGTGAGGCCCGGCCCCAGATGTTCACGACATGTTGGGGCCCAGCCCCTCATGTTCTCTGATTGGTGGAGCCCGGCCCCCATATGTTCTCTGATTGGTGGGGCCTGGCCCTCATGTTCCCTAGGACCTTAAGAGTGTTTGAGGGCAGGCCATCCTACCAGTATCAAGCACTCTAAGGAACCAGGGAGTTGGGGTCAATGGGGCCAATGGCAGACGTTCATTCCCTAGTTCTGAACCGTGCCTGGTCTGGCAGCAAGAGGGCGGCTGCTTCCTGAGCCCCCACTCACTGGAGTGGGGGTCACTTCTAGAAGAGGTCAGCCCACACTGTAGGGGTTTGTTTACAGCGCCCTGAGCATGAGGCCTGCTAGGAGCTTTAACCATGGTGCTGCAGTTTATGTATGTATGCATTTGTATAGAGCGCGGACATTACCTGAAGGTTGGCAGAGAAACTATAATGTCTGGGTCAGAAAGAAGAATCCATATTCACAAAGTGAAAAGGAATCCCATCAGCCCACCATAGTGGCAGGACATCACCATCTGGGATTTGCTGTGGGGTGCGCGACCAGTGCAGCCAAAAATAGTTAATGAAAAGCATAACCCAGTGATCGATGCAGCCACAACTTGATGGCAGTCAGTGGTGCTGAAGATTTGCAGTGCAAAAAGGTGACAATGTGCTGGGGTTAAAATTGACAACTAAGACACCCCAATAACCTTACTAGACGCCGTCCTAGAGTCAAATCTAAAAACCAAGTGCTGACAGTTTGAAAGAATAACTATCATTAGCGATGGATTGGCAGGTCTACATGTTTCTTCTTCTTTCTGACCCAGGCATTATAGTTTTTCTGCCAACCTTTGTCTCACTGTTTGCAGACCGGTGGTTTCTTTGTGTTTTTTGAGTTGTAGTATGGGGACAGAACACTGCCTGGTCTTTAAATATTGATTCCCTAGGACCCCTTCATCTAAAGGTGTTGTTTAGGTATTACCTGAAGGTGCCAGGTCGCTTTACAATGAAACAAAGATGTTTACAAAAGGTCTTCATAAAGTGCCAGTGTCAGAAAGAGCATCCTTACTAACAGGCCCAGCCTTCTCCAGCCCCACCAGGGTCAGAGGTCAGCCTCACGTGCTACCACATTTATTTATATAGCGCCAACATTATGCAAAGGTGCTAGAGCGCTTCACAAGAGCAATATTTCCTTCCATTGAAGTTATAGATTTGAATTTGAATTTAAAAGCATTTATTAAGCGCACATGTACCTAGCGGTTGCTTGGCGCTGAGGAAGCAGTTGAACCTAGAGAAAGGGGTGCAGGAAATTAAGACGGAAAGGCTTGCAGGAAAAGATGAGTTTTGAGCGTCTTGCGGAAATCAGAGTACAAGGGTATCGATCTGATGGTGGGGGGAAGGGAATTCCAGAAAGTGGGACCCAGTACAGCGAATTTCACACCCCCCATCCTTTTTTTCCTGAAACGTGGTACGGAAAGGAGGGACTGGGTGGAAGAACGGAGATCTCGGACCGGGATGTAATTTTTGATTTCAGAATTTATAAAAGCTGGAGCAGTTCCAGCTCGGGCCTGAAACGTGGTGCAGCCAAGTTTGGAGGGCACGCTCTCTAATGGGCAGCCAATGCAAGTTCTTTAATAGAGGGGTGGCATGGTGCAATTTAGGGAGACCATGAATGAGGCGGGCGGCTTGGTTCTGGACCAACTGTAGGCGTTGAAGGGCATAGGCCGGGACACTATTGCACAGGATGTTACCATAGTCTAAATGAATGAGTTTTAAGGCAGAGGGGGAAAAGAATCTTGACATTTTCCTGATGGTGCGAAGGGTAAAGAAACAAGATGATACCACCATACTAATCTGGGAGTGCAGGGTAAGATGTTGGTTCAGCGTGATCCCAAGGGTTTTAACTGAGTGAGAAGGTAGGGGAGGGACACCAAGTGAGGGGGGCCAAAACGTGGGGGTCCAGGGACTGGATGTGCCACCAGTGAGAACCACCTCAGTTTTATCTGGGTTAAGTTTAAGGTGGTTGAAGTTCATCCAGTCCCTGATGAAAATCATAACCGATTGAAAATTGTGGATGGACCCAGGAGAGTGGGAAATGTTGAAAATCAACTGGAGGTCATCTGCATAGTTGAAGACTGTGACCTCCAGTTGCTGTAAAGCAAAAATGAGGGGGAAGATGTAAAGGTTGAATAAAAGAGGGGAAAGGGAGGAACCCTGAGGGACACCGCCCTGCACCTTGCGTGGAGGGGCAGAGAAATTAGCTAGATGGACAGCCTGGGTGCGGTCTCTCAAGAAGGAAGTGAGCAAGCCAAAGGGGCCCCCCTGATGCCCGCTGCCTCGACACGGGTGAGAAGAATGGAATGGTAGACCGTGTCGAAGGCAGCGGACAAATCAAGGAGTACCAGGGTTTGGGACCGGTTGACATCCATCCCCTCCCTGAGTCTGTCCAGGACTGAGACCACAACCCTCTCGGTGGAGTGGAGAGGGCGAAAGCCGGCCTGACAGGAGGCCAGACAACCACTGTCCTCAACAAAAGAGCCGAGGACAGTGGTGATGTGGCACTCCAGGATTTTACCCAGGTAGGGGAGGAGGGAAATGGGGCGATAGTTAGAAAGGGAAGAGGGGTCGGCACCAGGTTTTTTCAGGATGGGAATTATTATTGCCGCTTTATGAAGGCCGGGAACAGATCCTTTGCTGAGGGAGTCGTTGAGGAAGGCCAGGGGGAGGGGGGGGGGCAAGCTAGAAAGATCTCTCTCAGAACAAAAGCTGGGCAAACATCAGAGGGAGAACCAGATTTAACCCGGACCAACAGGGCAGAAAGAGTATCCCTGGTCAGAGGAGGTATGTGGTCTAGATGGAACCTGTTGGGTGGAGGTTCAGAGGCAGGGGGGAAAAAGGAGGGTGGAGGTATGTTAGCCTTGATGGCTGCAATGTTCTGAGGTTTGAGAGAAGTTCTATCTGATGAGGCCAACTCGTGGACGGTGGAAAATATTTCCCTCGGCCGGTTTTCGGCCGAGAGTATTTTGCCCGAAAAATAGTTGGTCTTGGCTAGGAGAATTGCCTTTTTATATATGGTAAGCATGAGCGAGTAGTGAGTTTTCAGTGTTGGGCAGTAGGCGCATCTCCAGGCACGCTCGGCCTGACGCACGGCTAATTTCTTTCCCTTGAGGTCATCAGTAAACCATTTGTTGGCGTTATGAGCGCGTTTAACTGTGACACGTTTCAAGGGGGCCACTTGGTTGCATGTCCTAGAGAGCCAGACGTTGATGGCAGCTAGCTGGGATGAAGGGGTGAGCTCCTCTAGGGCAGGATAAGAGTCTTGAAGGGAGGAGCAAAGGGAGGGAATATCGACCTTATTCCAATTACGAGCCCAGGTATTTTTGGGAAAGGGGGGGGCGTTTAATCAGGCTGAGGTCTAGAAAGAACAAAATCAGAAAGTGATCGGACCAGAGACAGGGCGTGATAATTGGGGATGTGACCGGAATATTTAATGACCAGATTTGGTCCAGGATGTGCCCCTTGATGTGGGTGGGGGTGAGCACATGTGAAATGAAATTTAAACTATGAAGAAGATCAGTGAAGATGATTTAAGAGGAACTCATACTGCTGTAAATAGAGACAAAGGTGGAGAATACAACATGGCAGATCACTGCATTAAACAGAATCGACAAGAGGTGTGTGCGGCAGTGAAAGGCTTGAGGCCGTGTAGATGTCTGTGCCAAGAGTTGATTGCAGTGAAGCGCCCTGGCCCGCGTGAGGGGTAGGGGGCCGAGGGGGTGGCAGGCGGTGGGGGAGGGGAGTAGTGTTGTGCTTAATAAAAAAAAACATTAAAAAAAAATGTTACCTTCACACCGGGTCCGGCGTCTCTGCTCCTGCTCTTCTCTGTCTGGGACGGAAGCACAGTCATGCCCCACTGACCAATCATAATGCTGCAATGCAGCTTTGTGATTGGTAGGCACCCAGGCTCCCCTGACCAATCACAATGCTGCATTGTAGCAATGTGATTGGTTTTGAGCGTCCAGGTTCGACGCTCAACCAGGTAATGGGGGCCTGGGCTTGTTCTTCATGCGTTCTTTATGTAGCCTGAATATATGACATTACATTGCGGCCGTTACACCGCGGTACCTTTACAACGCAGGCGTTACAACACACGTCGTTACAAAGACTTGCGCTGAGGGGTGCTGGACTTAGGAATAGTATGATTTACTATAGTAGCGAAGGTGTTAGAATAGTAAATCATACTATTCCTTAGCTTAGAGCGCCATCCAGCGCAAGTCGTTGTAATGACTTGCGTTGTAATGCCCGAGTTGTAAAGGTATTGCGGTGTGAAGAACGCGATGTACCGCATTTTCCCATGTAGCCTGCATGGAGAATGGGGAAAGTGCGCATGACTGGCTTGGGCGGCCTGAGAGGGGTGACAAAACAGTCATTCTGCACTTAGGAGTGGGCAAACCGCTCCTGCCCTGCCCTGCTCCCAGCGCAGAGCAGCCCCTTCCACCCACCCGCCTGCAAAGCAGCACGAAGCATATAATGGTAATAAGTTCCTCTTCGCACTGCTCAAAAGTAGTGGGGCAACGCTCCCCCTCCACAGCGGAAGAGCCGCCACTGTTGCAGTGTCTTAGCTAAAATATCGCAGGAGGAAAGAAGCTTTCAGGTCTGTTTTGACAGTTACCAACGAGGTGAGGTGGTTGTGCAGGTTTGTAGTGATTCTGCTGGCGCTTCTGGAGAAGGAATGGGCAATCAGCCGTTCCCTTTTAGAGGAAGGGGGTTCAAGCATGGTCAGACTGGGAACCCCAAAGTAGCCCTGGTACTTTTGTCAGCCCACCACCCCCCTCGTCCCCTATGAGGAAGGAGGGTGCAAGTGGGAAGCACTGCAGCTTTTGTCACTGGGGGCCGATATTGCAGCACCGCTGTAAAGCCGGACCCAGTAACAAAGACGGCCTCCACCGCTGCCAAACCGGTCCCCACCCTTTCACGCTCCTGGGGAAATGCCTGATGCCCGCTACGGCCAGTCTGGCCCTAGGTTCAGGGAGCGTTGCTTCGGCGCTTCATGATGGTCTAGACAGAGCCACCTGACTGTTTGAGGATATCCGCCAGGTATGGGGAGTGGCTGTGTGCGGGCTTTATGGGTGATGCAGGCAATCTTGTAGACAGCGTGTAACCATCGCAGTGTGATCAGCATAGGTGGAATGTAGTCCAGGTCCCTTGTACTGCCGATAGGTGGTAGCAGTGAGTGCCAAGGGCCCACAGGCGATGCCTTGAGTTTGTCCGCCAGGTAACGGGGAGTGGCTGTGTGCGGGCTTTATGGGTGATGCAGGCAGTCTTCTAGACAGCGTGTAACCATCGCAGTGTGATCAGCATAGGTGGAATGTAGTCCAGGTCCCTTGTACTGCCGATAGGTGGTAGCAGTGAGTGCCAAGGGTCCACAGGCGATGCCTTGAGTTTGTCCGCCAGGTAACGGAGAGTGGCTGTGTGCGGGGCTTTATGGGTGATGCAGGCAGTCTTGTAGACAGAGTGTAACCATCACAGTGTGATCAGCATAGGTGGAATGTAGTCCAGGTCCCTTGTACTGCCGATAGGTGGTAGCAGTGAGTGCCAAGGGCCCACAGGCGATACCTTGAGTTTGTCCGCCAGGTAACAGGGAGTGGCTGTGTGCGGGCTTTATGGGTGATGCAGGCAGTCTTGCAGACAGCCCTTCCTTCAATTGGCAACCATCGCAGGGTGATCAGCGTAGGTGTAGTGTAGGTCCCTTGGACTGCCGGGAGGGGGCAGCCGTGAGTGCCCAAGGGCCCACAGGGACATCAAGGTGCCCACAGATAGGCGAGCCGGTCTTCACTGGCCCAGGGCGCTTTAAGAAACATGTGGATGACGAATGATTGATCTGTCTCTGGGGTCCGCAGGGGTGGAGGGACAAAAACTAGAGTGGACGTAATACCAAGTGCCAGGGCCGGGTTCTGACCATCAGTTCTTGATGTGCATGGCCAATGCACATGCAATGACTGCCCCGCCCACTTGTGCCACGTGCCCCCTCTGTGTCCAGGGCAGTGGAGCCTAAAGGATACAGTGTATATAGGGCTGGACTTTAGCGTGGGTGAGCTGGGCCAAGGCCCAGGGCCCCAATTGTCAAAGGAGTGCTTGGAGCTGCTTGCATTAAGGTTCTGCCAACAGCAGCACCCTTCTCATCTTTCCCCTTCCTGTTTGGTTCTGTCTGATATGTCAGTTTAAAGTGGTTTTAGTCCTTCCTTATCAGCTGGTGGGCCGTGTTTTTAACACCCCTTTAGCCCCCTTCCTTCACCCTCTGACCCCTGCTGGCACACATCAATAGGTCAGCCAATAGGTCTCGCCTTTGGGACCTTATAAGTGTTTAGTTATCCAGTACAATATCCTTGGTGTAACAACATCAAGTGTTGCATGGCTAAACACTTATAATGTCCTAAAGGTGAGATCTATTGGCTGTGCCAATGCTTGTTTTAAATCCTTTTATCTCTTGGTAATGTCTATTTTCAAATGGAAGGGCCTTTGCTTCTTTTTAAGAGCTTCTGAGAACCGTGGACAGTGTTTATGTATATAAGTCTGTAAATCTGACCTCTTGTAAGTAATCTACTTACAATTATTACAATATCTTTTTTTAAAACAGTCTTGTGTATTTTTTTGTCTTCTACCTACGAACATTCTGTCAGTAAAAGGAGCTGTAGCTGGTGTCATCTCTGGTACCTTGTGTAAGTGGCACATACAGAAGTATGTGCACGAGTCTGATTGGAAACAGGTAGTGTCCTTCTTTGCAAGCACTTTTTTATGCCAAATTAAAGTGAACACCAATACATAAGCATGCTTATCCTTCTGATGTAAAGAACCTGCTCTCTAGTAGCTGAGGTGAGCAACAGACCCCACTGCATGGGCCACATTTTAAATTTGGCCAGGCAGATGTGTACACTGGCTCCTCATACTAGCAAGGAAGAATCGTCAAACGGCAATCATAAGGGTTTGGTTGACCGACTGGTATTATGCAATTTTGCAGCCATGGTGTTTTCTGCATAGTCGAGGAATTACAATATTTTCTACATAAACCATCGTCTGCACAATCTGCTGATTTTAACATAAATGGTCCAGGCAGCAGCATAACACACAGTGTCTGGGACCCTCTGCAGAATGGTGAGCACCCCCCTTATATCTTACAGTTATTCATTGGCATTTGGGTGAATAGGGAGCCTACCCGCTACTCGCTCAAATGGATACAAAAGTTACTAAAACACAAATGTGTTGCTGCACAGTGAAAAGCCATTGTCAATGGTTGACTGGTCGCTTTTTTGTTCCATATTGCTATATTTTTGTGTTAAACCAGTATGAATGTGGTGAAACCTTTGCCCAGACGATCAAACATGCCAAAATAACAGTTATTTTATCATGAAATGTACTGCATTCAGCGCATAATTTGCCTTTTATTTTGCCGCATAATTTAGTCATCCCTCCCACATGATTCAGCCCGCCCTTGCTGTATAATTCCAGTGGCCTGAGGTTTAGTTGGGTCCCCTTTCGGTGCAATTGTCTGGGGTGCGTTGTTGACTACATTATGTGATTTAGTTGACAAGCTGTCTCTGTCTCAGCCTCCCTGAAGTCCTGCCTTTAAAGTTGGGGTTTCCCTATTGAGGAGCGCAGGCCCAAAGATAAGATCTGCCAGAGGCTGGAGCCCGGGACTGCACGCGGGCTGAGGAGGGAAGGCGCGGAGGCGGGAAAAGTGCTTGTTAGAAAGGGAAGTGAAAAGGGCGGGGGAGCGTGCAGAAAATGAAGAGCTGAGACAAGAGAGTAGCAGTAAAACATGAAAAGGAAATAATAGACGTAAGGAAAAATGAAATGATAACATAGAAAGAGGTGTAGAGAAAATGAACAGTGTAAATGCCAAAGAGAGAAGGTGACAGACAACAGGCGTAATAAACAAGATAAAAGGAGAGATGCGGCAGAGGGCAAATGAAGAGGGCATGAATGAAAGAACCGGAGAGAACAGAAATACACAGCGATATAAAGAATGAATACGAGTTTAATAATCATGGTGCAGTTAATTAAAACATACACTACTAAAGTAGTATAATGCCCAGATAAAAACTAGCCCGCGAGTGGTGTGTGTGCTCGCTCGCGCTATAAGGGAACAAGCGCAGCCTTGAAAGCGACGCGGCCCTGAAAGTGAAATGCCACGCTAAATAAAAAACAAAACATATGGCCCCTGCGTGCCTGCGCCTGTTTCACTGTGGGAGCGAGCAGGGGCCCCATCTGTTTACAAGTTAATTACAAACAGATGTCGCAAAACCTTGCTCCCGCAAGGGAATCACCAAACGGGCACGCGTTGGCATTGAAAGCAAAGCAAAACGTGCAAGTTTTTGGGCGAAAGAGCAAATCGATTACAAGAGGTCCCCTCCTATGCAGCGCATGTGTGCTGCGTAGGCGAGACCTAAAAAACCCTCATCTGAGTGAGGCTGCTCAGTTGTGAGTGCTTGAGGTGAGCTGGGGGGGTCCGGGATGTTTGTGTGCAGGGACCAGTCCCTGCTCGTCCTGGTGCTGGCCAGTGAGCACTAAAGGGACTCCCTGTTGCCTCATTTAATTGACTACCATCAGCAATGCCACCAGGCCTGTCTCTGCCCACACCCAGGCCCTATCTTAGCAAAGGCCTGGTATGGATTTATTTTGTTTTTCATGTAGTGCCGCTGCTGTGTGGCAAAGCACTTTAAGGGTCTGGTTTGAGAATACGTCTGCAGCATCTGAACGCTGTAACATGTACAGAGTAAGGCAGGCAACGGATGTGTGCATCTGTACCTGAGATGTCACACAGAGAAGGCATGTAAAAGGGCACATGTTAGAGGGAGACCCGGAGGGTCGGCCGAGTACAGGGGGAGAGGCCTCCGGTGAGGGCCGTCTCCGGCGATCATACAGACAAGTAACTTCCCCCCCACAGATGGACACCACACAAGGATGAGTTCAACACACTTTATCTAAGATTCTTGAGGCAAGGTGATAAGCGATACAGTGGGGGTAGGACACGAGGATCCTCCCAACTCTAGTCTCTGTAGGGAAAAGGGGTAGCGGGACAGTCTTAGTACCGGTCCGGTACAGGTGCCGCGAGATGGAGCTCACAATCCTCGAGCTTGGGGGTCCGCAAAGATGAGCCGCGGCAGCGCCAGCAGGCTAGGACGATGGTTCACAGCAAGGAGGGCCGCGGCAGCGCCAGCAGGCTAGGACGATGATTCACAGCGAGGAGGGCCGCGGCAGCGCCAGCAGGCTAGGACGATTGTTCACAACGAGGAGGGCTGCGGCAGCGCCAGCAGGCTAGGACGATGGTTCACAGCGAGGAGGGCCGCGGCAGCGCCAGCAGGCTAGGACGATTGTTCACAACGAGGAGGGCCGTGGCAGCGCCAGCAGGCTACGAAGGTGGTGCACGACGAGGAAGGCTGCGGCAGCGCCAGCAGGCCAAGACGATGGTTCACGTTGAAGAGGGCCGCGGCAGCGCCAGCAGGCTTCGGAGATGGTTCACAAGAAAGGGCCGCGGCAGCGCCAGCAGGCCTTCAAGGATGAGTTCCTCACGGTGTCTCTCGACTCCAAGATACAACTGCCTTCCTGCTCTGGAGCTGCCCCAGTTATAGGTCTGGTCTCCTTTGATGTCCGGACCCTCGCACTTGGAGGTCGGGAGGTCCGGGATGAGGGAGTCCAGACACCCAGCAGGGGGGTGGAACCAGCGCCCGTGGAGGCCGGGGGCGATCGACACCTGGCGGAGGGGAGCCATTGACACGCCTTCTCCCATTGACCTGCCAAGTGGTCTCTTCACCCCCTAGGTGGATGGTGGTGCCTCGATGTCGGGGCCTGGCCAGGCCCAGGGTTGGGGTCGAGCCGAGGCCATGCGGCCTTGTAATGTGGTGTCCAAAGATGGCGGCTGGGCCGGGGCAGTGGTGCTGACGGGGGCCCGGGCCAGCCGATACTGGGGTGTTCGGGGGCTGGAGTTCCATTGTGGACGGGTCGTGGGTTGCTCCAGCGGGTTGCCGGGATGGTTCTTGTCGGGGATACAGGGAGAGCAGGGGTCCGGTCCCCGTCATGCGTGGAGGGAGCAGGCCTTCCCCGAGGCCTGTCCAACAGCACATATCCGTGTGCAGAATCACATATGAAAACGGGAAGTGTGCAGCACGCGCACACAAACTGTGAGTTGTTTCAGGGTGGGAGCCCCGTGCACAAGTGGCCCTTTCTTGTTCATGGGGCCCACGCCGCCACCAGTGTCGTGATATGGGCTTTGTAGGAGAGTAGGGTCTGCTTCCTATGGTCACCCCCACTTTTTGCTTTGATACTCTGGTTTTTCGACTTTAGTCTGGCTGTGGGCCTTCTAATTAGACCCACAGCCCAGCAGTTCTCTCTATAAATTAATACCATGTACTTTGGGTACATACCTAATTGGGAATTGGGTCACCTTTGTGAGCCCCTGTATAGTGTTCCATAGGTCCCCAGGGCATAGGTGCATCCAAGGCCTACCAGGGGCTGCAGCATGAATTATGCCACCCCTGGCTGGCCATCCAAACTGACACCACAGGCTGATCACTCAGCTTGGGCAAGGTGGTGTAATCACCCATTGCTTAGATATAGTATACCTATATCTACCCTTATATATAGACACATATATGCCTATAAGTCACTCCTATGGCAGGCCTTGACAATCCTGAAGGCAGAGTGCTTGGTTTTATGTGAGATGGTGCTCTAGCATGAGCTGAGCCCGTCTGCAGCTTTCGGAACCATGTCCTTATAGCTGATCTATGATATAGCCATACCATATACTCTTAAGTGCATTATAATCCTTGCGGTTAATTCTAACTTTGGTTTGGCTTTATCAAAACATGTTGTGTAAGGTGTCAAACACTTTGGAATACTACCCCCCCACCAGCCCTGGAGGCGGGGGTAGCATTCCACCCTTCTAGAGGGAGAAGACATGTAGTTACTGCTTTACGCGGTTAAAGTTAAACAGAGCCTCAGCATCACAAAATGGATGCTGCTGCCACAGACACGAGTTTGACCTCCTGCAGCTGGATGAAACTCCGGCAAGGGAGGCCTGTACTATAGGTTTCCTGTCGAGGGAGGTGCTAGCACCTCCCCAAACAGCCTGTAGTGTCTTGGGGCAGGGGTTCAATGGAAAGATGCTTTTCCAGACTCTGCCTGAGGCACACAAGGTGCTCCATGCTAGCCCGGTTCAAACCAGTTGCTGGGGCACTCCAGCCCCAGCTCTGGCGTGAAGCTGGACAAAGGGAAAGGGGTGTAACCACACCCTCCCAGGTTCCACCCATAGGAGGGACCTAGTAGGTAATCCAGCCCCATAGTTTATTATAAAGATAGGAGCTGTGTCTCAAGACATTAGATTATCCTGGAAAGAAACTCTGAAACGAACTCTTGGACCTTCGACGTTCCATATTGACTGGAAGACTGAAGACATCTCCCTTGTGGTCAAGGAGTGACCACCATGTGCAAACAGGCACCACCAGTAACTTGCCGGTTTGCTTTGTCGACGCTCCCGCCAGAATCCGAAGACTCAGCGACTCAGGAACTGGACTTCTAGACTTCTCCGTCTCCGATCCACATCCACAGCAAAGCTGAGGCCTTTGGCGGACACGAGAGATGTGGGACCGGACATCCTGGACTACCTGCTCTTTGCAAACCGGGCAGCTTCTGAGGTACCCTCAAAGTTGTGCATTGGGGTTTGAGAAGCCCAGACCCGAGCAGCATTTGCACTGAAGGTCAGCCCTCCACACTCCACGAGTGCCGCGAGGGGCCTGCGCCTGCATTTCAGCTCGACGCGTCTTCCCGGTTGCTAGCCCTTTGGCTAGTGAGCCCTACAAAGACTTCCTTTTGAAATTACACTGCTTGCCTGGTTGCTCCGGGCTTGCTCCAGCTTCCCTGTGAAGAGAAGCTTCCCAGACCTTGCTGGTCTGACCTGAAGCCAATCTTCCCATTCTGCGTGGATTGCGTTTACCAAGGCTTGTTGGGTCCGATCCGGATACCGACACCGCAGTCAACAAGATCCTTTGTGGGACAGCTCGAATCCAGCGCCTGGTCGTCGTCGACGCCTCCTGGTCCTCGTGGCTGCAGAGACAAGCTTCACCTCTTCACCTGATTGCATCTCGACATCGCCTGTTTCCTTCCTGGTTCCTTCCTGGTCTCTGGCTAGTGACCCAGACTCTGTCCCCTCTGCTTTCAGGTTCTTCTCGACTCCGATCCACCCTTGGATCCACCCGGACACTTTTCTCCTGGTCGCCTGCAGCACTTTCTTGCAGCCCTCCATAGGAAACAGCGACGAAACCCGACACAAAAGAACACCTATGCACCTGGCTTCCCTGGATGAGGTACCTCGAGTACTCCGGTGCTCCAGTGGGTATTAACTATCCAAGTGTCCTAGTTTAAAAGGGTTCTACCGTAGTCCATCCGGAAGTGTCCTGAATCTACTACTTTATAACTTTTACGTTCCCATTCTAACTCTATGGTAACTCATGGTGTGTTTTGACACTGCACACGCCTCCCATGGGCCTCCTACTTCCAACCTCTTGGTTGTTCAGTGTAGCCCCAGCGATGCCCTAGGCCCTAGGCCTATTCACTATCCCTGAAGTGGTTCTTATACCACTTACTTAGTATATGGTTCATGAGGCCCCTAGGGCAGAATGGTATTCGTGCAACTTATAGTATGCTTAATGAGTAACTTGTAACGTATTTCCAACTCTGACCTCATAAAGAGTGCAGAGGGGTTGTGTTAGTAATAAATACATATATATTTGATATATACCTTGTGTGGTGTCCTTTCATTTGGTATTCAAGGGATTATAATTGGTAAAACAGCTGGCTTCACATGGTCTCTGAAGTTTTAGCCTAAGACTGCTTTGTCCATGCCACCACTAGGATAGCTGGTCTATACAGTTGACTTTACAACCATCACCATAAGGGTCGTTTGGACTGGTGCAAGGTGCCCACTAGAATAGTGGACATCATATACCAGGCCAACTTCTCACAGGCTTCATGGAAAGCAAGGAAAGAACGCCTACCTTGCTCCATAAGAACCCTTAACCTCCCGGGCCTCGGTGCCCCTGCACCTGCAACTGCTGCACATCTGATAGCTCCGCCCCTGCACGTCACTGTGTCCAGCCCCTATGCTGTGAAATGGGCAAGTCTGCTGGGGGCCCTTTACTACTTGGTGTTTGTTGGTCTACAGGGTCCCCACTGATCGGAGAACAAGACCGATGTAGTAATCGCGTTCCGAAGAAGTTCATGAACTGGCTTATTCATTCAGCACTGGGGACCACAGGACACACCTTCCCTGGATAAGCCCCTCCTTCCAGCGAGCGTGGGGCGTCTAGTTACGTGCAAGTACCTACACACATTTGACTCTACACACACTCCTGACTCCACACACTTGACACCACACACCAAACACTTGACTCCACACACACAAACACACACACAGGCACACACACGCACACACTAGACTCCACACACACATACATGCGGGTGAAGGGTCGGGGGACAGGGGGGCAGTGAGCCAGACACCTGGCCAAGGGGTCCTCGCACGAGGGACAGCCCGTGCAACTTGCAGTTGGTGTGCAGGGGTCCGACGCTTTGACCCGGCTGGCCAAATATGAGTAATATTGTATATTGAAGGCTTCAGGTTCAATAACTCTAACACAGCGCGAATTCTACGAGCACACATCGTACTCGCTTTAAAGGGATACTATTTTGTGGATACTTACTGCAGATAGCAGTTTCTTGGTTACACCACTTGCTATCGGGATTTACATCGGTCCTGAACACAGGGATTGCTTCAATTGTAACTGGTATACTTCTAGATACAATATTACTCACATTTGGCCAGCCGGGTCGGAAGTAGAACCGGCGGAGAGGAGATAGAGATTAGATACAAAAGAGCCCGACAGCCCTGAAGAAGACGCTGGGTCTTCCCCTATTGACGAAACACGTGTTGGCTGGGCGATTCGGATTAAAGAAAAAAGAAAATCATATGAACCACTCTCTTCATTGCATGTATACATTGAAATGGTAAATTTAGCATAAGATATGTGCGTGTGCAGAGGATATGAATCGCTGTGTTTGAATGACATCAGCGACATGCACACTTGGGAAAGATCCGATTCTACACTCCCCAGCAAGGGTGTAACAAAGGTCCCCGCAGCCCCTGTGGTGTGGGGGACCTCCCAGGCTTACCCAGACTGTAGGGGGGCCCCCTCAGCCCCTACTAATGTGATTGTGAGGGGCCCCTTCAGCATATCTTAAAGGGGCCCCCTCACGCTTTGTTTCGCCAATGCCCCCCAGCACCCTAATGCGGTACAAAACATTGTCCAGCCCAGGCCCACCCCAGCAATTATTAAAAGTCAACACCACACAGTTAGACGGTGCACCCCGGGTCACAACAATATCAGAAATATGTACATACCACAAATTATACCACTTTTTAGCAGCACCATTGGCATAGGCCGTGCAGGTAAAACCATTGTCAACCATGTTGCTTTCCAAGCAAGTATTTGGCAAACCGCTGGCCAGTGGTGTGAATCACAGGGCCATCCGGTTGGAACAAGTTCCCGGGAACAGGAGATGGATTGGGCATACTCTCCAGAGTTTCACCTACGGACATCTGTACCGTGACATTCATTTTGCCATACCAAGCTGAGCATTACTTCACTACAATTACTGATCTCAGAACTGAATACTAACACTCCTCAGATACTCTGACTTAGAGCCTTGATTACAGATACTCAAAGAAATACACATTACCAGTGTGAAATACTTATGACCTACTGGGGTGGAATTATCACTGGTTTTAAGGTCTAAGAACTAATTCATTTCGCTGAAGCCCTGAAGAAGTCATGGGTTTACACCCCACTGACGAAACACGCGTTGGCTGGATCGTTAAGCAACACACCATTAAAGTGAACAGTACAAAGAAAGGATACAGAGTGTTTTCATCATTAATCAACAGAAACTGTTTTGTACTGTCTTTGACCTACATGCATGTGCATAGGACTTGTTGTTGTGGGCTCATCTACTGTTGCTCCCACAAACACACACACACTCACTCCGCACCGCCACAGGATGCAACGGGTATCAGGTAGGTCCGTACAGAACATGCTTGCACACACACGCATCCAGCACCCTAATGAGTCCACTCTCCAACTCACCCCGACTGTCCTACACCCCCTTGATTGGAGACACCCCACCCTTGCCCCAGGCACTAGGTCACATGCGGTCAAAGTAATTCTAAGTCAGGCTCCCAGGGAAGCAGATGGGGTAGGCAGCAAAGTCATTTAGGAGAAAACCGGCAAAAAGGCGTTTGGCCGCCACTCGACAAGTTTACCCTCAGAATGTGGGGCAGGAACGGACTGAGCGCAATAGTCACTCACACCAAAGGGGTTCACAAAGGCCTTCCAGCACCAGCCCAGTTCTGCAAAGCACAGGGGGGTCACACAGTCTCTGTGACCCACTAGCGATCGTTCTCAGAAGCGTTCCTCTAGCCCAGTCACTCACTGTCACCACCCAGGCCCTAGCCGGGCAATACCACCTGGCAACACAATGTTGTCGGGGAAGGCCGGGTAAGGAAAGGGCAGTTGGTCTGCTCCGCTGCGGGACAGAAAGGGAACAAGCATGGAATGAAGCAGGGGAGGTGGCCTCTCGGAAAGAAGAGTCCCCCTTTGAGGAACACATCGGTCAGAGTTTGGCCCAGGCAATCCCGGGCACATCTGGTGAACGATGATACGGGTCACACTAGACCATCTTAGTCAGACACAATGAAGAGTTGAATTCTATACCTTCCTGAAAATGAGGCAGAACGTCTGGTGCACATTGATATTGGCCACAGCAGACCGTTCCGGTCACACACACAGGCACAGGTTCAGCAATGTCCCATGAGCTAGAATAAGACACTTCTACGGTTATGCCCCCTCCTCGGGGGGTCACAGCCTGTGAATCGGACACCACATGCGAATAGAATACTGTTGGCGTGTTGTACGAGACGAATGCAGCACGATCGACAGAGTGGGCCATGTTGAATCCCGCAACCGGTGTACCCACTCACCACCAACAAGACAGGTATGGGTGCCACGGGTCCCACAATGCAGGGGCCACATGCCTTCAATGGGGGCAAGCTGTTGGGGCTTAGCACAAGGCAATCTGGTCTCCAGGCACTATTCTTAGTTCAACGCCCATGCTGCGCTACCAGTTGGACTCCAGCTGGCGATGTTGGCTCCTGATAGGGAACTGCTCTCCAGGTGTCACAGGTAGATGGTGGGGGTCCCTCATAGGAGATCTCTGTTGTCCCTGAGACCTCCAAAGATCAGGAGGCAAGCCCAACAAGCCCATGGAGAGCCCACTTCAGGGTGCCACACAGCAGCAGGTCGTCAGCCCAGGCCAGCCGCTATTCAGTAAGGGCATGCGGTCCCTTTTGATGGCAGTAATCCTCCCTGTGCTCAACAGTTTCCTCTGACAGTGTGCACTACGCAGTTCCAGGCTCTCTGGTCCCATGTATCCAGCCACCTAAGCTCGCAAATGGCAGAGGTCTATCGTTCCAGTTGCATGCCCGGTGT
Organism: Lissotriton vulgaris; assembly: GCF_964263255.1. Taxonomy (NCBI): domain Eukaryota; kingdom Metazoa; phylum Chordata; class Amphibia; order Caudata; family Salamandridae; genus Lissotriton; species Lissotriton vulgaris. Next base: position 2,011,841,286 of record NC_141693.1, on the reverse strand, counting down.
TTTATAGCTGGGGAATGCCCAGATGTGCAGCGAATCGTGACAAAAGCCACTTTTACTACTGGAAAGCGGTTGTCACTGCGGATAGGAAACATGATGAGGCTGCGCGACTGCAATCCGCTGTTAACAGCCCGAAGTACCAGTCTGCACTGGCGTGCCGGACATGTATTCAGAGACACCATTGGTGCCATTGCGCCCACCAGCCCACGATGGCAAGCTGGATACATGTTTAGGCACACCAATGCTGCAACGCCTACGCCAGGCGCGTAGGGTGGCAGGCGCCTGTTCTGGCATCCTGAAAATGATCAGAAGATTCTTCCCCTTTTGCCCTTTAATGCGAGGACACTGCTGGTGCAAGCCCTGATTCTCTTGCGGCTTGACTACGCCAATGTGCTCTACCTCGGCTCCCCCTGCTCTACCATTAAAAAACTGCAAACTGTCCAAAATTGTGCTGCACGATTTGTCATGCAGGCTCATACAGCCATATTCATCAACCTGAATTGCGCTCGCAAATGGCCAGATTCTGAGAATCTGGCCATTTGCGAGTGCGATTTTTGCATTTGGGATTCATCATCCCAAATGCAAAAATCGCTATTTGCGAAATCGCATATTTGCGAGGAATTGGATTTAAAGAATCTCTAATAGAGATTCTTTAAATGCAATTCATCACCCTATTTGAAATTGCGAATTCGCAATATTTGGTCGCAATTTACCACGAAATCTGACTTCGTGGTAAATTGCGAAAAAAGAGTAAAAAGCACTTTAGTGCATTTTTTTCTTTTGCATGTTACACACACACATGTCCTCTGGACATGTGTGTGCGCAACACCTGTTCAAATGTGCATTTGAGGGGTGCTACAGAGTGTCCTTTGGACACCCCTGGCACCCTTCAAATCGCAATCTTATTTGCGATTAGCAATTTGCTAATCGCAAATAAGGAATCAGTAGGAATCGCAATAATTTTTGCTAATCCTACATGAATCCCGTTTTGCGAGTCCTTAATAGCGAATCGCTATAATTCGCTAGTAGGGCCTCGCAAAACGGGAGATTGATGAATATGGCTGATAATCGGGAATCTGCTGAGCCATATAGGATTTATTTGTGCTGGTTGCCAGTGGCCAAAAGAATCCAATTTAAGGCCTGTGCATCGCCCATAAGTCACTTTCGGCGAGTGCTCCGCCGATACTCGATCCATCATCTCCCCGTACCTCCCTAAAAGATCACTGCGCTCTGAGAAGAAACACCTTGCAACTGTTCCCAGAGTTAACCGAGTCCGGAGCGAGGATGTCTATTTCCCGTCATCGCTGCGAAATGCTGGAATCAGCTGCCTGATCATATTCGGCTCGAGGCCAACCATCTCTCATTCCGCAAACGTCTGAAGACGACTGACTCTTACGGCATTTCTCGGTTTCGGCTCTGTCTCTAGTGCTGGGAGGCCTTTGGTAGCCATGCGCTTTATAAGTGTACACTCATTCAAGTGTATACTCATCAGTCTGCACTGGCAGCTAGCCTCGTATGCAGAGACAACATCTGTGCAAAGCCTACACCAGCCTGCTGTGGTAGGCTGGATATGTATTTAGAAATACCAGTGGTGCAACACGCACATGCAATGGCGGGCTGGTCTCACATGCAGAGGCACCATCAGTGCAAAACACACCCCGGCCTGCGATGGCAGGCTGTACCCGTGTTCAAGAGCAGGAGCAGGGCACCGCGGCGCGCCCCCCAGTCGGCAACGTTATCGTGTGATCTTGTTCTTGGTGCACACGAGAGTGCTCCCGGTTCATGCAGCGTGTGATCTTGCGCTTGTGCACAGGAGGGTGTAGCTGCTTCATCCGGTGTGTTATCATGTGATGTTGCTCTCGGTGCACACGAGAAGGTTCGCGCAGTGTGTGTTTGTGCGATATTGTTCTCAGTGCACAGGAGAGTGTCCCGGTGCACGCAGTGTGTTATCCGGTTCACACAGTGTGCTATCGTGTGATCTTGCTGTCAGTGCACAGGAGAGAGTAACCGTTCCACACAGTGCGTTATTGTGTGATTCTTCTCTCGGTGCACACGGTGTGTTGTCCTGTGATCTTGCTCTCGGTGCACAGGAGTGACTTCCCGGTGCACGCGGTGTGCTCGTGCGATCTTGCTCTCGGTGCACGCGGTGTGCTATGGTGTGATCTTGCTCTCGGTGCACGCGGTGTGTGCTCGTGTGATCTTGCTCTCGGTGCACGCGGTGTGTGCTCGCGTGATCTTCCTCTCGGTGCACGCGGTGTGTGCTTGTGTGATCTTGCTCTCGGTGCACGCGGTGTGAGCTCGTGTTATCTTGCTCTCGGTGCACGCGGTGTGCTCGTGTGATCTTGCTCTTGGTGCACTCGGTGTGTGCTGGGGTGATCTTGCTCTTGGTGCACGCGGTGTGTGCTCGTGTGATCTTGCTCTCGGTGCACGCGATGTGTGCTCGTGTGATCTTGCTCTCGGTGCACGCGGTGTGCTCGTGTGATCTTGCTCTTGGTGCACTCGGTGTGTGCTGGGGTGATCTTGCTTTCGGGGCACGCGTGTGCTCGTGTGATCTTGCTCTCGGTGCACGCGGTGTGCTCGTGTGATCTTGCTCTCGGTGCACGCGGTGTGTGCTCGTGTGATCTTGCTCTCGGTGCACGCGGTGTGCTCGTGTGATCTTGCTCTTGGTGCACGCGGTGTGTGCTGGGGTGATCTTGCTTTCGGGGCACGCGTGTGCTCGTGTGATCTTGCTCTTGGTGCACGCGGTGTGTGCTGGGGTGATCTTGCTCTCGGTGCACGCGGTGTGTGCTCGTGTGATCTTGCTCTCGGTGCACGCGGTGTGTGCTCGTGTGATCTTGCTCTCGGTGCACGCGTGCTCGTGTGATCTTGCTCTTGGTGCACGCGGTGTGTGCTGGGGTGATCTTGCTTTCGGGGCACGCGTGTGCTCGTGTGATCTTGCTCTTGGTGCACGCGGTGTGTGCTGGGGTGATCTTGCTTTCGGGGCACGCGTGTGCTCGTGTGATCTTGCTCTTGGTGCACGCGGTGTGTGCTGGGGTGATCTTGCTCTCGGTGCACGCGGTGTGTGCTGGGGTGATCTTGCTCTCGGTGCACGCGGTGTGAGCTCGTGTTATCTTGCTCTCGGTGCACGCGGTGTGTGCTCGTGTGATCTTGCTCTCGGTGCACGCGATGTGTGCTCGTGTGATCTTGCTCTCGGTGCACGCGGTGTGCTCGTGTGATCTTGCTCTTGGTGCACGCGGTGTGTGCTGGGGTGATCTTGCTTTCGGGGCACGCGTGTGCTCGTGTGATCTTGCTCTCGGTGCACGCGGTGTGTGCTCGTGTGATCTTGCTTTCGATGCACGCGGTGTGTGCTCGTGTGATCTTGCTTTCGATGCACGCGGTGTGTGCTTGTGTGATCTTGCTTTCGATGCACGCGGTGTGTGCTTGTGTGATCTTGCTCTCGGTGCACACGGTGTGTCTGTGCTGAGGCGCACACCTGTGAGCACGTGGTGCATTATACGCACGCAGCCGCAGCAGTGATTCCTCCCTGAGGCAGACGCCTCACTCACCTCGGCTGACCCCGCCTCTCCTTCGCGAGTTTTCTATGAGGAGGCAGGTGATGTGGGCGGTAGTGGCGGGTGGAGACCCAGGGCTGCGTGTCCTCGGTGCCCCGTACATGCCTAGTACTGATGCTTTCACTCATATCGGTCCTCTGGTGGGCAGAGGTAGTGGGGGCTGTTAAGGAGGAATGGGGGGTGAGGGTCACGAGGATAGGCAACCTCCGTGGTTGACAGACCCCTCTGCTCAGACTGGGCCCCTGTGCTCAGACTGGGCCCCTGTGCTCAGACTGGGCCCCTGCGCTCAGACTGGGCCCCTGCGCACCCATTCCAGGGTCAAACCCCAATGAGCAGGTGACGCTGCACCCCAAAACTGGTGCTCAACCCGCACCCATCCCAGTATCCAAAACCAGGTGCAGGTGACGCGGCACCCCAAAACTGGTGCTGAATCCGCACCTATTGCAGAGTCAAACCTCCAGAGTCCACCCCTAGAGGCAGGTGAAGCACCCCAGAACTGGTGCAGATTCGCACCAATTCCAGAGTCCAACCTCCAGGAGCATGTGACACTGTACACCAAAACTGGTGCCGAATCAGCACCCAACCCAGTGTCCAACACGCAGGATCAGGTGACGCTGCACCCCAAAACTGGTGCACAATTCACACCCATTCCAGGGTCCAACCCCAGGAGCAGGTGACGTTGCACCCCAAAACTGGCACTGAATCCGCACCCCAATGTGATCAGATGTCTGTACTAATGGGACCTAGACTTTCAAATTACTGAATCAGACACCTATACTAACTAGACTCCTGTACTAAATAGAATTATACTCCTAAACTAACTAGAACTAGTCTCCTATACTAACTAGAGCCAGCCACCTCTACTAGCTTGAACCAGACCCTTCGACTAACTGAAATTTGACTCCTATACTAACTAGAGCTAGACACCTCTACTAACTAGAACTAGACACCTCTACTGACTGGAACTCGACTACTCCTATACTAACTAGAGCCAGCTACCTCTACTAACTGGAACCAGACCCTTAGACTAACTGAAATTTGACTCCTATACTAATTAGAGTCAGAAACCTCTACTAGCTGGAACTAGACTACTACTATACTAAATACAATTATACTTCTAAAGTAACTAGTATTAGACTACTCCTATACTAAGTAGAGTCAGACACCTCTACTAACTGGAACTCGACTCCTATACTAACTAGAACTAGACACCTCTACTAGCTGAAACTAGACTATTCCCATACTAACTAGAGACAGACACCTCTACTAACTGGAACTAGACTATTCATATACTAATTAGAGCCAGACACCTCTACTAGCTGGAACTAGACAACTCCTATACTAAATAGAATTATACTCCTGAACTAACTAGAACTAGTCTCCCATACTAACTAGAGCCAGACACCTGTACTAGCTGGAACCAGACCCTTTGAATAACTGAAATTTGACTCCTATACTAATTAGAGCCAGAAACCTCTACTAACTGGAACTCGACTATTCCTATACTAAATAGAATTATACTTCTAAAGTAACTAGTACTAGACTACTCCTATACTAACTTGAGCCAGACACCTCTACTAGCTGGAACTCGACTACTCCTATACTTAGTAGAACTAGACACCTCTACGTACTGGAACTAGACTACTCCTATACTAACTAGAGTCAGACACCTCTACTAACAGGAATTCGACTACTCCTATACTAACTAGAGACAGACACCTCTACTAACTGGAACTAGACTATTCCTATACTTACTAGAATTGGACACCTCTACTGACTGGAACTAGACTACTCCTATACTAACTAGAGCCATCCACCTCTACTAGCTGGAACCAGACCCTTCGACTAACCGAAATTTGTCTCCTATACTAACTAGAGCCAGACACCTCTACTAACTGGAACTAGACTACTCCTATACTAAATAGAAATATACTCCTAAAGTAAGTAGTATTAGACTTCTCCTATACTAACTGGAGAATGACACCGCTACTAGCTGGAACTAGATTACTCCTATACCAACTAGAGCCAGCCACCTCTACTAGCTGGAACTAGACCCCTAGAATAACTGAAGTCAGACACCTCAACTAACTGGAAGTCGACTACTCCTATACTAACTAGAACTAGACCCTTATACTAAGTAGAGCCAGCCACCTCTACTAGCTGGAACTAGACCCCTAGAATAACTGAAGTCAGACACCTCAACTAACTGGAAGTCGACTACTCCTATACTAACTAGAACTAGACCCTTATACTAAGTAGAGCCAGACACCTGTACTAGCTGGAAATAGACCCCTCGACTAACTGGAATTAGACTCCAATACTAACTAGAGCCAGACACCTCAACTAACTGGAACTAGACTTCTAACTAACTGGAACTACAGCCAGACACCTCTACTAACTGGATCTAGACTAGAAGTAGACCCTTCTACTTACTGGAACCAGGCTGCTCCTATTCTAATTGGAATTAAGCACCCATATTAACTTGAACTAGACTTTCAAACTAAATAGAAGTAAGAACCTAAACTAACTGGAACTAGACTACTCCTATAGAAGTAACTAGAACCAAACACCTGTACTAACTGAAATGATACACCTATTCCCACTGACCTAGATGCCTACACTAATAACAACAATATTCCTGTACTAATTAGCACTAAACAGCTATACTAACTAGAATGACATACCTATACTAACTGAATGCTATGCGTAAACTGACTAGAACCAGACTCCCCCAATGCATTCGGAGATCATTGCCCAAGCAAACTTAGAAGACCCCCTTCCTCTCACCATGGCGACCCAGCACTTACTGGTTACATCACCGCTGCCCCCTGACCTGTAGGCCTGGGTCTCCAATGCTCTCACCACGGCGACCCGGAACTGCCTCTTTACGTCCCCGCTGCCCGCTGACCTGTAGGCCTGGGTCTCCAATGCTCTCACCGTGGCGACCCGGCACTGCCCGGTTACGTCCCCGCTGCCCCTGACCTGTACGCCTGGGCTTCCAATGCTCTCACCTTGGCGACCGGGCACCTACCGGTTACGTCACCGCTGCCCTCTGACCTGTATTTACAACAAGGGGTGGTGAGGAACAGAGTCTCTGAATTAAGCAGAAAGCTCTCACCCAGTCAAGAGATCAGGGCTAGATCCAACACCGTTTTTTAGCTCACTGCACCATCCCAGTTTCAGAACCTGGCTGTATGCAAATTAGTCTGTTCCTGTCCCAGTGCATGATGGGAACAGGGCAAACCAAACTACAAAAGCCAATTCTTACACTGGGAAGGAAACAAGCTCCCGGGGACCAGTTTCTGGCATTACAGCCGTCTTCGGCCCGGTTTGCTTGAATCCTGATGGTGCAATGAGCAAGGGTCTCACATCTGAGAATACCCTTCCACGCTTAGGGTGGACAAAAATATTTACAACAAGGGGTGGTGAGGGACAGAGTCTCTGAATTAAGCAGAAAGCTCTCACCCAGTCAAGAGATCAGGGCTAGATCCAACACCGTTTTTTAGCTCACTGCACCATCCCAGTTTCAGAACCTGGCTGTATGCAAATTAGTCTGTTCCTGTCCCAGTGCATGATGGGAACAGGGCAAACCAAACTACAAAAGCCAATTCTTACACTGGGAAGGAAACAAGCTCCCGGGGACCAGTTTCTGGCATTACAGCCGTCTTCGGCCCGGTTTGCTTGAATCCTGATGGTGCAATGAGCAAGGGTCTCACATCTGAGAATACCCTTCCACGCTTAGGGTGGACAAAAATATTTACAACAAGGGGTGGTGAGGGACAGAGTCTCTGAATTAAGCAGAAAGCTCTCACCCAGTCAAGAGATCAGGGCTACATCCAACACCGTTTTTTAGCTCACTGCACCATCCCAGTTTCAGAACCTGGCTGTATGCAAATTAGTCTGTTCCTGTCCCAGTGCATGATGGGAACAGGGCAAACCAAACTACAAAAGCCAATTCTTACACTGGGAAGGAAACAAGCTCCAGGGGACCAGTTTCTGGCATTACAGCCGTCTTCGGCCCGGTTTGCTTGAATCCTGATGGTGCAATGAGCAAGGGTCTCACATCTGAGAATACCCTTCCACGCTTAGGGTGGACAAAAATATTTACAACAAGGGGTGGTGAGGGACAGAGTCTCTGAATTAAGCAGAAAGCTCTCACCCAGTCAAGAGATCAGGGCTAGATCCAACACCGTTTTTTAGCTCACTGCACCATCCCAGTTTCAGAAACTGGCTGTATGCAAATTAGTCTGTTCATGTCCCAGTGCATGATGGGAACAGGGCAAACCAAACTACAAAAGCCAATTCTTACACTGGGAAGGAAACAAGCTCCCGGGGACCAGTTTCTGGCATTACAGCCGTCTTCGGCCCGGTTTGCTTGAATCCTGATGGTGCAATGAGCAAGGGTCTCACATCTGAGAATACCCTTCCACGCTTAGGGTGGACAAAAATATTTACAACAAGGGGTGGTGAGGGACAGAGTCTCTGAATTAAGCAGAAAGCTCTCACCCAGTCAAGAGATCAGGGCTAGATCCAACACCGTTTTTTAGCTCACTGCACCATCCCAGTTTCAGAACCTGGCTGTATGCAAATTAGTCTGTTCCTGTCCCAGTGCATGATGGGAACAGGGCAAACCAAACTACAAAAGCCAATTCTTACACTGGGAAGGAAACAAGCTCCCGGGGACCAGTTTCTGGCATTACAGCCGTCTTCGGCCCGGTTTGCTTGAATCCTGATGGTGCAATGAGCAAGGGTCTCACATCTGAGAATACCCTTCCACGCTTAGGGTGGACAAAAATATTTACAACAAGGGGTGGTGAGGGACAGAGTCTCTGAATTAAGCAGAAAGCTCTCACCCAGTCAAGAGATCAGGGCTAGATCCAACACTGTTTTTTAGCTCACTGCACCATCCCAGTTTCAGAACCTGGCTGTATGCAAATTAGTCTGTTCCTGTCCCAGTGCATGATGGGAACAGGGCAAACCAAACTACAAAAGCCAATTCTTACACTGGGAAGGAAACAAGCTCCCGGGGACCAGTTTCTGGCATTACAGCCGTCTTCGGCCCGGTTTGCTTGAATCCTGATGGTGCAATGAGCAAGGGTCACTATAGGTGTGGCAGGGTATACTCAGACATGAGTCCCTTTCTCACTGCTCCATCAGGATTCAAGCAAGCCGGGCCGAAGAAGGCTGAAATGCCAGAAACCGGTCCCCGGTAGCTTGTCTCCTTTCTGGTGAAGAATTGGCTTGGTAGTTTAGTCTGCCCTGTTCCCATGATGCACTGGGCCAGGGACAGACTGATTTGCATATAGCCAGGTTCTGAGCTGGGATGGGGCAGTGAGATAAATAACGGTGATGGATCAAGCCCTGATCTTTGGACTGGGTAAGAGTGGTCTGTTTAACTCAGACACTCTGTTCATCACCACCCCCTTTTTGTAAATCGTTTTTGGCCACTATAGGTGTGGCAGGGTATACTCAGACATGAGTCCCTTTCTCACTGCTCCATCAGGATTCAAGCAAGCCGGGCCGAAGAAGGCTGAAATGCCAGAAACCGGTCCCCGGTAGCTTGTCTCCTTTCTGGTGAAGAATTGGCTTGGTAGTTTAGTCTGCCCTGTTCCCATGATGCACTGGGCCATGGACAGACTGAATTGCATATAGCCAGGTTCTGAGCTGGGACGGGGCAGTGAGATAAATAACGGTGATGGATCAAGCCCTGATCTTTGGACTGGGTAAGAGTGGTCTGTTTAACTCAGACACTCTGTTCATCACCACCCCCTTTTTGTAAATCGTTTTTGGCCACTATAAGTGTGGCAGGGTATACTCAGACATGAGTCCCTTTCTCACTGCTCCATCAGGATTCAAGCAAGCCGGGCCGAAGAAGGCTGAAATGCCAGAAACCGGTCCCCGGTAGCTTGTCTCCTTTCTGGTGAAGAATTGGCTTGGTAGTTTAGTCTGCCCTGTTCCCATGATGCACTGGGCCAGGGACAGACTGATTTGCATATAGCCAGGTTCTGAGCTGGGATGGGGCAGTGAGATAAATAACGGTGATGGATCAAGCCCTGATCTTTGGACTGGGTAAGAGTGGTCTGTTTAACTCAGACACTCTGTTCATCACCACCCCCTTTTTGTTAATCGTTTTTGGCCACTATAGGTGTGGCAGGGTATACTCAGACATGAGTCCCTTTCTCACTGCTCCATCAGGATTCAAGCAAGCCGGGCCGAAGAAGGCTGAAATGCCAGAAACCGGTCCCCGGTAGCTTGTCTCCTTTCTGGTGAAGAATTGGCTTGGTAGTTTAGTCTGCCCTGTTCCCATGATGCACTGGGCCAGGGACAGACTGATTTGCATATAGCCAGGTTCTGAGCTGGGATGGGGCAGTGAGATAAATAACGGTGATGGATCAAGCCCTGATCTTTGGACTGGGTAAGAGTGGTCTGTTTAACTCAGACACTCTGTTCATCACCACCCCCTTTTTGTAAATCGCCCTCTGACCTGTAGGCCTGGGTCTCCAATGCTCTCACTGTGGCGACCCAGCACCTACCGGTTACGTCACCGCTGCCCTCTGACCTGTAGGCCTGGGTCTCCCTTCCTCTCACCATGGCGACCCAGCAGCTACTGGTTACATCACCGCAGCCCCCTGACCTGTAGGTCTGGGTCTCCAATGCTCTCACTGCGGCGACCCGGCACTGCCCCTTTACGTCCCCGCTGCCCCTGACCTGTAGGCCTGGGTCTCCAATGCTCTCACCGCGGCGACCCGGCACTGCCCCTTCATGTCCCCGCTGCCCCTGACCTGTAGGCCTGGGTCTCCAATGCTCTCACCGCGGCGACCCGGCACTGCCCCTTCACGTCCCGCTGCCCCTGACCTGTAGGCCTGGGTCTCCAATGCTCTCACCGCGGCGACCCGGCATTGCCCCTTCACGTCCCCGCTGCCCCTGACCTGTAGGCCTGGGCTTCCAATGCTCTCACCGCGGCGACCCAGCACTGCCCCTTTACGTCCCCGCTGCCCCCTGACCTGTAGGCCTGGGTCTCCAATGCTCTCACCGCGGCGACCCGGCACTGCCTCTTCACGTCCCCGCTGCCCCTGACCTGTAGGCCTGAGTCTCCAATGCTCTCGCCGCGGCGACCCGGCACTGCCCCTTTACGTCCCCGCTGCCCCCTGACCTGTAGGCCTGGGTCTCCAAAGCTCTCACCGCGGCGACCCAGCACTGCCCCTTTACATCCCCGCTGCCCCCTGATCTGTAGGCCTGAGTCTCCAATGCTCTCACCGCGGCGACCCGGCACTGCCCGGTTAAGTCCCCTCTGCCCTCTGACCTGTAGGCCTGGGCTTCCAATGCTCTCAGCTTGGCGACCCTGCACCTACCGGTTACGTCACCGCTGCCCCCTGACCTGTAGGCCTGGGCTTCCAATGCTCTCACCGCGGCGACCCGGCATTGCCCGGTTAAGTCCCCTCTGCCCTCTGACCTGTAGGCCTGGGCTTCCAATGCTCTCACCTTGGCGACCCAGCACCTACCGGTTACATCACCGCTGCCCCGGATCTGTAGGCCTGGGTCTCCAATGCTCTCACCTTGGCGACCCAGGACCTACCGGTTACGTCACCGCTGCCCCCTGACCTGTAGGCCTGGGTCTCCAATGCTCTCACCTTGGTGACCCGGCGCCACCCGGTTACATCACCGCTGCCACCTGACCTATAGGCCTGGGTCTCCAATGCTCTCACCTTGGCGACCCAGCACCTACCGGTTACATCACCGCTGCCCCAGGATCTGTAGGCCTGGGTCTTCAATGCTCTCACCTTGGCGACCCAGCACCTACCGGTTACGTCACCGCTGCCCCCTGACCTGTAGGCCTGGGTCTCCAATGCTCTCACCTTGGCGACCCAGGACCTACCGTTTACATCACCGCTGCCCCCTGACCTGTAGGCCTGGGTCTCCAATGCTCTCACCTTGGCGACCCAGGACCTACCGTTTACGTCACCGCTGCCCCCTGACCTGTAGGCCTGGGTCTCCAATGCTCTCACCTTGGCGACCCAGCACCTACCGGTTACGGCACCGCTGCCCCCGGCCCTGTAGGCCTGGGTCTCTAATGCTCTCACCTTGGCGACCCAGCACCTACCAGTTACTTCACTGCTGCCCCCTGACCTGTAGGCCTAGGTCTTCAATGCTCTCACCTTGGCGACCCAGGACCTACCGTTTACGTCACCGCTGACCCCTGACCTGTAGGCCTGGATCTCCAATGCCCTCACCTTGGCGACCCAGCACCTACCGGTTACGTCACTGCTGCCCCCTGACCTGTAGGCCTGGGTCTCCAATGCTCTCACCTTGGCGACCCAGCACCTACTGGTTACGTCACCGGTGCCCCCTGACCTGTAGGCCTGGGTCTCCAATGCTCTCACCTTGGCGATCCAGGACCTACCGTTTACGTCACCGCTGCCCCCTGACCTGTAGGCCTGGGTCTTCAATGCTCTCACCTTGGCGACCCAGGACCTACCGTTTACGTCACCGCTGCCCCCTGACCTGTAGGCCTGGGTCTCCCTCCAATGCTCTCACCTTGGCGACCCAGCACCTACTGGTTACGTCACCGCTGCCCCCGGCCCTGTAGGCCTGGGTCTCCAATGCTCTCACCTTGGCGACCCAGCACCTACCGCTTACGTCACCGCTGCCCCCTGACCTGTAGGCCTGGGTCTCCAATGCTCTCACCTTGGTGACCCAGCACCTACCGCTTACGTCACCGCTGCCCCCTGACCTGTAGGCCTGGGTCTCCAATGCTCTCACCTTGGTGACCCAGCACCTACCGCTTACGTCACCGCTGCCCCCTGACCTGTAGGCCTGGGTCTCCAATGCTCTCACCTTGGTGACCCAGCACCTACCGCTTACGTCACCGCTGCCCCCTGACCTGTAGGCCTGGATCTCCCATGCTCTCAATACGAAACCAAGTTCGAGGAGGGTCTAAGGGAAGTTTAAAGACCTGCGCGGGCTAATCCCCACTACATATATGACAAAACGCAAAGTCCGCGGGTCTAGTGGAAAGCACAAACCGTACACACCGAAAAGCAACAGGGAAAAGAAACAAACCAGGGATGTCCTATTTAAGAGGACGGAATCCCATCACCCACCGAGGTGGCGGCTTCATCATCTGGGATCTCCTCTTGGCTGCAAATCCAAGTGCAGCCAAGGGCTACCACTCCTTTCTTGTGTTGGAGGAGCTTGCAGATGTTTTATTTTAATCCAGAGGCTAGATGTCCTAAGATCAATGGAGCATGAAAAAGTGTGAGTGAATGTGCATTATGCAGTGTACGATGTGAAATGTTAAAATTGGCTACCAGGAGCATTTTTTTAAATTACTTATCTCGTGGTGTCAAGGGTTAAAAAACAGTGCAAGCGCAGTCTGATCAAATTTACCCGAGGGGCCATGAGCGGTGTGATTCCATACCTCGTATCTTATCACAGCCTCCTCCGCTTCACCAAGTCACACCTCTTTTATCCACTCAAACTTCACAAACACAAATGAAAGTTGGATCACATGTATGAAATGACACAACGGACCTGGTGTAGTTCTTGCGGACAGGTTACTCTGTCACAACAGTGACCGATATCCCATCCGCCGAAATATGAATCCAATAGGACAAAATGGAAGTTAAAACATTGAAATGTTGGTAGCCCCATTGAAAACAATGGCGTAGCTCCGGGCTTATAATGGCTGGTATAAGCCCGCAGCTCCAACATTCCAATGTGACTGTGTTCACTGCTGTGGTTGTGAACAAAGGCTTCAGGGAGCCTGAGTGGATTCCAATCCTCTCACGCTCCCTGAAGGCTTTGTTTTATTTGTTAGAACATTCTGCCCTCTAGTGTCAAAATCTTCTAATAGCCTTATAGCCCTTGGTAGCGGGCTATACCTGCTATTAAAGCTCCGCTCCCTTGTTAAAGACCCTCGCCTTCGGCTCGGGCCTTTAATGCTGCAGCAGGCCTTTAATAGATGGTATAGCCCACTACGGCGGGCTGTAAGGCTATATTGTATTACGGCGGACGGAATATCCATCACAGTTTTGACGGAGTAACCCATCCACTGAGATCTAAATCAGGCCCAAAGTCTTGAACTCACTTCCATTCTCCCTCTCACACATCACCTCTACCTTACTCCACACACTGCAATACTCTGCGATCTCAGGCTCAGAAACTCATCCTTCTCCTACAAACTTTAGCACTAATCTCCCAAAAATGACCCAGCATCAAGTTGGTCAAACAAGATAAACAAATGACAGCACTGGAACTTAGGGCCTGGTTTACATCTCAGGCAACGGGCTACTCCGTCACAATGGTGATGGATATCCCGTCGGCTGAAATATAAATCCCATTATATCCTATGGCATTGTGTTTCGGCGGACGGGTTATCCGTCACTGTTGTGACCGAGTAACCCGTCCGCTGAGATCTAAATCAGACTCTTAGTGACCATGTGCCAGAGGAGCTCATAAACGCTGCCCTCCTGGGCGGTCGGGCTGCGGTTATCCTGGCCACATCCATATTCGGCCTCATCCGAGGCTTGGCTTTGATGCTATTGCACTCTGGTTCATCATCCACACGCTTTATTCGAATGTCAGGGACATCCCTATAAGCACATAGAAGATTAAAACAATCATAATATTATACATAAAAGTTCATCATTGAGAGAGAATGCTCAAATGGTGATAATTAGCCGTGCAAAATGTCTCAAGAGCTTACAGCGAGGTCAACCGGTTGTGAGAATCTTGCTAATGTGTATAGAACAGACCTCTCCCAAAACCAGAAAGGGCTGGGTACCCTTGACTAGCAGAGGAGAGTATCTCTAGAGGGTGCAGCTGATTTCAAAAAGGATCTTCACTGTCTAACAATATAAGTGCTGCCCTACACTGGTGAAATGTGTATTTTGTTAGTAAATAATTTAAACATTTGTCACTAAAAATAGTATAAAATGTACAAAAGAAGAAAAAATGCAACAAGGACCGGAGAAATCTCCCATCACAGGGCAGGTACTACCTGGGGTACCTTTGTAAAAAAAAAAACAAAGGGAAACAATATATATATATATATATATATATATATATATATATATATATATATATATATATAAAACTGCCCCTTCCCTGAAATGAAACAGCAGTGATGTCTCCCACCGACCTTGCGGCAAAGAAAAAAAAAATTCTAACCAAATACTTCTTTTTATGACACCTGCGACAGTATATGTACTGCATAAGCTCTCGCTTGTAAGAAATATTGTATTCAGCAAAGGGCTTGCAGCGTGCCCATTGTTTAACATTAGTTGGGTCTATTGTCACTGCTATTTTCTGCCTTCTGATTGGCCAGTGCCTGTTGGCTTCACTTCCTCTTCTTCCGGCTGGAGCATGGACCAAGTACTGATTGCTTCGGCTTGATTGCTGTCCTTCCACTGATTGCAATGTGATTGAGGTACTACTTTTATTTCCTCTTCTTTCGTGTCATTCTTGTTGAACGTCTTGCAATAGGTCCCGCATTTGCGAGAGTTTAAGCTATTGGCATTGTAAATGACAATGCCTTTTATTTATCTGTTTTGATAATTAACACATAAATAAAAGGCATTATCATTTACAATGCCAATAGCTCAAACACTTGTAAATGCAAGACCAATTTCATTTCAAAGAAGCGGCCACCATTGTCCCGGGCTGCTTGGAAAGTGAAAGCATGCATGGCACGCTGAATGTTGCAGGAAAAGCATGTCGCGCCTGCAGTAGGAGAAACCCATAAAAGAAAATAGTGCTTACAGACTAAATAAGCCATACAGTGTAACAACAGAAGTAAAAGGGCCATTCCTCAGGGGAGGGTACAAATGAAGACAAGGCGGTACTAAGGAGGGACTCACAAACCTATTAACGAATCAAAAGCCAGCATTTACAAAGGACAATGACACAAGCCAATGAAAAATATGGGCAGAGAGTGGGCGGAGCTTGCAGTCTATACTCAAATACAGCATGCCCTGCAGAGCAGTGCATGCGCTGCCCAGGCTTGACCTAAAAAAACACAGCCATGGCTGCATCATAGGACTTTTAAAAATGATTTTTAGCCACACTGCAAAGATTCCACATTGTTGTACAGCACAACCACAAAACATAGCCAAAACCAATAGCTCTCACAGGCCACACCTATTGGCTTTGCCAATGCTTGTCAAGTATACATACGCTTTTACTGAGGATTTTTCACATTCCACAATTTCCAGAGAGAGGTACAAACTTTGTAAGATTTTGTATTTAACCTTTTTTTGTCTTCTATACAAACAAGCGAGGGGCTGTCAAACAAAGCTGATATTCTGAGCCGCACGCAAACTTTGCAGACATAGGCAAGTCAGTTATTCCAAGGCCCTAGTCACTTGACAAACTAGGTAATTCAGGCGAGCTTCATGATTGAGCCAGACCGAAAGCCACAAGGTGATTGGGCCCAATTTGTTCCGGTCCTCAGAATAATGAAGCCCCAGATCTTTGCAGTGTCTGAAACGGGGTGACGAGGGAAGTACAGAGAGAAGTCGCCTGGAAAGCGATTGTCCTCCGTCTGAATAGCTGTACTGTTGGTAAAAGCCCAGATTCCTGCCCAGTATGTGGCACTGACAATGCACTGGGCCTTGGAAATCTCTAGAACATGGTGATTGAGTTACCACCAGATGGCCTATGTAGATTAAAGAGAGCCCTCACCGATCGAGAAAGCTTCAAGCTGCAGTTTCAAATGTTAGAAGACCACGCCCTGAAGAATAGATTATTAAAGACCCTTTGTCATGTGACAAGGGGCTTCGAATAATAAGGATGAGTTCTTTCCTTTTGGTGGGTCTCAAAAGAATCTTTTGTTTTGGATTTTCTACCAGGATTCTGATTTTTTGATCGAGCATTTGAGACCTCTTGTATATACTTTAGTGTATACTTATTATATACTTATGTGTATGTACTTTGTGGCTCTGGAGATCAGTCCTAGGACTTGTCTGCTTCGCTTAGGGACTTTTTTTTCTGTTCAACTCCCTCTATTTCACTGTTTTGATAGTAAAAACAACCAGCAAGGGAAGTAAAGTACCAGAATTGCTTTCTGCTGAGAGACCTTCTTTTTTTTTATTATGTCTCCCGACCTGTGTTGCACTGCGCAGCAGTGCCCGTGCAGGCGAGAGTCCTTTTGTCCAGGGTTCAGAAATGAACCCTGGAATTGAACACGCTCCTGCGCATGTTTTTCCTATGGTCTTCTCTGATTGGGCTTGTATTGCATGTTTTTTTGTAACAGAACACGCAATGGGCCATAGGCGGTCGTTTTGCTCCACCAATGGCCTATTGGTGTCTGTTACGCGCACCAAAGCCCATATGTCTTCAATTTTTGTGCCCAGACGTGGGCGCTACAATTGAGGACATATGGCTCGCAGTGGCGCGCGCACGGACACCACTGGCGGGCGTTGTTTTTTTAACATTTTCGCTTTCGCAATCGCTTTTACTGCCACTCATCTGCAATGCACTTGATTGTTGTGCAGTGCATGTTAGATAAACCTCATGAGAACTACACAAACACAGTTCGAGAGTGTATAACTTGACTAGAAATGTTTTTGCTGTGTCCTCTCTGTTATGTTCTTTTATTTTACAAAGCGCAGCTGTTCCCCAAAAGAGTTCCCTGCGCTGAAAAATGCAATCTGATCGAACATGGGAGTAAACTAGCATGAGAGAAATGTATTCTAACAAAAGAGTTTTAAACATCTCTCAAACTGAAGGTTGTTGAGCGGGTGCTGAAGAGAACGATAAAGGTTTGCAATGCTTAGCTTCCAAAAGGTGACAACCTTGACCATCTTACCTCAATATCCTGTAATAAGTTATAAACAAATTGTGATCAGATACTAAACGAAGACATCGGTGGGGAATGTATGTTTGCAACTTTTGCTTTACTGCTTCCTCCTTTCGCCTCCCCCCTTGGGCATGGACTGCTCTGAATCGTCCTTCTTCCCTTGTGCACTGCGTGGCCAGTTCCATTCCTAGACTGCGGGAGGGGGTGAGAAAAGATGGGGTTGTGCGTCACAGGGGAGGGCTGCCTGTGCTTAATGGTGCTGCTGGAGGGTGCAAGAGGCCGTTAACTGCCCCGCACACAGACTGACTAACCCTACATCACCCTCACACGAACACTACTACTGTTTTCCTCGGTGTTGATCTGGTCTTTACTCCGCGTCTGTAGTTAAAGATATTAATTTAACACGCTATGCTGTGTTTTGGAGCAAAAAAACGCATCTAGGGTGACCAACCGTCCGTGAATTTCACGGACCGTCTGTAATTTGGACCTCACGTCCGTTGTCCGTGAGGATCCCTTTTACGGGCGCCTTTTGTCCGTAATTTTGGCCATCACAGGGAGGAGCACTGCTCCCCTGTGAGAGGCCTCACCTTCCTGATGGGGCGCCTCGCACTCCTCCTGGAGCACAAGAGCAGCCCCACCCGCCCAGTGTCATTCTGTGTGGGGCTGATGATTGCCACATACAGAATGTCAATGGGGAAGTCTGGGCTGGTAAATCATGTGGCGGCCTCCTCATGCCTCGGTGTGCAGCAGGGCGTTCTGTAAAATAAAAGGCAAAACGCTAATGCAGTTTATATAAAGAAGCCTGTAAAATAAGTTAAAAAGTACGGGTTATCGTTCTTTCACTGTCTCATCATTTTTTAACTGAAGTATTTTCAATATTATACCCAACAAAGCCATGGTTGCTGCTTTTTTTTATTTTAAGCAACTAACAACCATTGACAAAGCCAATAGTCCTGGTTTTTGTTTGTGTAATGATACTTGCTGTATTATATATCTGGATGCAATGACAGAAACAACATAATACCAGTCGGGCGGAACACTACGCTAGCGCTGATTTTTAGCCTTGGTGTTTTAAGCTACGCCTTTAATTACATCGAACACCCCCTTTGAAGAGACCCCCCCCCCGTTTTTTTACACCACTTCAAGCCCTGGAAACCACACCATGTCACAGTCACCTCACATCCTGGCACTGTGCATCATGCATGACTCATGACTTCTACGTTTTCAAACTGCCTATGTGCTGGGGCATAGTGAACTTTCCCCCACTCCATCCCTTGCTTTAGGAACTACAGGAAGGTGAAGTTCTTGATGGGCCTCTTCTGTCTGCCCCTCTGTAGACAAAGGCTCAGCTCATAATGTGAAAAAGTGGGTGAGTAAATAAGTGAAGGAATGTGTAAATGGCTGGATGGATGACTGAAAGGATGAATGGATGAATGAAAGGGTGAATGGATAGATAAAAGAAAGGATGGATGGATGAGTGGAAGTATGGATGAAGGAAAAGGTAAATAGATGGATGTATGGGTGGAAGGGTAGATGGATGGGTAAAAGGATGGATGGGTGTATGAAAGGAGGGATGGATGAGTGAAAGCTTAGATGATGGACGAGTGAATGGGTGGATAGATGAGTGAAAGGATGGATTGATTGAATTGATAAGTGAAATGGTGAATGTATGGATGGAGGAGTGAAAAGGGTAGATGGACAAAAGGATGAATAGATGAGTGAAGAAGTGAAAGGGTGGATGGATGAGAGAACGGATGGATGAGTGAAAGGATGGATGAGTAATAGGATCAATGGATGGAATAAATGAATGGATGAGTAGATGGATGGGTGGATGATGGATGGATGGATGGATAAGTGATAGGGGATGGAGAGAGAAAGGGAGGATGAATGACTGAAAGGGTGAATGGTTGGAAGAATAAGTGACTGGGTGAATGGATGAGTAAGTGAAAGGATGGCTGGATGGGTGAAAGGGTAAATGGCTGGATGGATGAGTGAATAGATGGATGGGTGAAAGAGTGGGTGGATGACTGTACGGATGGATGGGGTGAAAGGGTGGATGGATGGATAATGGATGGATGAGTGAAAGGGTGGATGGAGGGATGGATGAGTGTAATGATGGATGGGTGAAGGAGTGGATGGATGACTGTACGGATGGATGGGGTGAAAGGGTGGATAGATGAATAATGGATGGATGAGTGAAAGGGTGGATGGAGGGATGGATGAGTGTAATGATGGATGGAAGGATATATGGTGGATAGGTTTGCAAATGGTTGAATATGTTTGGATATAGATGGGCATATAGATGAAAGGACAGAATGAATGGTGAAAGACTGAATAATAGATAAAATAATGATTACACCTTGAAGAACCCATTATCTTAAGTAACATTTCCTATACATTGACTTTCACATTAATATGAGTCATAGTCTCTATTTAATGTGTGTGATGTAACGCACTCCGACACCCTGCCCTACATAATTGGGATGAGTAACACTATAGGAGAAATTAAATACACATGAGAGACGGTCTAAGTGAAGATGAGGGGCACCATTGAAGAGCGATAGCAAGGCAGGACTGGCCGGACCGGGCATCAGGTGTTTCCCTGGGAGGCTGGAAAGGGGGGGGCGGTTTTGTTACTGGGGGCTGGCACTGCAAACCTCCTTGTATATCCAGTAGTTTTCAATCAACAATAAAAGCGGCTTCAGTTATATTCAGGTGTGGTTCACCATTGTCTGGTGATTAATGTACCTGCTGGAGCGAGATGCGAATTTTGAATTGTCTAAGGCAGCAAGCTGCAGCCATACTGAAAAACCGTGAAGTGCACGATTGTCTCAACCTGATATAAACCTATTTTGACTTGTACTTAGATGGTTGTCTATTTACTTACATAAATACTATTGCGTGACCACCTCTGACGTATCTGTAAAACTTACCTTTCGTCCCGAAGTTTTGTCCTGAATTTTGACCCTTAGTCCAGAATTTTTACACTCACCGTCCTGAATTTGCACCTATGCCAGTTGGTCACCCTATGTGTATCAGAGGTGCGAGTAGCTCTTTTGTTAAGGGTAAACCTAAGCCCCCTTCAAACAGAAACAAGGTGATGGGGTACACAAACAGACAAGCATACACAGAACACAAATAGAGACAGGCGCACAACAGACACAAAGACACCTTCCCGCTCACAGACCTGCCTACAGAGAGACTCACGCAAACACAGCCAGACACAAATACCCACAAACCCCCACAAAAACAGACGCACAAACACACAGGGCACAATCACAAAGTCGCGCTCATAAGCACACATACATGCAGACACAATCAGAAACACAAACACACACAATCAAAATATTACGAGCCAGGAGCGCTAGGATTGAGCTAGCGCCATATATAGAAACTCACAAATAAATAAACAAAACAAAGAACAGCCTCCACCATGACCCCCACAGACACGAGCTAGTCATTAATATCTATTCTATTATATGGGGGCGTAGGGGGGGCCTCAATGGAAGCGGAAGTAAAGGGGTGCACATAGAAACTAAAGGGGCAGAAAATGATTTACAGGGTGTATATATGCAGACCTAGAAATAATGCCCTGATGGTCGTCCCACGTAAGCATGACTTGGCGAGGGAAGATCAGGCTTGTCTCAACCCTCTCTAATAATAAGAGACGCCTTCGTCCCTGTCTCTCGGCGATATGTGGCCGAAGAGATTCAACAGAGGTCGAGCTTGAGGGGGGATCGATGCGGCCTATCCACAAACATCCCACGACCAAAGCGTAAAAACAATAGACGTCACCCACCACAACGCGAACAAAAGACCAAGGCAGCACAATACATATGCTATATGTCAAGTTAAACAAGCGCGGGTGCAATAAAAGGCACAGACGTGGATATGTGTACTGGGACATTCTAGTTATGGACTTGCCCAAAGATAAGTTACCAATGTAACCATGTTGGCCAATGTAGTTTTGCTCAATTTAACGGCTTTGAGGGGATCTGAGGCTGGTTAGGAGTTGCCGCATGTTTCAGCGGCGAGCGTTTAACTCCACGATCCCTCCTGTGGCTTACAGGTCGAAGCAGGCGTGCACTCTGGTGATAGATTTGTGCCTCTTGTTAATATATTGAGTGTGCTTTACTGCCGTGTAAACTCAAGTAACAAGCGCAGTACTTTTTAATGATTTAGGGTTCGTAGCCTTTGTGATTTTTTTTATGATTACACATTCCTGAGCAACAGATAAAACAATGTGTGAAGGATCATTCTTGGCCCCGCCTACAAAGGGATGAAGTGGGGTTACGAGAGAGCTCGCGGCATCGCACACAATACACACACACACATACACATGCACACATGCGCACACACACACGTGCGCACACATACTCATACACACACCAATGCACAGACACGCGCAAGTGCATGCACACACACAAATGCGGACTGCAGAGGAAACTTGTTTATGTGGCGTGAAATAAATCTCTCCTCGTGGAGCGGCTCTTGGGACCCCAGAGCAGGGGACATGGATGAAACGGGGCACATTTTTGCATCTTAAATGTAGAGTTTCATTAAACCCACTCCGTGACTCCGATTTATACAAGCTAAGTGACAGAACACGAGACAGAGGGGGCACGGCTGCCGGCAACTCTGGGGAAGAAGGGGTGGGGACGTTTAACAGGTGGCGGGAGGGGGCGGGGGGGGGGGGGGGGGAGTAGACCAAACTAGTGCCTTGGTTGGTTTGATGCACTGGGATCCCCCCATCTATCCCGATTCGTGGGTTATGTTAAAGGGGGAGGTGAAAGTGCGCATCTTCTGTTTGTCTGCAGTCCACTCAATGACACATGAAGAACAAGCATTTGCAATGCAATAGGTCTCGCATTTGTGAGAGTTTAAGCTCTTGGCATTGTAAATACCAATGCATTTTATTTATGTTTTAAAAATTCAACAAGTAAATAAAAGGCATTGTCATTTACAACGCCGACTGCTCAAACTCTAGTTAATGCGAGACCGATTGCATTGAAAATGCTTGTTTTTCGGCAACTGCCTCTATTTAACTTTCATGATAGAAAACGACCAGCAGAGGTCAGTAAAATGCCAGAATCACTTTAGCATTCTCTAGATTCCAGTCCATAGAGATTGTCTTCCACAAGCACCACCGTAGACAATAATATTTTTTCCAATCTTGTATTTTCAGTGATATGACCACCGAAGGCCCTGATTTTATATTAAAAACAGAGCTTTGGATTGTACCTTTACCCGCTGAAAGGCAATATTTCTCTCATGTGTTCCCATACCTGGCGTGTCACTCAGTTTGGTGCTTACTTTCCCTCCATGTTAAAGAACAGTTGATGTTTCAGCACCCAGGCTAAATTGCTGCATAGCTAAATACATATAAGGTCCCAAAGGCGAGACCGATTGCATTGCAAATGCTTGTTACTTTCGTTACTTTATTTTCCCTCGACTGTGGCGACAAACAGCCTCTTATATAAACTTTTAACATTTTTTGGATTCAAGAGCAATCGTCCTCCCTCCTCTCATCCCCAGTCCTTGGAGTCTTCTTGCCGGATCAGACATTGGATTCGCACTCCATGGAATAAAGTGTAAATATGCTGGAAATTCTTCTATTCCACTCCCTGCAGCCCTTCTCCAGGACCATGCTGGGGTCTCTCAGCAGCTTGGCTGGCTGCTTGCTGGTCTTTGTGTATTTATCTCTTGTACTTCCAG
The DNA here is from genome assembly GCF_964263255.1 of Lissotriton vulgaris. Taxonomy (NCBI): domain Eukaryota; kingdom Metazoa; phylum Chordata; class Amphibia; order Caudata; family Salamandridae; genus Lissotriton; species Lissotriton vulgaris. Next base: position 2,011,818,225 of record NC_141693.1, on the reverse strand, counting down.
GAACTTGACGTACATCACGCTTCGGCTTGTCATCGTCAAAGAGCCCAAGGCGAGCTCTCCACCCCCTGCTTATTTTCCAGTCTCATAGTTTGCAGGGGGGTCCTCCTCATCTTCAGTTTCTTCTCCACTGGTGGATGAGTGAATAACCTCCATGGGACTGATTTATTCGTCTACTCCTGCACTTCCACACTGTCCCCAGAACACACATTTCTTCTTGGAGAGCAGATAAAGGCATTGGGGCCTCATGCTGCGCGGTGCCGACCACGACCAGGGCCACTGGAATTATGCGGCAGGAAAGGGCCAAATTATACGGCAGGTTTGAGTAAATTGTACAGCAAGAAAATGCAAATTATGCAGCATAACGTGGCATATTTTGTAATATTATTACTTCATTATTTTGTCATTTTTACACTTGATAACATTGTCTGGGTATTGATTGCACCTCATCTGGTACCAGTTTAATATCCAAATATACCTATAAGCAACAGCACTTTTACCAGTCAACCTTTACAAAGGGCCTTCCACTGTGCGGCAACATGTATTGCTGAATTTTTAGTTACTTTTGAACTGTTAGAGCTAGAATAAAAAAAAAAGTTTTGTTAAAACCTGCAGATTATGCGGCAGATGAAGAATTATGCGGCAAGTGCAACAAATATATAACTATGCACAAATTGCTGCAGCCGCACGTTTGCATAATTCCAGAGTCCCTGGCCTTGAGTCAGAGGTGGAGCACGGTCCGCACTGCAACGCTGAACTTCTGCACAAGAGTCCTCCTCTTCACCAAATGGTGGACTTGTGTTATGTCGCCACAGAAAAAGGACTTTTCAATGGGGTGGAAGGTTACATAAACTTTAATGCAGTGAAACGCTCAGGATGCCCTATAATTTGTACAAACGTCTACAGGCTCTGATACAAGTCGGTAGACTTTAGAGGCAGCACTGTCCTAATTTCTGTCCGTGGACCCAGCATGCTTTTAAAACAGCCGTCTTCAAAGAGTAGGCTGTGAGTAGCCCATCAGCCACCTGTAATTAGCTCTCCTGTGTGCCTGTAATTAGCTCTCCTGTGGGCAACCCAGCCTACTAAAGGAGAAGATTTTGCTTGGATGAATTAATATACATATTCCAACATTGAGAGTGTGTGTTTGAGACGAAAATTTGCTCATTTTCAGAGCTCATAAGCTGATATTTAGAAACAAAATGGCTGAATTTCCAAAATATATTTAAATTGGATATTTGAGTGATAAGTCATATGGCACCAGGGAAGCTTTTTTCCAAAAGTGATTACCTTGGTACCCGAGGCATGGCGGCCATGGCTGTTGCATGTTATCCGTGCAGAGGCATTTCGTATTGACAAAGCCTTGTTTGCGTTGCAGCTGGCGACCCGGCCTCATGCACTGCGGCGATCGCTGGTAGCAGTCCTAAATGTGGTGGGCGATTATGTAATCTCGTCTGATGGGGGCACTGTCACGACATTAATAATATTCATAGCTTTTGATGAGGTTCATTGAACATAAGTAGCTCTTATTACAGAAAAGGTTGGAGACCCCTGTTTTTAAATGTCCGAGTTCACCCACCCTGCCAACACCTTGAGACCCCAGGCCAGGGCTGATGAATCAAACCCAGCAGCCTACAGGCCGATATGAAATGTCTCAATACTGGGCGCTCATTTGAAAAAACAGCCTTTTTTCGAGGCTTTGATTTGCTCAAAGCACCCTCCTCTCAACCAAACCAGTTTCGTTCCCAGAAGAGGCCTTGAAACTGCAATCTGAGACATCTCGGGAGCACTTCCGGGTCACCGCCCTGCCGCCATTCAAGCTGTCTTCAGCCTTTGACACAGCGCGCTTCAGCTGCTCCTCCAAAGAGCAGGGGACAAAGAAGTTCCGGCACCCTTCTTAATGGGATTAAACCTGCCTTGCAGACAGACGCCAGGTCCCAAGCTTCCTCCTGTCTGCCCCCCGCCCCACACCAGGGAGGGGTTCCCATGGCTCAACCACTGTGCCTTTGCTTTCCTGTACAACCCTGTCTCCAGGCCCAGAGCATGCTGGGCCTTCAAACACACAACAGGGCTGATGACGTCAGATCACGCGCACTGGAGCAGCCTTCACACTTGTTCACGTCAGTACCCCCAGCGCCTACAAGACGTGGACTTCTGGGTGCTGCAGAACTATTTATCCCCTGCTCACTGTGCCACTGGATTCAAGCTATCCTGGCTGATAATACCCTGAAACCGGTCCTAGGATGCTTGTTTCCAGTCCAAGGGAGACCTGGCTTGGCAGATGGTCTGGACTGTTCCCATGAGGCTCAGGGTCAAGACTGATTTGCATATGGGCATATCTGAACTGGGGTGGTGTGGAGTGCAAAAAAACGATGGATTTAGGCCCAGATCTCTGTACTGGGGTGAATGTATGACATTGTTCTGCATTCTGTCCATCAACTGTTGGTTTTGCATTTGTCACCCCGAGTGGGATGGGTATGCTCAGACGTGAGTCCCATGCTCTCCACACTACTGGAGTCAAGCTATTCTAGCCGAAGATGAACCCGGTCCTAGGATGCTTGATTCCGGTCCGTTCGGGCTGAACTGTTCCCATGAGACACAGGATCAAGGCTGATTTGCATATGGCAATGTCTGAACTAGGGTGGTGTGGAGTGCAAAAAAACGATGGATTTAGGCCCAGATCTCTGTACTGGGGTGAATGTAAGACATTGTTCTGCGTTCTGTCCATCAACTGTTGGTTTTACATTTGTCACCCTAACACCCTATAGAAGTGAAGGACCTAGGAGTGATCATGTGACCCCCGCCCCTCAGTCCAACCACATCACCAGAAGTGTTTCCTTTAGCAGGAGAATCCTGCACCAGACGGACTTCACCTGAGACTCTCCGGGGGATTCTGGCCGCACGCGGTCCATTGCGGCCACATCTCGACGACCCCAAGGGGCTGCATCCTGGCTCCAGAGGCACCCGGCCAGACCAACCCTCAAATGACACAGGCAGACAAGTGCTAAACCTGGGGAAATACAGCACATCACCCCTGCAGTCAGGACCCCCCAAAGGCTCTGGGTATCTCCCGCTAGGAGGCACCCGTTTCACTGCAATCTACTCCCAGACCCTCTTGTCCACAGAGGATCCTCATATCCTGAAGGGGTCCCCCACAGATCACCACCCCCACCCTCCTCCCTCCTGTGATGTAGGACGGGCCCCCCACTGATCACCACCCCAGCCCCTCCTTCCTGTGATGTAGGACGGGCCCCCCACTGATCACCACCCCAGCCCTTCCCTCCTGTGATCTAGGACGGGCCCCCCACTGATCACCACCCCAGCCCCTCCCTCCTGTGATCTAGGACAGACCCCCTACTGATCACCGCCCCCCCCTCCCTCCTATGATCTAGGACGGGCCCCCCACTGATCACCACCCAAGCCCCTCCCTCCTGTGATCTAGGACGGGCCCCCCACTGATCACCACCCCAACCCATCCCTCCTGTGATCTAGGACGGGCCCCCCACAGATCACCGCCCCCTCCCTCCTGTGATCTAGGACGGGCCCCCCACTGATCACCGCCCCCCTCCCTCCTGTGATCTAGGACGGCCCCCCCACTGATCACCACCCCCTCCCTCCTGTGATCTAGGACAGGCCCCCCACTGATCACCACCCCAGCCCCTCCCTCCTGTGATGTAGGACGGGCCCCCCACTGATCACCACCCCAACCCCTCCTGTGATCTAGGACGGGCCCCCCACTGATCACCACCCCAGCCCCTCCCTCCTGTGATCTAGGACGGGCCCCCCACTGATCACCACCCCAGCCCCTCTCTCCTGTGTTCTAGGACGGGCCCCCCACTGATCACCGCCCCCCTCCCTCCTGTGATCTAGGACGGGCCCCCCTCCCTCCTGTGATGTAGGATGGGGCCCCCCACTGATCACCACCCTCAGCTCCTCCATCCTGTGATCTTGGACGGGCCCCCCACTGATCACCGCCCCCCCCCTCCCTTCTGTGATGTAGGACGGGCCCCCCACTGATCACCGCCCCTAGCCCCTCCCTCCTGTGATGTAGGACGGGCCCCCCACTGATCACCGCCCCAGCCCGTCCCACCTGTTAACTGAACAGGATTGGGCGGGAGATCATTCTCTGAGCAGTGGAGAAGTGTGGCTCAATGATTAGAGCGGCAGACCCTGATGCAGAGGTCTAGCCCGGGACCAGGGTTCAATTCCCCGCCTCGGCGGGTCTTGGGCTCAAAATTCCACGGACCTGATAATTCTCGCCTCGGTGCCTATTCCAATCATGGAGTCCCACTCTGCAACTCTGGGCAATAGCTTGCTTAATCTCCACAATGGCCCCCACAACGCTAAGGATGCCTGGCCTCCACCTTGGGGGTGCCCAGGAGTGGACGCCTCACATCGGAAGCCAGGATGGGTTCCACAGCAGTATTCGTACAAGCGCCTTGAGACCCTTGCGGGTGAGTAGTGCGCTATACAAGTATCAATTTACATTTACATTTAGCAGGTATCAAGGGCAGCGGTCTCCTGAAGACCGTAAGCACAGCAGCGTCTACCCAGAGTTTACAAGGCCAGTAAAGGCCCAGAGGGGGCCTAAAACATAGTTCTAAATGGGCATAAACCACAAGACATACTAAGTAGGGGTGGGCGGGACTCATCTTATCTTATCTTAACAAAGTTTTATATAGCGCTCGTACACCCATAGGTTTTATGGTGCTGACCGACGGAGGCTATGAGGCTGCAACTGCAACTTCGAAGGCTTAAAGGAAAATTAGGCAAGAGTCTGGACAAACAGCCAAGTTTTGAGATGTTTCCTGAATGGCAGGAGGTTGGGGAAAGTGCGAATTTCCAAAGGAAGGGAGTCCATAATTTGGAGGCGAGGGTGGCAAACCTTCGCCCTCCCTTGCGTGGGAACTTAAAGTGAGGGACAATAAGGAGGTTTTGAGAGGCAAAGCGTAGGCTACGGGAAGGAGTGTATCTGGGCAGGAGGTCATGAATGAACTTAGGACTGCAAGCATATAAAGATTTGAAGGTAATGCAAGCCGTTTTGAATGTGATACGTTGGGTAATGGGGAGCCAGTGGAGTTGTCTCAATAGAGGTCTGGCTGACTGCCAGTGCGGCAATCGGTATATAAGTCTGGCTGCCTGATTTTGGGCCATCTGTAGGCGTTTGCTAAGGGCAACAGAGAGACCCAGATAGATGGTGTTGGCATAGTCTAAGTGTGACAATACCAAGGCCATCGCCACCTGGATCAAGGCTGACTGGGTGAGCATCCAACTTATCTTTTTTATCTTGCGGAGCTGGAAAAAACATGTGGACACAACCAAGTTCACTTGAGGCTTTAGTGACAAATCTTTGTCAATAAGCACCCCCAGACTTTTGACCGAGCCGGAAGCGGTGGGGGGGGGGGGGGGGGGGGGAGGGCGAGTTCGGGTGGCCAATAGTGCGGGCCCCAGAATAGCTGGCTTTTGCCGAAAAGGACCAATTCGGTCTTGTCAGGGTTTAACTTTAATTGGTTACAGACCATCCAATGACGTATGTGGAGCATGTTGTTCTGGAATTCATTGATAGAATCTGGGGAATTGTCAATTGTGAAGGTAAGTTGCAAAGTAAAGCTGGAAAAATGTGACGTCACGTGGGCCTCCAATACCGTGGCTAAATAAGGAAGGAGGGAGATTGGCCTATAGTTGGATAGGGTGGCAGTCTCCGGTCCCGTTTATTTTTAGGAGGGGCACCACAACTGCCTCCTTAAAAGAATTAGGAACCACGCCTTGAATTAAGGATGTATTAAGGAGTCTTAAGATAGGAAGGGAAAAAGCCGCAAATATTTTTTTTAAGATATAGGGGGGGCAACAGTCTTGAGGAGATCCAGACTTTACCCTATTCAGAAGGGCAAGTAGGGAGGGGACATCCAGGATAGGAAAGGGATCTAAGGAATGGGTACTGGTAACATGTACTGGGCCAGGGAAGGGGGGGATAGTGACAAGAATACTAGATTTGATGGTCACTATTTTATCCAAAAAGCATCGGTTGAGAGTATTATAAAAGTCCTGAGTGACCGCGGGTTTAGGCAGGATTCTTCCAGGGTTAGAGAGTTTATTGACGATGGCAAAGATGTCCTTAGAATTGTTATTTGATTGTTCAATTATACTGGAAAAGAAGGCAGCTTTGGCTAGGGTGATAGCCTTCATGTAGTCTGCACGGGCGGCCGAGTAGAGGGTCTTTTCGAGTGGGTCATAGGCTCTCCTCCATACCCGTTCCTTTTGACGAACGATTAGTTTGTTTGCCCAAAGGTCGGGGGAGAACCATTTGTGAGCATCAGATTGGCGAATGGTTTTGAGTTTCTTTAATGGGGCATATATATCACTTGCAGCTGAGAGCCAGTTAGAGATGTCGGCCTCGGCCTGATCGAGGTCAATATTGTAGGCTGGGATAGAATTCTCAAAATTTCCCAAGAAGGCTCATGGAGTTTCAGTCTAGGGAACTTTGGGAATATTTAGCGCCAGGAGATTGTTCTCCCCGTAAAATCAGTGCGAATGCCGCCATGCGCAGCTTTCGAGGGCGCTGCTTCTTTCTACCGCTCGAGCAGATTTCCACAGAGTGGCAAAGTCACGACCTGTCTTGACCGCTCACGCTGAGAAATCTCGCTGGGAGACGTTATGGTGCCTGAAATTCGCGCTAGGGGATGCAAATTCACGCTTGCGGTGGCCAACTGAATTTTGGCAAGTCACACGTGGGAAAAACTGTGCCACGAGGCATCAGTGGCTGCTCCTCTGCTAAGGTGGAGGAGCTTCTCCCCACTGCTCTTGGAGCAGTATAAAAGAAAAAAGAAAAAGACAACCGAAGTTATAATCATTTTATCTTTCGTAGCTGCGGGCTGGGTTAGGGTGGGGCAGGGTTGGGGTCACAGGCCAGGAGTGGTGGGCACACTCTAAGTGCACACCACTGTTTGGCCGGCCTTAGAACTTCCGGGCTGGATCCAGAAGATTTTTGATAGCAGCACCCCTACGTCTCGATAGGTGGCGGCGGTTGACTTTGCGTGATGTTGTAGGCGTCGGATTCGTTGTTGTGACGTATGCGTCGCATATATACATGCCACCTCCACGTGCAGACTTCAGTTCTTTTCTTTCTGCACCAGCCAGCGCAGATACGTCGAAGAGAGCTACCCCCTTTAATTTTTTGCCAGAATTTTTTCGACTCTTGTCAAAGTTTTTGGTGTGTAGGACATGTCCAGTAAAAAGACCTTGGGGTTTAAACCATGCAGAGCCTGCCACCGCACCTTTTCGGTAACAGATCACTATCTTGTATGTCTTTGGTACCTGGAGTGCGACCAGAACCCAAAGTCGTTCTCCGACTGCAGGGCCATGGCGCCGAAAGCGAGAGTGGTCCCTAAAGCTGCTTGCGGCCCGGCGTCAGGCACTTTGGAGATCTCCACGAAGCTCATGTCCCCTCTCCCAGTCTCGGTCAAGAGAAATGTCTGTGCACCGCTCCAGGGGATCCAAGTGTTCCTCCTCTCTCTCGAAGTCATCAAGGTCAGGTAAGAAGCACCACAAAAAGCATGCTTTAACTTCGCCCAGTCCATTACGGGACAAGACGGATGAGCCTCAGCCTTCAAGACCCCGCAACGCAGAACGGGTTCCTAGGGCGGCTCTGCATTTCCCTCCCTTTTGACGCCACCAGCGGTGCTTCCCCCATCCTTATTCTAGACAACATGGAGATGGCTGGGCATCCACCAAAGCTGAGACCAGCACCGACTGAACCATTGGGCTCCATGCAGTAAAAAACGTGCCTTATTCTGAGGGACTAGGATTGGATGAGGTTTGGCAGGTAAAGCAGGATCCCTTAGAAATCCTGCTTTTCAACAAAGAAATGGAATGGTACGAGGACCTGCGTGATGCCAGCGGCTTGGACACCTCCCCAGAGCCTGGCATGCTGTCTCCTCCTAACCTGAATACGGAGCGGGGGCTTCATTCTCAATGGTGGTGCGTAAGGCTGTGGAGGTCTTGGACCTGCAGCTTCCTCTCATGGCGGTCAAGACCGATGTCTTAATGGAGGTCCTGCAGCCTGGTGTCTCTACCTCGGAATCCTTGCTGCCATTTAACGAGGCCTTGACAGATGTTCTACTGTGCACCGGGTCCAAACCCAGCACAGGATTCCTGTGAACAGAACTGTTGCCCCTCGCCATCGCCCTGCTCCGGGCGACCTAGCATTCCTCTCCAACCACCCAAACCCCAAGAGCTTGGTGGTCCAAGCCCCTACCTCCTGTGGTGCGTTCCCTTCCTCACTCCCGGATGGGGAATCCAAAAGGCTGGACAGCTGTGGTAAAAGATCTTCTCTTCCACCAGCCTCGCAGAGCGGTTTGTAAACACGGCATGCCTCTTGGGCAGTTACTCCCATTCGCCGTGGGAAACAGTTGTTCAAGTGCTGCCACAAATCTCCCAATCTGTTGCAGACAGGAGAGATGGAGCAAAGTTTGCCCTCGGCTGTGGCCTAGACGTGCCCGACTCGCTAGGCAGAGTGATTTCCTCGACGGTTACTGTTAGGCGCCCCGCCTGGCTGAGAACGTCAGGCTTTTCGGGGGATATCCAAGCCAACTTTATGGACATGCACTTTGATGGCTCTCATCTCTTCGGGGACAAGGCGGACACATCGCTTGAGTGCTTTAAGGAGTTGCGGACTACGGCAAAGTCCTTGGGCCTCTCAGTGTCATCTCGGCCTGCATCCTGCTTTTGTTCCTTTAGTGGCTATGTAAGGGGCTTCCAATCCCACCAGCCTTACCCCTGCCAAAGGATTGCGCAAGTTCTGCAAACTCTGCATCGCTGGGGCGTGGTCCTCCCTGGGTCGGAAGGCCAGAAGTAAGGTAAGGCCACAGAACCATCCTCCTCCACCTCCAAACCTTCGTAGTCTGATCCTCTCAGTTCATGGGCGTCCAGTTGGTGGCAGGATCCACCTTTACCACCACTACTGGTGGGACATCCCCTCCGACAGGTGGGTTCAGGTGTTCAAACAACACCACCGCTACGTGGTTCAGCAACGAACAAGGTCCGATGGGGTCCAGGACCCTTTGTCAGGAGGCCCCATGCCTCTGGACTTGACTGGAACAACGGGGCGCATCAATGGTGGTTCAACACCTGCCCAGTTCCCTGAATGCCAGGGCGGACGAACTCAGCCGTCGGTGCCTGGTGGATCACAAATGGTGTCTCCATCAGGAGGTGTCGCATGGTCTCTTTCAGCAGTGGGGAGAGCCTTGGTTAGATTTGTTCACCTCTGAAGAGAAAGCGCAATATCAGCAGTTTTGCATGCTGCAGTTTTGAAAGCTGCTCTCGCTCTGCGATGCTTTTCATTGTGAATGGAGCACAGGCCTCCTGTACGTCTTTCCACCCGTACCACTCCTGTCCAGAGTGCTCAAGAAGATCAAGGGTGACTGGGCCCAAGTCATCCTTGTAGCTATGGAATGGGCACGGAGAGTTTGGTATCTCGAGCTTCTGCAGATGAGCATCAATCAGTCTACCCCTTAAGGGGGATATTCTGTCGCAGCAGCAGGGGAGGGTCCCCCGCCCAAACCTGTCCACCCTCTGCCTCCTTGCATGGAGATTGAGCAGCTGACAGCTTTTGACCTTCCTCCTGAATTCTGCAAAGTTATTCTTGTAGCCAGGTGTGCCTCCACAAAGTCGGTAAATGTGTTCCGTGGCAACAATTTTGTAAATATTGTAAAGAACAGTCTGTTGACCCCCTGTCTGCCTCTCTCTTTGACATTCTTCTTTTCATTCTTTTTTTGGCCCAGCATGGCTCTGTTCTGGGCACTTTGAAGGGTTACCTTTCTGCCCAGTCTGCTTTTCTCCGGTTGCTAGATTACCCGTCACTTTTTAAATCTCCCATTAGACATAGGGTCTTGAAGAGGCTCACACATTTGTTTCCCCCTCACTATTTATCATGCCCTAGTGGGACCTTAACTTGGCTCTCACCTATTTGATGTGTCCACCTTTCGAGCCACTGCACAATTGCCCCCCTCCGGCTGCTTACTATCAAAACAGCTTATTAGTGGCAATAACTTCTGCCAGGAGGGTGAGCGAATTGCAGGCTCTATCCTCTCAGCCTTCTTACCTGACCATCTTCCCAGACAAAGTAGTGCTCTGAACTAGGGCTTCTTTTTTGCCTAGAGAGTTGATACCTTTCCACATAGGACAATCTGTCACCTTGACTACCGTCTATGCTCATCCGCATCCTTCTAAGGAAGAAGAGCGTCCCCACCGTCTGGACCCAAAAAGAGCATTATCGATCTACCTTGATCTCACTAAATAGTTCCGGGTGGACGACCAACTCTTTTTAGTGTACGTTGGAGAAAAGAAGGGTTGCGCTGTACAGAAGAGAAAAGGCCGGACTGACCGTAGTGGGCACCAGGCGTTTTCCCAGTGGGCCGGAAGGGTGGGGGACAGTTTTGGAGTGGTGAGGGACGTATTTTTATTACTGGGGGCCGGTTTTGCAGCTGTGCTGCATTATCACCCCCGTAACAAAAGCAGCAGCAGTGTTTCCCACCAGCACCCCCGCACCTTAACGGGGCGGTCTGACTGAATTGCCGGGGCTGGTTTTTGTTCTTAGTCCGGCCATAAAAAGAGGACCATTTCATCCTCTGCATAACAATTTACTATACTTTGGGAAAGAAACAGCATCCTGAAGGCCTTAGAGCTCATTCTACCAGAGCTAAGGCGGCCACCAGGGCTCTTCAGCGTAGTGTCCTGGTTCTTGACATCTGCCAGGCAGCTATGTAGGCTGGGCGTCCCGGCAAACATAATTGCCGGGATAATCAGGTCCATAGAGAAGGCCGTTTGGTCGTACAGGACTTCCTGGTCTAACACTTTTCCGCAGCTCCTCCTGGAATGGTATTGCTTTAGTATCTGTTCAGAGGTAAGGAATCTGCGGCTAGATGTCTCTATCAGATGGACAAGTTACTTACCTTCGGTAATGAATTATCTGGTAGAGACAAGATCTAGCCACAGATTCCTTACCGACCCACCCATCCTCTCCGCACTGCGGATCAGCTTTTAGTGTCAGGGCGGTTCCCTCTTCAGGGCCCTAGTTGTTTTTAACATGCCATGGTCAGTCGCTTCATGGATCTGCACTTCTGGAAATCGTGAAAAGTACTGACGTCAGCACGCCGTCGTAGTACCTATTTAGACAACTTGGACATCACAACGACGACGAACCCGACACCTTTGACGTCCTGTGGAGTCGACCAACACCACCTATCACGGGGTGCTGTTATCAAAAATCTTCCAGGTCCAGCCTGATGCCTGGAAGTTCAAAGGTAAGGAATCTGCGGCTAGGTCATGTCTCCACCAGATAAGGCGTTACCGAAGGTAGGTAACTTGTGCATCTGTCCCGGGCTACTGGACACAGGGGCCCTGGACAGCTGCCACAGGGACAGAAGTCCCCACAGACCGGGGGTGTCTGTACTGGGCCCCTGAACAGCTGCCACAGGGATAAAAGCCCCACAGACCAGAGGTGTCAGTACCGGGCCCCTGGACAACTGCCACAGGGACAGAAGCCCCACAGACCAGAGGTGTCTGTACCGGGCTCCTGGACAACTGCCATAGGGACAGAAGCCCCACAGACCAGAGGTGTCTGTACCGGGCCCCTGGACACATGGGCTTCGGACAGAAGCCCCACAGACCAGAGGTGTCTGTATCGGGCCCCTGGACACACGGGCTCTGGACAGAAGCCCCACAGACCAGAGGTGTCTGTATCGGGCCCCTGGACTCACAGGCTCCGGTGTCTGTATCGGGCCCCTGGACAGCTGCCACAGGGACAGAAGCCCCACAGACCAGAGGTCTCTGTACCGGGCCCCTGGACAGCTGCCACAGGGACAGAAGCCCCACAGACCAGAGGTGTCTGTACCGGGCCCCTGGACAGCTGCCACTGGGACAGAAGCTCCACAGACCAGAGGTGTCTGTACCGGACCCTGGACAGCTGCCACAGGGACAGAAGTCCCCACAGACCAGGGGTGTCTGTACTGGGCCCCTGAACAGCTGCCACAGGGACAGACGTCCCCACAGACCAGGGGTGTCTGTACTGGGCCCCTGAACAGCTGCCACAGGGACAGAAGTCCCCACAGACCAGGGGTGTCTGTACTGGGCCCCTGAACAGCTGCCACAGGGACAGAAGTCCCCACAGACCAGGGGTGTCTGTACTGGGCCCCTGAACAGCTGCCACAGGGACAGAAGTCCCCACAGACCAGGGGTGTCTGTACTGGGCCCCTGAACAGCTGCCACAGGGACAGAAGTCCCCACAGACCAGGGGTGTCTGTACCGGGCCCCTGGACACATGGGCTCCGGACAAAAGCCCCACAGACCAGAGGTGTCTGTACCGGGCCCCTGGACAGCTGCCACAGGGACAGAAGCCCCACAGACCAGAGGTGTCTGACCGGGCCCCTGGACTCATGGGCTCTGGACAGAAGCCCCACAGACCAGAGGTGTCTGTACCGGGCCCCTGGACAGCTGCCACAGGGACAGAAGCCCCACAGACCAGAGGTGTCTGTACCGGGCCCCTGGACAGCTGCCACAGGGACAGAAGCCCCACAGACCAGAGGTGTCTGTACCGGGCCCCTGGACACATGGGCTCCGGACAGAAGCCCCACAGACCAGAGGTGTCTGTACTGGGCCCCTGGACAGCTGCCACAGGGACAGAAGCCCCACAGACCAGAGGTGTCTGTACCGGGCCCCTGGACAGCTGCCACAGGGACAGAAGCCCCGCAGACCAGAGGTGTCTGTATCGGGCCCCTGGACACACGGGCTCCGGACAGAAGCCCCACAGACCAGAGGTGTCTGTATCGGGCCCCTGGACTCACAGGCTCCGGTGTCTGTATCGGGCCCCTGGACAGCTGCCACAGGGACAGAAGCCCCACAGACCAGGGGTGTCTGTACTGGGCCCCTGAACAGCTGCCACAGGGACAGAAGTCCCCACAGACCAGGGGTGTCTGTACTGGGCCCCTGAACAGCTGCCACAGGGACAGAAGTCCCCACAGACCAGGGGTGTCTGTACTGGGCCCCTGAACAGCTGCCACAGGGACAGAAGTCCCCACAGACCAGGGGTGTCTGTACCGGGCCCCTGGACACATGGGCTCTGGACAGAAGCCCCACAGACCAGAGGTGTCTGTACTGGGCCCCTGGACAGCTGCCACAGGGACAGAAGCCCCACAGACCAGAGGTGTCTGTACCGGGCCCCTGGACAGCTGCCACAGGGACAGAAGCCCTGCAGACCAGAGGTCTCTGTACCGGGCCCCTGGACACACGGGCTCCAGACAGAAGCCCCACAGACCAGAGGTCTCTGTACCGGGCCCCTGGACACACGGGCTCCGGACAGAAGCCCCACAGACCAGAGGTGTCTGTACCGGGCCCCTGAACAGCTGCCACAGGGATAAAAGCCCCACAGACCAGAGGTGTCTGTGCCAGGGCCGCTGAACACGCAAGCTCCGGACAGAAGCCCCACAGACCAGAGGTGTCTGTACTGGGCCCCTGGACAGCTGCCACAGGGACAGAAGTCCCCACAGACCAGGGGTGTCTGTACCGGGCCCCTGGACAGCTGCCAAAGGGACAGAAGCTCCACAGACCAGAGGTGTCTGTACCGGGCCCCTGGACACACGGGCTCCGGACAGAAGCCCCACAGACCAGAGGTGTCTGTACCGGACCCCTGAACAGCTGCCACAGGGACAGATGTCCCACAGACCAGAGGTGTCTGTACCGGGCCCATGGACACACAGGCTCTGGACAGAAGCCCCACAGACCAGAGGTGTCTGTACTGGGCCCCTGGACAGCTGCCACAGGGACAGATGTCCCACAGACCAGAGGTGTCTGTACCGGGCCCATGGACACACGGGCTCTGGACAGAAGCCCCACAGACCAGAGGTGTCTGTACCGGGCCCCTGGACTCATGGGCTCCGGACAGAAGCCCCACAGACCAGAGGTCTCTGTACCGGGCCCCTGGACAGCTGCTGTGAGAGGTTGGCCTGATATGTGATGTCCACTATTCTAGTGGGCACCCTGTATCAGTCCAAACAACCCTTATGGTGATGGTTGTAAAGTCAACCTTATAGACCAGCTATCCTGGTGGTAGCATGGACAAAGCAGTCTCAGGCTAAAACTTCAGAGGGCATGTGAAGCCAGCTGTTTTACCATATGTAACCCCTTGAATACCAAATGAAAGGACACCACACAAGGTATATATGAAATATATATGTATTTATTTCTAAACAACCACTCTGAGCTCTTTTTAAGATCAGAGGCACAAGCACATAGCAAGAGACTTAATTATCATACAATAAGTTGCACAATATACAGTAGCACCCTACTGGCACGTCAAACCATATACTAAAATAGTGGTATAAGAACCATGAACAAAGGATAGGCCTAGGGCCTAGGGAATGGCTGGGGCTACACTGTACTACCAAAGGATAGGAAGTAGGAGGCCCACGGGAGACGTGTGCAGTGTCTTTACACACACGCAAGTTACCATAGAGTTAGAATGGGAACGAAAGAATTGGAAACTAGTTCTTTTAGGTCACTTCCGGATGGACTAGGAGAAAGCTACTTGAAAGTTAGACACTAGGATAATTAATACCCACAGGAGCGCCGGAGTACTCGCCTTACCTCACCCGCAGGAAGCGGGTGCATAGGTGTCAAAGTGTGTTGGGTTTCGTCGCTGAATCCTATGGAGCCTTGGACAAAGATGCTGCAGGCGACCAGGATAGAAGTGTCCGGTTGGATCCAAGGGCGGATCGGGGATGAAGAGTACCTGAAAGCAGACGGGACAGAGTCTCGGTCACTATCCAGTGACCAGGAAGGAACCAGGAAGGAACCAGGCGATGTCGCGAAGCAATCAGGTGATGTCGTGAAGCTTGTCTCTGCAGCCACGTGGACCAGGAGGCGTCGACAACAACCAGGAGTCAGGCACGGACTGTCCCACAAAGGCTCTCACTGTCGGCGGTGTTGGCTTCCGGATTGGAGTCAACAAGCCTTGGCTAAGGCAACCCACGCAGGCATCGAAGATGGCTTCTTAATCAGACCAGCAAGGTCTGATGGGCTTCTCCTTTTCAGGAAAGCAAGGGCCAGTCTGGAGCAACCAGACCAGTGGTGTAGATTCAATGTTTCGTCATCACAGAGGCCACTAGCCAACAGGCAAGTGACCGGACAGACGCGTCGAGCAGGAAAATGCGGAAGGGCCCCACGCAGAACTCGTGGAGTGTGGAGGGCTGATCTTCAATGCAGTTGGTGCTCGGAGCTGGGGCTTCTCAATCCCCAATGCACAACTTCGAGGGTGCCTCAGAAGTTGCACGGAAAGCAATGTGCTGGCTTTCCAAGATGGCCGGTCCCACGTCTCACATCGCCTCCACTGGTCTCAGCTTTGCTGTGGCTGTGGATCGGGCTGAAGGAAGTCTGGAAGTCCGGGTCTTGTCAGGCTCTGTGTTCGGGCTCCGGCTGGAGCGACGACAGAGCAAACTGTTGATCGCTTGATGGTGCCTGCTTGTGCAGGGTGGTCACTCCTTGACCACAAGGGATATTCTTCAGTCTTCTACGTCAAGTAGGATGTCAAAGGTCCAGAGTTTCGTTTCAAGTTTCAGTCAGGATTAATGTAAAGTCTTGGAACTCAGCTCCTACCTTTATACCAAATCTAGGGGCTGGATTACCTGCTAGGTCCCTCCTATGGGTGGGAGCAGGGATGGGGGTAGTTACACCCCTTTCCCTTTGTCCAGTTTCGCGCCAGAGCCGGGGCTGGAGTGCCCCAGCGCCGGTTTGAACTGGACTATGCATGGGACACCTTGTGTGCCCCAGGCAGTGTCTCAGTTCTTTCAGCCCTCCCTGCCCTAATACACTATAGCCTGTCTGGGGTGGTGCTAGCACCTCCCCAGACAGGAAACCTATTGTCCAAGCCTCCCTCGCTGGAAGGACTCCCAGCAGCAGGAGGTCAGACTTGTGTCTGTGGCAGCAGCATCCATTTTGTTACTCTGAGGCTCTGGTTAACTTTAACCGGGATTAGTAGGAACAACATGTCTTCTCCCTCTAGAAGGGTGGAATGCTACCCCCGTCGCCAGAACTGGCGAGGGGGTAGTATTCCAAAGCGTATGACACCTTACACAACATGTTTTGATAAAGCCAAACCAGAGTTAGCATTTAACCGCGAGGTTCATAATGCACTTAAGAGAATGTGGTATGGCAATATCCTAGAACAGCTATAAGGACATGGTTCCGAAAGCTGCAGACCGGCTCAGCTCACGCTAGAGCCTCATCTCACACGATTCCAAGCACTCTGCCTCCGGGATTGTTAAGGCCTGCCATAGGAGTGACTTCTAGGTGTATATGTGTCTAGATATAAGGTTAAATTATTAAGAGGTTCGTGGGGAGCACTCCTATTTTTTGTGAAATTAAACCTGCTGCTCAATCGGTGCTGTGACTGTTACGGGTGGTGGTCAGTCCTTTATATCATGAGAGATAAGAGCAACCATAGGGTTAGTCCAATCACGCACTGTTCACTTAGTGTTATCCCGCACCTTCTATTTTTACTAGAGAAATCAAAACTTAATCAATTGCTTATCATTCATTTAATTCTTCATCATTATGTCAAAAATTCATGCTTTAAATCACGTCATTTAACCATCTCATTTAAATCTGTAAGCAAAACATATACATCATAATTATCATGTTTCTTATCAATTATTTACAACATTGCTTTTTAGCACATGACACTTCTCGGGCCCCAGTGATAGTTCAGGGGTCTCTCTCGGGGGTATAGAGAGCTCGGCTGTCTCTGACTCGGGCCCCTGTGATAGTTCAGGGGTCTCTCTCGGGGGTATAGAGAGCTCAGCTGTCTCTGACTCGGGCCCCTGTGATAGTTCAGGGGTCTCTCTCGGGGGTATAGAGAGCTCGGCTGTCTCTGACTCGGGCCCCAGTGATAGTTCAGGGGTCTCTCTCGGGGTATAGAGAGAGCTCGGCTGTCTCTGATTCGGACCCCAGTGATAGTTCAGGGGTCTCTCTCGGGGGTATCGAGAGAGCTCAGCTGTCTCTGACTCGGGCCCCAGTGATAGTTCAGGGGTCTCTCTCGGGGGTATAGAGAGCTCGGCTGTCTCTGACTCGGGCCCCAGTGTTATGTTATGTTATGTTATGTTATTTAATATTTATAAAGCGCGCATACGCCCAGAGGCTTCTTGGCGCTGGAAAGAGATAAAAAACATAACAAGGGTGGATCAAACGAAAGTCTCTATTTCAAATATGCCTGTGTGAATAAGTGAGTCTTGAATGCCTTTCTAAAGGCAAGAAGATCCTTGCACTGTCTAAGGGCTAGCGGCAAAGAATTCCATAGGGTTGCTGCTAAAAAATGAAAACTGCTGCCTCCCTGTCGTTTCTTCTTAAAGCGAGGTACTTCAAGTAGGTCTTTGTAGGCTGATCTCAAGCTGCGTGAGGGGACGTATCTGCCAATCAGCTGTTTGATGAAGGAAGGGCCCTTACCTTGCAATGCCTTAAAAATGATACAACCGGCTTTAAATTCGGCTCTTTGAGCCACAGGAAGCCAATGCAAGGTCTCTAAGCCAGGTTTGATCGAGACCCATTTGGGAACATTGCAGATCAGTCTGGCAGCTTGGTTCTGTAGGTACTGCAGTCTTCTAAGTTGGCCTATGGGTAAGCCTAGATAGAGACTGTTTGAAAAATCAATGTGGGAAAGGATTAGGGCCATGACCACCTGGATTAGGGCAGTGTGGGTGAGGAGGTGTGCAATTTTCCTGATTTTCCTCAGTTGAAAAAAAAACAGAAGAGACCACAGTACCGATCTGGGATTTTAAGGTGAGGTCCTCGTTGATGGTTACCCCCAAACTTTTTACTGTTTGTGATTTCTTAGGGGGGAGGCCCATGTCCGTAGGCCAGAAATTAGGGCTCCAACTGATTTCGCTCTTGCCGGGCAAAATCAGCTCGGTTTTCCCCGGGTTTAATTTAAGATGATTTTGAGACATCCAGCTCCGAATAAGGGTCATGGTTGCTTGAAAATCCTCCACAGCATTTGGGGAGTTGAGTGCAAAGACTAACTGCAAGTCATCTGCATAATTATATACAGTGACTTTGTGTTTTCTTAAAGCAAAGAGGAGGGGCCGCATATACAAATTAAATAATAAGGGGGACAAGGAAGAGCCTTGAGGGACCCCACAAAAGGAGTTGATTTTAGGAGCTGAGAAAGATCCAAGGCAGACAGACTGGGTGCGTTTGAATATGAACGATTTTAGCCAAGCCAAGGCAGAGTCTCTAAGGCCTGCCTGTTCGACACGGTTGACCAGAATGGAATAGTCAACCGTGTCGAATGCCGCCGACAAATCAAGGAGCACCAGGGCTTGGTGAAGATTTTTGTCAGCGTTGGACCTCAAGGTGTTCTGGACGGCCAGTATTACTGCCTCGGTAGAATGACCAGGCCGAAATCCTGCTTGATTAGGTTGCAGATAGCCTGATTCCTCCACAAAGTTTGAGAGGCAGTTGGTAACATGAGCCTCCAACATTTTGGACAAAAAGGGCAGCAGGGATATGGGCCGATAATTCGTGAGGTCCGATGGATCAATACCAGGTTTCTTCGTAAGGGGTATCAGTAGAGCCTGCTTGAAGCTACTGGGGACTGTCCCTGAGATGAGAGAGTTGTTAAGCAGGGACATCATGCTGTTAGGAATGGCTCGACCGATTTCCTTCATGATTTGAGGGGGACAGACATCCATAGGGGAGCCTGATTTGACTCTAGATAGTAACTCTGAAAAGACTTTCAAATCAATAAGGGGGAAAGAATGTAAGGTTAGGGGGTTAAAAAAGATATCGTCCACAGGGGAACAAGTTGGCAGTGTGGAGATGTGCTGTTTGATCAATAAAATCTTTTCACTAAAGAAATCATTCAGGGAGTTGCATAGTGCTTGTGTAGGAACTACCGGAGGAGAGGTTCTGTCATCATTACATAGGTCGTTCACTATCCTGAAGATTTCTTTCGACTTATTAGTAGAGGTTAAGATTTTAGATGAAAAATAGGCGGTCTTATGATTATGTAGTATTTTTTGATATGCCTTTCTTGCGAGGCAGTAAGTAGCCCTGGCTAGAGGGCAATACTGAGAGCGCCATACCCTTTCCTGTTGCCTCACTTCCAGTTTTAATTTTTTGAGCTCAGGAGTGAACCATTTATGTGCGTCCGAGCTCCTAGAACTGCAGAGGCATGTGGGTGGAGCATAGATATTGATCGCTGAAGTAAGCCATTCTTTAAACCGGAAGTCGGCCTCCCAGTGATAGTTCAGGGGTGTCTCTCGGGGGTATAGAGAGCTCGGCTGTCTCTGACTCGGGCCCCTGTGATAGTTCAGGGGTCTCTCGGGAGTATAGAGAGAGCTCGGCTGTTTCTGACTCGGGCCCCAGTGATAGTTCAGGGGTCTCTCTCGGGGGTATAGAGAGCTCGGCTGTCTCTGACTCGGGCCCCAGTGATAGTTCAGGGGTCTCTCTCGGGGGTATAGAGAGCTCGGCTGTCTCTGACTCGGGCCCCTGTGATAGTTCAGGGGTCTCTCTCGGGGGTATAGGGAGAGCTCGGCTGTCTCTGACTCGGGCCCCAGTGATAGTTCAGGGGTCTCTCTCGGGGGTATAAAGAGAGCTCGGCTGTCTCTGACTCGGGCCCCTGTGATAGTTCAGGGGTCTCTCTCGGGGTATAGAGAGCTCGGCTGTCTCTGACTTGGGCCCCAGTGATAGTTCAGGGGTCTCTCTCGGGGGGTATAGAAAGCTCGGCTGTCTCTGACTCGGGCCCCTGTGATAGTTCAGGGGTCTCTCTCGGGGGTATAGAGAGCTCGGCTGTCTCTGACTCGGGCCCCTGTGATAGTTCAGGGGTCTCTCTCGGGGGTATAGAGAGCTCGGCTGTCTCTGACTCGGGCCCCAGTGATAGTTCAGGGGTCTATCTCGGGGGTATAGAGAGCTCGGCTGTCTCTGACTCTGGCTCCAGTGATAGTTCAGGGGTCTCTCTCGGGGTATAGAGAGCTCGGCTGTCTCTTACTCTGGCTCCAGTGATAGTTCAGGGGTCTCTCTCGGGGTATAGAGAGAGCTCGGCTGTCTCTGACTCGGGTCCCAGTGATAGTTCGGGGGTCTCTCTGAGTCTCGGGGGTTCAGAGAGAGCTGGGCTGTCTCTGACTCAGGCCCCAGTGATAGTTCGGGGGTCTCTCTGAGTCTCGGGGTACAGACAGACCTCGCCTGTCTCTGACCCGAGCCCAGACAGCGCCAGCCTCTCGCTCTAATTTGCGATTAGACCAAATCTAATCCCGCGATCGAAGCGCTCGAGAGGCCGCCGGAGCCCGCGGCGCTAATCAGGTTTGTGCAGAAAGCGCTCGATCCGCTGATCCAATTAGAGAGGCAGGGAGGAGGGGGGGGGGGGGGAGAGGACTGAGGGGCATGTGACCCACGTGCGGTCCAGGGACAGCCTATCCGCAGAGGAAACTAGACCACCCCTCCATGCACAGCCCACCACTGGGGGCCTCTCCCTAACCCAGCTCAGCTGACGTGGAACCCCACATACAGCCCACCTACCATTGGCCTCCACTGTCTGCCCACCCACCACGACTCAACACTCACAGCCCACCCATCACGAGTCTTTATTCCCAGCCCACCCTCCACGACTCAACACTCACAGACCACCCACCACGAGTCCACACTCACAGTCCACGAGTCCACACTCACAGTCCACCGTCCACGAGTCCATTCTCTCAGCCCACCCTCACAACCCAACCTCCACGAGTCGACACTCCCAGTCCACCCTCCATGAGTTTACACTCACAGCCCACCCTTCACGAGTCTACTCTCACAGTCCACTCACCATGAGTTCACACTACAGCCCACCCTCCATGAGTCGAAACTCACAGCCCACCCTCCTCGAGTTGACACTCACAGCCAAACCTCCTCGAGTCGACACTCACAGCCCACCCACCACGAGTCTACACTCACAGCCCACCATTGACGAGTCAACACTCACAGTCCACCCTCCTCGAGTCAACACTCACAGCCCACCCTCCTCGAGTCAACACTCACAGCCCACCCTCCTCGTGTCAACACTCACAGCCCACCCACCACGAGTCCACCCTCACAGCCCACCCACCACAAGTCTTTATTCCCAGCCCACCTACCACAAGTCTTTATTATCAGCCCACCCACCAAGAGTCCACACTCACAGTCCACCGTCCACGAGTCCACACTCCCAGTCCACCCTCCACGAGTCCACTCTCTCAGCCCACCCTCACAACCCAACCTCCACGAGTCCACACTCCCAGTCCACCCTCCATGAGTTTACACTCACAGCCCACCCTTCACGAGTCTACTCTCACAGTCCACTCACCATGAGTTCACACTACAGCCCACCCTACATGAGTCGAAACTCACAGCCCACCCTCCTCGAGTCGACACTCACAGCCAAACCTCCTCGAGTCGACACTCACAGCCCACCCACCACGAGTCGACACTCACAGCCCACCCTCCATGAGTCAACACTCACAGCCCACCATTGACGAGTCAACACTCACAGTCCACCCTTCTTGAGTCGGCACTCACAGCCCACTCACCACGAGTCTACACTCACAGCCCACCATTGACGAGTCATCACTCACAGTCCACCCTCCTCGAGTCAACACTCACAGTCCACCCTCCACGAGTCTACTCTCACAGTCCACCCTCCTCGAGTCAACACTCACAGTCCACCCTCCTCGAGTCAACACTCACAGCTCACCCTCCATGAGTCTACAGTCACGGCCCACCCTCCACGAGTCTACTCTCACAGTCCACCCACAATAGAGTCCACACTCACAGCCCACCCACCAGGGGTCTACAATCACAGTCCACCCACCACGAGAATAATGGAGTTTTCCTTCATTGGAAACAGTAAAGCACACTGACTTTTTCTTCCCATAGTATAAAACCTATTCCGTGTCATCACCCAACTCAACAAAATTGCTGCCACACCATTCTATCTGTACCTTCTCCTGGGCTGCACATGCCAGGAATCTCCCTGTGCAACCCCTACACATGTGTACACTCATGTACGCACGTGTCTGCATGTGCCCCTTACTCCGGCTGCAGTGCAGCGGCTTGCTCTCACCAGGGAGACACTGGTAAACTCCATATAAAGTCTCTTTCATCATGATTTCACTGTGGGTGAGTCCCAACTTATGAGGCTCTCCCACAGTAAAAACTCAAAAATCAGGTGCTCAAAAAGCAAAGAATCCGGGCGGTTCAGATGGTGAGAACCACCTTCTAACAGGGACCAAATGCATTTATTTACTAAACCTGAAAAGCTATTGCTTGGGCAGTAAATTGTGTGCTTCTTCCACTGCTACTGTTGTGTGATTGGGTAGCTCTTCCTGCAAGATCACGTAATGGAAATTGAGAGAAGCATAAACTAGAGACATCACTCTGGAGGAAGGAATACATTTCCTCTAGACGTGTGCTACTGTGCGCAGTCAATTTGACTAGTGGCGACAGAAGATGGCACAAAACATTCCATAGTCTGATTCTTCCGCTTTGTCTGACTGTTAGTTTCAGGATGATGACCTGAAGACAAGCAAAGGTCAAGAGGTATTTTTTTAAACACCTTTATAACAGGAGGTACATTTTGATCTCGATCTATATATAAGGAGTTATTGTAACCATGGAATCCAGGGGGTCTATTACGATGGAGGGTGGACAAAGTCTACCCGCCACCGTAATGGCAAAAGGGACTGCCCGCCATATGTGTGGCGGTCCCGTGATGCATATTAGGATGCACCTGCCACACTAGCAGGCGCATCCAGCATTTTGTACATTGCGGCGGGCGGTGCTTTCAGCAGTGTCCGCCGCAATGTAAAAAAGGCACAACGTAGCAGGAACCGCCTGGTGCCTGCCATGTTGTGCATGCAAATGCAGGTGGGTACCATAGGTACCCCCCATGTGCACCTCCCACCCCCCCATACCCTGGGGCACACAACGGGCCCCCACCTTCAGGGACCTCAGGCCTTTCCATGGCGGCGGCACATCTCCGCCTTAATTGTAATGTGGATGGCGGTGTCTTACAGACAACGCCACGATATTCAGCCCCTTTTTTGCCCGGTCGACTCTTCGATGGGCGGAAAACCGGCGGACGATCTTTCTGTCTGCCAGGGTCCCCCCCCACCATCGTAATATGGCAGGGGGGAAATGGGAGGCGGGTAGAGGGTGATGGCGGGCGGATCACCACTGCCATACGGGCAGTGGCAATCCGCTCGCTATTGTACTAGACCCCTAGATGTAGATCAACCATACGGACAGCTGTAGGAATAATGTCACATGGAATCGAATGTACCATATTGCTAATCATTTTGATGGTCACTAGAGGAGTTTCTGTCCATCTATCCATAGGCAGGGGCACCATGAAGCAATGGGTTAGAGAACTGGGTACCAGGGGTGGTGGGAGAAGATTCCGTCAATCCTTGTGGAAAGATGGTCCAATCCATGCTTCATGTGCAGCCTCTACAACACTGTGTATATTCCTCAACTACCTTCTTCGTGTTTGACCAACTAATCCACACCAGCTTTGCTTTTGCCAGCCAGGATGACCGGCAGCTCTGGGCAGCGAGATACGACGGCTTTCGTTGTAGCTAAATACAGTGGTCTTTGTGATAGGTTAATCCATGAATGATAACCGCGTCCACAGCAATGTCATTGTGAGCTGGTGTGTTGGGACAGGAATACCCCTGCATGGTTATCGGGCGGAAACCCCTGCCCTGCGTGTCCCACTGCTTGTGAAACTGGTAGCCTTACTTCTATTTTTCCAAGGCATCCCACGAATGTCACGTGCACAGAGGCCACGCCCTGTCTAGCCCTGTCTATGTTAATGCGAGATCCAGCACTCATCCTCTGACCTGGAGAGGCGTCCATGCATGCCATCATGATGGGCAGTGGACTATTGTCCAATCCTCGGGTAAGCCACATGAAGGGGTGGTGACATCATACTGTGTTTTTTTAAACCAATCGCGTGACCAGACCTTTTTCTCTGCGTCAGAGAGAGGTACGCTTACAGGATCCATGGATGTACAGTTCAGCTGTTATGTGAAACCTAGAGCCTTACGCTGACCACCTGTGTGCATGTTGAGTGCGCATGTGCAGTGAGTGTGTAACACAAGCACTGTATTAGGTCGCTGTGTGTTGTGTGAGTACTGGAGTCAGTGGTATCCGCGGTGGATGCCCGTGCTTTTGCTTGGCGCAGATAGAAAAGGGGTACAGCTTGCCCCAACAGTGAAACTATACTGAAATGGAATAACATAAAAACTAACCATTTTAAACCGAAAACCACTGAAATTCACCAATTATAGTTTACTGTGCTAACTTTAACCTGCACCTCCGACATGCACTGCTTATCACTCCACATAATACAATGCCAGTGTGGGATAAACCACCTCTCTGTGGGGCATCCATACATTCTACGTTATTCAACAATCTGCGGTGCCACAATATAGGGATCTAAGTTCTGGAAATAAACATCCACACCTTATAAACATCCTCGATACATAGATTTTGTCTAAAGCACTGTATTACAAATATTTAAAACAGGCACGGGCCCAGATATCCAATGGTGGATAATCTGTTGTCAACAGAAGCTTTGGCCTCTCTCACATATTTTTTGGGGACGGAGTTTGGCTTCAGGCCTCAACCTCCTTTGAAACACACCTCTGCAACTCACTGCAGATGTGAGCAGCCGTCACCTTGCATAACACGCGCCTCCAGGACGTACGCTACTTCATGTTATGCATTTCACACGTGTTCACGCAGTATTACTATGGTGTTATCAATGATATCATTTAACTTGTCATGAGTGATGTAATATGCAAGGGGGTAAGCTGTGCATGGCGGGGATGCAACTTCTACTTAGCTGAGTTCATTATAATGTGTGAATTGAAGTGTTTTGTCTGTTTTTTGGACAAAGTTTCTGTTTCATTTCAACACCCAACTATAACACCACTTTAAACTTGGTTTTGTCAGTGAAATCCTAGGTTTTTTTTAACATAAGAGCTGATTACCACACTTAGCTATAACATTATAATGTCACTTTAACCTTTGCTTTTTATATACAGACATATATATTTAAGGGGAGCTGCTACGCGACTACGAAAGTGGGTAGTCTGGGTAAACAAATGTAGAAAGAGGATGCATTATAGCCCACTGCTGGGGACTATACCGTTTGTTAAAGGCCCTGAACCCGAGTTATAGGCCCCAGGCTGTAGACGAGGGCCTATAACGAAGCAGAGGGCCTATAACAACTAATATAGACCAACGCAGAAGGGCTACAAGGGTATTAGAACATTCCACCCACTAAGGGCAGAACATTCTAAATTAAAAAGGGAGAAACATAAAGACAGACATTGGAATGTTGGCGGTCCGGCTTATACCAGCCAATATGAGCCCGGAGCTACTCCATTGTCTTCAGTGGAGCTCCAGACAATCCAAAGTTCTAATTATGCATCTGTCTCTCTGTCTGTTTGTAGCCTCTCTAAAAATACGTTCGACATAAAATTACCCATACGTTCCTTTACATTTTTAACCCACTGATTTCATACTTGCATCAACAAATAAAACACTCAGAAGCAGCAAGGCAGTTAGGAAATGGGTAATGGGTGCCCCCTCGCCTTACCTTGCAGGGGGGGCCCAGAGGTTTTGCTACGTCACTGCATAGAGCACTTGGTTCCTGTTGTACCGTTTTATGTTTCTCCTCTTTGATGTACCTGCCTTTCTGGATCTGCAGCCTCAGGCGAGACCAGGGTGCTTAACTCTCTACCTTGAGGTTGAAGTGAGGATCCCAAATGAGATGTCAGCAAATTCAACAAGCATTTGCAATGCAATTGGTCTCGCCTTTGGGACCTTATATGTATTTAGCTATGCAGCATATTAACCTGGGTACTAAAACATCAACTGTTCTTTAACACGGAGGGAAAGTAAGCACCAAACTGCGTGAGGTGCCAGGTCTGGGAACACATGGAGAGAAAGATTGCCTTTCAGTACGAAATGGTTTAGTCCAAAGCTCTGTTTTTAATATAAAATCAGGGCCTTCGGTGGTCATATCACTGAATATACAAGATTTAAAAAAAATATTATTGTCTTCGGGTGCTTGTGGAAGACACTCTCTATGGACTGGAATCTAGAGAATAATAACGTGATTCTGGCATTTTACTGACCTCTGCTGGTCATTTTCTATCAAGAAAGTTAAATAGAGGCAGTTTAACAGAAAAATAGTTTCTAAGTGAAAGCAGACAAGTCCTAGGGCTGATCGCCAGAGCCCACAAAGTGCATACACATATTACTAATGCTAGAGGTCTCAAATGCTTGACCTAAAAAGCATATGTCAAATACCGTGGATGGACATAAGCGGCCAGCAGACGCGGTCGCTCCTGGGTACAGACCCGGTCGTTCCTGGGTACAGACCCGGTCGTTCCTGGGTACAGACGCGGTCGTTCCTGGGTACAGACGCGGTCGCTCCTGGGTACAGACGCGGTCGTTCCTGGGTACAGACGCGGTCGCTCCTGGGTACAGACATGTGAGAGGTTACCTTGTGGTGAGCCTGCTCTGCGGTGTGGGCTGCCGTCTACCTCTGCTGCGATCAGCTGCACAAAGGAGGAGCTGCAAACAGTGAAACAATTCCACTTCTCACTACCCAGTAAAAGTTCAGTGTTAACATTTCCACAGAAAGGACCCCCCTCATTAGGTGGAGCCACCAGACAAGCAAACTGTCTGGTTGCAAAAGACCTATTGTGGGCTTGCTAACATCTTAAAAGGGCCTACAGCCCGCCCATTGTTAACCAATGGTTGGCTTCACTGTCATTCTCATTTGCCTGCTTCTCATTCGTGTCCCAGCTTATCAATCTTGTGTTTGTCCCTCCCATGGAGCATTGCCTCTTTACCATCACTTTAACTGGTTGGCTTCAATCCTTTCACTGCTTACTTTCGAGAACCATTTTTTTTCTTTTTGCTTAGGCACACCATGAGAGTGCATGTGTTTTCCAGCCACCAACCTTGTGTGTTTTTTTTCCCCACTCTATGTTGCACTCTCGCCCATGCACTTCTCTCTCCGCACTCGTGTTATGCTCTCTTGCCTCTTTGCACTTCTTCCCCCATGGTCTGTGTTGCTCTCTATTGTTCCTGTTGCTTTGCCCCCACTGCCTCTCCTAAACCCACTTCTGAAATGTGGTCATCTTTTTACAATTTGTTTTTTAACACGTTTGCCCTGCATATAAAAACCACATCTTTCCTCTTCATTTTATTCTTAATCCGTAAATAAAAAGAAAAAAATGCTCATGTAATTTCATAGGCGCTCACATTAAATGAGTGTGCATGCCTACAAAATGACACCGTGGCTGTGTCACTGTGATTTTAAAAATTAGCAGCATGGCTAAAAATATTGGCAAAGCCAGTAGGAGCTCATTGGTGAGACCTGTTGCCTTGGCCAATGCTTGTTTGTTTCCATGCAATGATCTGACCTAGTCTATCTCAGTTCAGTTCTTTATTTATTTTGAAGGTTAAAAACCATTATAAAAATACATATTAATACATGACCACATAAAAAAACATACTGAAAATCAAAATTTTTAACAAAAAAGACAAGTTAAAAAGAGTTTTTGTAGTTAATATATACAGACTGTAGGCATGACAGGGAGCAGCAAATATCCTTAAGTTTCATCCTCTTTCGTCCACCATCATCAACCCCTTGTATTTCTTAGTTTACTCACAATTTTTAGAAAACTCATGATAGCAAACAAAGTACGCGTTTCAGTTGCTCTTTGCAAGAATAATAAGGCAGATTTGGCATGGATAATGTTTGAGTCCTTTAAAATGTCTACCAGAAATCTTTGACGCGGTGTTTTATAAAAGGGACACAGTAATACAAAATGAAGGGTGTCCTGCGGAGACCTATTGTCGCAGCCGCAGGCACCCTTCTGCTCAATTGTTAGCGTAAAACCAGACGGGTAAGCTAAAATATTATGCAACAAATTGAGCCTAAAACGAGTCATTAAAAACCTCTCATGTTGGCTATACATTAAAAAGAGATAAGGTTCCATGCCCATTTCATTACAAACAAGCGAATGAGCAACTACCGAGGGTTTAAAAGAATCAAGTTCCATCCTCCTACAATCATATTTTTCCAGTAGTTGCTTTTGTACATAATGTCTGCTATAAATGTCCACATTTGAGGGTTCCAAAAATAACCTTTGCTGGTCAATAGCCCCTAATGTTTCTTTAATATATTTCAGCCTGGGGATTTGGAGCCATCTATCTTTCCGTAGGCAATCCTGGATGATCTGTCTGGATAATTCCGCATTGGGGTTTGACCAAATTTTAAGCCAGGACAGTATTGGTCTCAGTCTGATCAAGTCAGATATGTATGGGGTACCCAGCTCTTTGTGTGTTATTGCTGCTGGGATGCTCAGGGGAAGCTTTAACAGTTTTTTAAAAAATTTGTCTTCCTCTCCTTGTATCTGTTGTGCATCCCTAAAACCCCACACCTCCGCTCCATAGGTGGTCTTCGAGATACTGACCGACCTATACAATGTCATCACCTGCTCAGGGGACCAGCGACCCAGTCGTCGGGCAAAGTTTAATATGGCCCCATTTGCTGAGACTAGTTTCCTAGACCTCTCCTCAATCAAAGGGGCAAACTTGATCTTTTCGTCAAATAGGAGACCCAAGTACGGGAAAGTGGTCACAGTGTCCAGGACATGTTCCCCTAATTTGAACACAAATTTCTTATGTGGTTTCTTCCCTACTACCATAATGAAAGATTTTGTCAGGTTGACCGAAAGGTCCAAATTCATCATGAAATCAGCAAAACCTTTAATTAGGAGCTGGAGACCGATTGCTGTTCGCGCCAGCAGGACCGCGTCATCCGCATACAAAAGTACCGGCAAATGACGCGAACCTACCTTTGGGCAGTCAGTCCCCTGCCATCAGGGCACTCTCCAGGCCATTTATGTAGAGGGAGAACAAGAACGGCGCCAGGATACACCCCTGCCTCACCCCGCCTGAGCACGGGAAGGGATCGGTACTCACCCCCCGCGCCATAGCGGACCTTGGCAGTGGTGTACCAGTGCAGCTCCCTAAGATTATTAATAAGGTCTGGGTCAATTCCCAAGTTATACATAAGTGTCCAAAGTTTGGCTCTATTAACGTTATCAAAAGCCGCTGCTAGGTCCATGAATCCCATGTACATGGTCCCATCAGTCATCTTGGTATATTTAGCCGTAAGGAGGTATAGATTGAGGCATTGGTCACTAGTTGACCTGCCTGTTCGAAACCCGTACTGGGTATCCACCAAGATGTTATGGGTGTCAGTCCACTCTATTAAGCGGTTGAGAAGTGCCCTCCCGAGTACTTTAGCAGAGACATCAATCAGCGAGATTGGTCTATAACACTGCGGGCTGTCCCTACAGCCTTTCTTATATATTGGGACAATCACCGCAGTGGACCACGATCTCGGAAGGCCCGATTTGATTGCTGCATTAAGTACTCTCGTTACTATTGGTGCCCATAAATCAGTGTTACTTAGAAATAGATCTGGTGGGGTACCATCCGGGCCGGGGGCTTTGTTTCGCGTCAGCCCTAGGATTGCTTTTAGGACTTCCTCCAGAGATAATTCTAGTTGTTCTGCCCTGGGACCCATCCATATTCCATCTCCAATGTCTTCCTCCTGCTGGTTATACAAAGATTTAAAATGGGTAATCCATTGTTCTGGTAATATGTTGGAACCAATGACTGGGGAGCTTGAGTCATGGAAGCATGGTCTATTTATGATTCTCCAAAACTGGGCATAGTCCCTGTTTTCTCCTGCCTCCCTCAGGTCTGCCCAAACTTCTTTTTGAAGAGCACTCTTTCTTCTCTTTACCTGGGTTTTATAGTTCTGTCTGCACCAGGCAATTTCAATCTTGTCCCTCGGGGCCTTTTTTAAAATCTGCTTTAGTTCTCTTAAAGCCCTTGAGCAGTTGGTATCGAACCATCTTGGGGAAGATAATTGTTTGACAGGCTTCTTAGTTTTCAGTAACCCTTCTACTATTTTAGTTAAAGATTCGAAGGCCACAACCACTCCTCTTCCCTCTATTGAGAGATCTAAGCAAGTCTCTATATGTTCTTTCCCTTCACCCACTAACTTGGAGTAAAAATCTTGCGGGTTGATCATTGTCCACCTTATGCGTCTCCCTTGGTCTGTTGCTTGGATTTGGGTTTCAGTGGCCACCCCTGGGTTTTTCCCTGATAAGCCTTTATAATTAATTTCTAGTGAGAGGGGATTATGATCACTGAAGGGACTCCACTCCGTTCTTGTTCTTAGAATCTGCTCTTTAGAGCAAGCAGAGATCATTATAAAATCTATTATAGACCCACCACCTCTCCCTTTAAATGTGGGTATAGGGGACTCCCCTGCTTTAAGTGCAGCTAAATCCATAACATGGGTGAGCGCAAAGTTATCTAAGAGCTTCATCAGGGCTGTGCCCTCTTTATTGTGTATAAAATGGGGACCCTTTTCTAAAGGGCAGGCAAACCAGTCAGCAGAAATAGGAAATAGCTTAGGGCATAGGTGGCAATTAAAGTCCCCCATCAGCAGGACAGTTGGTTCAGGCCCCTTCAACCTTGAATCCAATTCCTCATTTAATCTACTCTCCAGCTCTAATAGTATGGGAAGATTCCCATCAACTGGCCCAGAATTATAAAAATTTAGAAATAGTAGCCTCTCCCCCTGATGCTGTAGTGAAACTGCTTGTAGAGTGTCTGACGCCCAGTCTGACTGTGACCAGGTACCCTTTAGATCTAGATCTACGTATATTGCTAAGCCTCCTTTTGCTCTCCCAGAATTCGTCCCTTGGGCAGGTCTGAAAAAACACTTATAGCCCTCCAATTGACAGAGGTCAGAATCACGCGCCCATGTTTCTTGGAGAGCTATAACATGAAAGCGCCTTGTGAATTCTTTCCACTCCTTGCTTTTGAGTTTAGTTTCCAGGCCTGCTATATTCCAGGATAACACGGTCAATCCAGCCCTGTTCTCTTTCCCTCTCACTATCATAGGTTCATTTACTCTAACCTCACCTACTATTGGTGGATCTGTGATGTTTTCACTTTTCTCCCCCTGGTTCGAGGGTTTTTCTGACCTCCAAATTTGTACATTCCCAGCACTCCGGCATTTACCCTCTCTTTCTGGGCGTGGGCATTCACTGGTTGCTGAGGATGTTACAAAATTATTATTTCCTAGCGGGATGAGTCAATCATTGTCCTCAAGTGACTGTAAGGGGGCAAATCTGTTTCTCCACTGAGGATAGTCTTGTGGAGGAAAGAACTGGTCGGGATGGCCTACAGGTCTTGGTCTTTGTGTACGTTGTGGTCTTCCAGGGATCCACCCACCATCATCATCAGCACGATTGGTGTTCCAGCTCCTTGGGTAAAAATACCCGAGTGGGAGTGCACAGATAGTGCTGGTTTGGTTCCTATTGGGATTCTTCAGGATATAATCAGCCAATCTAGTGTCTCTGAAGTTTGCGACTATACAGTCCCCTCTGATGTATTTTTTCCTCCCACCAAGCCAGTTTACTCGTCTTACATGCACTATCTCTCCTCTGTCCCCATTATTTAAGGGTCTGTGTATATTCAGCCACTTGGAGATTTTAGCGTGTAGTTGATAGTGTGATTCTCTCTCTGTAGGCCTGATTTCTGGCACCCCTGCAAAAACTATTACAAATGGGCTGGCGTCTGGAGGGAGATCTATGTGTGGGGTGGGGCTGTTTGTAGTATAGAAGGGGTCAGAATCTGTATAACAAGGATCGTAATTCCCGTCCCTCTGGGGGCGGTCTTCCTGTCTCCATTGCATTAGTGGTTGTAAAGGGGGTTTATCCATATTTTTGGAATTCGTGCTTTGAGTGTGTCCCCCTCTTGGTTTGTCATTGGAGCCCCCTCTTTGGTTTTGGGAAGTTTTTGGTGCCTCGTGGATCTGGGCAATTGTGTGTTGAGTATGACTAACACAGTTGTTATTTGGCAATCTGTTTTTATTTACATTGTCACTAGTAACCACCTCATTTAGTTGAATTGAATCAGTAGGGGGTTTCATGAGTGTGTGTTCTATTGCCTTACTTTGTTTGGAGAGCTCACACATAATTTTGTCCACCTTACTAATAATTGGTTTTAGCTGTGCCGCGATAAAGGTTTCTAGTTGTTTTTTAAGGTCTCCTATGACTGCCTCAACCCATCCTGGTGGCGTTGTTTCTGTTTGTGTATTATTTTCTACTAGTATAAACTCTTGCCTGCTTGTTGAGCGACTGCCTCTTACGGGTGCTTTCCTTTGTCTCTGTGGGCCCTTGGTCCTCCCCTGTCGCTTCATTTTTCTCTGATGGATCATTTTGTTACACCCAGAGATTTCTGGCCCCGGGGATTGTGCACAGGGGACATCCTCAGTATCATTATTTGAGTGGGTCACGTTTCCTATCATATTTGGGCTATCTGCAATTGGTGGGTCTCTAGATGGTGTTAGAATAATTGCATTAAGGTTAGGTGAGGAGGATAAACTTCGTTCCATACGTTCTATTTCCCCCGATACCTTTTTTAACATTAAATCAATTGCAGTAGGTTTATTTCCTTTTGTTAGGGCAAACTCCTTCGTTGCTGCTCGCGTTTGCTTAGGGGTCTCTCTGTTGTGAGTTTTACTCACAACCGAACGTGTATTGGGATGATTAGACATTTTTCCTCTTAAATCTCCAACTTAGTCACTCTTGTACCCACAGAAACAGGTTTAATTATACTGCATTAATTGGTAATCCCACAATTAACAGGTAACAACACTGACTTAGTTCTCTGCTACCCCTATTCTTCCAACCGGTAAATTAGTCTAATTGTTTTATAAAGGGCTTCGACAGCAGTTACTTAGTCCAGAGCCTCGATGTGTAATACCTGAGTCAGTTGTTGGAAGTCCGATGGGGCCAAGGGGGGTGGCCCGTCCCGTCCCTCAGCGTCCCCGGACGGCCACAGACGGCCCGCCCTCTGCCCGCGCTCCGCCTGGAGTCGCCCGCGCGCGTCCCGCGACGCGGGAGGAAGGGTTCGCTGATGTACGCCTCCCGGCGGAAGCGGAAGCCCAGCTGACAGGCGGCGTCCCCGGGAAGCAGGGGACGCTGGGGATTGTGGTTTCTCCTGCCGTGCCCCTCTCGGCGGCCGCGAGTGGTCAGCGGCGGCGGGGGCTAGCAGGGTTGAGTGTAGGCCAAGAAATGCAGGAATGGCAAGGTGTTGGCCCCAAACGATGGTGACGGTGGACCTAGT
Organism: Lissotriton vulgaris; assembly: GCF_964263255.1. Lineage (NCBI taxonomy): Eukaryota > Metazoa > Chordata > Amphibia > Caudata > Salamandridae > Lissotriton > Lissotriton vulgaris. Next base: position 2,011,784,928 of record NC_141693.1, on the reverse strand, counting down.
CTATCTACTTTGCACAGACACCATCCTGGGGGGTGGGGAGGAGAGTCCTGCAGAAGTTCTGTGTGTGTTTCTTCAGTTAGAACATGTCTCAACATAGCAGGGCATTCTCCTAACGCCAGCACAGGGTGCTGGTGACCCGCACTGTCAGTTCCTGTGGGTCACCTTCCCTAACACCTTGTGTCTTCAGTTTCCTCAGAAGTTCACCCCTGTAACTAACCCTATGAAGGGACCAGCCTCCCTGCCTGCTGTGTGACATTCTCACACTGATCCAACCGGTCCCGGCTTCCGGGCGGCCTTTGAAGTGAGGGAAAATGAAGCCTGTACTCTCTAATTATACCCGGGGACAATGAGTGACTGAACAGGGAGTGCATCTCAGCCGTCTGGCCACAGGCACTTTAAATGCTGTACAAGGACAGCCTTGTGCAAAAGGTACCTGGGGACAGTGAGCGACTGAACAGGGACTGCACCCCAGTCCTCAGGCCACAGGCACTTTAAAGGCTCTACAAGGATAGCCTTGTGCAAAAGGTACCCGGGGACAATGAGCGACTGAACAGGGAATGCGTCCCTGCCCTCCGACCACATGCACTTTAAATGCTGTACAAGCATAGCCTTGTGCAAAAGGTACCCGAGGACAATGAGTGACTGAACAGGGAGTGCGCCCCAGCTCTCCGGCCACAGGCACTTTAAATGCTGTACAAGGATAGCCTTGTGCAAAAGGTACCCGGGGACAATGAGTGACTGAACAGGGAGTGCGCCCCAGCCCTCCGGCCACAGGCACTTTAAATGCCGTACAAGGATAGCCTTGTGCAAAAGGTACCCGGGGGCAATGAGTGACTGAACAGGGAGTGCGCTCCAGCCGTCCGGCCAGAGGCACTTTAAATGCTGTACAAGGATAGCCTTGTGCAAAAGGTACCCGGGGACAATGAGTGACTGAACAGGAGTGCGCCCCAGCCCTCCGGCCACAGGCACTTTAAATGCTGTACAAGGATAGCCTTGTGCAAAAGGTACCCGGGGACTATGAGTGACTGAACAGGGAGTGCGCCCAGCCCTCCGGCCACAGGCACTTTAAAGGCTATACAAGGATAGCCTTGTGCAAAAGGTACCCAGGGACAATGAGTGACTGAACAGGGAGTGCGCTCCAGTCCTCCGGCCACAGGCACTTTGTATGCTGTACAAGGATAACCTTGTGCAAAAGACTTGTGCGAACTTTGTCCAGCAGTGTGACAAATAATATATTCTGACTTCTACTGTGCCTATAATTCTTTCAAACAACAGATATATTACCATTGTCGGTTTTCTGTTTTTTTGCTTTCTATTGAAATGGATGTTCAGAGATTTCACTTTGCAGTGATTCCCAATCCCAGCGGGCCATATTTTGCAATGCTGAATACTGTCAAACACTCACCCCCACTTACAGATCTGGATTAAATCCATCTTTTTGTTGTTCACTGTGTCACCCCAGTTTGGATCCAGCCATATGCAAATCAGTCTTGATTCAGCTTTTAATGGGAACAGTCCAGCCCAAACTGCCAGCCCAGGTCCTCCCTGGACTGGAAACAAGCATCCTAAGATCGGTTTTGGGGTAACATCCCTCATCAGCCAGGCTAGCTTGACTCCAGTGGCACAGAGAGCAAGGGATCCACGACTGGGAATACCCATCCCATTGAGGATGACTGCTAGCAACACAAAAAGATGATGCTTGTTCACGGTTCCGTGAAATGCTTTAATTTGCTATACCTTGTAAATTCTGTATCTCCAGAACTCTGTTGTGGATCTTTTTCGTTGTGGGGTCTAAAAGTACATAAAAATAAGTCTATTTTTATAAGTTGGTGTCGTATTTCTTGGGTATCTTGTTGATTTCTTCTTCAATTGTTTTGGTGCTGTGTAAGTGCTTTACACTTGTTCCTCTGTGTAAGCCTTGCTGCTCAGAGCCACAGCTACACGGGGTTGATCTGATGGTTTGACAGACGATGTGCAAGGGTCCTAAAGGGGTTGGCACGTGTATCACACAGTGAGGTCACACAACCACACCATATAATACACCCCATTTCCTCACACTATGCAATCGGTGACCCTGGTGACAAGCCACCATTTTGACCTCTGTGCTCCGGCTTCCCAACGCATATACCATAATATTCAGAGTTTAGCAGCAGAAAACATGCGAGGTAATTACCACAATATTCCCCTTTTATTGGGGGTAAACTATGATTTGGGGGAGGTATGTTGCATAACCGTGCTCAGAGTATTGCATTATCAAGTGTTCATTTGTGGCACAATGGTGTGCATACCTGGTGCACGTCGTGCTGTTGTCTTACGTAATTATGTGTGCAGTGTCCTGCACTATGACGTGGGTTTTGTCGTAGACAGTGACGGGTCATGTCGGCAACACAGCGGTGGTCATGACCTGTCCTGTCTAATAATAGTGAGACAGTGAGTAGTGAAGAGATGTTATCAGTGATGTCAGCAATGATGTCATTTGAGATGTCACGAGTGATGTCATTGATGATGTCACAGAACATGTCATAAGTGATGTCGTAAGCAGTTTATGGCGATGGTGCAAGTTATAGGTGGTGCTGCTAAGCTGCTAACTATAACTGCTGAATTTCAATGTTTTTTGTTGTTGTTCAAAACGTTATTGTCATCACTGAGAAATTCACCTAACTATAACGTTTCTTTAACCTTTAGTTTTATTTTTCAGTGAATTTCAAAGGTTTTTAAAAAACGGAAACATTTTTGTTATACTTAATCATATAGTTACTTTTAACACTGTTTTTTTCACTGAAATATATATAAACACACAAACACACACACACACACACCTAAGATAAAAGAACAGTAACTGAGAGTAAGAATCAGAGGTTTGGTGAGTTGAAAGAAGAAAAAGTGAATTTTCCGGATGCTGATCAGTTAGTAGAGACGGTTCCTGCCAATTAGATCACTCTGAGGTCACAGACAGAAGAGTAGAGAGAGAGAGAGAGAGAGAGAGAGAGAGAGAGAGAGAGAGAGAGAGAGAGGAGAAAGAGAGAAAGAGAGAGAGAGAGAGAGAGAGAGAGAGAGAGTGAGAAAGAGAGAAAGAGAGAGAGAGAGAGAGAGAGAGCGAGAGAGAGAGAGAGAAAGAGAGAAAGAGAGAGAGAGAGAGAGAGAGAGAGAGGAGAGAGAGAAAGAGAGAAGAGAGAGAGAGAGAGAGAGAGAGAGAGAGAGTGAGAAAGAGAGAAAGAGAGAGAGAGAGAGAGAGAGAAAAAGAGAAGAGAGAGAGAGAGAGAGAGAGAGAGAGAGAGGAGAAAAGGAGAGAAAGAGAGCGAGAGAGAGAGAGAGAGAGAGAGAGTGAGAAAGAGAGAAAGAGAGAGAGAGAGAGAGAGAGAGAGAGAGAGAGAGAGAGAGAGAGAGAGAGAGAGAGAGAGAGAGAGAGTGAGAGAGGAGAGAGAGAGAGAGAGAGAAGAAAGAGGAGAGAGAGAGAGAGAGAGAGCGAGAGAGAGAGAGAGAGAAAGAGACTGTGAAATGGAGGAAAGCACGTGTGATGTAAGGTGCAGGACAGAGGGAGATCGTGAGACCAGAGAGAACTGTCGTAATTGTAGCGTACACCAATGATGACAAGAAGAGTGGTGTACTTAAGAATGTTTATTAACTAACAAGGACCAGCAGTAGCGGGATACAACTAGCATCATAAGGGTCAGCTGTCATCTGTCACCAAGAACAGGTGACGTCACCTATATACACAATGAGTTGCTATGGTGACGCAGTGTGACGCTGCGTGATAAACATAGTAAACATACTAACATGTACGACATCTCCCTTCCTCCATAAAACATTTAAACAGAAAACTATTCCATAATGTAGTCTTTAAACTTGGTGGGCATTTTGATCATGATGACAAGAAGAGTGGTGTACTTAAGATTGTTTATTAACTAACAAGGACCAGCAGTAGCGGGATACAACTAGCATCAATAAGGGTCAGCTGTCATCTGTCACCAAGAACAGGTGACGTCACCTATATACACAATGAGTTGCTATGGTGACGCAGTGTGACGCTGCGTGATAAACATAGTAAAACATACTAACATGTACGACAGTATTCACTTGTGTGGATGTGAGGCCAGAGCTGGAGACCCAAGAGGACATGAGACAAAGAGAGGTGCGGCCCACGCTGGGCTCAGTGGTGGGCCAGGGAAAGCCTCGTGGGACACCTGCACGAAGATGGGGAGAAGTGAATGCCACACGAGGGGAGGGTGAAAGTGCAAACAGAAGGGCAGTCAAGAGAAGACATGGTACAGAGAAGTAGAGAGCGGTGAGTGGTGTCGAGAGCAGAAAAGGGAGGTGATGACGAAGGCGAATGGAAGCCTAGGATAGTGAACAGAGGTAAATGAGTGATCCATATAGAAGGAGTATTGCCATGGTGACCAGAGGTCCAAGTTAATGACTGATGGATAAGAAAAGTTTGGAATGCGAGCAGAGGTGGCAGTTAATGACTGATGGGAAAGAAAGCTTAGATGGTGAGATGCAGGGAGAGGTGAAGTAGGAAGCTTGACACGGCGACCAGAGGGGAGAGTTTGTGGCCAGACTTTGAGCCAATAGGAACTGTGGGCGCGTCTCAGGAGTCCAGGGGTGGACAGGAGTCCAGGGGTGGACAGGAGTCTAGGGTGGACAGGAGTCCAGGGGTGGACAGGAGTCTAGGGGTGGACAGGAGTCCAGGGGTGGACAGGAGTCCAGGGGTGGACAGGAGTCTAGGGGTGGACAGGAGTCTAGGGGCGGACAGGAGTCCAGGGGCGGACAGGAGTCTAGGGGTGGACAGGAGTCCAGGGGGTGGACAGGAGTCCAGGGGTGGACAGGAGTCCAGGGGTGGACAGGAGTCTAGGGGTGGACAGGAGTCTAGGGGTGGACAGGAGTCCAGGGGTGGACAGGAGTCTAGGGGTGGACAGGAGTCTAGGGGTGGACAGGAGTCTAGGGGTGGACAGGAGTCCAGGGGTGGACAGGAGTCTAGGGGCGGACAGGAGTCCAGGGGCGGACAGGAGTGCAGGGGTGGACAGGAGTGGACAGGAGTCTAGGGGTGGACAGGAGTCCAGGGGTGGACAAGAGTCTAGGGGCGGACAGGAGTCTAGGGGCGGACAGGAGTCTAGGGGTGGACAGGAGTCTAGGGGTGGACAGGAGTCCAGGGGTGGACAGGAGTCTAGGGGTGGACAGGAGTCCAGGGGTGGACAGGAGTCTAGGGGTGGACAGGAGTCCAGGGGTGGACAGGAGTCTAGGGGTGGACAGGAGTCTAGGGGTGGACAGGAGTCCAGGGGTGGACAGGAGTCTAGGGGTGGACAGGAGTCTAGGGGTGGACAGGAGTCCAGGGGTGGACAGGAGTCCAGGGGTGGACAGGAGTCTAGGGGTGGACAGGAGTACAGGGGTGGTCAGGAGTCCAGGGGTGGACAGGAGTCTAGGGGTGGACAGGAGTCTAGGGGTGGACAGGAGTACAGGGGTGGTCAGGAGTCCAGGGGTGGACAGGAGTCTAGGGGTGGACAGGTGTCTAGGGGTGGACAGGAGTCCAGGGGTGGACAGGAGTCTAGGGGTGGACAGGAGTCTAGGGGTGGACAGGAGTCTAGGGGTGGACAGGAGTCTAGGGGTGGACAGGAGTCCAGGGGTGGACAGTAGTCCACGGGTGGACAGGAGTCCAGGGGTGGACAGGAGTCCAGGGGTGGACAGGAGTCCAGGGGAGGACAGGAGTCTAGGGGTGGACAGGAGTGCAGGGGTGGACAGGAGTCCAGGGGTGGACAGGAGTCCAGGGGTGGACAGGAGTCTAGGGGTGGACAGGAGTCCAGGGGTGGACAGGAGTCCAGGGGTGGACAGGATTCTAGGGGTGGACAGGAGTCCAGGGGTGGACAGGAGTCTAGGGGTGGACAGGAGTCCAGGGGTGGACAGGAGTCTAGGGGTGGACAGGAGTCCAGGGGTGGACAGGAGTCCAGGGGTGGACAGGGCTCCAATTATAACAATCCCAGCCTTTTACCACTGGTGTCTGGGGCTTTACTTTACTATTGAACCCAAAGCCGAGCACCAAGTACAGTCCTTTAGCCCTTGACCCTCAGGGCAGCGAGGACACAGGGTCCAAGGCTCTCTGGGGAGGTGGTTGGGGATCAAACCCAGAAATCAACAAAGCATCCAGTGAAAATCAATAAATCCTTGTCCAGTGAGTACCTTTACTAAAGAAATGAAAGTGAAACTAAATAGTTCATAGGAAAGTGTGAGGGCCAAGGAGAAGAACAGTGAATGCATTTCATGGGGAAGTTTTTGGGGGTGAAGTCGCTTCTTCTACACGTGGGCTACCCCCGGGTTCTTCAAGCGCTCAGGACAGACTCCACGTCTACTACATTTAGGCTGGACACGGTAGCCGAGCGCTCTCCTTTTTTTTAATCTTTTCCAGGACCATTGTAAGACCAAATACCAAGATTAATAAGTGTTATTGCATTAAGTTAGTGTTTCCATAGTAAGTAGCTGGTACAGTACCTCGTAAAGTTATTGTTGCCCCATTCATCCATGACACCTTGCGTAGCTGAGCGGTATAGGCCTTTGCTGCGTCTGGTCACTAACATGCACGCTTGCACACCGGCTCTGGAGGTAGTCTTACTTTCTTGACCATGGCCCAGTTGACTCTCTTGATGCTCACTGATACATGGGGGAGTGGGGGGGCACAGGTGCGCTTCTTCCAAACTGAAGACGCGAGCCTACGTGGGGACAGCCCGCAGAGGGCATGGTCACTGGGGTTCAAGGCAGAGATGGAGAGGCTGTGGGATCTACCTTGGACTCAAACTTAAGCCCACCACCATCACAAGCCACGAGCCCACCGCGGGATGCAACCGTGATCCTGGTCAAGGGTTGGTCATGAGCAAACAATCATGGCACATGTGCTAGTCTCCACTGGAAAGTCTTCACAGGCGCTTCGTCTTCCACCGAATGCGGTGGTGACGTCCTGTAGCGCCGACCCGACGTACGCGCTTCAGCTTCTTCTGATGGCTCGGTCGAGGATGGTCATGGCCACTCTGTGTTTCACAACATGACTGATCGGTGCAGACTCTTCCCTGGTCTGCAGAGCTGCTCTTCACACCTTGCGCCTAGACGCCTCCTCTTCAAGGCAGCCTTTTCTTCATGGACCGGTAGCTCCAGTACCCCACCCACCCCCACTCAGCAGTCAGTGGGCTTCTTCCCTCTAGGTGATTGCAAGGCAGCTCTTCCTATCAGTATTCTGAAGTTCTAGGATCTTCTTTTGAACCTGGCAGGGGGAGTTGGCAGTCAGGCCCCCCTCACCCAATCCCCAATCCTAGAGCTCAAAGTGTTTTCCTGCTCACCACTGGTGTGAGACCCCCGAATGATGAGAAATCCTCGCACAGTAACTGGTGTTTTCTGTCCCATACTTACTCCAAGTTGCAGACTTTATATATTCTACAAGTCTTTCTCTGGCACCTGTTTCGACAGTCCCCGACTTTCGCGTATTTCTCTCTGATTGATTCATATCTGTGTCTTTCTCCTCCTGTGTCAGCAGGAAGGTGGGTGGGACTGAGAGCTCTTTGCCAGGGGAGACCCGAAATAAAGGCACAAAAGTGGGAGAGGCTTGTTGGGGGTAACATTTCTAGGGAAGAATAGAATGTACTTACTTAAGCCAACTACCCCTCCTGGGGTATAGTCCATCAACCCGTGCTCTCCAGCCATATCTGTTCTGGGCTTTTCTTTCAATCCCCATGTGCTCCCACGGTCTGTGTGCATGTGTCCGTTTGTGCCACTGGAATCACACTGTATGTAAATACTCATGCCTACTGCCCCTCCTGGGGTATAGGCCATCACCCCGTACTCTCCAGCCATCTCTGTCCTGGGCTTTTCTTTCAATCTGACTCAGGTGTGACCCATCTCGAGGCCTCGGCGCCAGGCGTTTCTTGGCATCCTTTTTTATCTTTCCCCAATAAGGTTCCAGGTCAGGGCTTGCCTGGTGGTGTTTGATGTGGTCTTGTGGAGGGTGTAACCTGTTCAGCATCTTTTCAGGATTTCTTCATGAGCAGGGAGTTGGAAAGCCTGCTGCCAGAGCTGCTGATGGTGTGTGGCCTGCGGATTTGGAGGATTTTCCTCGTACAGGAGATGATGAAGGTCTGGACTTTGGCAGACTTGGTCATTGTTATCTTAAAAGTTTCTGCTCCATACAGAAGGACTGACTTTACGTTGAAACCGATGTTCCATGAAGAATGGAAAAGGCCCTGCACATATTGAAGCAAGGTTTCCGTATACTTTAAAGGATTCCTGTGTCTCCTATGAGCCGCACCCAAAAGTCTTGTCCTTTACAACGGAGCTGAGGAATGCTGAACCCTTATCTCACGCTGCTGTCAGGGGTTCCCTTCAACCACCATCTTATGTACCACCCAGGTGCACAAAATCAAAATGCTTAACTGGGCTACCCAGCATATAAACTACAAGCGAATCAGACTGCATATATTTAGGGTAGGATACATGTGTCCAGTGGTGCCCAGTAATTTTACCTGAGAGGGGGGCACACCAGCACATCTACACATCACTCACACCCATTCACACACGCACACATCACTCACACCCATACATACACGCACACATGCACACACACCCCCATTCATACACGCACACATGCACAGACACCCATACATACAGGCACACATGCACACACACCCATTCACACACGCACACATGCACACACACCCATTCACACACGCACACATGCACACACACCCATTCATACACGCACACATGCACACACACCCCCATTCATACACGCACACATGCACAGACACCCATACATACAGGCACACATGCACACACACCCATTCACACACGCACACATGCTCAGACACCCATTCATACACGCACACATGCACAGACACCCATACATTCAGACACACATGCACACACACCCATACATACAAGCACACATGCACAGACACCCATACATACAGGCACACAGGCACACACACCCATACATACACGCACACATGCACACACACCCATACATACAGGCACACATGCACCAAAGATTAAATAAACATAAAGCTTACCTTACATGTAGATCTCCTAGAGGAAATCCTCGGTGGTCCCAGGATGGTTGGGACTGACGGCTTCCCTCATTGGCTGACCTTGGGCAGCAGTCCCAACTTCGTCACAGAGTAGGATGCGGTCAGTGAGACTGCTGACCCCACCCCACTCTGTGAGGAGGAGTCACTGATTGCACTCGGCCCTGATCTCTTCAGGGTTCAAAACTGAGCACCCAGGTCAGAGAAAGTTGGTGAAGCAACCCCTCATCATGAGGGGGAGGGTCTCGAGGCACCTTTGCCAAGCTGGAGATGTCTCGCCCACGGGGCTGTGACATACCCAGCCTGGCAAAGTTCAGCTCAGGCAGGAAGGAGCTTACACATTTAACACATGTCTAGATTCTGGCTGCCTGACCTAAACAAAAGAGCATCTGTCAGTCTGACCTTTGCTCAGCTTAACAGACACTGTTCTTGCTGGGAAAAAGGTGGGGCGCGGTCCCTCAGCCCTACTGGGCCGCTGCCGCATGCGGCGTCCGTGTCTCGCATGCATGGAGTGAAGGTTGCAGGAAAACGGACAGACCAGGAAGTGCAGGAGCGAGCAGTAGGCAGCTCTCCTTGGCAGACCATAGATAACAAATATTTACAATGCAATGGGTCTCGCAATGACATTATTTTGAGCTATTGACATTGTAAATGGCATTGCCTTTAAAATAATTAAAAGGCATTGTTATTTATAATACCAAAAGCAACACCTATTGCATTGCATAGAGCGGTGTCCGTGAAGACGGCGCCACGCTTATTAAAGTATAAAAAGAGTGTGTTGGGGGGGCAGAGAGAGAGGAAGAAATGACGAGATATGTGAGATGGTTTGGGGTGTATAGTTTGGTATGGTTGTGTGGTATGATGGGTGGTGGTGTGTGTTTGGTTTGGGTGGTGGAGAATGTACTTATGTGAGAATGCACGTGTCGGCGGCAGTGCTTGATGAGGGATGGCTCAGCATCACAATGGCTGAACTACCTGGCTTCGGAAATGTGCTGATATTTATTTAGAAAATGCAAAAAGCTTGTCCAAGGCCCAAATGGACACAAAAGCGCTATGCTATATAATTTAGATAATTGGGAGCGATCTAATAAATCCAGAATTCAAATGGGTTGATAAAAAAAGGAATGCTGAGTACGTCAAACATAATTAGCAGGTCCTAGGGTATTTCACAAGAGGCTATTCAGATTGCACACCATACCAGTGCTTCCAAGTGCCTGTACCACAGTTACAATCAAACCATCACACTGCAACAGCTGTGACAATTTGGAATAGTTCATGTCACAAAAGCTGTAAAAATGGCCTGGACGAAGGATTGTCATCTTAATTTATACTGAATGTTAAAATGCTCAATTAATATGCTTATCTCAAAAATATAGAGACTGCACTACCATGCGGTGGCCTGTCAGAAATAGGTGTCAGTGGCTGAGTGCCAGCAAACACCAGCCCAAATCAAGCACTGCCTGTCCATGGTTGAAGTCTGGGCAGCCACAGCCTATGCTGCACCTGCTGCGTGTGCATTGGAACCGCTTGCACTGGTGATGCTTGTTTTCTTCCAGTTCTGTGTGTTTGCGAGAGAAGCTTTTACTAAACTACTTCATGCACCACTACTATCTCTGCTGCACATGTTCTGTACATGATAAAAGTCTGAATTGACGCTGCTTCCTGAATACAGTATCAGTGCAGCTCTCGCACCGTCAGCAGGGCAAAAGGAGGAACCACAGCCCGTGCTTTCCCTCGGGTGGCGTAGAACTCGCTTTCCTTCGGTGGCACATTCCCCGCTTCCAGGTGGACGTAGGAAATGTGCTATAACCTAATTGTTGTTGGCTGGTGCGTCTTCCCTATTCTTGTGCTCTGCCTTGCTGCTCAGTCTATGGTGATGTCATTTGGAATGCTGAGGTGTTTGGTTTGAGGAGATGTGAGTTGGAGCAGGTGGGCTGAGCAGCAAGGAGGCTGCTCCCGGTGGGGCATTACACGGGACCCGATTCACAGAACTAACTTAAGACAAAATCCTAAACTTACTACCATTTTGGTATTCACAGAAGGCACTTACTCATTTCGGTATTCACAGAAGTTAGGAGTCCTAACTTTAGGACTCCTAAATGCCTTCTGTGAATGACGAAAGTCTTAAAGTTAGGATTTTTCTCAGTTTAGGAGTAGTAAAGTTAGGAGTCCTAACTTCTGTGAATTCTGAAGTGAGTAAGTGCCTTCTGTGAATACCAAAACGGTAGTAAGTTTAGGATTTTGTCTTAAGTTAGTTCTGTGAATCGGGCCCGTGGACTTTACCATCTTCCAGTTACCTTTATCTGAAGCTGTTACCTTATGAATAAACCTACAACTTGTTTCTACACGACCTGTGTACGAGACATCATTCATTTGAACAAGATCCTTGACGGGGGGTCTGTGGAGTTCCCTGGGTAGGAGCACTCCTGTCAGGGTCCCATATTGCCCCAAATGCAGCACAACAGCCCGAAGAGGACGAGCAAGTTGTGCCATGTGGCATTTATAGCAATCGTAGAGCACCATGCAGGCCCGTTTGTTAAGTGCGGCCGTGCCCTGACCAGCGTGGTGCCGCGCCTCGCGCTATACCTACTAACTCCCATACATTCAGTCCTCCTGAAGCAATATGCTGATGATCCCCCCAGACCTGGGGAATGTGCCCTCCCCCCCTCCCCCATACAGGCCTTGCCAAGATCAATCGAGATGTGTCCTGGCGTCAGTTCATGTGGACTAAAAGAGGGCCCGGAAGCTGTCAATTGAATTGTATTCTTACCTGGGCTGCAGAACACAAAATACACGGGGTCCACGAGTCCCAAAAAGTCATATAAATTACTATCTCATAGCTCTTAAATGTGTGCACATTACCAGCCAGTTCATCGTTTTAAACATGAGAAGAAGTGCAAACCTGAATATGTAAATGATTGCATGAATGGGGCAAAAGAGTGCCTGCATGATTGCATGAATGGGGCAAAAAAGTGCATGCATGATTGTGTGAATGGCTGTGCTTGAATAGTGGACTTTAGGATGCAATCCACTTCTAGGCACTGATGCGGATGTTCTGTAAGCTCCATCCTGATTGGACAAGGAACCACCTCACGTTCAACATGTTGTTCTTGTAACTTCACAAAACTACATCTCACCTCCACCTGGTCATAATAAACAGAAAGTAGTTTCGAATCCACCTGGGACTAGTCCGTGCGCCCTGTTTAGGGGAGAGTGACACAATTCCAGTTGTGAGGCCTGAAGATGCAAACCTGCATTGTCTCCTTTTCGCGAGCTCACTTCTGACCCCAGTGCGGGTTCCCAAAGCCTTAGCAACGGCTCCATAGGCCCAACATGGGCCTCCCTGTCAATTGTTTGTAAAATATAGCCATAATTGTGCTTCGTTGGGCCCTGGCACCACTGGGCCCCGGTGCCACTGCACCTGCTATACTATTGATAGCTTTGCGCCTTTGGGTAGAGGATGGTGGGAGGGATGGTGGCGCTATTACTGGCCTCTGAAGCGTAATGCCTTCTTTTAAGTACACCACTGAACATAACCAATATACACACTCCCCGAGACCCCCTGAAGCCCGTGTCTGCCAGGGTCAGAGTGGTGTGTAAATGCTGCCAGTTCTGCGAGGTATAGAAATTTATGTGGAGTGACTGTGCAGATTGCACACATAGTTTCCTGTGTTTTACTTTCCTTATGTTTGAGTGTGAAATAAATGCTATTTTTTGAACAGTGAAGGGTTAGAGAGGGAGGAGGGGGGTATGAGGTGAGGACGGAGGAAAACGGGGGAGGTCCTGGTTTTAGGAAAACCTATTTCCTACTCTCGAGGAACAACTGCTATATTCATCAGCGGCATCTCGAGCTACAGCGTCCCGAGGGAAGCCGACGTTGAGTCCGCGTGCGCCGCGACCACCTTTAAAGTGCCTACGTGGACCCCCGGCTGTCAGTGCCACACTGCCCGCGCCGTTCCAGCAAAGATGAGGAGTGCCATCTGGTTCTTGGTTGGACTTCTTCTGCTGGCTGGGCAGGGCTGTGGCCAGCAGCTGCACTTAAGGTGAGAGCCGCCGGCAGGGGGTCACGAGCAAAGGGGGACAAACCATACCTCTCTGGTCCTCAGCAGGCAGGTCTGCTGTAGGTGCGAGGGTGCCACCACCTGCATCCTTACTCTTTCCTAGTCGCTCCCCCTTCGGCTGAGTTTCCGGCGGGAACGTCCATATTTCACGAGTGTGTTTACGTTTTTGCTTTGGAATTCTGCAAGCTGGGGCAGCGCTGCGAGCCCCGGAGCACGGAAGGCGAGCTGGCCGAACCGATGAGGGCGCTGCCCGGCATGCGGACAAGGCGTGCCCCTGGCTTAGCGGAGATGGCAGCACCTGCGCAGGGTAGCGGGCCCAGCGCTGTGTGGACTCACAGAGCTTTTCAGAAGTCATGCACACTTTGTATGGGGCATCTCAGTTTCCTCACACTGTGACCGAAGCTGCTAGGCACCATCCATAATAAAGAGGGTAGAGGGACCGCGTGGAGGAGGAAAGAGAAATCTGAAAGAGGATGAGAGAGCGGGCGCTGTGATGAGACATGAGAGGCGGGGGCGAGGGTGGGGGGCGGAGAGGAGCAGATGAGGAGATTAAGTGCCGGTTTGAGTTAATGAATGAGGAGAGCTGGGGGGTGGTGGGGGAATGGAGGTACGCCTTGTGGCGTGTTCAGAAACTGTTGTCATTACACTACCGCCCTGTCTCCTTTTTGGACGGCACATCCGAATTGGATCCTTTATTGCTTCACGCTTGTTTACTAGAGATAAGAAATTGCTTCACGACAGCCGTGAAGCAGACGATCCATTCCAGATGGGATTGGACGAAAAGTGGAAAGGGCGGCAACAAAAAAGCATCCTTTTCAATGGGAAGCCAGCGTTTAGCATAATCGCTGATGGGACCCAATGAATGGCAGGGCTTCAATTCCCCTTCTCAAATCTACTCATCCACAATATCTCCCGCTGAGCGGGCAGCACATGCGCTGCAACGCTAGGCGAGACCTAAAAAGGAAAAATGTATTTCTTTGCTTCCACCCCAGCCCAGTAAGCCGACAGTAGTCACATGTCCAGTTCAAAAGGATGCACATGGGCACAAGGTATGTACCCCCAGATCACAAAGCCTACACCCCCCCGTCACATTCCGTGTCACAGTGGGTCTTCAGTGCACATGCATGCAAGATGGTCATGGGCGCCGAGGCCAAGAATAAAAATCCCTCCGACAGTGGGAGCCCCGCGGGGACCTTTCCTGTCCCAGCAGGAGATCTCCAGGGCGGAAGACGATGTTTACACTTTTCAAAGGAGGATTCCAGGGGAAGATGCTGTGGGGGAGGTGATGGCACGATGGATGGAAACATCAGGTTATGTTTATTGAGAAAACAGGAGATGGGAGTCAGGGTAAGTAAAGCGAGGTTGGAAGCCAGGATACGGACAGGAGTAAGAAAATGTAAAGCATATAAAACAAACATTTGCAATGAAATTGGTCTCACATTATTGAAAGCTGAGCTACTAATGCAATGCCAAAAGCTCACACTTTCAGTAATGCAAGAGCTATTGCATTGCAAAGCAATGCCCGCACTCGTGATTTGCTTTAAACATCTTAAACTAATGTGCAGGTGCCACGATTGCTTCAAGAGTAAAGAAATAGAACAAAATGTTACCGCACAACTTTCTTTTTCATTTTCTTTACTTTTGAATCCAACGCGGCACCCACTTTGTGGCACCCCACCGCTTAAGATGTTTAAAGCTAAAGCGCGAGTGCCGCGATTGTAACAAAAGTAAAGACAATGAAAAAGAAAGGCGTGCGGTCACATTTTTTTTCCATTTATTTACTTTTGTGCACTTTTGCAAAACCATTTCCGGATCACGTGGGATTGCACTGCACTTGGTGTGTTCTGCACTGACGTATGCAATAACACTTTTGTGTGCAGAATACCGTTTTCTTTGACTGACAAACACAAACATGAATTTGCATCAAAAGGCAAATGCAGCTGTCTCTGCAGTGCATGTAATGGCCATAATTACACCGGCACCAGGGCAGTCTCATGTAATCAGACTCAAACAAGCACAGGAACGGATCACAAAGTACTGTTAAGAGCGGCTAAGAGCAGTTGGTTTCTCTCGAGAAATCTTCTCTGATTGGCTCTGTTTTGGCAACAAGCAGTTACATAAGGCAGTTATAAACATTATTTTTTGTAACAGCCGAATCTAAAACAATAGTTGCTAAATAAAGTCTCTTGGCCGAATGCTCATTATGTCGCTGCTTGCCTTCTTCTTTTTTTTAAAAAGGTGCGAAGGTTTATTTTTTTTCTATGTATTTTCTTACAATGGAGGCACCCGCGCTTTAGCTTTAAACATTTTAAGCTAAAGAATGGATGCGGCATTTGCTTCAAAAGTTAAGAAATAGAAAAAAAAGGCTTGGGGATGCATTTCTTTTTCTATTGCTTTATTTTTGAAGCAATATCGGCACCTGCGCTTTAGCTTAAGATTTTTAAAACTGGGCAGGCCACAATTGTAAGAAAAGTCAAGAAAACAGGGGAAAAAAGTCATGCGGCTGAGTTTGGCGTGCAGCAAGTAACAAAAGAAAGGCGCAGTCCTCATTATTCCAGCAGAGGCGTGCTGCGCTGGTTAAACTAAAACAAAAAAAAGCATTGAGGTGAGCGTGAGCGTGGCCTGCCGGCAACAGCAGGCAGGAGAAAGTGATTTAAAAAAATAGAGAATGGAGGCTGTAATTAAAACATCTAGAGTAACAACACAAGTAACAGAGGTTGTCCTCGTGGGAGGTTACAACAAGAGAAAAGGTGATACTAAGAAGGGACTACTAAGCCTTTTGACCAATGAAAAGCCACCATTTACAAAGGACAGTAACAGGAGCCAATTAAAAAGATGGGCAGAAAGTGGGCAGAGCTTCATAACCATATCCTGAATACAGCATGTCTTGAAGTGACAGCGCAAGAGCTGCCTAGGCGAGACCTAAAAATTCTAATAATGCTGATGGTGCCCAGAAGATCAAATGGAAAAATACAGATGTTGTGGTAACAGCATCTGGCATGCTCCTTAAAGTCCTGCTATGTGGAGGTCCATGACCTGCCGCACTTTACAAGTGTGCCTTAGGAAGGATGACGGTCACCCCTTTGGGGTACGCAAGTGGGCGATGAGGGGTACTGTAGAGTCAACTAGATGGGGCACATAGGTGGTAAGCCACGGGGGCATTGTCAGTCTCCATCCTGATGTATGGGGGCAATGCTGGCAGTGGGGCTCAGCCTGCTAATAGCAGGGGGGCGCTGGAGAGGCTGAAGTAATGTGGGGCAGTGAGGCAGCAGTGGGCATCTGCAGAAGGTCCGGATGCTGGGATACAGGAGTATTGTCTGCCCTCATCCTGATGCATGCCGGGATGGTTCACTGCGGGGGGTGGGGCACACCCTGCCAATAGTGGGGGTGCTGGAGAGGCTGGGGGTAAGGTGGGATGGTGAGGCAACAATGGACCTCTGCATAGAGTCCAGATGGTGAAGGCAGACAGTGTGCTCACATCCTTCCTGGTGCATGCACAGTAGCAGCTCCTGGCAGGTGGGGAATGGAAGACTGCTCATGCAGCCACCGACGAGGTGCTCCGCTCACGGGGTTTGTCACTCGAACATTCAACAGCCGGTTGCCCTTTTGAGCCCTGTCGAGGATAGTTTGATGCCAGCACCTGTGCTTGGACTTCATTTCAAATCTGACTCTCTGTTTTAAAAGAAAGACACTTTTTTTTAAGCCAGATCTGACACCCCACCCCCCCTCTGTGTTAGGCAGACACGAGGCTGAAGGCTGGGGGCCGGGGTCTGTCCCCCTATTCCCAACTCCTCTTGCTGAGGCCCCCGCCTGTACAGCTCTGCTGCCCCAGTTTGAACGTGCCCCGGTGTGCCCTCTCAGGCTCAGACACTTCTGCGCACACCCAGCTAGGGCTACAATTTTACACAACCCTAAACACACAGCACTAGGATCCTAACACAGGACCAACATGTGTTCACATGATGTCACAACACACGTGACCCCACACACCTACGTCAGTTCCTAGGAGGGCTCCGACACGCCAACCTATGTCATTTCCGGGGCGTGGTACCTGTCACTTTTAGGTGTTGAGTGAAGGTATCCCTATTTACTACTCATGTCTCATTTCAGTAACAATAAGTAACTCATTTGTCTGAGTTGGATTCTTGCTGGGAGCCTTTGGAGTTGAAAATCATGCTGCTCGTCACTCGCACCCGGCCTCAAAGGCTCCGTAGCTCATTAAGGGAAACAAAGATACATTTAGTGTGTCATGTCACAAGCGACCGAGGTCCGAGAGTGTTTACGTTGTTTGGCTTTCCCAGGCTGTGTAGGATGTAGCTGTGTGTTCGCTCTGCTATGCAACGTAAAGCCTTGTGGAGGACATTCCCGCTGTTGGCATAGTCCCAAAAGTGTCCACAATATGGATGGTGTTAGGAAAATGGGTTGCAGCCAGGGCCAGCTTAAGTACTGTAGTGTCCTGTGCGACAATGTTTGTTGGCATGACCACCTCTGCCACGGATTCCCTCTCTACCACCACTTGACAATGCCCAGCAAGTCTCCATAACCACTGTCTCTTAGATTGATTTAGTTTTATAGCGCCACTAGTACCAGTGTAAGGTGTCAGAACACTTTACATCACACATATGAGTTAAAGAACTCTCAGGCTGCTTGCAGGGGGGACAGCTTGCACCAACTCCAGAATTACAGACAAAAGGCGTCCGTGAAAGACTTCCTGACGGACAACGGACAAGAGGCCCAAATAACGGGCAGTCCGTGAAATTTACGGACGGTTGGTCACCCTACTGCAAGAGTGACTGGCAGGTGCGAGGGTGACTGATAGGTGCGAGGGTGAGGGTGCGAGTGTGACTGGCAGGTGCGAGGGTGTCTGGTAGGTGCGAGGGTGAGGGTGCAAGGGTGACTGGCAGGTGCGAGGGCGACTGGCAGGTGCGAGGGTGCCTGGCAGGTGGGAGGGTGACTGGCAGGTGCGAGGGTGACTGGCAGGTGCGAGGGTGACTGGCAGGTGCGAGGGTGACTGGCAGGTGCGAGGGTGACTGGCAGGTGCGAGGGTGACTGGCAGGTGCGAGGGTGCCTGGCAGGTGCGAGGGTGCCTGGCAGGTGCGAGGGTGACTGGCTGGTGCGAGGGTGACTGGCAGGTATGAGGGTGATTGGCAGGTGCGAGGGTGACTAGCAGGTGCGAGGGTGTCTTGTGCTGGTGTCAGCTGTGTCCTTGTTTGGCCTCCTTAGCAGCCAGGTGCTGTCACCCAAGTCCAGTGTCTTTTAGGTCTGTGTGGGGGGGGGGGGGGGGGGGGGGGGGGGGTGGCGGTTGCATATTATTGAATGTAGGGCCGTGGTCAGAGCTGCGGGCGTTGAAACTGGCAGTATCAGCTCAACATCCTGTGATCCTGGGCAGATCATTTAATGCCCATACTGAAAACGAATTAGATCTTGTGTAATGTTCTGGTGCCCATGCCTCCCATGACTTTGGGAAGAGCGGATACAGTGCGGTCTGTGAGAGAAAAGCGGATACAGTGTGGTCTGTGAGGGAAGAGCAGATACAGTGTGGTCTGTGAGGGAAGAGCAGAAACAGTGCGGTCTGTGAGGGAAGAGTGGATACAGTGAGGTCTTTGAGAGAAGAGCGGGTACAGTGACGTCTGTGAGAGAAGAACGGATACAGTGAGGTCTGTGAGGCAAGAGCAGATACAGTGAGGTCTGTGAGGGAAGAGCAAATACAGTGAGGTCTGTGAGAGAAGAGCGGATACAGTGGGGTCTGTGAGGGAAGAGCAGATACAGTGTGGTATGTGAGGGAAGAGCAGAAACAGTGCGGTCTGTGAGGGAAGAGTGGATACAGTGAGGTCTGTGAGAGAAGAGCGGATACAGTGGGGTCTGTGGGCAAGAGCGGATACAGTGAGGTCTGTGAAAGAAAAGTGGAGACAGTGACGTCTGTGAGAGAAGAACGGATACAGTGAGGACTGTGAGGGAAGAGCGGATACAGTGAGGTCTGTGAGAGAAGAGCGGATCCAGTGTGGTCTGTGAGGGAAGAGTGGATACAGCGCAGTCTGTGAGAGAAGAGCGGATACAGTGCGGTCTGTGAGGCAAGAGCAGATACAGTGCAGTCTGTGAGGGAAGAGTGGATACAGTGAGGTCTGTGAGGGAAGAGTGGATACAGTGAGGTCTGTGAGGGAAGAGCGAATACAGTGAGGTCTGTGAGAAAAGAGCATATACAGTGCATTCTGTGAGGGAAGAGCGGATACAGTGCGGTCTGTAAGAGAAGAGCAGATACAGTGAGGACTGTGAGGGAAGAGCGGATACAGTGAGGTCTGTGAGAAAAGAGCAGATACAGTGCGGTCTGTGAGGGAAGAGCGGATACAGTGCGGTCTGTGAGGGAAGAGGGAATACAGTGCGGTCTGTGAGAGAAGAGCGGATACAGTGTGATCTGTGAGAGAAGAGCAGATATAGTGAGGTATGTGGGGAGAAGAGTGGATACAGTGTGGTCTGTGAGGGAAGAGTGGATACAGCGCAATCTGTGAGAGAAGAGCGGATACAGTGCGGTCTGTGAGGCAAGAGCAGATACAGTGCAGTCTGTGAGGGAAGAGTGGATACAGTGAGGTCTGTGAGGGAAGAGTGGATACAGTGAGGTCTGTGAGGGAAGAGCAAATACAGTGAGGTCTGTGAGAGAAGAGCGGATACAGTGAGGTCTGTGATGGTGGAGCGGATACAAAGCGGTCTAGGAGGGAAGAGCGGATACAGTAAGGTCTGTGAGAGAAGAGCGCATACAGTGCGGTCTGTGAGGGAAGAGTGGATACAGTGCGGTCTGTGAGGGAAGAGCGGATACAGGGAGGTCTGTGAGGGAAGAGCGGATACAGTGCGGTCTGTGAGGGAAGAGCGGATACAGTGAGGTCTGTGAGGGAAGAGCGGATACAGTGCAGTCTGAAGGAAGAGCGGATACACTGCAGTCTGTGAGGGAAGAGTGGTACAGTGAGGTCTGTGAGAGAAGAGCGGATACAGTGCAGTCTGTGAGGGAAGAGCGGATACAGTGAGGTCTATGAGGGAAGAGCGGATACAGTGCAGCCTGAAGGAAGAGCGGATACACTGCAGTCTGTGAGGGAAGAGTGATACAGTGAGGTCTGTGAGAGAAGAGCGGATACAGTGCAGTCTGTGAGGGAAGTGATACAAAAGGGGATGATGGACGGAGCGTTTGAGAAAATCAAACACTCACCCCCAGTCAACTGATCTGGGTTTAATCCATCACCATTCTTTAGCCCACTCTGCCACCCCAGTTCAGACATGGCCATATGCAAATTAGTCTGACCCTGTGCCTCATGGGAACAGTCCAGCCCGAACTACCAAGCCATGTCTTCCCTGGACCGGAAACAAGCATCAAGAGGGAAGAGCGGATACACTGCAGTCTGTGAGGGAAGAGTGATACAGTGAGGTCTGTGAGAGAAGAGCGGATCCAGTGTGGTCTGTGAGGGATGAGCGGATACAGTGCGGTCTGTGAGGGAAGAGCGGATACAGTGAGGTCTGTGAGGAAAGAGCGGATACAGTGCAGTCTGCGAGAGAAGAGCGGATACAGTGTGGTCTGTGAGGGAGGAGTAATTTATTTATTTATTTATTTGGACATTTATTAAGCGCCTGGTTACGCCACTGGCGTGTCCCCGCGCTATGACAAGTGAAGTGGCTGTCCCCCCTCCTCCCACACAAGCTATCTGCTGAAAAGGTGCGTTTTAAGTTTTTTCTGAACTGGACTTCGGAAGGTTCGAGTCGAAGTTCCAGCGGAAGATTATTCCAGCGCTTGGGAGCAAGGTATCTGAAGGATCTACCTCCCATACGAGCTTTGAATACTCTAGGGACTTTTAACAGCCCGGTCTGAGAGGACCGAAGACTGCGTGCGGGCTCATAGTGGGATACTAGGCTCTGGAGCGGAAGAGGTGCTTTGCCGCTCAGGATACGGTGACATGTGGCAAGGGCCTTAAACTCCACTCTCCTCTCAATGGGGAGCCAATGGAGGGCCCGTAAAGCTGGTTTGGCGGAAGACCTCCTAGGTCTGTAATACACTGAGGTCTGTGAGGAAAGAGCAGATACAGTAAGGTCTGTGAGAGAAGAGCGGATACAGTGCGGTCTGTGAGGGACGAGCGGATACAGTAAGGTCTGTGAGAGAAGAGCGGATACAGTGCGGTTTGTGAGGGAAAAGCGGATACAGTAAGGTCTGTGAGGGAAGAGTGGATACCACGCGGTCTGTGAGGGAAGAGCGGATACAGTGCGGTCTGTGAGGGAAAAGTGGTACAGTAAGGTCTGTGACGGGAGAGTGGATACAATGCGACCTGTGAGGGAGGAGTAATACACTGACGTCTGTGAGAGAAGAGCAGATACAGTAAGGTCTGTGAGAGAAGAGCGGATACAGTGCGGTCTGTGAGGGACGAGCAGATACAGTAAGGTCTGTGAGGAAAGAGCGGATACAGTGCGGTCTGTGAGGGAAGAGCGGATACAGTAAGGTCTGTGAGGGAAGAGTGGATACCACGCGGTCTGTGAGGGAAGAGCGGATACAGCGCGGTCTGTGAGAGAAGAGCGGATACAGTGCAGTCTGTGAGGGAAGAGCAGATACAGTAAGGTCTGTGAGGGAAGAGCAGATACAGTAAGGTCTGTGAGGGAAGAGTGGATACCACGCGGTCTGTGAGGGAAGAGCAGATACAGTAAGGTCTGTGAGGAAAGAGCGGATACAGTGCGGTCTGTGAGGGAAGAGCGGATACAGTAAGGTCTGTGAGGGAAGAGTGGATACCACGCGGTCTGTGAGCGAAGAGTGGATACCACGTGGTCTGTGAGGGAAGAGCGGATACAGTGCGGTCTGTGAGGGAAGAGGAGATACAGTGCGGTCTGTGAGGGAAGAGCAGATACAGTAAGGTCTGTGAGGGAAGAGTGGATACCACGCGGTCTGTGAGGGAAAAGCAGATACAGTGCGGTCTGTGAGGGAAGAGCGGATACGGTAAGGTCTGTGAGGGAGGAGTGGATACCACGCGGTCTGTGAGGGAAGAGCGGATACAGTGCGGTCTGTGAGGGAAGAGCAGATACAGTGTGGTCTGTGAGAGAAGCGTGGACCCAATATTTACTTCTGAGAATTTTTCTGGGTACTGTATTCTGAAAATCCACCCCTATTTGATGTGACAGCCAAATATCTTCTGAATACTGTCAAATTTGCACCATTGCGGTTGTTAATCAAAAGTCTACGCTCAGTGGAAGCAATGTAGTCCTAAATATTGTTTACGCAACTATTGTCCCCCTGCAGCTGATGATAGAAAATCAGCTCTCATTGGGGCAATATATTTCTAAACTATATTTAGGACACAATCGATGTGCCAAAAGATTTTCTTTTCAAATGTGAACCCTGACACATGCTTGGGCACAAGCAGGGCACAATTCGTAAAAAAAGAAGTGGGCGGGATGCTGTTACCGGAAGTGATGTCACAACAGGAAGTGACGTCACGAAAGGTTCCGAGCTCCTCGTCTCAGGGAGGCCAAAGAGTGAAGTCCAGCTGTTTGGCAGAGGGACGGCGTCCCCCCTATGAAATAAGTGGGGGGACGCCGTCCACCCGTGTAGTACCCCGACTCGAGCCCTGGGCACAAGGGTAGATGTAAGCATGGGGCAGCTGTTGACCACAGTCCGTGCCACAGCCCTGGCGGCTTCTACTGGTGGCACTGTGGGTCTATAAGGGGAGATGGGCTGCCACCAAAGATTAGGTAGGAGATCCCTCTTTAAGGGAGGTGAGGAAGTTCCCAGGAGGCTCACGGACGTTGTAAGGCATGGATGGCCAAAGTGGGCCGTTGCCCAGGGCCCCCACATTCCAAGGGCCCTCTTGGGAAAGTGAACGTTTTCTCTAGATCACTTCTGTGTATTTTTATATCTTAATCTTTAATGTATACTCCAATGTTGAATGCCACTCCACACTTCCCTTCCATGGTATTGCACTGAGGTGCAGTGTGGCTGCAACATGTATGCCACACGTCATGCGACTGAAGGGCGCCACAGCACATGTCCAGGCGGCGGTGATGCCAGTCCAGACCGAGCAACCATGAGTCACCCCGATACCCTATTGTACTGCATAATGTTTGTTATAGGATTACCATTTAAAGGAAAGACAGGTCTCTTTTTGATGAACTAATCTGTAATCAATTACATTTATGTCGAAGATTTGCCCAACTGATCTGTTCCTTCATGCAAGGATCTTTAACTAATCTACTCACTGATGCTTTCTTATGCCGCAAAGCTTTTTTCCTCCATAGTACGCCACTGGTTCCTTTTCTGCTATCCCTCCACTGTCCTTCTCAATCCAAATAACTGACTAATATCCACCACTCAAATTACTTTCATATTTCACTATACTAATTCATTACTAATCCATTATTGGTTCCGGAGTAGTGTGCTATTTGCCGAAAAAAAGCGCTTTTACACCCTATCAGGGTAACAAGTGCTATGTAAATGCAAACCTTTTTACCTCTTCTATCCTTCTCAATCCAAATAACTGTCTAATATCCCCCGCTCAAATGACTTTCATATTTCACTTTACTATCTCACAATAATCCTTTGTGGGTTCCGGAGTAGCGTGCTACTTGCTAAAAAAGTGCTTTGAAGCGTCGTCAGGGGTAGTAAGCGCTGTATAAATGCAATTACAATACAATACAATGCAATATTGGTAGGCAAGATAATGCTAGTCTTATTAAAAAATGGTAACAAAATTCAAAGTTGTTTCTAACAAGGGACAGAAAATATTTCTTGCCCAGGGCCCCAAAGATCCTTAAGATGACACTGAGTAAGATCCAGTTAGGGGCGTCATCCGAAGCTTGCAGCATAGAGCTGGGGCCGCGAGGCGCACCGAGAAACATCTTTTGGATGGGACCAGGGAATCTAGCCCGCACTACACGCATGTGCAAGGCAGTCACAGAAAAATCAAATGTTTCATTATTGTTTCATTTTTCTGTGGCTGGCGAGCGGGGCGACGCTCCTCCGCCATTATGGAGGAGTCGCCCCAGGAAACTTGCTGACATTTCTGCAAACCCTTTTAACCGCTCTCCGCGACCCCTCACAACGCTGACCGTGTGAGCCAACTTCACCTGTGACAAAGTCATAGATCAAAAAGAAAACAAAACAATACTTGAAAATTCAAATGGAATATGAAGTAATGAGGCTCCAGACTCGGTATCCAAAACACAGCGCTGTCAGAAGGAACCTGGCAAACAGAGAAGAAGACGACAGACGACAGGGGGGAGACCCTGGCTGGAAGCAGGCATCCTAGTGAGAACTGCTTCTTCCAGGAAAGTGGGCTTCTCAGGGAAAGGAGGGTGGGGGAGAGGGCTGGATACAGGAGTAGATGGTGCTAGTACCTCGGACTCCTTCTAGGCTAACACTTAAAAATAAGACCCCGTGGGACCCCTGCTGGGCAAGGCCTGGCCTGTGTGTCACTGTGAAGTGCACGCCCCCGACATGTGCCTCAAGAAAAATCCACTTTTTCGTGTTTTCTTCACTCTTTCCTCTTTAAAATAGTTTACCTCCAGCATTCTTATCCCCGTTTTAGACCCATATGAACTTATTTGCCGGTTGCGGGGATTGTGGGTGTGATGAACCCACAGCTCTTGCCATAGACCTTTAAGGCTCAGGCACGTAAGGTGGCGGCGGCCTCGCACTATGGTAGCCTGAGCATGCTTCGGAAGGTCCTCCCTCTACTCCTTTTTCAGGCCAGGAAACTGAGGGTTCAGGCTCTCTTTCTGTCCTGACTATGGTAATGCCCTTTATTTAGGTGCTCATTGTCCAGACTTCAAATGGTACAGAACTGGGCAGCCAGAATTCTTCTGAACATTCCAAAATTCCGATCAGCTAAACCAGCCCTAAAACCCCTTCATTGGCTTCTGATCAAGGAGAGAGTCGAATTCAAGGCGATGTGCATAGTACACAAGTCACTGGCCGGGAAAAGTCCAGCCATTAATCATTCCAATATTCGTCCCTATCGTGTCAATAGATGCGTTCGATTGGACTGCTTACATCTAGCCACTGTTCCAAAGATTAGGAAAGCCAGAAGTGGAGATAGTATGTTCTCCTATAACGCATCGAAGCTGTGGAACTCTCTTCCTCTTGACTTACGGAAAGAACCCGACCACCTTGTCTTCTGTAAACTGTTAAAGACCTGGTTATTTCCTTAGTCTGGTTGCAGACCCTTCCGCTGTCAGCGCTGGGATGCCTCTGGGTAGCCATGTGCTATACAAAAGTATCTTCATTCATTCATTCATAGATTGTCACAGAGATGGACGCGCCTAGGAAGCTATAGGGGTTCACTATTAAAACTGAGTATTTTATCCTTCCTAGTGTGAGAAAAAATAAGAAATAGTGTGGTGTAACAAGTTTAAAAATGATTGTATATTTTATTGACACAGGGGTATCACCAGATGAACCCTGCTGATGATAACAAGAATTACTGCAAGGGGGGGGTTGCCACAAAACTAAAAATGTGTGCTGATAAGAATAATAAGCAGTCAAGTGTATTTTTAAGCACAAACATGTCCACGCATGCGCAGATCGTATTCCTGTGAATTCCCCCTTAGAGAGAGGACCAGCCCCCGGGGTTACACAGGGCGACTGGGCGAGGAGTCATGTTGCCCCCCCAGCCAATCCTGGCATACAGCGCCAGGATTGGCTGGTCAGTCAACTCCTGTCACTTCCAACTACTCTGCTGCCAATGGCGCAGGGCACACGTGCCGTGTTTCATGTGGAAATGTGTTTGTGGCAAATATACTGAAAAGGTGCAAGGTGGTTCAAAAAAGGCATTGAGTTACTACCACGGCGAGGTGGGGTGAGAGGGGAACACAAGTCCGGGAGCTCCGGCCGCGCTCCTGAGCACTGTCTCTATCAGACACATGGCGCTGATCCTGACTGTTAGTGTCTCAGCGCCAGGAGGCCCACTACATAGAAACCGAGAAATAAGCACAGCACCAGCAGTCTCAGCTCAGACCTCCTGCGGCGTTGAGCACAACAGCGCATACCTCGCCTGAGTTCACGCAGGATGGGGAACCCACTGCTAAAGAAAAGTGTGTTGAAGTCAACCTGGAGTCGGGTGATTATCAGTTTTCGCAAATTTTGAAAGGAAGCTGTGATTGTAATACAAGCTTCCATTGTCTGTGGGTAGCCTGTGCGCTTGTATACACTATACAAATACATCTAAGCAGAGGCTGAAAGGCTAGGTGGAAGTGAGCAGCCTCTGTGAGGCGAATCCACAAGTTATGCCAGGAGGAGGCCCCATATAACAATTGTGGCCTTATATTACTGTGTAGAAAACCCGCCCGCACTTCCCAGAACACAGAGATAAGAAGCCCCAGGCAGATGACAAAAAGATTTCACTTAGAACAGAGGAAGACAGTCTGTAAAAGTATGAAAACCGAAATAAACATACATTTTCCTGTGCAGAAAACGTTTTTCACTAAACTCTTAAACACACTGAATGAAGTAACAATGCAGTCATTTGACAGGTGTAATGATAACATAAGATCCCCTCTACTAATTCTAATTCCAATATTGTCGTTTATTAAGCAATTTAATACCCACAACATATCGGTATGCCCTCATGCATGAATGAATGATGGATGCAGGATGGATGCAGGATGGATGGGTGGATGGATGGATGGATGGGTGGATGGATGGATGGATGGGTGGATGGATGAATGGATGGGTGGATGCATGAATGAATGATGGATGGATGCAGGGTGGATGGATGGATGGATGGGTGGATGCATGAATGGATGATGGATGGATGCAGGATGGATGGGTGGATGGATGGATGGATGGATGGGTGCATGAATGAATGATGAATGCAGGATGGATGGGTGGAAGTGAGCAGCCTCTGTGAGGCGAATCCACAAGTTATGCCAGGAGGAGGCCCCATATAACAATTGTGGCCTTATATTAATGATGTATGGATGCAGGATGGGTGGGTGGGTGGATGCATGAATGATGTATGGATGGATGCAAGGTGGTTCGGGCTCGCTCGCTGCGCTCGCTCGCTGTGGTGCAATATGCAAATTAGTTTACGCCCCACCACTTTCAAATGTCACCAGCCGCCCCTGCTCTGATGCACTCACCAAGAGCTGGCCCCAAAACACAACTGAGCCCTACTGTGGTGAAAGTGGGCCATACTTATTCGTGTATTAAAGTTTGACCAATCAGGAGCCACTACAAATCTTGTGTTAGATTTCTGAACAAGCACCTATGTATATGAAGAGGATGAGTTGGGTGTCTGCGTACAAAGTAGGGGTGGGTGGAATTCGCGGAATTGCATTATGCAAATCTCTGCGAAATGGCAAAAAATCTCTGTGAACACGCAGAAATTCTGCGAACACGCGGAATTGCTTGTTCGCAATGCTTTTTTCCTGTTCGCAATCGCTGTTTGCGTGCTCAGGGGTAAATATCTCACAAGCACGCATTTTGAGAACGTGAACAAGCAAAAATTTTGCGAAGTCACGGAACGCAGAATTATGGGCAATTTTGCGTTCTCCGCAGAACGCGAAATTGCCCGAAATCCGCAAATTCCGCAAGCAGAACGGAATTTACCGCCCAGGCCTAGTACAAAGGCAGTTGGTCTCTCATATAACATTGTGACTTAACAAAGCCTATAGTTTGAACCTTGCTAGACTTAGTTTTATGGATTGCTATCGGCTAAAATGGGGCCGGTCCTGTTTTTTAGGCTATGAGCCTGTTGGTACTCAGGTCGTGACCCGCCACCGCACAGAGAACCGGAAGCGACTCGATGTACAAGGTTGGTTGGCCTCTGTGATCAATATTTGAGGGGTGTGGTCTGCACTCTGCGATTCTGTGAGGCCCCCAGGGGCCAATTTGCAATTCTACTTGAAATCCGGTAAAAATGTGCTTTGAATCAGTCCTGCGCCCTTTACAGCATGTTTCCCTTTTAAAGAAGCATCGGCTGTACATTGATTTATTGTTCTGTTTGCATTTTGCTGAGCTTGGATTTTCTCCACCACCTCAGATCCCTGAGTCAGCCTCGCCTCTGCCTCACGACCCTGAGATTCAACTGCAGACAGGAGCTCCTAGCCCCTGTTTGAGGGTTCGAGGTAGGGGGGTTCCAGGACACTAAGGGAAAAGCACCCTCTATCCCTGATTGGGGGCCAGTAACTACTGCGCACCCCGTGATAGACCAATCCGGATGAATCGAATACAGTAAGAAGGGGGTTTACCGGGGGAATTCCTTACCAAGCCCCATAGCTAGAAGCTTTATATTGTGAACTTGGTGCCAAACACAATAGGACAGCGTTTTACATTGTGAACCCTTCCACAGACGCAAAGAGAAGGGAGCCTCTTCAACAGAGATGGGGAAATGATACCACTTCCCCTGGGATCACAGCTGACTGGACTTTGGACGCAGCTTTGTCTGTGTCCCGTCCCCCTCCCCTCCTCTTTCCCTGCTGTGTCTCTCACCCTCCCCTCCTCTTTCCCTCCTTCATTCTCTTTCTACTTCCCCTGCTCCTACCCCCTTCCCTGAATATCTCCCCTTGCCTACTTTTTCCCTTACGTATATGTCCTTCTTGTTTGTCTCGACCGTATATTTAACTATGTAGCCATGCTCTAATAACGGTGTAACCTTTGTAAAGATGTAACCTGCAACTATGGCCTGATACTCATGTAAAGCGCTCCGATACCTCCGGGTCTGGCCAGCGCTATATAAAACTTTTAAAATAAAATAGAATAAAGGGCGTTGTCAATTCTGACAGATATGATAGGGCGGGGGTTTGCATTACCATTGTGAACTCGAACAGCTTCACTAGGAAGAGATTTTAATTGTGAACTCTACGACAAACACCACTGAAAAGGGCTTCACATTCTGAACTATGACAAAGGGAAACACAACTGGTGTTCCACTGAGAACTCTGACAAAAATACAGAAAGGGTTTTCAGAACAGAAAGTCCATGACATACACCGGAGGAGGCGATTGTACCTTCTTATCTGTCCAACAAATACCCTGGAAAGGGTTTGACATTGTGAACTCTGTGACAAATGTAAAGAGAGAGGTTTTAATACCCAAGTCTCTTTTGTTGGTCTGGCACAGGAATGCTTATCCTCACAGGAGAGTTCAGGCTTATGTCAATGGCTACTTTGAGTCTTCCTAAAATGTTTGACGCGTTTCGCTAGGCCGCGACCTCGTGGTCATGCTTACTTATTTCTATGTTAACACCATAAGGCTGGCTTAATTGATTATTACATGTGCTGACAAAGGCTGTAGGATTCTCCTTTTATATTGTGAAATGTCCTATGTTTTCCTGTAGATCCATATGGGAGCTTTGCTGTTTTTTAGGGCTCGCCTGCTGTGCGCATGCGCACAGCTGGAAGCTCTATAGGGGCTTATCCAGTGTTTAACCACCACTGGCGATTCCACTGGCGATTCCTTTGAGTGCATGTGCTTTTTAGGTCATTGCGCAAGCGCAAGCCCTAAAAAGCGCGTGCACAATGCCACCAGCCATCTGCCTGCCTGCCTCGCATTACCACATCAAAGGCAGCAGTCCCAGGTCATTTGTCACCTCCTAATTATTCACTGCCTGCCGGCCGTATTTTCAGTTTCGTCTCCTAATCTTCCCGCCCCTTGCTGCAACAACTGTTTATGCTCTGCTTGAAAAGAAACATGGAATGCATGCTGTATCCAGGACCACGAATTCCATGCTTCTTAAGAGGGCTTTTCGGAGTTTTGGTTTAAGTACTGAGTGCACTGTGTAGTAGCTAGCTAAGGCGCAGTTATGTTGCCATGTGCTGTTGCCGTGCCCAGACAACATTCATATATATTTTCTTTCCTTTCTGCACACATTGTTGCAATTTATTTTGCCCTGCTACTTATCATTTTCTAAGCAGACCTTTAAAATTCGTCATTCCTTAAAATATAGTGTCGCTTCGGTATTAATTAAACACCGACAGGTTTAACAAAACCTTCTCCCAATGCAGATGTTAACAAACAAACCTCTCTCATTTACGGTTCGTACTCTTTTCTTTTCTGTGATTTAGTTTTCCTTCTAGAATAAAGTCCTACATATTTTTCTGCATGTATCTGTTGGAACAGTAGCAAGCACTTGTCATAATTTATCCAGCATCGTTAAAGGATAGATTTTTTTTGTTTTGAGAGTTGTAATTTCCGTTAAGGCTCCCACCACACAGCTTCACCTACACAGCTCCACCAAGGCACCCACCACACAGCTCCACCGAGGCACCCACCACACAGCTCCACTGATGCACCCACCACACAGCTCCACCGACACAGCTCCACCGATGCACCCACCACCCAACTCCACCTACACAGCTCCACCGATGCACCCACCACACAGCTCCACCGATGCACCCACCACACAGCTCCACAGATGCACCCACCACACAGCTCCACCGATGTACCCACCACACAGCTCCACCGATGCACCCACCTCACAGCTACACCGATGCACCCCCCACACACCTCCACCGATGCACCCCCCACACACCTCCACCGATGCAACCACCACACACCTCCACCGATGCACCCACCACACACCTCCACCGATGCACCCATCACACATGCCCCCACTACACATGCCCCAACCACACAGCTCCACAGATGCCCCCACCACACAGCTCCACCGATGCACCCACCACACAGCTCCACCGATGCACCCACCACACAGCTCCACCGATGCACACAGCTCCACCGATGCACCCACCACACAGCTCCACCGATGCACCCACCACACAGCTCCACCTATACAGCTCCACCGATGCACCCACCACACAGCTCCACTGATGCACCCACCACACAGCTCCACTGACACAGCTCCACCGATGCACCCACCACACAGCTCCACCGACACAGCTCCGCCGATGCACCCACCACACAGCTCCACCGATGTACCCACCACACAGCTCCACCTACACAGCTGCAGCGATGCACCCATCACACAGCTCCAGCGATGCAGCCACCACACAGCTCCACCGACACAGCTCCACCGATGCACCCACCATACAGCTCCACCGTTGCACCCACCATACAGCTCCACCATTGCACCCACCATACAGCTCCACCGTTGCACCCACCATACAGCTCCGCCGATGCACCCACCACACAGCTCCGCCGAGGCACCCACCACACAGCTCCGCCGAGGCACCCACCACACAGCTCCGCCGAGGCACCCACCACACAGCTCCGCCGATGCACCCACCACACAGGTCCACCGATGCACCCACCACACAGCTCCACCGATGCACCCACCACACAGCTCCACCGATGCACCCACCACACAGCTCCACCGATGCACCCACCTCCACAGATGCACCCACCACCCAGCTCCACAGATGCACCCACCACCCAGCTCCACAGATGCACCCACCACCCAGCTCCATCGATGCTCCAACTAAGCTCCACCAATGCACCCACCACACAGCTCCACAAATGCATCCACTAAGCTTCACCAATGCACCCACCACACAGCTCCACCGATGCACCCACCATACAGCTCCACCGTTGCACCCACCATACAGCTCCACCATTGCACCCACCATACAGCTCCGCCGATGCACCCACCACACAGCTCCGCCGAGGCACCCACCACACAGCTCCGCCGAGGCACCCACCACACAGCTCCGCCGAGGCACCCACCACACAGCTCCGCCGAGGCACCCACCACACAGCTCCGCCGATGCACCCACCACACAGATCCACCAATGCACCCACCACACAGCTCCACCGATGCACCCACCACACAGCTCCACCGATGCACACAGCTCCACTGATGCACCCACCTCCACAGATGCACCCACCACCCAGCTCCACAGATGCACCCACCACCCAGCTCCACAGATGCACCCACCACCCAGCTCCATCGATGCTCCAACTAAGCTCCACCAATGCACCCACCACACAGCTCCACAAATGCATCCACTAAGCTTCACCGATGCACCCACCACACAGCTCCACCGATGCACCCAACACACAGCTCCACCGATGCACCCACCACACAGCTCCACCGATGCATCCACCACACAGCTCCACTGATGCATCCACCACACAGCTCCACCGATGCACCCACCACCCAGCTCCACCGATGCACCCACCACACAGCTCCACCGATGCACCCACCACACAGCTCCACCGATGCATCCACCACACAGATCCACCGATGCATCCACCACACAGCTCCACCGATGCACCCACCACCCAACTCCACCGATGCACCCACCACACAGCTCCACCGATACACCCACCACACAGCTCCACCTACACAGCTCCACCGATGCACCCACCACACAGCTCCACCGATGCACCCACCACACAGCTCCACCGTTTCATCCACCACACAGATCCACCGATGCATCCACCACACAGCTCCACCGATGCACCCACCACCCAACTCCACCGATGCACCCACCACACAGCTCCACCGACACAGCTCCACCGATACACCCACCACACAGCTCCACCTACACAGCTCCACCGATGCACCCACCACACACCTCCACCGATGCACCCACCACACATGCCCCCACTACACATGCCCCAACCACACAGCTCCACAGATGCCCCCACCACACAGCTCCACCGATGCACCCACCACACAGCTCCACCGATGCACCCACCACACAGCTCCACCGATGCACACAGCTCCACCGATGCACACAGCTCCACCGATGCACCCACCACACAGCTCCACCGATGCACCCACCACACAGCTCCACCTATACCGCTCCACAGATGCACCCACCACACAGCTCCACTGATGCACCCACCACACAGCTCCACCAACACAGCTCCACCGATGCACCCACCACACAGCTCCACCGACACAGCTCCACCGATGCACCCACCACACAGCTCCACCGATGCACCCACCACACAGCTCCACCGATGCACCCACCACACAGCTCCACCTACACAGCTGCAGCGATGCACCCATCACACAGCTCCAGCGATGCAGCCACCACACAGCTCCACCGACAAAGCTCCACCGATGCACCCACCATACAGCTCCACCGTTGCACCCACCATACAGCTCCACCGTTGCACCCACCATACAGCTCCACCGTTGCACCCACCACACAGCTCCGCCGAGGCAACCACCACACAGCTCCGCCGAGGCACCCACCACACAGCTCCGCCGAGGCACCCACCACACAGCTCCGCCGAGGCACCCACCACACAGCTCCGCCGAGGCACCCACCACACAGCTCCGCCGATGCACCCACCACACAGGTCCACCGATGCACCCACCACACAGCTCCACCGATGCACCCACCACACAGCTCCACCGATGCACCCACCACACAGCTCCACCGATGCACCCACCTCCACAGATGCACCCACCACTCAGCTCCACAGATGCACCCACCACCCAGCTCCACAGATGCATCCACCACCCAGCTCCATCGATGCTCCAACTAAGCTCCACCAATGCACCCACCACACAGCTCCACAAATGCATCCACTAAGCTTCACCGATGCACCCACCACACAGCTCCACCGATGCACCCACCACACAGCTCCACCGATGCACCCACCACACAGCTCCACCGATGCATCAACCACACAGCTCCACCGATGCATCCACCACACAGCTCCACCGATGCACCCACCACCCAGCTCCACCGATGCACCCACCACACAGCTCCACCGATGCACCCACCACACAGCTCCACCGATGCATCCACCACACAGATCCACCGATGCATCCACCACACAGCTCCACCGATGCACCCACCACCCAACTCCACCGATGCACCCACCACACAGCTCCACCGACACAGCTCCACCGATACACCCACCACACAGCTCCACCTACACAGCTCCACCGATGCACCCACCACACAGCTCCACCGATGCACCCACCACACAGCTCCACCGATGCATCCACCACACAGATCCACCGATGCATCCACCACACAGCTCCACCGATGCACCCACCACCCAACTCCACCGATGCACCCACCACACAGCTCCACCGACACAGCTCCACCGATACACCCACCACACAGCTCCACCTACACAGCTCCACGGATGCACCCACCACACACCTCCACCGATGCACCCACCACACATGCCCCCACTACACATGCCCCAACCACACAGCTCCACAGATGCCCCCACCACACAGCTCCACCGATGCACCCACCACACAGCTCCACCGATGCACCCACCACACAGCTCCACCGATGCACACAGCTCCACCGATGCACCCACCACACAGCTCCACCGATGCACCCACCACACAGCTCCACCTATACAGCTCCACCGATGCACCCACCACACAGCTCCACTGATGCACCCACCACAGAGCTCCACCGACACAGCTCCACTGATGCACCCACCACACAGCTCCACCGACACAGCTCCACCGATGCACCCACCACACAGCTCCACCGATGCACCCACCACACAGCTCCACCGATGCACCCACCACACAGCTCCACCTACACAGCTGCAGCGATGCACCCATCACACAGCTCCAGCGATGCAGCCACCACACATCTCCACCGACACAGCTCCACCGATGCACCCACCATACAGCTCCACCGTTGCACCCACCATACAGCTCCACCGTTGCACCCACCATACAGCTCCACCGATGCACCCACCACACAGCTCCGCCGAGGCAACCACCACACAGCTCCGCCGAGGCACCCACCACACAGCTCCGCCGAGGCACCCACCACACAGCTCGGCCGAGGCACCTACCACACAGCTCCGCCGAGGCACCCACCACACAGGTCCACCGATGCACCCACCACACAGCTCCACCGATGCACCCACCACACAGCTCCACCGATGCACCCACCACCCAGCTCCACAGATGCACCCACCACCCAGCTCCATCGATGCTCCAACTAAGCTCCACCAATGCACCCACCACACAGCTCCACAAATGCATCCACTAAGCTTCACCGATGCACCCACCACACAGCTCCACCGATGCACCCACCACACAGCTCCACCGATGCACCCACCACACAGCTCCACCGATGCATCCACCACACAGCTCCACCGATGCATCCACCACACAGCTCCACCGATGCACCCACCACCCAGCTCCACTGATGCACCCACCACACAGCTCCACCGATGCACCCACCACACAGCTCCACCGATGCACCCACCACACAGCTCCACCGATGCATCCATCACACAGATCCACCGATGCATCCACCACACAGCTCCACCGATGCACCCACCACCCAACTCCACCGATGCACCCACCACACAGCTCCACCGACACAGCTCCACCGATACACCCACCACACAGCTCCACCTACACAGCTCCAGCGATGCACCCATCACACAGCTCCAGCGATGCAGCCACCACACAGCTCCACCGACACAGCTCCACCGATGCACCCACCACACAGCTCCGCCGATGCACCCACCACACAGCTCTGCCGAGGCACCCACCACACAGCTCTGCCGAGGCACCCACCACACAGCTCCGCCGAGGCACCCACCACACAGCTCCGCCGAGGCACCCACCACACAGCTCCGCCGAGGCACCCCCCACAACGCTCCGCCGAGGCACCCACCACACAGCTCTGCCGATGCTCCAACTAAGCTCCACCAATGCACCCACCACACAGCTCCACCAATGCACCCACCACACAGCTCAGCCGTTGCACCCACCACACAGCTCCGCCGTGGCACCCACCACACAGCTCCGCCGTGGCACCCACCATACAGCTCCACCGATGCTCCAACTAAGCTCCACCAATGCACCCACCAAACAGCTACACCGATGCACACACCACTCAGCGCAACCACAGCATCACTGGTTCAAATATGTTCTTTCAATTTTTCAAGCTTTCACGCTTTATTACAAATCACAAAAAGATGTTAATATTTCACTTCTGTTCTTGGATTTTCGTCACAATAAAAAACACTGAACATAAACTTCACAAATGTTATTTACAAAAGTTTAAGCTATTGCCATTACAAATTAAATAAATAATTAAGTATTCATTATTTAAAAAAATTAAAAGCCTTTGTTATTTGTAATATCAATACATCTAAGTCACGTAAATACAAAACATGTTGCATTGCAAATGCTATAGGTGTCACATTTGCGAAAGTTATAACTATTGGCATTGTAAATGATAAAGCTATTAATTTAGCTATTTAAAAAAAAACACATAAATAAAAATAAGCTCCACCGATGCACCCACCACCCAACTCCACCGATGCACCCACCACACAGCTCCACCGACACAGCTCCACCGATACACCCACCACACAGCTCCACCCACACAGCTCCACTGATGCACCCACCACACAGCTCCACCGATGCACCCACCACACAGCTCCACCGATGCATCCACCACACAGATCCACCGATGCATCCACCACACAGCTCCACCGATGCACCCACCACCCAACTCCACCGATGCACCCACCACACAGCTCCACCGACACAGCTCCACCGATACACCCACCACACAGCTCCACCTACACAGCTCCACGGATGCACCCACCAATTCATTTATAACACCAATAGCTCAAACTTTCCTAATGCGAGCCCTATTGCATTTCCAATGCTTGTTATGATTAGAGCCTGCTGGTGTGCAAATTGTCACATGGTATCTCACACATGAGGGGAATAAACTACATTGACAGTGTTAGTTGCCCCAGTGGTATTTCTTTAGCGTATGTGATTTAAGGAGGGGCTTCAATTGCACTTCCACCTGGAAGCTTGTAGGTAGTTGTCTTGTTGAGTGAGACAAACACTCCTTTTTAGCATGCTCCCCTCAGATTGTCACCTTTTTCTGGACCCTATTAATGCTGGTTTTTAAACTCTTTGCTTATTGCCTCCGCTAAAGAGGAGTAAAGGGCATGTGCTTTCCCTTTACACATGGTTCTATTGACTTATCCCTGACTGACATTTTTAATATCCCTAAACGCCTCTAGTGTCTATTATAGAAAATGTACCCAGGGCCTTGAAGTTAAATGCCACCCATGGACCGTGCCGCCTATTGTGCCATACATGGAGTGGGTCTGAGAAACATGGCTTCAGGCTCCCATGCATAGCTGACTGCAGCATCCTAAACATCTACTGTCACAGCTTTCAAAATAACCTTTTCTGACAGGAAAGCCTGCTGTTAAATATTAATTAGTCACTCCTAAGGACACCATGCTGCCCACAAGGTAGGGTGCCTGATACATAAAAGAAGAACATGTGCAAAATAAAATTGTCATGCTGCTCCGGTGACTAGGCTTTAAAAGCTATGTTCACTGGCAGTGCCGTAGCTGAATCCTAGAAAATGTCAAAGTAACAGATTGTAACTTTTGACAGAAAATGGCTAAAATAGTAATTCAAACACCATTTATCATATATATTAAAAGTTAAATTCCTTACTGAAATTAGATTTTTAATAACTATTAATGAAAAGTAACGTTTGAAAAGTTACCTTTTCTCTGCCTGATCTTTCTGGAGGCTGATTTACATTAGCCCCCCAGCAGCTCTCCAGCAACGTGCTTTACCTTAGAGATGTGTGAAAGCTGCTCCCACCGCAGGAATGGAATGGCCTGGGTGTGGAGAGGTGCTTTTCTTCCCCTTGCAGGAAGACCAGATATGGTGTATGCAGGAATTTAATTAACTTCTAAAAGGGCCTGTCCTTTCACCAGACAATGTAAGGTGAAACCTGAAGAAAGCAATCATTTGTCTCCCAAGCCAGGTTTGCGCCAAACTCAGTGGAAGGGAGCTACCCCCCACCCCCTCCCACAGCCCCTCACAACAGGTTTTGAGTGAAAACAGAGGAAGGAACTGCTTACTTCGCTGACCACACCTCTGGGTGGACACAAGTGCTGGAGAAGGGAGAAAAGGGTTCCCTTTCTTGGAATTTAGGAGTGAGGGGCACTGTGGGATTGCTTGCAGTAGGGAAAATGGGAACTGCTGAAAAAGTGGGTGGGGCTGCCGCTGGGAGCTTTTACCCCATTGGTTAGGGAGTGTTCAGGAGTCATCCCTGCTCACTGGCTAGTACCAACCATATATGTGCACTCCACGGAACCAGAAGGTAAAATCTTTGACCAAGATTAACCTGATTGGTGTATCTGACCCGCAGTCAGCCTACAATTGCTCCTAGGACCCGGGCGAGCACTGCCATTGACTTTCATTGATGCCTCGTGCTTTTTAGTGCTATTTTTACTTAAAACGTAAAAAATTCATATCTCTGGTCCCCACTATTGGATATCAGGTGTCATGTTCATTAAATTTTACTCTATTTTCTAATTCTGTTTGTTTTGTTTATTGTTTGGTGTTTTGACGTTAATACTGCTTTGGTACTAAATATCACATTACACATTTCCCTCAGTTAAACCTATCTGCTCTGCGTCATAGCTACCAGTGAGGGTGAGCTCACTTTAATTGAATGACTTTGGGGCTCACTCTGAAAAGTGAGTGATATTATTCCTTGAGGTGGGCGATCGCCCACCCCAAATAATAATCCATGTTTTTACTTTCAGTATAGTATTTAGTTGTGTGTGCATTAAAGTGCTTTTAAAAGAAAATCTATTGGTTGAACACTGATTTTTGTGTGTGTGTTGCTCAGTTCTGAGTTTCTAGCCCACAACACCTCCTGAGTCAGCCTTAAACCCCTCCCCCTCAGCACCCTGAGAGTAAGCCTTTATATTGTGACTCTGTGACAAGAGCTCTAGGAAGGGGGGGTTGCGATATGAAGTTTCTGACAAAGACAAGAGGAAAGGGGTTCCATCACATTCTGTGTGGCAACTAGAATGGCAAGAACTTCCCATTGAGAGCTCCTTGAAGGGCACCAGCGGGGTGGCTACAAGTTGTTCAACGCACAGACACCTTAAGACGTAGATCTGTGCCAGGCGGTGCTAGCAAGGTGTTCTTTCATTGTATACATTTCTAATTTTATGTTTAGTATGTAGCTGTGTGTGTGAATTAAAATACTTTTTGTAGGTAAAAATACTTATGTTGGTCAGTTTAGAATCACTGAGGACTTTGTGGAGCTGGCTAATGTTTATTTAACCGCATAACCGTGGCGCAAATTCTGCTGCGGCGGTTTAAACGAGTGGGCGGGGCCGCATCAGTCAACGGACGTTCGCAGCACTACTGAGGTAGTGCTCGCGACGGCCGTTGGCCGACGCGCGCAGTGAAGGGGTTAACCCCTGTGTTCGCTTTTTAGGTCGAGCAGACCTTACTCTCAATGCGTGAGCATTGAGAGTGTCTGCTTCAGACCTTTTGCCGCCCGTATGGGGAATGAGTTGGGAATGAGGACACGAATCTGTTACGAGCTGCGTTTTTCCTCGCGGGAGCGCGCGTCTGATACCTGCGCATGCGCGGTGTCAGCCCTGGCTCTCACACAGACACAGGCAGCCCCCACCCCTCTGCATGCACGCACGCACACACACAGGCGCAAGCCCTCGCTCACACACAGACACAGGCAGCCCCCACCCCTCTGCATGCACGCACACACACACAGGCGCGCGCATGCACACGCAGGCACACTATCCCCTGCCTCGCATTCTCTCAATCACACACAGTCACGCATGCGCACACACATGCACACACACACACGCACGCACACACGCATACACACAGGCCTTCACATTAGCCCTGGCCCTCCCCTCCCCTCCCACTCACCGGGCTCTTTCGGCGTGTTTCGTGTCTCCTCTGCAACGCTGGTCGGAGTCGGCCGGCTTCACTGCTTCCTCGGCGGCGGCGGGCGGAACTTCCTGCTGGATTGCAGGCCCAGCCCCCGTCTCGGCCAAAAGTGCCTGACTTCCGGTTTACACGGAGCAGGGCTGCGGCGGTGATTTCGAATGCTCACTAAGTTATTGAATGTTTTTTTTTACTGCTTTTAACATAAAAATGCGGGCAAAGCCAATAAAATATAGTCTTGTGACTACCCTGCGCTTGTTTTTGCTGATGTTGTTGTGGTGGCTAAACTCCAGAGCAGTTTCAATACGTGTGTTCTGATTTCGCTTTGCTGCCCTTTGAGTGTGATATGTACGGTCAGGGGCATTTAGGAGAAGGCGTTGCGTACATCCTTTCGTTTGGTCTCAGCTAAACTACCCAAGGCCATTGTTTTTATGTGCCCGTGCACGAGCTTGCCGTTTGCTCAGGCATTTCTCCTCCCCCTAATTAGTCACCCCTGCTGTTGCTGCCCACGGCCGGCCGTACTTTGTCTCCCATTTCCCCCCTCCCCACAAAAATTCCAAGAGCTTGTTAATGATGCTTTCTCTGCTGTAGCTATATACCAAGTGAGAAGTGGGCTGTTTCAGAATGTAGACACTTCAGTGGCTGGTTCTTGTTGAATACTCCCAGTGAGCAGACACAGCATCAGTTGTGTGTTGCCTGTGTGTTTCTAAGCACACCGGATTGTCGTGGTTATGCAAATGTTCCCTGAGAGCAACAGCCCTTTTTGTCTCGGTCTGCTACTTTTAAGGCAGTGCTTTAATTCGAAAGACTGGGTAATCTAAATTGATCCCGACATAATCTCTGAGGCATTGACCGGGCATTTGCAACAGGTTTGTACCACAGAAAAATACTTTTACGTTGGTTAATGCAAATGTTGCACTCACAGTAGCCTTTTTTTGTGCTACTGTATCTGCACCAAAGCTTCCACCCATATAGATACCCAATTTATCGCAATTGAGAGAAAGGTAAATCTGACGTATAAATTAATTAGCAAAAAAACCTTTTAAAGATGGGCTAGAATAGTAACGAAGATGATTTTGCATAATATGCAGAGGGTGCAAATAGAGATGAGCTTAAAGGGAAACAAGAATACAGAGCATCTATTATACGGTCAACATAAAACATGTATACATGTGTAACCACTTTGAAAGTAATACACTAGTTGTAGGGTAATTCGAGCTACGTAAACACTTATAGCCTTAAGACAGAAAACCAAAGATACATATGAAAACGGCCTGTTACTCTTCTCTGCTTCTCTAGTCCCTATTTAAAGAAATAGTAACTACATTTAGACAAGTAGCAAAACGGCTAATCTGGGGGCACACTGTCAGCTGCTCCTCTTATTTTAACTGTTCTGAAGCATTAAAGTTTGCACTGCCCTCTTTTCCTCTTTTTGCCCTCCTTATCTCCAAATTAATTCATGTTCCTCACAACAGTCACGTTTTTTTGTAATTTTATTCTATTCTCCATTCGGTCTGTTTCTCTTCCTTCAGCTAGAAAATAAGTGAGGATTAATGCTAGCCTGCTCATTACACAAACAATAACAAGCTACAGAGGGAAAAAGACAAACAGGTCGTCCTCCACTCACCTTGTAATATCAATACACGTTCATCAAAGGCACCTCTTTTTAGGATAATTATATAGGTGGAGGTGGGGGTTTCCATAACTCTTTCTCCATATACATCCCTCACTTGCAACCAGAGGTAGTGACCTCCCACTTTATTGCCTCTAAATTTCTAAAATGTATGTTTTACAGATGACAGTCACTGGGCTAAAATACCCCTATAAAACATAAAGGAGTGTAGCTGTGAATGATGTATCAGAAACAGATCACAACAATCTATATGTGAACTTAAAAAATAGTGAGGGCAAGATGGCACCTAACATGCGCACCGCCAATAGGACGAGACTAGTGGTAGCAATGTATTATACAACTGACGATGCTTGCCTTCATCGCTTCCTTGCATGCTCTGCAAGCTAACTGAATTTGACCTACAGCCACTTGCGTTTACAACAGTTCTTTTTGTTTCAGCTTGGCAATGCTAAACCGTGAGCTGGGTTCTATTTATTGACAAAAAGATTGCTCATAAAATTGGGGGTAGTTGTTTAACAAATGCCCTCGGCTGCCTTTGAAGGGTGTTGATTGTTCAGGGGTTTATTTATGACTTATAATTCATCTAGCGTGTTTTGATTTTCTTTACCATCATTTTAATTTACCTTCACGTGTTTTTTCCCCGTTTAAAATCCTTTATTCCGAACTTGCCTTTTTTCTTTATTGTCCTGCAATTAATTTTATTTCTTCGTCTTGGCTTGTCCTGCCTCTGACTGGCTTTTCTCCTCTTCTTAATACTTTCTCTCTCTTCCCAGTTCTCTCAAGCAGCCTCTCTTCGGACTGCTCCCTCTTTCATTTCTCCGTCTTTCTGTTCTTACCTCTTCTCTTTCCCCTCTAATGACTTTTGCTCAGTCTACTTTTATTTTCGCCTTTGATTCATATCTCAGCTCACCTCACCGTCTTTTCCTTTCACTCTCCCTTTCTTGTTCTTTGCCTCCTTGACTCACACCGACACTCATCAATGGGCACTCTCGTCCACTGCTCTCTTTTTTCTAACATTCTTAGGAACTTTGCTGGGGTACAGGGTGCGAAATGCCAATGAAGGCTGTACTGTGCATGTGAGGCCGCACTGGACACTCGAGGCTACATCTCGGGATGTAAAGTCATACATGGGCAACTGAGGCTATACTGAGTATGTGAGGCTGGCATATGAAGCCTATACGTGGGACCACATTTTGAAAACTAAAAGACCAGGATGTTTAACAAACATAGAAGAAGGACTACAATTTTACATCTGCCAGGCACACAGAATGACTTAAATGACAACGCTGATCTACACCGAAATACAGACAATGTGGAACCGAGGGACTAAATTAATTGCAACTTTTAAACCCAGTATCTTGCATGTTCATTACATTACTTTTTGGTAACAGCTGTTAACTTGCCCTACAATGAAACACATAAAAACGTGCCTCCCTCTGTCTTTAGTCGACTCTCTCTAAAAATCAGGACATGTGCTAAAATTGTTGAAATCCAATGTGACAGCTGGTGCAAAACCAGGACTGTCCTCGTAAATCCAGGACGCCTAGTCACCCTCGGCCCTCCAGAGGCTGGCGGCCACGCTCTTCTCTAGTAGTTAGTGCTAGCTGTGAGGCAGGGGCTCCCAGTAAGGTACTGCAGCAGAGGCAGGACAGTGGCGGCTCCTCGAGGGAGTGCTGTGGGGAGAGGCAGGGTGGGGGTAGTAAACTCCGGCATATGGCCGAACCGAGTTAAGTACATAAATAAATAAACAAGCATTGACATAGCCAATAGGACTCACTCTATCTATCTATCTATCGCCCTCGCTCTATCTATCTATCTATCGCCCTCACTCTATCTATCGCCCTAACTCTATCTATCTAATGACCCCTCCTATCTACCTATCTATCTCCCACACACTATCCATCGCCCACACTATCTATCGTCCTCCCTCTATCCATCGCCCTCACTCTATCTATCGCCCTCCCTCCTATCTATCTATCCATCGCCCACATTATCTATCGCCCACACTCTATCTATCGCCCTCACTCTATCTATCTTTCGCCCTCACTCTATCTATCTATCTCCCTCACTCTATCTATCGCCCGCACTCTATCTATCCATCACCCTCACTCTATTTATTTATCGCACCACCACAGCATCACTCAAGGGCACCACAACATCACACAGCATCACTGAACGCCACAGCATCACTCGTCGCCACAACAACATCACTCAGAGCCACCACAGCATCAATCTGTGCAACCATTCAACAACAACTGGTTCAAATATATTCTCTCAATGTTTCAAGCTTTATTACAAATGTCACAAAAAGATGTTATTTCACTTCTGTTCTTGGATTTTGTCACAATAAAATACACTGAACATAATCTTCACAAAAGTTATTTACAAAAGTTTAAGCTATTGCCATTATAAGTTACAATACCTTTTATTTAAGTATTAATTATTAAAAAAAATTAAAAGCCATTGTTATTTGTAATATCAATACATCTAAGTCACGTAAATACAACACATATTGCATTACAAATGCTGTAGGTGTCACATTTGCGAAAGTTAAAACTATTGGCATTGTAAATGATAAAGCTATTAATTTCGCTATTTTCAAAATCAAAACATAAATACAAAATTTGTCATTTACAATACCAATAGCTCAAACTTTCCTAATGCGAGACCTATTGCATTGCAAATGCTTGTTTTAGTATGTCTGCCTTTACTGTTTTTCTAACTAAGCTGTTATTACTCGATTCCTGATACAAAAAAGTGGTGGTAGCTCCTACTTCCTTCTTAAACTTTGGGAATGTCTTGCTTTAGTCCTATATTTGATGTCCAATAACCTTTTGAATTATAATGCTGATTGGACAGGTGTGTTTGTCCTCAGGGATCAACCTTCGATCTGGTGATACGATTGGTAGTTCTGGTTCTTTGCCCCACGCATCTGCTACTGTGGTCAAAAATGTTGGTGCTGCGGTCAATGCCCTTCTTACCTTCTGCCTCCCTGTCAACATCGTTGGTACTGGTTACTCCCTTTTGAAGAGCTTAAGCAAAGTTTTTCCTTATTTTTATTTTTTGGAGTTTTATATAGCACGAACTTGACCCGAAGGTATCGGGTATCAGAGCGCTTTAACATAGCACCAGTTGCGTTACATGAGAACACGTTCATTTTTTGTTAGGATCGGGGAGATTACGTGATTTGCCCAGAATCACAGGATGTTGAGCGTCGTTGCCGAGACTCGAACCCAGTTCCCCAGATTCGAGGTCAACCGCCCTAGCCATTAGGCCAACTCCTCTCCTTGCCTT
Source organism: Lissotriton vulgaris (assembly GCF_964263255.1). NCBI lineage: Eukaryota > Metazoa > Chordata > Amphibia > Caudata > Salamandridae > Lissotriton > Lissotriton vulgaris. The sequence continues at coordinate 2,011,740,255 of NC_141693.1, read as the reverse complement.
ACTAAAGGGAGCAACGAACTGGGGCAGCCCTTATACTCGGAACCTGTGATAAATGAATATTGTGGCAGCTACAGTGGCTCAAGGAATTAATTTATGAACAACACAAACACTGTCTCTTCACATGAATAAAACAATTGTATTTGGACAAAAGGAGGAAATCAATAATGAGACGGTATCCATAACAATTTATTAGAAAAATAGTTTGTTATATTCATATGAAACACCTAATACAAAACTCCGAAATATAATACACAAATGGTGCTCACGGGGTTCCACAAAAACAATAAGTACAAAATACATTTCACAGCGTAAACAGAAAAACAATGGCAGAAGGAAAATACACAAAACAAGTCCATCAAATAACAGGAACATGAATGCAATCAAGGCTTCCTCTTAAATGTTTGTCCAAGGAAGGTGTCGACAGCGTTTCGACCTTATTAATTTATTAGTCATCATCAGGACCTAGAACAAATTGTTAAGAGCAACCAGCATAATTAATTTGTGCAATCCTGGACAACAAGAAAGTTGTTGTCAGGCAAAAATTCCACAAAGCCAATACTAATTAACTGTGATTCCCAAGGTGGCTTCAAAAGAGGTCCTGTTCACGACTTATAGGGACTTCTCCAACCTCAAATGCTTCAATTATCAAAAAGTCCATCGGAGAGGAACAGAAGCGCTTGCTAGATTTGCTCTGCAGTTTTTGTCAGATTTGCTCTGCAGTTTTTGTCAGATTTGCTCTGCAGTTTTTGATAATTGAAGCATTTGAGGCTCTAGGAGTTCCTATAAGTCGTGAATAGGACCCCTTTCGATGCCACTGTGGATTTTTACGTGGCGAGATTTAATTCCTTGGGAAGCGCAGTTAAAAATTAGTCCTACTTTTTGTCCTATGTCCAAATCCAATTGTTTTATTCATGTGAAGTGATAGCGCTTGTGTTGTTCATAAATTATTTCCTTGAACCGTTGTAGCTGGTACAATATTATTTAAAGGGAGCACCCTGGTGATCCAGGCAGCTGTCTCATCCTGTTTGGATTATGGGAATACAGTATTTCCTGGCTTACCAAAGTATCTAGGCGGTCGCCTTCAGGTTGTGCTCAATGCAGTGGCCATGTCTGTTAAACTTACCTCATCGATCTTCTGTTATATTCTGCTTGGACTTCCTCCAGGTTACAAGAGAATAAACTGGTCTTGTTTAACCCCTCCCACGCTTGTAACGGAACCGTTCCGTCACGCCCCTCGGGTGGGCTGTGCTGGTGACGGAACGGTTCCGTCGCGGCTTGCTCGCCGTGCCTGCGTGGCGCTGATTTCAGGCGCCTGCGCGACGCCTTCTTTTGAGCGGGCGGGGCTGTGACGGAACCGTTCCGTCACAAGCACAGCTCACCCGAGGGGCGTGACAGAGCGGTTCCGTCACCAGCACGGGATCGCCGCGCGCCTCCCCTCCCCCCCCTTAGCACTGCGGCGCCGCAGCGAAAGGGTTAAGACACAATGGGCCAGATTTAGATCTCGGCGGACGGGTTACTCCATCACAGCGGTGACGGATATCCTGTCAGCCGATATGTAAATCCCTTAGGATATAATAGTGATTTCTATTTCTGCGGACGGGGCATCAGGTCCTTTATTAGGTAGACAAGGTACTTGCTGGTACTTGCCCTGAGTGTCTGAGCTCTCAGCCCCAGCCCTACGTGCTCTCTCACGTGCTTCGTTCCTGTTTACGTGCACTCTTGGGTGAGCCCATGTTCCATCGCACCGCAGCAAGCAGACTCTCTTCTCTTTCCTGTTGTGGCTCCTCTTACACCAGAGGTCAAAGACTTTCTCCTTGTGAGTGCAGCGTGAGTGGTGTGCCTGTGACAGTGCAAGGTGCAGCAAACATGTCCCTTGCTCAAATTAATTTCATATTTCCCGATACTTATTCACCACTAATCCATTTTGGGTTCCGGTTTACCATGCTACCTGCTGAAAAGCACTTCAACACCTCATATGGGGTAACAAGTGCTATGTAAATGCAAAGCCTTCCCTCTTCTATCCCTCCACTACCCGTTTTCAACACAAATAACAAACTTTCATTCCCACCACTCAAATTAATGTCATATTCCCTATACTAATTTCCCCACTAATTCTGCATGGGTTCTGGAGTAGCGTGCTACCCACCGCAAAGTGGTTCAACACCCCATCAGGGATAGCAAGCTCTATATAAAGGCAAACCATTCCCTCTACTATCCCTTTGCTATCCTTTTCAATACAAATAACAGACTAGCGGTCACTGCTCAAATTAACTTCTTTTTTCCCTATACAAATTCGCCACTAATCCTTTTTGGGTTCCAGAGTGGCGTGGTACTCACCGAAAGAGTGCTTCGATGTTTCGTCAGGGGTAGTAAGCACTATATAAATGAAATTACAATACAATATTCAAGGCAGGCCTATCAGCATTGCCAGTGCTTGTTTAGGAGGTGGGCACGGTTTGGCAGGACTTGTAAACTGACGAGTCATGCCAATAAAGCCCTATTAAATCGAACTGACAGAGATATAGTTACAGAAAGGCTTAATTGTTCTGACAGACCTTCTCTGGACACCAGACCACAAAGATCCTGGCCTTGGGGAAGCAGGACTTAATTTGTAAAAAAAATATAAGTGCCAGGGCTCTCGTCAGGGCGCCATTGCAGCTTGCACCACACATTGCCCCTGCCAGGCTGCCAATGATAGTAAAACATCTATTAGCTAATTATTCCAGGCCTTCAGAGCTATAAGAATGACTTGGGCAGCAGATAACAGTCATTTTTACTGTATATTGAATTAATAATAAACTGTTGCTGTGCTCATCTCTAAATTAGACAGACAGCGCCACCTTGTGGCACACTGTTACAAGTGATGGTGTTGACAAATAATTGCCAGTGCCGAGCACTGGAGGCCACCGGCTCAAATTAAGCCCTGGGGGAGGTGAAGTCGAGGTAATGTCCTGGAGATGGGTAGAGCGCAGAACTTGTCGCTTCTTAGGTGAACGTGGGAGGGAGGCTGAGTCAGAGTGAGGCTGAGGAAGAGACTGGAAGGGACAGGGGGGAAAGAGGAGAGCGTGAGAGAGAGGGAACGTGGCAGTTCACAGTCTCTCTAGAAGTCCACACACCCTATTTTCAGGAGAAACAGACTTTACAAAGGAGTTCTGTTTACATCCAGTGTGTGCAAATGTATTTTATTTGTATACCCTTAAAATCCATCTGGCCTCAACCAGCGTGGACCTCTGCTGGTCTCCAAGGGGTCATCTTTTCAGCATCTCCTCGTAGGACACTGTGCACGTGCAGACCTCAAAGTATATTTGTTGGGGGCAGCTGGCCACATGTCGCACACAGCATTTTGGGGTTTCATTCTAACTCCCCCTCCCAGTGCTTCAAATGGACAAAAATAAGTGCAGGTACTCATCAAAATGAGGGATAGACAGGGGGTGGAGCTTGGGGCGGGCATAAGGGCGGTGCTAAAGGCAGAACAAGGGGCGGGCTACGTTTTTAAGCTTTCCAAGGTTTTTATGCAAGAAATATGCATGCATTGTTAGACTATCGGATGTATCTGTCCATTTGCTTTTTACACTAATAACCATTTATATAGCACTTTCTAATAAGTGTTTATTACTACCCAAAGTAACCCTTTTTTAGCAACCTAAAAAAAGTAAATGATTGACAAAAAAAACAGTAAGTTTCTATATATATGCCTTGTTGATATATGCAAAGGATGTTAACTTGTGACCTACAGGGACGACAAGGATCCATGCAACAAAAACAGCATCCCACTGAGCTATCTACATAAAAAACACAAATATCTGATCTTCATGTCGCATGCTGTGATTTCCAGCAGGCACAATGACCCTCTAGGCAATGTTATGGTGAGTTGAACCTTGGATTAGAATGCACGCAGATCTTTCTAGCAAGTGCATTAACCACCAGAGCTATCCACTTTATTGCTACTTAGGGTGCCCCAATCTTACTTACTTAAGAGAAAGGCACTGGCTTCCTGTTTCATACCATTAGTAAATGTTTAGCTGCAAAAATCGAGCAATTCATCAGACACTCTTTTCATTCTCGGCACTAGTGGGTGTTTCTGTCTAAAATGGAAACCAGTGTTGCTTTCCAAGGGACACACCTTGTGTAACTTCAGTAAGCAGCATATTCCGTCTCTCGCTGCCACTGGATAAGAAATGTTGTCACAGAGAACTGGTGAAGTTGCTGCTGATGGCTCAGCCTTTCAACATTCCATTAAATGTGATTGAAAAGGAGTGGTGGACAGAATCAACAGGTTGCACGTGTGATTTTAGATGAATTAAGGTATCTAACTGGGTTCTCTGAATACACTCTGCGTAATTAAATGTACACCCGTCCGACGCACAACACCCATTGGACTAAGGGCTTCAACCAGGCAGCCATCTTAAAACCTGCAGCTCGGCGGACATCGAGGTTACCGGGTGTGGTTGGTACTCACGCCGTGTGGGAGTTCCGATCCCTTCACCTCTTCCTGGGGTGAGCCCAGACTACCGTCAGGGCCAGTTTTGAGAGACACTTTTATAAATGTACACCGCTGGCATGGATCGGGCAGTCTTTGAAACATCCGTTGTACACACCTGTGCCTACCGCGCTTACTGCCCAGTCCCTGCCCACTACCACGGGACCTGGTCCAGTGGGCACGTTGTATCCACAGAACCAGGAAGCTTGACCTCTGACCCCAGCTTTGTTGCTGCGTCGAACTCTGCTGGAAGTAAATACTGTGTTCTGTAGCAGGCAGGTCCACAACCCGTGCCATCTCACTGAGCAGGGCGGAGCTGTGGCGCCACAACCACTGCAAACCCAGCTGTGGTCCAGTGGACTAGTTAGAAACATGCAAGTGGGAGCCTTGGTTTGTAACCCACTCGCCCATTTGGCAAAGTGTATGGGCTCCTGGGCAATCAGTTTTAGAATGTATTTTTAGAATGTATTTGGAGAAGTGTGGCTCACTGGTTAGAGGAGGCAGACCAGTAAGCAGAGGTCAGCCCGGGACCAGGGTTCAATTCCCGGCTCTGCGGGGTCTTGAGTCCTAAAATGTCCATGGACTCGACAATTCTTGCTCCGGTGCCTACTCGATTCACGGGTTCACACTCTGCGACTCTGGGCAATAGCTTGCTTAATCTCCACAACGGCCCCTCGCGGTGTGATGCCTGGCTTTCACCTTGTGGATACCCTGCCAGGGTTATCTCACAGGAGAATACCAGGACGGGTTCCCTAAGCAAGCGCTTAGATACCGGGTCGGTGATTTGCACTATATAAATACATTTACATGTACATTTGTTCCATTTTTGGCAAAATTGGGAATATTTATAATCAGTGTAAAAACTGCTAGAAACGTGGTTAGCAGCTTGCTGTGATCTTGGACCCACTATTTAACCGTGTGATCCTGGACACATCGTACTTTCCCAGGCCCTCTCATCACTAAGTTTGGAACAGGCGTTAATGGAAGCACCCAGGAAAGGCCCTAGGACAGGCTCCCAGGAAAGGGCCCCAGAACAGGCTCCCAGGCCAGGGCCCCAGGACAGGCTCCCAGGAAAGGGCCCCAGAACAGGCTCCCAGGCCAGGGCCCCAGGACAGGCTCCCAGGAAAGGCCCTAGGACAGGCTCCCAGGAAAGGGCCCCAGGACAGGCTCACAGGAAAGGGCCCCAGGACAGGCTCCCAGGCCAGGGCCCCAGGACAGGCTCCCAGGAAAGGCCCTAGGACAGGCTCCCAGGAAAGGGCCCCAGGACAGGCTCACAGGAAAGGGCCCCAGGACAGGCTCAAAGGCCAGGGCCCCAGGACAGGCTCCCAGGAAAGGCCCTAGGACAGGCTCCCAGGAAAGGGCCCCAGAACAGGCTCCCAGGCCAGGGCCCCAGGACAGGCTCCCAGGAAAGGCCCTAGGACAGGCTCCCAGGAAAGGGCCCCAGAACAGGCTCCCAGGCCAGGGCCCCAGGACAGGCTCCCAGGAAAGGCCCTAGGACAGGCTCCAAGGCCAGGGCCCCAGGACAGGCTCCCAGGAAAGGGCTCCAGAGCAGGCTCCAAGGCCAGGGCCCCAGGACAGGCTCCCAGGAAAGGGCTCCAGAGCAGGCTCCAAGGCCAGGCCCACAGGACAGGCCCCCAGGAAAGGCTCACAGGACAGGCTCCCAGGAAAGGCCTCCAGAGCAGGCTCCAAGGCCAGGCCCACAGGACAGGCCCCCAGGAAAGGCTCAGAGGACAGGCTTCCAGGCCAGGGCCCCAGGACAGGCCCCTGCATGGGGTTCATTAACCCGTTCAGGCCTGTCTATCCGCAGGTGGCTGGGTGGCATCTCGAGAGACCGGCTCCTGAACCTTCCTGTCTGGGCACTGTCCCCTCACTGTCCCCTCACTGTTCTGCCCTCTTCTGACACTATTAAGAGACTGTTCTGCCCCGTCATCCACCTGTTTTCCTGCTGTTCCTCCCTATTTTCGCACTGTTCTGCTTTTCTTCCCTGCTGTCCCCTGTTCTCCCCTGCTGTGCCCTGTCCTCCCACTGTCATGTCCATCTCTGCCACTTCTGTGCCCTGTCCTCCCACTGTCATGTCCATCTCTGCCACTTCTCTGCCCTGTTCTGCCACTCTTCTGTCCGTGTCCTCCCGCTGTCCTGCCCCTGGCGTTCCGTCACCGGTTCATCAGTGCCGTGATCCCAGCTCCTGCCCTTGCCCCGGTGCTCTTGGGCACTGCCCCTGGTACAGATAGAGTCAGTCTCCCAAACAGGCTCTTTTACCAGCCCCTCCAGTACCAGGGCAGGTACTTGATGAACTGAGCCGCTGTGAGAATTCCTGGAGTATTGAAAAAGGACGGATCAGTGACACCTTGGAGCTGGGAAAAGGGACAGCCGTGAGAAGGATGGGAGTTGTGACAAGAGACCGGGCAGCGAGACCTCATGTCTGTGGCAATAAGAGCTGTGGGAAGTCCTGGAAGCTGTGGAAAGAGACAGAACCGTTGCGACTGCTTGGAGTGAAAAGAGACAGGCCAGTGAGGTGTGAAAAGAGACCTTTCCATAGACATCTCAGCCCTGGTTCCACTCTAGGGGCGGTGAGACAGAGGCCATACCCCGGGCGGTGAGACGGAGTCCATACACAGGGCGGTGAGACAGCGTCCATACCCCGGGCGGGGGCGCCGGGGCGGCCGCTCCGGCTGTAATATCTGTGAAATTGCTCCATATCTTCGGATCTTCCATTTCCTGGTTCCAGACAGCCTCCCCTCCCCCTCCATCCCCCACACTCTCCTCCTGCACCTCTCCGCGGTGGTCCTCGCTCAGCATCCATCACTCATGCTCACGTCGAGCCTGTGCGCCTCCCAAGCCCTCTCACCGCTGGCGCATCTGTCTGTGTTCTGTCTCTGCCAATTGCCGGTCCCAGGGGCCCCTCTTCAGCTGCCCCGCGCCCCTCCCTTCTGTGCGGCTGTCGCATCGCCGCCTGAGCCGTGCAGGCTTCTGGGCTGCACTGCCTGATCCCCGGCATACACCTGTCTCACAGCCTCTTTGAGGCGTGTGGGCCCTGGCACACCCCTGTCTCCCAGTCCCTTCCTGCCTCTGTGGGGTCTGAGCCCTGGCACACCCCTGTCTCCCAGCCCCTTCCTGCCTCTGTGTGGTCTGGGCCCTGGCACACCCCTCTGTCTCAGCCCCTTCCTGCCTCTGTGTGGTCTGGGCCTTGGCACACCCCCGTCTCCCAGCCCCTTCCTGTCTCTGTGTGGTCTGGGCCCTGGCACACCCCTGTCTCCCAGTCCCTTCCTGCCTCTGTGTGGTCTGGGCCCTGGCACACCCCTCTGTCTCAGCCCCTTCCTGCCTCTGTGTGGTCTGGGCCTTGGCACACCCCCGTCTCCCAGCCCCTTCCTGTCTCTGTGTGGTCTGGGCCCTGGCACACCCCTGTCTCCCAGTCCCTTCCTGCCTCTGTGTGGTCTGGGCCCTGGCACACCCCTGTCTCACAGCCCCTTCCTGCCTCTGTGTGGTCCGGGCCCTGGCACACCCCTGTCTCACAGCCCCTTCCTGCCTCTGTGTGGTCTGGGCCCTGGCACACCCCTCTGTCTCACAGCCCCTTCCTGCCTCTGTGTGGTCCGGGCCCTGGCACACTCCTGTCTCACAGCCCTTCCTGCCTCTGTGTGGTCCGGGCCCTGGCACACCCCTCTGTCTCACAGCCCCTTCCTGCCTCTGTGTGGTCCGGGCCCTGGCACACCCCTCTGTCTCACAGCCCCTTCCTGCCTCTGTGTGGTCCGGGCCCTGGCACACCCCTGTCTCACAGCCCCTTCCTGCCTCTGTGTGGTCTGGGCCCTGGCACACCCCTCTGTCTCACAGCCCCTTCCTGCCTCTGTGTGGTCCGGGCCCTGGCACACTCCTGTCTCACAGCCCTTCCTGCCTCTGTGTGGTCTGGGCCCTGGCACACCCCCGTCTCACAGCCCCTTCCTGCCTCTGTGTGGTCCGGGCCCTGGCACACTCCTGTCTCACAGCCCCTTCCTGCCTCTGTGTGGTCTGGGCCCTGGCACACCTCTGTCTCACAGCCCCTTCCTGTCTCGGTGGGGTCTGGGCCCTGGCACACCCCTGTCTCACAGCCCCTTCCTGCCTCTCTGTGGTCCGGGCCCTGGCACACCCCTGTCTCACAGCCCCTTCCTGCCTCTGTGTGGTCCGGGCCCTGGCACACCCCTCTGTCTCACAGCCCCTTCCTGCCTCTGTGTGGTCCAGGCCCTGGCACACCCCTGTCTCACAGCCCCTTCCTGCCTCTGTGTGGTCTGGGCCCTGGCACACCCCTGTCTCACAGCCCCTTCCTGCCTCTGTGTGGTCTGAGCCCTGGCACACCCCTGTCTCACAGCCCTTCCTGCCTCTGTGTGGTCTGGGCCCTGGCACACCCCTGTCTCACAGCCCCTTCCTGCCTCTGTGTGGTCTGGGCCCTGGCACACCCCTGTCTCCCAGCCCCTTCCTGCCTCTGTGTGGTCTGAGCCCTGGCACACCCCTGTCTCACAGCCCTTCCTGCCTCTGTGTGGTCTGGGCCCTGGCACACCCCTGTCTCACAGCCTCTTCCTGTCTCTGTGTGGTCTGGGCCCTGGCACACCCCTGCTCCCAGCCCCTTCCTGCCTCTGTGTGGTCTTGGCCCTGGCACACCCCTCTGTCTCACAGCCCCTTCCTGTCTCTGTGTGGTCTGGGCCCTGGCACACCCCTCTGTCTCAGCCCCTTCCAGTCTCTGTGTGATCTGGGCCCTGGCACACCCCTCTGTCTCCCAGCCCCTTCCTGTCTCTGTGTGGTCCCCTGGCACACCCCTCTGTCTCACAGCCGCTTCCTGCCTCTGTGGGGTCTGAGCCCTGGCACACCCCTGTCTCACAACCCCTTCCTGCCTCTCTGTGGTCTGAGCCCTGGCACACCCCTGTCTCACAGCCCCTTCCTGCCTCTGTGTGGTCTGAGCCCTGGCACACCCCTGTCTCACAGCCCCTTCCTGCCTCTCTGTGGTCTGGGCCCTGGCACACCCCTGTCTCACAGCCCCTTCCTGCCTCTCTGTGGTCTGGGCCCTGGCACACCCCTGTCTCACAGCCCCTTCCTGCCTCTGTGTGGTCTGAGCCCTGGCACACCCCTGTCTCACAGCCCCTTCCTGCCTCTCTGTGGTCTGGGCCCTGGCACACCCCTGTCTCACAGCCCCTTCCTGCCTCTGTGTGGTCTGGGCCCTGGCACAACCCTCTGTCTCAGCCCCTTCCGGTCTCTGTGTGGCCTGGGCCCTGGCACACCCCTCTCTCACAGCCCCTTCCTGTCTCTGTGTGGTCTGAGCCCTGGCACACCCCTGTCTCACAGCCCCTTCCTGTCTCTGTGTGGTCTGGGCCCTGGCACAACCCTCTGTCTCACAGCCCCTTCCGGTCTCTGTGTGGTCTGGGCCCTGGCACACTCCTATGTCTCACAGCCCCTTCCTGCCTCTGTGGGGTCTGAGCCCTGGCACACCCCTGTCTCAGCCCCTTCCGGTCTCTGTGTGGTCTGGGCCCTGGCACACCCCTATGTCTCACAGCCCCTTCCTGCCTCTGTGGGGTCTGAGCCCTGGCACACCCCTGTCTCACAGCCCCTTCCTGTCTCTGTGTGGTCTGGTCCCTGGCACACCCCTGTCTCATAGCCCGTTCCTGTCTCTGTGGCCTGGGCCCTGGCACACCCCTCTGTCTCACAGCCCCTTCCGGTCTCTGTGTGATCTGGGCCCTGGCACACCCCTGTCTCACAGCCCCTTCCGGTCTCTGTGTGGTCTGGGCCCTGGCACACCCCTGTCTCACAGCCCCTTCCGGTCTCTGTGTGGTCTCTGCCCTGGCACACCCCTGTCTCACAGCCCCTTCCTGCCTCTTTGTGGTCTGGGCCCTGGCACACCCCTGTCTCACAGCCCCTTCCTGTCTCTGTGTGGTCCGGGCCCTGGCACACCCCTGTCTCACAGCCCCTTCCTGTCTCTGTGTGGTCTGAGCCCTGGCACACCCCTGTCTCACAGCCCCTTCCTGTCTCGGTGGGGTCTGGGCCCTGGCACACCCCTGTCTCACAGCCCCTTCCTGCCTCTGTGTGGTCCGGGCCCTGGCACACCCCTCTGTCTTACAGCCCTTCCTGCCTCTGTGTGGTCTGGGCCCTGGCACACCCCTGTCTCACAGCCCCTTCCTGCCTCTGTGTGGTCTGGGCCCTGGCACATCCCTGTCTCACAGCCCCTTCCTGCCTCTGTGTGGTCTGGGCCCTGGCACACCTCTGTCTCACAGCCCCTTCCTGTCTCGGTGGGGTCTGGGCCCTGGCACACCCCTGTCTCACAGCCCCTTCCTGCCTCTGTGTGGTCCGGGCCCTGGCAGCCCCTCTCTCCCAGCCCCTTCCTGCCTCTGTCTAGTCTGGGCCCTGGCACACCCCTGTCTCACAGCCCTTCCTGCCTCTGTGTGGTCTGGGCCCTGGCACACCTCTGTCTCACAGCCCCTTCCTATCTCTGTGTGGTCTGGCCCCTGGCACACCCCTGTCTCACAGCCCCTTCCTGCCTCTGTGTGGTCTGGGCCCTGGCACACCCCTCTGTCTCACAGCCCTTCCTGCCTCTGTGTGGTCTGGGCCCTGGCACACCCCTGTCTCACAGCCCCTTCCTGCCTTTGTGTGGTCTGAGCCCTGGCACACTCCTGTCTCACAACCCTTTCCTGCCTCTGTGTGGTCTGGGCCCTGGCACACCCCTCTGTCTCACAGCCCCTTCCTGTCTCTGTGTGGTCCGGGCCCTGGCACACCCCTGTCTCAGCCCCTTCCTGCCTCTGTGTGGTCTGGGCCCTGGCACACCCCCGTCTCACAGCCCCTTCCTGTCTCTGTGTGGTCTGAGCCCTGGCACACCCCTGTCTCACAGCCCCTTCCTGCCTCTGTGTGGTCCGGGCCCTGGCACACCCCTCTGTCTCACAGCCCTTCCTGCCTCTGTGTGGTCTGGGCCCTGGCACACCCCTGTCTCACAGCCCCTTCCTGTCTCTGTGTGGTCTGGGCCCTGGCACACCCCTGTCTCACAGCCCCTTCCTGTCTCTGTGTGGTCTGGGCCCTGGCACACCTCTGTCTCACAGCCCCTTCCTGCCTCTGTGTGGTCTGGGCCCTGGCACACCCCTGTCTCACAGCCCCTTCCTGTCTCTGTGTGGTCTGAGCCCTGGCACACCCCTGTCTCACAGCCCCTTCCTGCCTCTGTGTGGTCTGAGCCCTGGCACACCCCTGTCTCACAGCCCCTTCCTGCCTCTGTGTGGTCCTGGCCCTGGCACACCCCTCTGTCTCACAGCCCTTCCTGCCTCTGTGTGGTCTGGGCCCTGGCACACCCCTGTCTCACAGCCCCTTCCTGCCTCTCTGGGATCTGAGCCCTGGCACACCCCTGTCTCACAGCCCCTTCCTGTCTCTTCTTCCTAGCCCTGGCACACCCCTGTCTCACAGCCCCTTCCTGTCTCTTCTTCCTAGCCCTGGCACACCCCTGTCTCCCAGCCCCTTCCTGCCTCTGTGTGGTCTGGGCCCTGGCACACCCCTGTCTCACAGCCCCTTCCTGTCTCTTCTTCCTAGCCCTGGCACACCCCTGTCTCCCAGCCCCTTCCTGCCTCTGTGTGGTCTGGGCCCTGGCACACCCCTGTCTCAGCCCCTTCCGGTCTCTGTGTGGTCTGGGCCCTGGCACACCCCTGTCTCACAGCCCCTTCCTGCCTCTGTGTGGTCTCTGCCCTGGCACACCCCTGTCTCACAGCCCCTTCCGGTCTCTGTGTGGTCTGGGCCCTGGCACACCCCTGTCTCATAGCCCCTTCCTGTCTCTGTGGCCTGGGCCCTGGCACACCCCTCTGTCTCACAGCCCCTTCCTGCCTCTGTGTGGTCTGGGCCCTGGCACACCCCTCTGTCTCACAGCCCCTTCCGGTCTCTGTGTGATCTGGGCCCTGGCACACCCCTGTCTCACAGCCCCTTCCGGTCTCTGTGTGGTCTGGGCCCTGGCACACCCCTGTCTCACAGCCCCTTCCGGTCTCTGTGTGGTCTCTGCCCTGGCACACCCCTGTCTCACAGCCCCTTCCTGCCTCTTTGTGGTCTGGGCCCTGGCACACCCCTGTCTCACAGCCCCTTCCTGTCTCTGTGTGGTCCGGGCCCTGGCACACCCCTGTCTCACAGCCCCTTCCTGTCTCTGTGTGGTCTGAGCCCTGGCACACCCCTGTCTCACAGCCCCTTCCTGTCTCGGTGGGGTCTGGGCCCTGGCACACCCCTGTCTCACAGCCCCTTCCTGCCTCTGTGTGGTCCGGGCCCTGGCACACCCCTCTGTCTTACAGCCCTTCCTGCCTCTGTGTGGTCTGGGCCCTGGCACACCCCTGTCTCACAGCCCCTTCCTGCCTCTGTGTGGTCTGGGCCCTGGCACATCCCTGTCTCACAGCCCCTTCCTGCCTCTGTGTGGTCTGGGCCCTGGCACACCTCTGTCTCACAGCCCCTTCCTGTCTCGGTGGGGTCTGGGCCCTGGCACACCCCTGTCTCACAGCCCCTTCCTGCCTCTGTGTGGTCCGGGCCCTGGCAGCCCCTCTCTCCCAGCCCCTTCCTGCCTCTGTCTAGTCTGGGCCCTGGCACACCCCTGTCTCACAGCCCTTCCTGCCTCTGTGTGGTCTGGGCCCTGGCACACCTCTGTCCCACAGCCCCTTCCTATCTCTGTGTGGTCTGGCCCCTGGCACACCCCTGTCTCACAGCCCCTTCCTGCCTCTGTGTGGTCTGGGCCCTGGCACACCCCTCTGTCTCACAGCCCTTCCTGCCTCTGTGTGGTCTGGGCCCTGGCACACCCCTGTCTCACAGCCCCTTCCTGCCTTTGTGTGGTCCGAGCCCTGGCACACTCCTGTCTCACAACCCTTTCCTGCCTCTGTGTGGTCTGGGCCCTGGCACACCCCTTTGTCTCACAGCCCCTTCCTGTCTCTGTGTGGTCCGGGCCCTGGCACACCCCTGTCTCAGCCCCTTCCTGCCTCTGTGTGGTCTGGGCCCTGGCACACCCCCGTCTCACAGCCCCTTCCTGTCTCTGCGTGGTCTGAGCCCTGGCACACCCCTGTCTCACAGCCCCTTCCTGCCTCTGTGTGGTCCGGGCCCTGGCACACCCCTCTGTCTCACAGCCCTTCCTGCCTCTGTGTGGTCTGGGCCCTGGCACACCCCTGTCTCACAGCCCCTTCCTGTCTCTGTGTGGTCTGGGCCCTGGCACACCCCTGTCTCACAGCCCCTTCCTGTCTCTGTGTGGTCTGGGCCCTGGCACACCTCTGTCTCACAGCCCCTTCCTGCCTCTGTGTGGTCTGGGCCCTGGCACACCCCTGTCTCACAGCCCCTTCCTGTCTCTGTGTGGTCTGAGCCCTGGCACACCCCTGTCTCACAGCCCCTTCCTGCCTCTGTGTGGTCTGAGCCCTGGCACACCCCTGTCTCACAGCCCCTTCCTGCCTCTGTGTGGTCCGGGCCCTGGCACACCCCTCTGTCTCACAGCCCTTCCTGCCTCTGTGTGGTCTGGGCCCTGGCACACCCCTGTCTCACAGCCCCTTCCTGCCTCTGTGGGGTCTGAGCCCTGGCACACCCCTGTCTCACAGCCCCTTCCTGTCTCTTCTTCCTAGCCCTGGCACACCCCTGTCTCACAGCCCCTTCCTGTCTCTTCTTCCTAGCCCTGGCACACCCCTGTCTCCCAGCCCCTTCCTGCCTCTGTGTGGTCTGGGCCCTGGCACACCCCTGTCTCACAGCCCCATCCTGTCTCTTCTTCCTAGCACACCCCTGTCTCCCAGCCCCTTCCTGCCTCTGTGTGGTCTGGGCCCTGGCACACCCCTGTCTCAGCCCCTTCCGGTCTCTGTGTGGTCTGGGCCCTGGCACACCCCTGTCTCACAGCCCCTTCCTGCCTCTGTGTGGTCTCTGCCCTGGCACACCCCTGTCTCACAGCCCCTTCCCATCTCTGTGTGGTCTGGGCCCTGGCACACCCCTGTCTCCCAGCCCCTTCCTGTCTCTGTGTGGTCTGAGCCCTGGCACACCCCTGTCTCACAGCCCCTTCCTGCCTCTGTGTGGTCTGGGCCCTGGCACAACCCTCTGTCTCAGCCTCTTCCGGTCTCTGTGTGGCCTGGGCCCTGGCACACCCCTCTCTCACAGCCCCTTCCTGTCTCTGTGTGGTCTGAGCCCTGGCACACCCCTGTCTCACAGCCCCTTCCTGTCTCTGTGTGGTCTGGGCCCTGGCACAACCCTCTGTCTCACAGCCCCTTCCGGTCTCTGTGTGGTCTGGGCCCTGGCACACTCCTATGTCTCACAGCCCCTTCCTGCCCCTGTGGGGTCTGAGCCCTGGCACACCCCTGTCTCAGCCCCTTCCGGTCTCTGTGTGGTCTGGGCCCTGGCACACCCCTATGTCTCACAGCCCCTTCCTGCCTCTGTGGGGTCTGAGCCCTGGCACACCCCTGTCTCACAGCCCCTTCCTGTCTCTGTGTGGTCTGGTCCCTGGCACACCCCTGTCTCATAGCCCCTTCCTGTGTCTGTGGCCTGGGCCCTGGCACACCCCTCTGTCTCACAGCCCCTTCCTGCCTCTGTGTGGTCTGGGCCCTGGCACACCCCTCTGTCTCACAGCCCCTTCCGGTCTCTGTGTGATCTGGGCCCTGGCACACCCCTGTCTCACAGCCCCTTCCGGTCTCTGTGTGGTCTGGGCCCTGGCACACCCCTGTCTCACAGCCCCTTCCGGTCTCTGTGTGGTCTCTGCCCTGGCACACCCCTGTCTCACAGCCCCTTCCTGCCTCTTTGTGGTCTGGGCCCTGGCACACCCCTGTCTCACAGCCCCTTCCTGTCTCTGTGTGGTCCGGGCCCTGGCACACCCCTGTCTCACAGCCCCTTCCTGTCTCTGTGTGGTCTGAGCCCTGGCACACCCCTGTCTCACAGCCCCTTCCTGTCTCGGTGGGGTCTGGGCCCTGGCACACCCCTGTCTCACAGCCCCTTCCTGCCTCTGTGTGGTCCGGGCCCTGGCACACCCCTCTGTCTCACAGCCCTTCCTGCCTCTGTGTGGTCTGGGCCCTGGCACACCCCTGTCTCACAGCCCCTTCCTGCCTCTGTGTGGTCTGGGCCCTGGCACATCCCTGTCTCACAGCCCCTTCCTGCCTCTGTGTGGTCTGGACCCTGGCACACCTCTGTCTCACAGCCCCTTCCTGTCTCGGTGGGGTCTGGGCCCTGGCACACCCCTGTCTCACAGCCCCTTCCTGCCTCTGTGTGGTCCGGGCCCTGGCAGCCCCTCTCTCCCAGCCCCTTCCTGCCTCTGTCTAGTCTGGGCCCTGGCACACCCCTGTCTCACAGCCCTTCCTGCCTCTGTGTGGTCTGGGCCCTGGCACACCTCTGTCTCACAGCCCCTTCCTATCTCTGTGTGGTCTGGCCCCTGGCACACCCCTGTCTCACAGCCCCTTCCTGCCTCTGTGTGGTCTGGGCCCTGGCACACCCCTCTGTCTCACAGCCCTTCCTGCCTCTGTGTGGTCTGGGCCCTGGCACACCCCTGTCTCACAGCCCCTTCCTGCCTTTGTGTGGTCTGAGCCCTGGCACACTCCTGTCTCACAACCCTTTCCTGCCTCTGTGTGGTCTGGGCCCTGGCACACCCCTCTGTCTCACAGCCCCTTCCTGTCTCTGTGTGGTCTGGGCCCTGGCACACCCCTGTCTCAGCCCCTTCCTGCCTCTGTGTGGTCTGGGCCCTGGCACACCCCGTCTCACAGCCCCTTCCTGTCTCTGTGTGGTCTGAGCCCTGGCACACCCCTGTCTCACAGCCCCTTCCTGCCTCTGTGTGGTCCGGGCCCTGGCACACCCCTCTGTCTCACAGCCCTTCCTGCCTCTGTGTGGTTTGGGCCCTGGCACACCCCTGTCTCACAGCCCCTTCCTGTCTCTGTGTGGTCTGGGCCCTGGCACACCCCTGTCTCACAGCCCCTTCCTGTCTCTGTGTGGTCTGGGCCCTGGCACACCTCTGTCTCACAGCCCCTTCCTGCCTCTGTGTGGTCTGGGCCCTGGCACACCCCTGTCTCACAGCCCCTTCCTGTCTCTGTGTGGTCTGAGCCCTGGCACACCCCTGTCTCACAGCCCCTTCCTGCCTCTGTGTGGTCTGAGCCCTGGCACACCCCTGTCTCACAGCCCCTTCCTGCCTCTGTGTGGTCCGGGCCCTGGCACACCCCTCTGTCTCACAGCCCTTCCTGCCTCTGTGTGGTCTGGGCCCTGGCACACCCCTGTCTCACAGCCCCTTCCTGCCTCTGTGTTGTCTGAGCCCTGGCACACCCCTGTCTCACAGCCCCTTCCTGTTTCTGTGTGGTCTGGGCCCTGGCACACCCCTGTCTCACAACCCCTTCCTGCCTCTGTGTGGTCTGGGCCCTGGCACACCCCTCTGTCTCACAGCCCTTTCCTGCCTCTGTGTGGTCCGGGCCCTGGCACACCCCTGTCTCACAACCCTTTCCTGCCTCTGTGTGGTCTGGGCCCTGGCACACCCCTGTCTCCCAGCCCCTTCCTGTCTCTGTGTGGTCTGGGCCCTGGCACACCCCTGTCTCACAGCCCCTTCCTGTCTCTGTGTGGTCTGGGCCCTGGCACACCCCTGTCTCCCAGCCCCTTCCTGCCTCTGTGTGGCCTTGCCCTGGCACACCCCTGTCTCACAGCCCTTCCTGCCTCTGTGTGATCTGCGCCTTGGCACACCTCTGTCTCACAGCCCCTTCCTGTCTCTGTGTGGTCTGGGCCCTGGCACACCCCTGTCTCACAGCCCCTTCCTGTCTCTGTGGCCTGGGCCCTGGCACAACCCTCTGTCTCACAGCCCCTTCCTGCCTCTCCGTGGCCTGGGCCCTGGCACACCCCTGTCTCACAGCCCCTTCCTGCCTCTGTGGGGTCTGGGCCCTGGCACACCCCTCTGTCTCACAGCCCCTTCCGGCCTCTGTGTGGTCTGGGCCCTGGCACACCCCTCGGTCTCACAGCCCCTTCCGGCCTCTGTGTGGTCTGGGCCCTGGCACACCCCTCTCTCACAGCTCCTTCCTGCCTCTGTGGGGTCTGAGCCCTGGCACACCCCTGTCTCACAGGCCTTCCTGCCACTGTGTGGTCTGGGCCCTGGCACACCCCTGTCTCACAGCCCCTTCCTGCGTCTGTGTGGTCTGGGCCCTGGCACACCCCTGTCTCACAGCCCCTTCCTGCCTCTGTGGGGTCTGAGCCCTGGCACACCCCTGTCTCACAGCCCCTTCCTGTCTCCGTGGGGTCTGGGCCCTGGCATACCCCTGTCTCACAGCCCCTTCCTGCCTCTGTGTGGTCCGGGCCCTGGCACACCCCTCTGTCTCACAGCCCTTCCTGCCTCTGTGTGGTCTGGGCCCTGGCACACCCTGTCTCACAGCCCCTTCCTGTCTCCGTGGGGTCTGGGCCCTGGCACACCCTGTCTCACAGCCCCTTCCTGTCTCTGTGTGGTCTGGGCCCTGGCACACCCCTCTGTCTCACAGCCCTTCCTGTCTCTGTGTGGTCTGTGCACTGGCACACCCCTGTCTCACAGCCCCTTCCTGCCTCTGTGTGGCCTGGGCCCTGGCACACCCTGTCTCACAGCCCCTTCCTGTCTCTGTGTGGTCTGGGCCCTGGCGCACCCCTCTGTCTCACAGCCCTTTCCTGTCTCTGTGTGGTCTGTGCACTGGCACACCCCTGTCTCACAGCCCCTTCCTGTCTCCGTGGGGTCTGGGCCCTGGCACACCCCTGTCTCACAGCCCCTTCCTGCCTCTGTGTGGTCCGGGCCCTGGCACACCCCTCTGTCTCACAGCCCTTCCTGCCTCTATGTGGTCTGGGCCCTGGCACACCCCTGTCTCACAGCCCCTTCCTGCCTTTGTGGCACACCCCTGTCTCACAGCCCCTTCCTGCCTCTGTGTGGTCCGGGCCCTGGCACACCCCTGTCTCACAGCCCCTTCCTGCCTTTGTGGCACACCTCTGTCTCACAGCCCCTTCCTGCCTCTGTGTGGTCCGGGTCCTGGCACACCCCTGTCTCACAGCCCCTTCCTGCCTTTGTGGCACACCCCTGAAGTTGGCCCGATATGCAACGTTCGCTATTCTAGCGACCGCTATGTATCGTTCCAACGACCCTTATGGTGTTTGGTTGTAAGTCAACCTATAGACCAGCTATCCTAGTAGCGTGGATACGAGCAGTCTAAGGCTAAAGACTCGAGAGGGCGTGTTAAGCCAGCTGTTTACCACACATGTACCCCTTGAACACCCAGTGAAAGGACACCACACAAGTGTTATGAAAATAAACAGTATATTTATTAAGAATCACAACAGCCCTGTACTCTTTATGAGGACAGGGTACTAAGCACAAACCAAATCTCTTTAGTAAATACTTCAAGTGCACAATTAAAACAAGTGTCCGAGGACACGGAAAGATTAAGGTCTCGGGTGGACCCGATAAGGCAAGTCGGAAGCGAAGGACTCAGGACCCTAGAGTAAGGAGGCTATGCAGGCACCGAAATGCCGAGTTACCTAGCCACGAGGGCTGCGGCTGCACAAGTCTTACAGGCGTCGGGGTCTTCGCTGACGAGCCAGGAGCCGGAAGAAAAGGAGTTGCTGGCCGGCGACCAGTGCTGAATAGTTCGTAGAGATCCAAGCCTGGATCGGAGATTGAAGAAACCTGAAAGCAGAGGGGACCAAGTTCGTACTACTAGCCAGTAGTCAGAGGGTACCAGGAAGGCACCGGTTGGCCGTCACCTCGACCAGGTGAGTGGGCGACGCTAGGCTCTGCAGTCTCTCGGACCAGGAGGCGTTGTCGGCGACCACGGTGGAGGTCCGAGCTGTCCCACGACGGATGTCGCTGTCGGCGTCTGGAGTGGACCAGGAGGGTCCGGGGTGCTTCTCGGAAAGATGGAAGCAAGGGCCAGTCTGGAGCAACCAGACCGGCAGTGTTGATTCTCGGAGGTCGTCACAGAAGGACACGAGCCAGCGGCTAGTGACCAGACAACGTGCTGAGCAGCGAGCAGAAGGGCCCCACGCAGATCGTGGAGATGCTGGGAGACTGCACTTCGGTGCTGGAGCGGCTCAGGGTCGGGGCTTCTCGGACCCCAGAGCACTCACCAGAGAGTTACCTCGATGGTCGTGCTGGTTTTTAAGAGCGTGCAGATTCTGATGATGGCCGGTCCCTCGAGGTCTCGTCGCACCCACAGATCACAGCTGAGCTGATGACGTGGGTAGAGGTCAGAGGTGCCAGGGAAGCCGGTTCTCGTCGAGCTGGGCCGTCGGATTCCTTGAGGAAGGACTTACAGCAACCCGCAGAGTTCTTAGATGGTGCCCGCTGATGCAGGGTGACTACTCCTTAGCCACAAGGGAGAAATCTTGAGAAGAGTCTTGAAGGTCCTTTCGTAGAAAGTAGTTCTTGATTCAAAGATGATCTAATTTGGAAGGGTCCCCGCTCCGGCCTTTATCCTAAAGAAAGGGGTGGGTACATGACTATGTCCTGCCCTAAGGGTGGGACCAGGAAGGGGGGTAGTTACACCCCTCTCCCCCTGCCGGGCTTTCCCCAGGCCAGGGCTGTCGCCCCTGGAACTGGTTCTAACCGGCAGATGCGTAGTGAGCACCGGGGTGCCACTCCGCAGTCACCTTCGCGCAAAAGCCCTACCTACCCAGAATACACAAACCCTGTCTGGGACGGTGCGAACACCGCCCTCGACAGGAAACCCTTTGTCCAGGCGCTCCTCGCTGGAAGGACTCCCAGCAGCAGGAGGTCAGACTCGTGTCTGTGGTGGCAGCATCCATTTTGTGGAGCTGAGGCTTCAGTTAACTTTAACCGGGGTTCACAGTTACGTACATGTCGTGTCCCTCTAGAAGGGTGGAATGCTAACCTCCTCGCCAGAATTGGTGAGAGGGCAGCACCCCGATTCGTATGACACCTTACTCGACATGCCTTGATAACGCGACACCGGAGTTACCGATATGGTACGCGTTATCATGGAACAGCCATTGGGTCTTGATTCCGCAAGCTGCAACCGGGCTCGGCTCGGGCCTGAACCTAGCTCACACGAGCCCACGCACTCTGCCTTCAGGATTGTTAAGGCCTGCCATAGGAGTGACTGATAGGAACTCGGGTGTCCATTGTATGGTTAGATATAGAGCTACTATACCTAAAGCGAAGGGTGATTACACGACTTCGCCCCAGCTGTCATGCAGCCAGTTGTGTCAGATTTAGGAGGCCAGCCAGGGGTGGCATAATACATGCTGCAGCCCCTGGCGGCCCTGGGTACACCTATGCCCTGGGTTACAGGGTCTGATAAGGTGGCCCAGTACCAATTGGTAAATGCACCTAGGGCACATATCGTAATTTAGAGAGAGAACAGCCAGGCTGTGGGTCTGATTGGCAGGCCCACAGCCAGAGAAAGTCGTAAACCAGTGAAACAAAAGCAAAAAATCTGGGTGATCATAGGATTGCAGACCCTACTCTCCTACATGACCCCCCCCCAAACGTCGAAACAACTAGCTAACCTTGACCAGGTGAGTCTTCTTGTTCTAAGTGGAAATATCTGGAGAGCCCATCGGCATTGCCATGATCAGTACCAGGTCTGTGTTCCACTGTGAAGTCCATCCCCTGTAGGGAAATGGACCACCTAAGCAGTTTGGGGTTTTCACCCTTCATCTGATTTAGCCACAAGAGGGGCTTATGGTCGGTCTGAATCTTGAAGTGAGTGCCAAACAAGTATGGCCTCAGCTTCTTCAGGGCCCAAACCACAGCAAAGGCCTCCCTCTCAATAGCTGACCAATTTTTCTCTCTAGGGGTCAGCCGTCGGCTTATAAAAGCAATGGGCTGGTCTTGACCATCAAAATTCAGTTGAGAAAGAACAGCTCCCACACCCAACTCAGAAGCATCTGTTTGGACAATGAATGGTTTGGAGTAGTCCGGACTCTTGAGGATAGGCGCCGTGCACATGGCCTGCTTTAGGTCATCGAATGCTTTTTGACAGCTCGCTGTCCACTGAACCTTTTTTGGCATTTTCTTACTTGTCAGTTCATTTAATGGTGTCACGATGGAACCATAGTTCCTGACAAACTTCCTGTAGTAACCAGTCAGGCCCAAGAAAGCTCGAACCTGAGTCTGGGTGGTTGGAGGAGCCCAGTCCCTGATTGACTGTATCTTGCTCTCCAGTGGCTGAACCTGACCTCCACCTACAAGGTGGCCCAGGTATACAACCTGTGTCTGCCCTATCTGGCACTTGGTGGCCTTGATAGTGAGGCCTGCTGCTTGCAGCGCCTCCAATGTCTTCCGCAGGTGGACCAGGTGATCCTCCCAGGTGGAGCTAAAGACAGCAATATCGTCAAGATACGCCGCACAGAAGTCATCCAGCCCAGTAAGGACGTGATTCACCAACCGTTGGAAGGTGGCAGGTGCATTTTTCAGACCAAAGGGCATCACCACGAACTGATAATGCCCACCAGGGGTTGAAAATGCGGTTTTAGGCTTGGCGTCCTCAGCTAACCTGATTTGCCAATACCCAGCTGTCAGGTCAAACGTACTTAAGTATTTGGCCGAGGCCAGCCTATCAATAAGCTCGTCTGCCCTTGGTATTGGGTGGGCGTCAGTCTTAGTGACTGCATTGAGACCCCTGTAGTCTACGCAGAACCTCATCTCTCTCTTACCACCCTGGGTGTGAGGTTTCGGCACTAGAACTACGGGACTAGCCCAAGGGCTATCCGAGGGTTCAATGACTCCCAGCTCCAACATTTTCTGCACTTCACTTTTGATGCAGTCTCTGACGTGATCAGGCTGCCTGTAGATTTTACTCTTTACGGGCAAGCTGTCACCAGTGTCGACCTCATGGGTGCACCAATCGGTCTGACTGGGTGTCAGAGAGAACAGATGTCGGAACGACTGAAGAACCTGTTTACAGTCGCTCTGTTGATGTTCGGAGAGGCTGCCACAAAAGACAACACCATCTACCGAGCCATCGTCAGGATTCTGAGAGAGCAGGTCGGGGAGAGGGTCACTCTCCTCTTCCTGTCCCTCATCTAGGGCCATGAGCAAACTCATGTCCTTCCTGTCGACATATGCTTTTAGCCTGTTGACATGAAGCACCCTGTGGGGGCTCCGGGGAGTTCCCAGGTCGACCAGGTAGGTGACCTCTCCCTTTTTCTCCAGGATGGTGTGGGGCCCGGACCATTTGTCCTTGAGTGCTGCTGGGGCCACTGGCTCCAACACCCACACCTTCTGTCCGGGCTGGAAAACAGTCAAGACAGCCTTTTGGTCATGCCAAGCTTTTTGGAGTTCTTGGCTGGCCTTAAGGTTTTCGGATGCCTTCTCCATGTATTCAGCCATCCGCGAGCGGAGGCCGAGCACATAGTCCACTATGTTGGTTGCAGGCTTTTTGAGAGGTCTCTCCCATCCTTCCTTCACCAAACACAGGGGTCCTCTTACAGGATGCCCGTACAAAAGTTCAAAAGGGCTGTAGCCAACCCCCTTCTGTGGGACTTCTCTGTAGGCGAACAAGAGGCAGGGGATCAGGACGTCCCATCTTCGCCGAAGCTTTTCCGGTAGTCCATGAATCATCCCTTTTAGGGTCCTGTTGAATCTCTCAACAAGCCCATTGCATTGTGGATGATAGGGCGTAGTGAACTTGTAGTTGACACCACATTCCTTCCACATAGCAGTTAAGTAGCTCGACATAAAGTTTGCACCTCTGTCGGAGACGACCTCCTTAGGGAAGCCCACTCTGGAGAACACTCCAACTAGGGCTCTTGCCACAACAGGCGCTGTAGTGGTTCTAAGGGGAATAGCTTCAGGATACCTGGTGGCATGATCCACTACCACCAGTATAAACTTGTGCCCTGATGCTGTCGGTGGTTCCATGGGACCGACGATGTCGATCCCCACCCGTTCAAAGGGCACCCCCACCACAGGCATTGGTATAAGGGGGGCCTTTGTCGTGCCACCTGACTTACCACTGGCTTGGCAAGTGACACAGGAGCGGCAAAACTCCTTGGTATCTTCGTTCATGTGAGGCCAGTGAAAGTGCGAGACAAGCCTGTCCCACGTTTTCGTCTGGCCTAAGTGACCTGCTAAGGGAATCTCGTGGGCCAAGGTAAGTAGGAAACCACGCTGAGACAAGGGGACGACCAGCCTCCTGGTCATGCCAGGCTTGGGGTCTCTTGACTCAGTGTACAGGAGTCCATCTTCCCAGTATACCTTGTGGGTACCTGTGGCGTTCCCAGCAGCCTCAGCAGCAGCCTGCTGTCTGAGGGGTTCAAGAGAAGGGCAGTCTAACTGGTCCTTCCCCAGATCTTCCCTTGAGGGTCCCCCTGAGCCCAAAAATTCAACTTGATCAAGTTCGAACTCTCTCGGCTCAGTTTCCCTCAATTCCTGTAGGTCAGCCTCCTCTGAGACTTGATCCTCGACCTGGGGCAAGGGGGAAGGCGCAGCCTTAACCCTACTGCTCTTTTTCTTGGGAGGTGTCTGGTCCGTTGTTCCAGGATCCAGCACCTGTTCAGTGGGGCATCTCCTGACCTGTGACCTAGTCACAGCGAACACATGTGCTGGCAAACCTAACATTTCCATGTGAGTCCGGTGCTCCACTTCTGACCATTGTGACGACTCCAAATCATTGCCCAACAAACAATCCACTGGGAGGTCTGGACTAACTACAACCTTCTTTTGGCCAGTTACCCCTCCCCAGGAGAAAGCTACAATTGCCATACTGTGATTGGTAGTGACATTGCTTGCATTGGTCACCAGGAATTCTGTACCTGGCATGATCTGTCCAGGGTCCACAAAGTTAGGCGTCACCATGGTGACGCTGGCACAAGTGTCCCTATAGGCCTGAGCCATCTTTCCATTTATGAAAGGCGTCTGTCTGTATTTGCCCAACGTATTGGGGCTTACGTCAGGGGACACGTCCACGTCCCCTGTACTGACAAGGACAGCCTGAGTGAGCGTGCCAACTAAGTTGTCACGCCCCTCAGAACCCAGGGTTAACCCTACTAAACCCTTGGGAGGCGCACTACCACTGCTGTCTGTACTAGGGGGCACAGGTGCCTTAGGGGCTGCAGTGGCAGGAGTCTGCCCTCCTCCTTTCTTGGTGCACTCACTAAACCAGTGAGATTTACTTTTACAGTACTGGCACCATCGTTTGGATTGGCCTTCTTTCTTCTTTTGGGGAGCCTGACCCCCACCCTCTTTGGGTTGTTGGGGACCTGTCGAAGACTTCTGGTCATTTTGTTCCCCTTTAGAATCTTTACCCTTCTGGTCTGCTTTCTTCTGACCACCTTGATTCTGGCCCTGGTTCTGTTTAACTCTCGTACGAACCCATTTGTCTGCCTTCTGCCCCAATTCTTGAGGAGAGGTCAGATCCGAGTCGACAAGATGCTGATGCAACAACTGGTTCTGACAATTGTTTAAAATTTGTTCTCTCATCATCAAATTGTACAATCCTTTGTAATCAGTAACCTTACTGCCCAGCAACCAGCCCTCAAAAGCCTTAGTGGCACAATCGACAAAATCAGACCAATCTTGAGACTGCGTCTTCTGGGTATCCCTGAACAGCACCCTGTACTGCTCAGTGGTTAGGCCGAACCCTTCAACGAGTGTATTCTTCAAGACTTGGTAATTGTTAGCGTCCTCTACCCTTGTGGTGAGGAGCTTGTCTCTTCCTTTACCTTCAAAGGAGAGCCACAAGATAGCTGCCCACTGACTCTGGGGAACACCTTGCACAGTGCAGGCCCTCTCCAAAGCAGTAATCCATTTGTGGATGTCGTCCCCTTGTTTAAAGGGGGGCACTATCTTCCCAAGGTGTTTCGTATCGAAACTCTTTTCCCTATTACTAGGTACATTGCTGCCACCAGTGGGGATTGCCCCACTTAACTGTTGCTCTCTAGCAAAAGCAAGCTTTTCCTTGGCCAGGGCAAGTTCTTCCCTTTCGATCCGCAGATTAGCTGCCCTTTCCTTCGCTTCGTACACTCTCCTCTGAGGGGACGTCATCCCTCTTTGAGAAGAGTTGTGAGAGCCGTTGGTATGAAGGGATCTGCCAGAGCCTCTTGATAGAGATCTGGCTCGTCCATTCCCCATGTTAAGCGGAACCGACAGTAGCGCCGGGGTTCCCCCAGTGCCACTATCGTGTCTGCTTAAGTTGGACCGTGTTAGTCTGACGACTTCTACCTGTCCCTTATCTGCCTCGTCCCCTGAGAGATCCTCATCCTCATCCTCCTCCACATCCTCGTTCTCGGTTGCGAGGTGAATGAGGTCAGGATCGTCCCGGGTTCCCTCGAGGGGAGGCATGTCTCCTTCTGGATTAGAAGAGCTACGAAGTTTCTCAGCTCTCCTGGCATCATAAGTCTCCAAGAGACCAATCAGAAAGGACGTTGTGGGGTTAGACCCCTGCTGAATCTTCCGGGAGTGACACAATCGTCTTAACTCCTTGAAGCTCAGCACAGTATATCCTGAAGGGATGACCTGTGGAGGGTCAACTGACACAAGGGGAGACTCAGAGTTTCCTCCTTGGCCCGACATACTGTTTCTAGTGTGGTGTAAGTGATGCACCTACCTACACTATGTGTTTACCTACTTTTCCCTTGCTAAGAGCTGTAGCCAAGGTGTGCTAAGCCTTGAGGAGCTACAACAGCTGGTTCAGTAGAACTCAGAGTATTCTAAGCTTTAGTTATATGTACTAACAGTACTTGTGCGATCTTTCAACAAGATATTCTTAGGATACGTGTGGTAAAACAACAGCAAGCTCAAATCCCAACCGCTGCTCACCAATGTGAGAAGTTGGCCCGATATGCAACGTTCGCTATTCTAGCGACCGCTATGTATCGTTCCAACGACCCTTATGGTGTTTGGTTGTAAGTCAACCTATAGACCAGCTATCCTAGTAGCGTGGATACGAGCAGTCTAAGGCTAAAGACTCGAGAGGGCGTGTTAAGCCAGCTGTTTACCACACATGTACCCCTTGAACACCCAGTGAAAGGACACCACACAAGTGTTATGAAAATAAACAGTATATTTATTAAGAATCACAACAGCCCTGTACTCTTTATGAGGACAGGGTACTAAGCACAAACCAAATCTCTTTAGTAAATACTTCAAGTGCACAATTAAAACAAGTGTCCGAGGACACGGAAAGATTAAGGTCTCGGGTGGACCCGATAAGGCAAGTCGGAAGCGAAGGACTCAGGACCCTAGAGTAAGGAGGCTATGCAGGCACCGAAATGCCGAGTTACCTAGCCACGAGGGCTGCGGCTGCACAAGTCTTACAGGCGTCGGGGTCTTCGCTGACGAGCCAGGAGCCGGAAGAAAAGGAGTTGCTGGCCGGCGACCAGTGCTGAATAGTTCGTAGAGATCCAAGCCTGGATCGGAGATTGAAGAAACCTGAAAGCAGAGGGGACCAAGTTCGTACTACTAGCCAGTAGTCAGAGGGTACCAGGAAGGCACCGGTTGGCCGTCACCTCGACCAGGTGAGTGGGCGACGCTAGGCTCTGCAGTCTCTCGGACCAGGAGGCATTGTCGGCGACCACGGTGGAGGTGCGAGCTGTCCCACGACGGATGTCGCTGTCGGCGTCTGGAGTGGACCAGGAGGGTCCGGGGTGCTTCTCGGAAAGATGGAAGCAAGGGCCAGTCTGGAGCAACCAGACCGGCAGTGTTGATTCTCGGAGGTCGTCACAGAAGGACACGAGCCAGCGGCTAGTGACCAGACAACGTGCTGAGCAGCGAGCAGAAGGGCCCCACGCAGATCGTGGAGATGCTGGGAGACTGCACTTCGGTGCTGGAGCGGCTCAGGGTCGGGGCTTCTCGGACCCCAGAGCACTCACCAGAGAGTTACCTCGATGGTCGTGCTGGTTTTTAAGAGCGTGCAGGTTCTGATGATGGCCGGTCCCTCGAGGTCTCGTCGCACCCACAGATCACAGCTGAGCTGATGACGTGGGTAGAGGTCAGAGGTGCCAGGGAAGCCGGTTCTCGTCGAGCTGGGCCGTCGGATTCCTTGAGGAAGGACTTACAGCAACCCGCAGAGTTCTTAGATGGTGCCCGCTGATGCAGGGTGACTACTCCTTAGCCACAAGGGAGAAATCTTGAGAAGAGTCTTGAAGGTCCTTTCGTAGAAAGTAGTTCTTGATTCAAAGATGATCTAATTTGGAAGGGTCCCCGCTCCGGCCTTTATCCTAAAGAAAGGGGTGGGTACATGACTAGGTCCTGCCCTAAGGGTGGGACCAGGAAGGGGGGTAGTTACACCCCTCTCCCCCTGCCGGGCTTTCCCCAGGCCAGGGCTGTCGCCCCTGGAACTGGTTCTAACCGGCAGATGCGTAGTGAGCACCGGGGTGCCACTCCGCAGTCACCTTCGCGCAAAAGCCCTACCTACCCAGAATACACAAACCCTGTCTGGGACGGTGCGAACACCGCCCTCGACAGGAAACCCTTTGTCCAGGCGCTCCTCGCTGGAAGGACTCCCAGCAGCAGGAGGTCAGACTCGTGTCTGTGGTGGCAGCATCCATTTTGTGGAGCTGAGGCTTCAGTTAACTTTAACCGGGGTTCACAGTTACGTACATGTCGTGTCCCTCTAGAAGGGTGGAATGCTAACCTCCTCGCCAGAATTGGTGAGAGGGCAGCACCCCGATTCGTATGACACCTTACTCGACATGCCTTGATAACGCGACACCGGAGTTACCGATATGGTACGCGTTATCATGGAACAGCCATTGGGTCTTGATTCCGCAAGCTGCAACCGGGCTCGGCTCGGGCCTGAACCTAGCTCACACGAGCCCACGCACTCTGCCTTCAGGATTGTTAAGGCCTGCCATAGGAGTGACTGATAGGAACTCGGGTGTCCATTGTATGGTTAGATATAGAGCTACTATACCTAAAGCGAATGGTGATTACACGACTTCGCCCCAGCTGTCATGCAGCCAGTTGTGTCAGATTTAGGAGGCCAGCCAGGGGTGGCATAATACATGCTGCAGCCCCTGGCGGCCCTGGGTACACCTATGCCCTGGGTTACAGGGTCTGATAAGGTGGCCCAGTACCAATTGGTAAATGCACCTAGGGCACATATCGTAATTTAGAGAGAGAACAGCCAGGCTGTGGGTCTGATTGGCAGGCCCACAGCCAGAGAAAGTCGTAAACCAGTGAAACAAAAGCAAAAAATCTGGGTGATCATAGGATTGCAGACCCTACTCTCCTACACCCCTGTCTCACAGCCCCTTCCTGCCTCTGTGTGGTCCGGGCCCTGGCACACCCCTCTGTCTCACAGCCCTTCCTGCCTCTGTGTGGTCTGGGCCCTGGCACACCCTGTCTCACAGCCCCTTCCTGTCTCCGTGGGGTCTGGGCCCTGGCACACCCTGTCTCACAGCCCCTTCCTGTCTCTGTGTGGTCTGGGCCCTGGCACACCCCTCTGTCTCACAGCCCTTCCTGTCTCTGTGTGGTCTGTGCACTGGCACACCCCTGTCTCACAGCCCCTTCCTGCCTCTGTGTGGCCTGGGCCCTGGCACACCCTGTCTCACAGCCCCTTCCTGTCTCTGTGTGGTCTGGGCCCTGGCGCACCCCTCTGTCTCACAGCCCTTTCCTGTCTCTGTGTGGTCTGTGCACTGGCACACCCCTGTCTCACAGCCCCTTCCTGCCTCTGTGTGGTCCGGGCCCTGGCACACCCCTCTGTCTCACAGCCCTTCCTGCCTCTATGTGGTCTGGGCCCTGGCACACCCCTGTCTCACAGCCCCTTCCTGCCTTTGTGGCACACCCCTGTCTCACAGCCCCTTCCTGCCTCTGTGTGGTCCGGGCCCTGGCACACCCCTGTCTCACAGCCCCTTCCTGCCTTTGTGGCACACCTCTGTCTCACAGCCCCTTCCTGCCTCTGTGTGGTCCGGGTCCTGGCACACCCCTGTCTCACAGCCCCTTCCTGCCTTTGTGGCACACCCCTGTCTCACAGCCCCTTCCTGCCTCTGTGTGGTCCGGGCCCTGGCACACCCCTGTCTCACAGCCCCTTCCTGTCTCTGTGTGGTCTGGGCCCTGGCACACCCCTCTGTCTCACAGCCCCTTCCTGCCTCTGTGTGGTCCGGGCCCTGGCACACCCCTGTCTCACAGCCCCTTCCTGTGTCTGTGTGGTCCGGGCCCTGGCACACCCCTGTCTCACAGCCCTTCCTGCCTCTGTGTGGTCTGGGCCCTGGCACATCCCTGTCTCCCTGCCCCTTCCTGCCTCTGTGTGGTCTGGGCCCTGGCACACCCCTCTGTCTCCCAGCCCCTTCCTGTCTCTGTGTGGTCTGGGCCCTGGCACAACCCTCTGTCTCAGCCCCTTCCGGTCTCTGTGTGGTCTGGGCCCTGGCACACCCCTGTCTCACAGCCCCTTCCTGCCTCTGTGGGGTCTGAGCCCTGGCACACCCCTGTCTCACAGCCCCTTCCTGTCTCTGTGGGGTCTGGGCCCTGGCACACCCCTGTCTCACAGCCCCTTCCTGCCTCTGTGTGGTATGGGCCCTGGCACACCCCTGTCTCACAGCCCTTCCTGCCTCTGTGTGGTCTGGGCCCTGGCACACCCCTCTGTCTCACAGCCCCTTCCTGCCTCTGTGTGGTCTGGGCCCTGGCACACCCCTCTGTCTCACAGCCCCTTCCGGTCTCTGTGTGGTCTATTCTATTCTGTTCTAAGTTTGGTGAAGCGCAACAGCTACCCCAGCAATGGGGCGTCCCGGCGCTGAGAGACAGAACACACACCTTGTTGGACAGGCTGGGGGATGGCCTAAGGGGCGGGGAAAAGAAGGGTCTTAATTGCCTTACGAAAGACAGAGAGAGAGTCTATGGAGCGTATGCTGAGGGGGAGATCGTTCCAAAGTTTGGGACCGAGGACGCCGAAGGAGCGGCCTCCAATACGGCAGCGCTTTGGTCTAGGTACTTTCAAGAGAAGTTGGCTGGAGGAGCGTAGTTCACGGCCAGGGACATAGGGGCAGGCCAGATTTCGTAGCAGAGGGGGTTTCCTTGTTTGGCAATTTTAAAGATCATAATGAGAGCTTTAAATTTGACTCGGTGTTCCACAGGCAGCCAGTGGAGTTTGCGGATGGTGGCTCTGGCTGAACATCTGCGTGGAAGACCGACTAGTGTTCTGGCTGCCGCATTCTGGATTCGTTGGAACCTAGCCGTTTCTGTCTTGTTTGCTCCCAGGAGGAGGATGTTCGCATAGTCAAGGCGTGACAAGATGGTTGCCTGGACAATTATCTGTCGCGCCTTAGGATCAAAGAAACCGAGTATAGGCCTAAGGTTCCTTAGGAGACCTATACAGGTGGCAGCCACCTTTTTAGTGTGGGATTGAAAGCTGAGGCTGGCATCCATCCTGACTCCCAGGTTTTTTACACAGTTTTTGGGGAGTGGTGTGGTGCCAAGGGATGACGGCCACCAGTGCTCGTTCCATAGGCTGGTGTTTCTGCCAAGCAGGAGCACCTCGGTTTTTCCGGCATTGAGTTGGAGGAAGTTATCCGTCATCCATTGTGCCACTGCTGCCATGCCCTCTCTGAACTTGGATGCCGCGGTGGACGGGCTTTCCGTGAGGGTGACGACCAGCTGGGTGTCGTCGGCGTACGACACCAGCGTGAGCCCCCAATTTTTGGCCACATCCGCAAGCGGCTGGACATACAGGTTGAAGAGGGAGGGGCTCAACGCTGAGCCCTGGGGGACTCCTTGTGTTATAGGATGGGACTTTGAAAGGAATGGGGGAGCAGATACCTTAAAGGATCTGAGCCCTGGCACACCCCTGTCTCACAGCCCTTCCTGCCTCTGTGTGGTCTGGGCCCTGGCACACCCCTGTCTCACAGCCCTTCCTGCCTCTGTGTGGTCTGGGCCCTGGCACACCCCTCTCTCCCAGCCCCTTCCTGTCTCTGTGGGGTCTGAGCCCTGGCACACCCCTGTATCCCAGCCCCTTCCTGTCTCTGTGTGGTCTGGGCCCTGGCACACCCCTCTCTCCCAGCCCCTTCCTGTCTCTGTGTGGTCTGAGCCCTGGCACACCCCTGTATCCCAGCCCCTTCCTGTCTCTGTGTGGTCTGAGCCCTGGCACACCCCTGTATCCCAGCCCCTTCCTGTCTCTGTGTGGCCTGGGCCCTGGCACACCCCTGTCTCACAGCCCCTTCCTGTCTCTGTGTGGTCTGGGCCCTGGCACACCCCTGTATCCCAGCCCCTTCCTGCCTCTGTGTGGTCTGGGCCCTGGCACACCCCTCTGTCTCACAGCCCTTCCTGCCTCTGTGTGGTCTGGGCCCTGGCACACCCCTGTCTCACAGCCCCTTCCTGCCTTTGTGGCACACCCCTGTCTCAGCCCCTTCCTGTCTCTGTGTGGTCTGAACCCTGGCACCCCTCTGTCTCACAGCCCCTTCCTGCCTCTGTGTGGTCTGGGCCCTGGCACACCCCTCTGTCTCCCAGCCCCTTCCTGTCTCTGTGTGGTCTGAACCCTGGCACCCCTCTGTCTCACAGCCCCTTCCTGCCTCTGTGTGGTCTGGGCCCTGGCACTCCCCTGTCTCACAGCCCCTTCCTGTCTCTGTGTGTTCTGGTGCACACCACCCCTGTCTCAGCCCCTTCCTGCCTCTGTGTGATCTGAGCCCTGGCACACCCCTGTCTCACAGCCCCTTCCTGCCTCTCTGTGGTCTGGGCCCTGGCACACCCCTGTCTCAGCCCCTTCCTGTCTCTCTGTGGTTTGGTGCACACTACCCCTGTCTCAGCCCCATTGTTGGCAACAATAAAAGTGTTTATCAGCAGCAGGGCACGCCAGCCGCAAATGTACTAAGCAAGGAAAGGGTGCAGTACCACAGGCTGTTACTAGGTGTCCCTGTGGAGTTGTAAAGGGACCTCTACTAGCCATATAAGGTACTGCACTCTTAATGCAATTTTTAAACAGAAAGATTGCATCTGAACATACCTTTCCATATGTTTGTATTGGAAATAACATTTTTTGTTAGCTTGGGTTTTAAAAATGCACCATTGTTGTTTATTTAGCTTTATTTCACAAACCAAATAAATAACAGAGTATTTTTTAAACACAAGCTAACAAAAATCTCACTTTCAGTACAAACAAATGTAAACGAATGCTCGGCGACAATCTTCCTCTTACTTATGTAACTAATAGAGGTATCTTTCCAACTCCACAGGGAGACCTAGTAACAACCTGTGGTACTACACTCTTTCCTTGTTTTGTGGAATTTTTTTTATTACTTAATTTTTTCATTTGCAACGCAATACCTCAAACAGTTACATTGCGCGACCTATTGCGTTGCAAATGCTTGCTTTTTTAAATGTTAATGGCAGCACAAAAACACGCGAGTCTATTCATGTTATATTACGTTCATTTTTATATCATGGCTCACATTTTTTCAACTTCACATTGCATACCCATGGTTTTTCCTATTTTTACAGCATATTTTTTATTAAATAGTCATGCTGGATATTCGTTTGATTTCAACTTCCATGGGGTGCACGATAGGAATGAATGAAGGGTTTACGCATTTCTTCTATGTTTACTTTTCGGACCGGATACTGCAGTCACGTGTTCTGGTTACATTTCCCGCCATGTTTTTTTTAAAGCTTTATTTATAAGTTTTAAACTACAGCAGGCACAGAGGCCACAGCAGATAATAGAATCCAGCAGTTGTGTCAGTGGCAAAATGGTTCTCTGAAAGCAAATAAGATATCAAATCAAGGAAAGGGAAGAAAAAATCGATACATTGAACAAATATATGGAAAAGAACATGAAATCCAAGAGTGATGGAACACATCAAGGGATGTAGAGGTAACCTTCGAAAGGTAAAGAATATATTTCTCAAAGTGTAAACCCAGCTAGTTTGTCGAATCAACATCCGAATCCCTTCCAATAGATAGCCGATAGCCCCGCAATGGTTGCCAAATATCTTTGGGTCTAGATGTGATCGGTTGTAAGGCGCATATATTCCAGAGGTGGGATCGCAGAGGGTCTTTAAGCCCTCGTTGGGGGCATATGTCATCCCCAGTGAAGTGAACTACGCCTTTTAGCAGTAGTAAAGCATTGGCGGTACAATGGCGTATCCCTGGTGGTAACGTCTCAGCAAACCCAAGCAAAGCCATGAATGGATCAGGCATGGGGGTCTGTCCAACTATTATAATCAATTAATCGATCAATCAATCAGAGGTTTATAAAGCACGCTACTCACCCATGAGGGTCTCAAGGCGCTCAGGAGAGGAAGGGGGTTGGTGCAGCTCCGGATCAGCCAAAGAGCCAGGTCCTAGTAGGGGGAATATTAATCCAGAAGGCTGCCACTACCCTACACACCCATGTCGGATGGTAAAAGTCAACATGGTCCGCCCGACGTTTGGGGCAGCCATGGCGCCTAGTGGGGTCAAATTTTGCCAAAGCGTCTGGAGCAGTGTAGGCCCTATGAAGGTATTTATAATGCAATATTTGATGGCAGTGATTGCATGTGATTAATTTGGTTTGCGTACAGCAGTTGTACCATGTACCGTCCAAAGTCTTGATGCCTAGGTCCCGTGCCCACGCCGCTCTGGGCCTGTCCACTCCGGCGGGCTTCAGTTGTAAAGAAGGGTGGTATCACCTGGAGAGCGGGTGGCTGTTGTCAGAGGAAGGGATCACGAACGTGAGCGGAGGGAAGTCTGTTGGCTCAGTTGGGTAGGCAGGCAACGCATCCCGCAGCGCACTGCGCATGCAATGAAATCTACATTTGTCGATGTTTGTGGAGGGCCCTTCCTGAGCCAGAGTGGAGCTGAGTTTGAGGACCCCATCTGTAAATAAGTCGCCCACTGTCTTTAAACCAGTTGTGCCACGGTGAGTGGAAGCCAAGGATTCTCAACAGGGGAGATGTGGGGAGTTCAGAGTGCCATCACCCAAATATCAGAGTAGTTTAAACCAGGCCAAACTGGTAGCGACTCATGTATGTAGAGCATTAGGGGTAGGCCGTGTCGCAATATAGCGGACATCGGTGAGTGCGATAATTGGTTTCTTTCGGGCTTTAGGAACGAGAGACAGGAATCGGGATGGTCCCAAAAATAAGCGTAGTGTGCCTCGTCTACATAAAAATAAAACTGAAAATCAGGGACTCCCAATCCTCCACGCTCGTATGGAGGCAACAAATATGGGGTCGGGAGCTGGCCCGTACTAGGTGGATAAGGGGACTGCGTAGAGTGGCAAAAAACTGTTAGTGAGAGGGATGGAAATGTTTAAGAAAAATTATAAAAAACGAGGTAATACTACCATCTTAGTAATGGCTGTCCATCCCGCTATACCCAATGGGAGCCTTATCCATCTTTCCACTTGAATCTCGAGTCTGCTCAAGGTGGGATTGTAATTGCGACATATCACCTCAGAGTGATGCCTATGAATTTCAATACCTAAATGTTTGGCAGAGTCTAGGCACTACTGTAAAGGAAACTCTGCATTGCAAGGTATTGTGCCATCAGCGAGAGGGAATAACTCGGATTTATTCCAGTTAATATGGAGACCGGAAAAAATGCCGAAGGGCTGCACCTTGCGAATAAGCAGAGATAGAATAACGGAGGCGCCACGGACGAATAACATAATAGCATCTGCATATCTATCAATCAATCAATCAGGTGTTTGTTAGGCACGGCTACTCACCTGTAAGGGTCTCAAGGCGCTGGCGGGGGGGAGGGGTGCAGGTTCCAGTCCATCAAGGAGGGGGTCTGTCGAAGAGCCAGGTTTTGAGGTTTCTTGTGAAGATGGGGAGCGATGTTGTCTGTCTGAGGTGGAGCGGAAGGGCGTTCCATGCTTTGGCCGCGAGGAAGGAGAGGCTAATAGTGTCCCCTGAGGAAACCAGAGTCCTCTGTGGAATTCTTTCTCCTATAGATGGCGGACCCGTAGTGATTATAAACAAAAGATTGGAAAGGGGGCCTCCCTGTCTTATGCTTCATGTCAGAGAGAACGGTTCCATCTGTAAGTGTACCATTAAGTCTCAGGTGGGCGACAGGGTCATGATAAAGTATGCAAATCAGGTTCCAGAAAGCATTGGGGAAGCCCAATTTGGCCAGAGTAGCATGAAGGAATGGCCATTCGAGCGAGTCGAATGCCTTTTCGGCATCAACAGAGCTACTGCTGATGGGACAGTGAGGGACACTTGATTGATCGCAGCAAAGAGAGTGCAGAAATTCATGGAGGTGGAGCGGGGCGGTATAAAACCTGATTGCATCGGAGGAATGCTACTGTCATCAACAAGAAGATACGAGTGGCCAACACTCTGGCCAGTATTTTGGCATCATGATTTATAAGAGAAAGTGGACGATAAGAAGTCCAGAGATGGGGGAGTTTATTAGGCTGAGTAGCAATGCGATGGCAGCTTGCCGCATCGTGAGTGATAGGGCACCATGTTTAAGTGATTCTGCTTAGACTTCCAATAGGTGCGGGGCATGAAGGATGTTTACAGAAGTCTCCAGTGAACCCATCCAGGCCGGGGGCATTCGCATTATTCAAGGCGTCGAAGGGATTTCCTCGCACGTAATTGGGGAAGCTAAAAATTGTTGTTGGGTCGTTTCAAGCCGGACCGCGGCTATTTCAGACAAATACCAGTTAATGCAGCCTCGTTCCCACCCGACTGAGCTGTGTAGAGTGTTTTATAATAATGCGTTAAGTCCGTCAGTATGGACGGCCGTCAGAGATTTCACTTCCAGTCAGTCAGTCAGAATACTTTATTTCGATAAATCAATATCATAAAAAGACAATGGTACTGTACGTCAGTCCGCGCTAGTTTTGCCACATATGTGGCATGATATGAAGGGCGGAGTAACCGTGCTAACGTCTTGCCAGGGCGCTCGCATTCACCATATCTGCGAGCCGCGACGTGTTTCCAAGGTAGTTGACTTCCTATAGCTAGGTGGTGCAACTCGTGCATCAGTTGCGACCTTTCGCCGAGGTGATGTGTGTGGATACAGGTGCATCCGCAGAGTCCAATGTTCGGAGCCCATTTCCCACATTAGTAAGGTCCCGGTGATTGCTTGGAGAATGCCTGCATGTTTAGAAATACACCTTTTCCTAAAATAGGCCTTAAATGCCCGAACTTCACAGCACGTTTGAAGGGATTGACCACCTGTGGGGCTCCCACGAGGCTTACTGAAGAACAGCTCATTTTGGGCACTGCTCTGTTGGTCTTAGATGTGAGTGGCCAAGCTGCCGGGTAGGCGGGGCGACGGGAGAGATGTAGGTACATTGCTATCTCGGTAAGTTTATCATCTGGCTGAGGTTGGATGGTTTGCAATTGGTTTCCACGCAGGGTTTAGAGCAGCGTGGGGCACATTTTTGCTTTCGCCGTAATTGCACACACATTCGATACGGGACATGTTCGTTTGTGCAGTCTGATTCTGCTGTAATCATTTTTGGATTAAATTTAGCACAAACCTCGTGGTGACATCGGTGCAGAGCGACGTGGTGGTGATTTCTGTGTATTTACAGTTTAACAATTTATTTCCATTCATGTTTCGTGCTTATTTCTGGCTGTTGATGGGCCTCCTTTAGATTACAAACCCCTGGCAAGGGCTTTACTGCCCGAAATGCTTTGGGTGAATATTTCTGGGGCCACCCAGGATCCAATGTGAAATCTAAAAGTGCTGCAGAAAAAAGCCTGGACGGGCATTTCTTCTGCATTTAAAGTCTGGAACTCTGAGCCTTTATGTGAATTTAGAAATTACCGAAGAATATTGAAACAAACTTGGATGACATTTGGAAACGTGTAGTTTGATTTTTGCAATTTATGCTTGTATCTGGGGAGGGGATGACGACCCCAGACAGTTCTGTCACTTCTAATTCCGCGCTGTTTGCACAGAGCACGTGTTGAGCCAGCACGCGTAAACTTTGCCTTTGTATATCCTGAAAAACTGTTGAATATGAGTAAAGCAAGGCGTGCATTCTTTCACTCTGGTTAACTTTCTAAAGTTGCCATTTGTGCAAAAGTTGCATTCAATTTGACTTGGGAAACAAGTTGGGTTTAATGCAAGGATTCTTTTGATACCTAGAGGTACCATATTTAGTCTCCCACTCATAAGTTAGCACTGCTGGGATGTCCGCTTGTAACTCTGTACTCACCAATGGTGCTACTAGCCTTTCCACAGTGAACACGACAATGAGGGGTTTTTACTGTCAGGACATGTGAAGTTTCTAACACTCGTGTCCATCTTTTCAATACTAAGCACCCTGCCTTTAAGGCTCGGTAGCGTTTAGAAGTTTTAAAAAGAGAGGTTTGGGCTTTGTTATTACTTTAAATGCAGAGTTGAGTTAGCACTTTAAAACACTTTACTAGTCTGCAATGGGGGCGGGGCGTCATGCTTTGCGTTGTCTCGCTCCTGGTGGCACAATAAGTGCTGCAGTCCACTTTAACTTGCAGGCCCTGAGCCAATGCTTAATTTGCTCTGGCGGTTTCTGGTGCTCGGCACCGGCGCTTAATTGTCAACACCGGCGCTTATAGCGCAAACTCGAACCAAAGTTATTGGAACGCTTTTCATGAGCACCAGTTAAGGACACATTCATTTCTTGTTAGGCACGGGGAGATTAAGTGATTTGCCCAGAATCACAGCATACTGAGCCTACGCCGAGACTCAAACCTGGTTCCCAGCTCCAAAGTCGGCAGCTCTGGCCATTATGCCATTTCCTCTCCCCACTTGTAGGGTTTCATGGTTAGTATTTGGTTCTGTTATAGGTGGCGCTAATGGGAGCAATGGGCTTGTGCAAGCTGCCTGCTGACGAGAGAACCAACACTTATTTTTCCACAAATTAACCACTGCCCTGAGTAGCCCTGGAACCATATACTAGGGACTTATAAGTAAGTTAACGTATGCCAATTGTCGGTGAGCCAATTAAACATATTCTTGTTAAAAGGTCAGAGCACTGGCGCTGAGGCCGGCTTGGCTGGTCTAGGGCATCTCTGAGCAGAAAAACGTGGGAGCGATGAAGCAAAAAGAGGCAAATCCTCAGACCTCGAGAATGCTGTAGATTCCCTGTCACAGGTGCCTGACTTCTGAATGCCGTTTTCTCCCTGTCACAGCGTGCCTGTCAGACCTGGCTTGGGGGAGGGAGGTGCTGTCTGTAAGAAAACCTCTCAGCACACTACTTGGGTGGGCTATCACATCCCTCAGGGTGGAAGGATACATCTGCCCATCCCTGTGCCTTCCTGCGGTAATCAGGGGCACACCCTCGGTAACTGCTCCTGTGGGCAGGTGTGCCCACAGGGCGGGCACACACCCAAATCACACCCATTCGGTTGACGCCCCAGGACAGGCTTTTCAAATGAGCAAATCGCAGCCCTGTCTGGCGCGTCCCCCCCCTGCCAGATTCACCACAGCTGGGGCAGTGAGTCAAGGGCAGGGGCGCCTGGCATCAGATGGCGAGACACTCTGGGCAGAGCTCTGCCCTGATCCCAGCACACGAGGTACCCCGGGCAGAGCTCCCCTGTGACCTCGCGGTAGCTTTATCCCTCTGCAGTGTCTGCCCTGGCACGAGAATTGTAGAACAGCCTAAAAAAGTTACAATAATAATGTATTAAAGGAAAATAAAATTATTTTTCTGAAGTTTGAATTATGAAAACAATACCACCTAACGTGAGAAATATATGTATTGTATATTAAAAATGATTAACATCTGTGTGCAGATTTAATTAAAAGGTTTTTTTTTAATTAATGTTACATACATTTTAAATATAAAAGAAGTTATTAAACTATGTTAAATGTAAATAAAAATGTAGTATATCTAATGGCAGTTTTAAACATTAAATTAAATGCATTTATATTTTTATAGTTAAAATAATTTAATTTATTTTACCATTTCCTAGAATGTTTTATTAACTCCCTACCACCATTATTTTCCATGGGAGGCTGTTGCAGTACTAGTGGGTGGCCACGTGTGGTGCTGGACTTACTCCTGCTCTGAACTGGCGTACATTTACAACTATTGTGTTTCCTTCTTGGCTGTAGTACCTTTGTGAAGTTGTTTGTGAATAGGAAGGGCTTTCTATTATTTGGTGGGTGCACGTGAGTCCCTACTCCCCTCCTTACTCCTCTCGAAGCCCCTCCCATTTTGTAATAAGTATTCCCCATTATCCAGTCACTCAGTTCTGACGCTCTCACGTTTACTACTAAAACGAATAGTTATGCGGCAGAAACTCTGCAGTAGTGCCAGAGATCTCCACACAGAGACAGGGGAGGTGGAGGCCGAACCTCTGCACATAGTTTTGTGTGTAGTATATATTGCAGTGTGTTAGTGGCGCTATTGCAGTCCCAGTAAACATACTACAAATGCAGTTTTTGGAGGCCCTCTGAAGTTATTGCCCCTTTTTGGCTCATTCAGGCCCTCTTAATGTCAAACTATATTTAATAATATGTTAAACTTCCAGAAAGGGGGGCACAGCTCAAACCGCTTGATGTCCATCAGCCAAACAAGCATTGCTAATGCTGCTTTTTAGGTCTCGCCTAAGCAGCGCGCAAGCGCTGCTTAGGAGTGACCTCTTTGAATCGTACTGTACTTTCTTGGAAACTAGTGCATGTTTTGCCCTGTTTCCAATGAGTACTCGTGCATGCAGAGCTTTTGCCTAGCGGGAGTGAGCAACAGTGCCATCTGTTTGCAATTATCTCACCTTGCTGCTCACTCATGCAAGGCAAACGCTCTGCATGCACGAGTACTTGTCTTTCAGCTCTTGTTTCCATGAGCAGTTTGTGGCGGTCATATTAAAAGCATTAGCCACTGCTCTGTGTCTTGTGGCTGCGCAGAGCGTTGTTTGTGTGTTTACAGAGGGCAGCAGAGGCCGCCTCGTGGAGGCGCATTACAGTTTAGGACATCAGTTGCTGGCAGACAGACTGGCACCGCCCTGGTAAACAGCTGTGCCCCTTGCCGGTTTCCTGAACAAGGCACAGAAAACCCGAGGGTTTTTAGAAAGGTCCTTTGTCCCAGGCCCATGCACTAGAATGGCTTTCACAGATCCCTGCTCTTGTGAATGGGGGGAGGAGGGGTCCGGCTGTGCCGAGAAAAGTCTTCCTGAAGAAGGCAGGACGCTCTCGTCCCGCTCAGCTTATTTATAATCGGGCTGTACCAGGCCTCGCTCTCCCGGCGTCCAGATGAGCCATTGGAAACCCAGGCACGCCGCTCCATTACAGGAACATCAAACAACAAGCCGAGAGCACACCCCGCCATTGTTCTTCTGCTCCGGCTGACATGCACGCCGGCCTTCTGATTTAATGAAGTTATTAGCACCGGGCGGCAAGGCGCGGTTGTTGTTAAACAACCACAGTTTCCCTTCTCTGGACTGGAGGAGCTGGTGAGCGAGCGCGTACTATTGGCGAAAACAACCCGCCTTTCCGTTAATGATGTCACAGTGGGTCCCAGAGCCCAGGATGATATCATCAAATGAACATTTTAGAAATATTATCATTGGTGATTGTGGTTAATGCAGGGCTAGGTAATGAGACCTTTCTGTGAATTATGTTACAACGGGTCCCAGCGCCCAAGATGACGACATCAAATGAACATTCTACAATGCTTATCTTTGGTTATTGTGGTGAATGCAGGACTAGGTAAAGAGAGCTGTTCTTATCTCTTCAAAGCTGATCACAACCTTTTGTAGAATCCTTCACAGGCAAAACTAATACTAACAGGTTTGTCTGATACACTATCCCTCCAAACAGGGCCACAAGTTGGGAGAGTGGTCCTCATTGTAGTATATATACCACAGATGAGTGAAAAACTAAAATAGACAGGCAGGATGCAAACCCGCAATCACTCCTGGCTTCAGTGCATGTCTTCCCTTTCAAGCGAAAGGGCCCCGCTCCCTTGGGGATCTCGTCCCCATGATGAGAGAGCTTGGAGTCTGCAGCACCAGCTAAAGACAGACTGGGGCATTCACATCACACTTTCTTCCTTCCACAGCTGCTCCCACTGTGTCTGTAATGAATATCAGGCTTATACTGTCTTTTGCAGAATTTTAATGGGATTTTATCTCTTTGCATTGGAATTTACGTAGAATGCGATCATCCTGTAATGGGATTCCTTAAAGAACCGAGTACATTTTGTAACTCCTACTCTAATATGTGTATAGCTTTGAACTATACCACAGATAAAGGGGCCTAAAATGTAATTAATTGTAAGAAAAAAAATATATACCAATAGGGAACATAATGTAACTCTGATGCTCCACAATATGGCACGAGTAATGTGCTGGCGGTGGTAGGCAGGCAGTCGTCACAACTGTAGGGTACATCGAATAATTAATCCCACGTCATTCTGCACCATCACAGTTCATTGTAGCATTCTCACTCAGGCAGCACCTAAACGTTACAGCATCTTTCACCATCAAAATAAACAAGCATTGGTATAGCCAATAGGTCTCGCCTTTGGGAACTTCTAAGTATTTCGTTATCCAGCACAACATTCCTGGTGCAACAACATCAACTGTTGCATGGCTAAACACTGATAAGGTCCCAAAGGCAAGACCTATTGGCTATGCCAATGCTTGTTTGAGTTTAGATCCAGATGTTTTATGTTTTGGTGTCAAACCATCTTGTTCCTCCCTTTGTAGGACAATAAAAATGAGGGTTACTTGTTAAATGTTTATTCAACTGGT
This sequence comes from Lissotriton vulgaris, assembly GCF_964263255.1. NCBI lineage: Eukaryota > Metazoa > Chordata > Amphibia > Caudata > Salamandridae > Lissotriton > Lissotriton vulgaris. The sequence continues at coordinate 2,011,698,314 of NC_141693.1, read as the reverse complement.
GCATAATACCATAGGATTAAAGACATAGGCACATATCTCTTGAAAATGTAGCTTTATTTGCCAAACATTTTTATTCACAAATAGCTTCCCTTTCACTGCTGGTGTTCTTGCTGCAGCATGTAATCAAAGCGCCGCTCTGAGGGTTTCTGGCCCCTCCTTAACATGTGCACTTCTCTGACTAGACAGTTACCTGTAACCCTGTTGAGTAAGAGAAATGGGAGGGTCAGGATACAAGAGATGGAGAGAGACATAAAGAGAACACTATACCGAGAGAGACGTGATGTAGAGAGAGAATGGGGTAGAGATAGAAATGTTGTAAAGAGATTAAGGAGGAACAGAGAGTTACAAGGTAGAGAGAGAGCAAAAGGAGAATATATATAACAAGCATTGGCATAGCCAATAGGCCTCGCTTTTGGGACCTTCTAAGTATTTAGTTATGCAGCACAATATCCTTGGTGCAACAACATCAACTGTTGGATGGCTAAACACTTATAAGGTCCCAAAGGTGAGACCTATTGGCTATGACAATGCTTGTTTCCCCTGCTACAGACACCTCTACCATCATTAGTTTATGATGCCTCACAGACCACCGTAGACTCGCCAAAGCTCTCAGACACACCCTTGTTATTCTGGCCCCTGGCTTCTCAAAGGAATTGCCAATCGTGCACACATTGCCATTGAAAGCAATGCAAAGTGTGCACGTTTTTGGACGTAAAGTGAATCAGTTCCTAAAGGTCTCCTCCTAAGTAGCTCATGCGCGCTGCGTAGGTGAGACCTAAAAAAAAGTTGATAATGGAGAAGAGGGTAGAAGCACAGAAATAGAGTTAGTAAGAAAGGAGTAAAATATTTAGAGACGTGAAGGAAAGCGAACAGAGGCAGAGTGAGAATATGGGGACTGGAAAGGGGGGGCGGGGAGGTAAACTGAGTGTTTAGGTAGTGAGTGAGAGGTGAGGTCGTGAGTGAGGGAGAGGTGAGGGAGAAAGGCATGAGATAGGTGAGGGGAGTGGTGAGTTAGAGAAAGGGGGGAGAGAGACAAGGTAGTGGAGACATGGACAGACAGACAGAGGTGAGGCAAAGATAGACTTGAGGATACGTGCGAAGTAAAGTAAACAGCAACGGAGGGTCAGATGCAAAACGTGCAGTGAGGCCAGAGCGAGGGACGAGGGGGAGAGAGTGAAGGTAAAGAGAGGGGCTCTAGAGTGACACACAGAGAGGTAGGCACAGAGAGTGATCGGAAGGGCAAGAGAGAGGTAGCGAGACATGAAATGGATAGAGGTATATTGAGAGAGCGAGGTGGGGAAGACAAATGTGAGGTACCGAGAGCTGGGCTAGAGAGAGGGAATGAAGGCGACAACTTAGGAGAGGGTTAATGTAGAAGAGGTGAGGTGACGTAAGAAGACAGACATGACACAGGAAGATTATTTTTCAATGTAATTGCCTCAACCTGCCTGAGAGTGCAGGTTGAGGCTGGGCAGGCCGGGCCTGCTTACACTAAGTGAGAGATTTATTGGTTTTTAGCTCGACGCAGTGCAGCAGCCAAAGTTGTCATGCTGTGATGCACAAGGAGGAGAAAGGAGCGTAGAGCTGTATTTATTTGAACTGGCCTGCTACTTCTGTTCACAACAGCTTCACTGGTGCATAAGCAGACCACCACATATCACCGTTGCACCATAATGCACAGGATGGGCGTGGTGCCTAGCACATGATCTGATCCAGAAGCGTACCCTTCCAGCGTGCGTGCTGCCTAACACAGAATCTGTACCGGAAGCGTACCCTTCCAGCGTGCGTGCTGCCTAACACAGAATCTGTACCAGAAGCGCACCCTTCCAGCATGCGTGCTGCCTAGCTCAGGATCCGTACCGGAAACGTATCCTTCCAGCATGCGTGCTGCCTAGCACAGGATCAGTACTGGAAGCGTACCCTTCCAGGGTGCGTGCTTCCTAGCACAAGATCTGTACTGGAAGCGTACCCTGCCAGCGTGCTTGCCGCCTTGCATAGGATCCGTACCGGAAGCGTATCCTTCCAGCATGCGTGCTGCCTAGCACAGGATCAGTACTGGAAGCGTACCCTTCCAGGGTGCGTGCTTCCTAGCACAAGATCTGTACTGGAAGCGTACCCTGCCAGCGTGCTTGCCGCCTGGCACAGGATAAGTACTGGAAGCGTACCCTTCCAGCGCGCGTGCTTCCTAGCACAAGATCTGTACTGGAAGCACAATAATCTGCGCACACCCCTCCCTCTTTCCGCTTCCCCCCTCAGTTGCTAGTACAATCCCAGCGCTGGGACGCCCCCGGGCAGCCATGCGCTCTAGAAATCCCGTTTTCATTTCATTTCAAGCGTACCCTTCCAGCGCGCGTGCTGCCTAGCACAGGATCTGTACTGGAAGTGTACCCTTCCAGCGTGCCTGCTGCCTAGCACAGGATCTTTACTGGAAGCGTACCCTTCCAGGGTGCGTGCTGCCTAGCACAGGATCTTTACTGGAAGCGTACCCTTCCAGGGTGCATGCTGCCTAGCATAGGATCTGTACTGGAAGCGTACCCTTTCAGGGTGCGTGCTGCCTAGCACAGGATCTTTACTGGAAGCGTACCCTTCCAGGGTGCATGCTGCCTAGCATAGGATCTGTACTGGAAGCGTACCCTTTCAGGGTGCGTGCTGCCTAGCACAGGATCTTTACTGGAAGCGTACCCTTCCAGGGTGCATGCTGCCTAGCATAGGATCTTTACTGGAAGCGTACCCTTCCAGCGTGCGTGCTGCCTAGCACAGGATCTGTACCGGAAGCGTACCCTTCCAGCGTGCGTGCTGCCTAGCACAGAATCTGTACCAGAAGATCACCCTTCCAGCGTGCGTGCTGCCTAGCACAGGATCTGTACTGGAAGCGTACCCTTTCAGCGTGCGTGCTGCCTAGCACAGGATCTGTACCAGAAGATCACCCTTCCAGCGTGCGTGCTGCCTAGCACAGAATCTGTACCGGAAGCGTACCCTTCCAGCGCCTGTGCTGCCTAGCACAGGATCTGTACCGGAAGCGTACCCTTCCAACTCGCATGCTGCCTAGCACAGGATCCGTACTGAAAGCGTACCCTTCCAGCGAACGCGCTGCCTAGCCCAGGATCTGTACCAGTAGATCACCCTTCCAGCGCGCGTGCTGCCTAGCACATGATCTGTTCTGAAGAGTACCCGTCAAGTGTGCGTGCGGTGTAGCACATTATCTGTACTGGAAGCGTACCCCTCCACTGCAAAATGCTGTGCTTAGGCAAAGTCTGAAACATGCCACACATTGTAAGTGTGCTGCACAGTGCAACCCACATTCAAACATGTTAGTGCACGCTTCACAAAGGCGTTGGTCTCTACGCAAACTCCAGGCTGGCTTTCTTAATAGATCAGACTCTATGTCCCTTGCGCTACTTCCCAAGTTACACCATATAACGCCCCCTCGATGCAAAGTGGTGCAAAGTAACGCGAATCGCAAGTTGGCTGAAAAAAGGGCACCTTTCAAGCACAAAACGCCTTTTGTGCTGGAAAGTAAATACCCCCGCAAACTCCTAGGAAATCTGCCCCTAATTCTGTTGAGCATCCTTGGCCGTCAAATTAGAACCTCTCTTTTCCCAGCACTGGTACTACAGCAGGGATTTCGACTGCCCCACCCCCAGGAGGCCCCTTTCATTGTGGAGCCCTAGACAATTGTCCACTTTGCCCATGCCTTAAAACATGTCTGTTTTGACACAGAAATGCTGGACATGATTATGCATTGATCTTTTTTCTCACAATTTTACAACACCGCTGTACCTTTTTTAAGTGTCGGACGCTAGTGCCGCTGTACTTATAGCGCCCAGTACCCTGCATCGCATGTGGGTTCCTCCAAGATCTATACCCCTGATGTCCTTTGGACGTGCAGTCGGACCGTGGGAGTAAATTCTCGATAACTGTAATATCCGTCTGTCAATGTGGAGTGCCTCAGAGCACACAGTGACGCACGATCTGCACACGCTGCGCTGCCTGAATGTCTATACTTCTTCCAGAGTTTCTCTTCTGCTTTTGTACAGCGTCTAGAAGCAATTTGAGTCTTGAACAGTGACACCCACACTTCAAGAAGCAATGACAACAGTGAAACCTGAAGGATTTTTGGGGCTCCAGGCAAGATACTTAATATGGTCGTCTGTTTCATTTGGTAGATTTTTCTGTGGTTGGCATTTCCTCACCCACGCACACAAAGCACACCACAACGCCGGACCAGCCTACCTGAACAGCAGACTCAGCTTCCACATCCCCACCTGGCAGCTCCGCTCCGCCAGGCTCGCCCTCGCCGCTGTCCCCCGCATCCAACGAACGACCTCCGGCGGCAGATCCTTCTCCTACCTCGACGCCAAGACCTGGAACACCCTCCCTACCCACCTACGGCAGACCCAAGACCTACTGACCTTCAGGAGTCTCCTCAAGACCTTGTTCTTCGAGCAGTAGGGGCACCCCCCTCCCCTCAGCGCCTTGGGACCCTCACGGGTACGGTGCGCGCTCTACAAGTACTCTGATTGATTGATTGATTGATTGATTGATTGTGCCAACTCTAACTCAACAGCTCTGTGTGTTGCCCATTTTCAGTGTGAACACACCTCCAATGCCTCTGTAGTTAGTTCTTTTGTGATTGGATCTTTAGTGTGAACTGTAACTCTCCTCTTTTGTGATTGGCTAGTATCTAAGCCCTCATTACAATTGGCAGCATTTCACCAGGAGTGATATTTCTGGGTGAAACTCCAGCACCCACAATTATGAATGTCATGGCTCCGGGCTGGAATGATCGGGTCTTTAAGTTCTGGATCTAAGAATTCTGGGCCTGGGGGCACCAGAACCTTAGTTTCCTACTGCAGGGGCTGCGGGCAGGAGCACAGCTAGGGTTGCCTCCAGGCCGATATCCCACAGGCATGATAGGTACTCGGATGACCCGGCCACCAGTACAAACCAGGTACATCCCCTAAAGCTGGTATGTTTCTCTCCATCACTCCATGCTTCTCTTGAATCCACCCTCTTTGCCAATCTTGATTTCAAACCCCCAGAGTCGGTAGAAGATCAAACAGATCATGGCTTTATTGAATACGTGGACCCAGGGCCGGCTTTAGCGCTGGTGGCGCCCTGTGCGACAATGTTTGTTGGCACCCCTCAACGACTACTGCTATGGATTCCCTCACTACCACCCTTTAACAGTGCCCATCAAGTCTGCATAACCACTCTCTCTCAGATGCATTTAATTAGTTGTATCGCGCCACTCATACCAGTGTTGGGTGCTGGAGCACCTTGCATCACACACATTACACAGAGGCAAACAGTCATATGTGTGTAAATCAGCGTGTAGGAACTGTTACATAGGTCAGCGGACTACAATGTGCAGGAGTCACACGTCATCCATACTGGTAGGCAGTATCGTTTATGAGTGCTGGGTCTGGAGAAGCCCAAACTCAGAATTTAAAATATAACACCATGGTTTGGGTTGTCTTTACTAATAAGAATTGATTTCTACCCAACTGAACCCTTTTTGCAACATTAGGGTAATGAAAAACTGGGTAAAAAAATCATAAGGTCTAATCTATCCCTTGCAGTTTGCATGCAGCTCTTTGATCTTTGATCACAGTTCATAGCTGCTTGTTCTATATTAGAATTGTAACTTAGAAACTGCTTGTAACAAAATGATTTCTGTGACAAAAGCAGTAACCCTCTGGCCTACTTACATTATATGCACTTCCTGACATGCATGGTACATGCTCTTTGCAGCCGGCATATTAACCCTCTGCCCTACCTTACCATGAGTCAAAACATCCACTAGGCAAAACTCCAATCTCTCCAGCAGTCACATTAATCACCAGAGTTATCTTGACATTTTTATTTTTTTCAGGAAATTTAAGCTACGTGGTAGCAGGTGCTTTAAAAATCATAATATACTTGCAAACGGGATGCCCCACCTAACGTCCGCACCCGGTGCGGTAGCACCGTTCGCACCACCCTAAAGCCGGCCCTGTACTTGGAAGACTGCAGTGGGTGCTCCCTCTCCAGCCAGCAGACAACTGACTCCAGATAGAACCCATCTCTGCCACAGTCACCCACACAAGTGCAAGTCTAGATTTAAAGAGCAAAGTGCCCTGAGCACATTAACCCACATACATACATGTAAATAACTCATGTACAAAGGTACAACTTCATACACCAAATATAAGAAGAAGCACTTTAGAATGTGTGAATCAGTCATTCTAAGTATTGTGGACGACCTGAAGGAAGGAAATGCAAAAGACCTACAGTGGTGGGTGACGAACCATGATTGGGTCAGAGGCAGATCCCTTTCCCTTTCCCAACCTGATCTCACTGTACTGACAGATGCATCACTCCTGGGATGGGCGGCCACCTGGGAGAGGTGGAGAGTCCGGGCTCCATATCAATTTGTTGGAGCTCCGGGCAATCCGACTAGCATTGAAAGTATTTCTTCCCTCTTTAAAGGGGAAGTTTTGGGCAGGTGTTCATGGACAACACTGTTATGGCAGAGTTTTTGGCTTTATTTAGCAGTGATATAGATCATTAATCTTGCTCGCATCTAGTATAGGTATTCTTAGCCTGTGTTGGCCCTTTTAAGCCCTTTTTCCAGACCTATAAGAGGATAGCTGCTTAATATGCCTTTATTCTTGACTTTCACCTGTCTATTGCCTATTGGCTTTGACATATTAGACACATTGGTATGGTTTATGTAGGTATTCTGACAGAGCTAAGGAGCATTTCACCCCTTTCAGGCCTACAGGCCTAGAGCTAGAGGGACTCCATCTTGATGAAGCTGAGAGGCTTTTCAGGGCAAAGGCAATGTTTATAGTTAAGGCTGTTTTGTGCTAGAGGGAAATCCAGTTAGGACTGCTTCTTATCCGAGAAATGTGTTTTTCTCTTGGGCCCAGACGTAACAAGCAGATGGCCACTGCGGTTGCGTGGAAGCCTGGGAGCTGGCACAGGAATTCGGTAGGAGACAGCCCTCCGGTGGAAATTTCCATGAGGGGAGAGGAATCCATAATAGCGAGCTACAGGAGAGGAGGAGTGGTCAGTTCAGTTCAGTTCAGTTTTGGAGGTCAGTCCAGCGTGGTGTGCAGTTCAGCGTGGTGCTCAGAACAGCTTGGAGCACAGAACTGCTGGGAGCTCAGAACAGCTTGGAGCTCAGAACAGCTTGCAGAGAGAGAGAGGATGTCTGCTGGAGCTGCAGAATAGAGTGCAGTTCTTGAATGGAGAAAGAAGGCAGACGATTGCTGAAGATGAGGAGAGAGAAAGCAGTGCAGAGAGCATCAAAGAAGGCTGTCAGCTGGAGCAACTGAACCAGAGGCGTGGTGATGTGGTGAAGGAGGGAGAGACAGAGAGAGCCCTAATCCCACCAGAGGCAGAGAGAGAGCCCTAATCCCACCAGAGGCAGAGAGAGAAATCTTCCTTCTAATAGGTGAGGTAGTCTGAATTAGTTACACTTACACTTTATGTCCAATCTTTTCCCTTTCAGCGGAGTGTTCCTGTTATGTTTAATCCTTCTCTTTCAAGCGGTGTGTTCTACCTATAGTCTTTGTCAGTTCTGTGTAAAGGTTTATATTATTGATTAAATAAATGACCCCATTAATTAGTGAATTAGTGTGCATGAGTTCTTTTATGATAAAGTTATCCTGGCTCAAAAAAAGGGGGGTAGGAGTGCTTCAGTCACATAGTGTGTATATCTTTATCCCCATACAGTGAGATTAATCACTCCTGGTAGGTATTACTGTTTGAACAGATGCTACCCCTGATCAGGTAAGTAATAGTGAGGGAGAGAGGAGACTTGCAACCAAGGGACTAAGTTAGTACACCATCCCATAATATTATTGTAGTAGCAGACCCTTAGTGAAGAGACTTCCCAATATATATATATATGTATAGGTGTTCATAGGAATGTGGTCGTCGTTGATATGCGGCGTTAATGAGAGCACTGGGGAGGATTACCAGTGTTGATACCCACTGGATTGTGGCTTGAATAAGTGAGAGCGTTAGGAGGTCGAACTAACGTGTAGTTTCGCAGGATTGCGAACAGTTTGGAAAAGGGAGCATTGGGTTCTGCAGGCCCGTGTGTAGACGCACCGGATTGTGTGTCATATCTGCCCTAGGGTAGAACGGTCTGGGTCAGGGTGGCCGCGAGACCAACTGATGTGAATAAGTGTGGTGTAGGGTATGGATATCCCTAGTAATCAGTGAGTATTCTTAGTATCCCTATAGATTTAGTGGTGTTTTTAATAATATGAGCTTGTATATTGCGAGTTCCCCATCCTCAGGTAGGTACCAGGTGCCTGGATAGAGGAGTCCTGAGGAGGGAAGGTGAGTACGTTCTGGCTGGGTTGGAGGGGCCCCTGGGGGCTGATCCCACCTACTCAGAAAATCCAGCCATTACAAACACCACCACCATGTGGTACTGCAACAAGTGGGGCTGAGGGAGTCGTGGACCCTATGTCAAGAGGCTCTGCGCCTCTGGACATGGTTGGAACAGCAGGGCATAACCCTGGATGTTCAACACCTTCCAGGTTCTCTGAATGCCAGGGCAGCCGTTGATGCCTAGCGGATCACAAATGGCTTCTTCAGCTGGAGGTGGTGCAAGGTCTCTTTAAACAGTGGGGAGAGCCTTGGTTAGACCTGTTCACCTCCGAAGAGAATCCGGAATGCCAGCATCCTAGAGTGTCCAAGGCAGCTTTTGCTCTGTGACGCTTTTTGTCACGAGTGGAGCTCCGCCTCCTGTACGCCTTTCCTCCCATACCACTCCTGCCCAGAGTTCTCAAGAAGATCAGGAACGTCCGGGCCCAAGTCATTCTTGTGGCTCTGGACAGGGAGCAGAGGGCAACATAGAAGTAGCAGAAGGGGCAAATAACTCTCCTATGAAGAAAACAGCGAGAAGCTGTCAAATATTGAAACAATACTCTGGTCACTACATGGATGAAGATTTCCTTATACTTACGACATACCCACAAGAACCCCTTTGAGGGTTGGAAGTATCACCTCAAAAAATAACTTACGAAACATTGGAGAATAGCCTTGAAAAAGTCGGGGGTTACATTCCCCAAAACGACGAAACACGTGTCGGCTGTGACGTCTCCTGAAATAAACAACAACCAACCCTGAATAAAAGGAATGAAAAGTTATTTTGTGTGCGAAATGTATGGTGGAAACACATGTATATATTTGCAATAGTGTATACAAGACGTGTGCTAAGGAGTATCAAGCATCTTGTGGCATCTGCCTAACTAGAAGAGGGAAAGTGGTTCTCTTCTCCTTGTAGCACCGTTGAAATGTTATAAAGCTGATTACCTACAACTAGGAAAAGTGTACACCCCTCTGTGGCGCCAACACCTAGTAAAGTTACCACTATCCTAGTAGTAAAACAGGGAGCAGAGGGTTTGGTATCCAGAGCTTCTGAAAATGAGCATCGATCCTCCAATCTTCAGTCGTAGCAACAGGGGAGGGTTCTCCGACCCTATGTCAAGAGGCTCTGCGCCTCTGGACATGGTTGGAACAGCAGGGCATAACCCTGGATGTTCAACACCTTCCAGGTTCTCTGAATGCCAGGGCAGCCGTTGATGCCTAGCGGATCACAAATGGCTTCTTCAGCTGGAGGTGGTGCAAGGTCTCTTTAAACAGTGGGGAGAGCCTTGGTTAGACCTGTTCACCTCCGAAGAGAATCCGGAATGCCAGCATCTTAGAGTGTCCAAGGCAGCTTTTGCTCTGTGACGCTTTTTGTCACGAGTGGAGCTCCGCCTCCTGTACGCCTTTCCTCCCATACCACTCCTGCCCAGAGTTCTCAAGAAGATCAGGAACGTCCGGGCCCAAGTCATTCTTGTGGCTCTGGACAGGGAGCACAGGGTTTGGTATCCAGAGCTTCTGAAAATGAGCCTCGATCCTCCAATCTTCAGTCGTAGCAACAGGGGAGGGTTCTCTGACCCGAATCTGTCAACTCTCCTCCTCCTTGCGTGGATATTTAGTGGTGACAGTTGATAGCTTTTGACGAAGTTTGTACAGTTATTCTGGCAGCCAGGCATCCCTCCCTCCAAACGGTATACACCTGCCATTTGCAAATGTTTTGTAAATATTGTACAGGAAAGTGTATTGACCTTGTTTCTGCTTCTATTTCTGACATTTTTCTCTTTATTCTTACCCTTGCCTAGCATGGATCTGCTCTGGGCGCTCTCAAGGGTTTATTTCTGCTCTGTCTGCTGTCTGGTTCCTGAAAGGGCTTGTACATATGTTTTGCTCTTCATCATGCCTCAGTGGGATCTGAACCTTGTTGTAGATGATTCTAGGACTCTAGTAAATATTCCCGATTTCATGCCCTTATGTGGTTATATCAAATCATACCCTTTTATAGGCATAAGAATCATACCCATATTAAGACATAGCCAATGCAGTCCAAATACGGCAAGGCTACTCCCATAGACTCCTAGAAAGCACAACGCGTTCTTAAACAAACCAAGCCTCCAGTAGCCCAGGAATTCCACCTGCTTCTGTATTGATTTGTCCTAGAACTCCTGGAGTCCTGAAAGAGCTGCGAGTTCTTAGTGACGTCTTATGTCCAACCTTACGTCAAACTCGGCACCTTCCAGGTATAAATATACCAGCATCTGCCTTAAGCAACACACGGTGGTTTGGAGCAGATCGGCTATCTACTTGCCCGACGCCTTACTGATACGAGTGCAGAAGGAAGCCGACCCTCCCACTGACGCACTGAGAGAGACGCTGTCTTTTCTCTTGCCGAGAAATCCAGCTCCAGTGTTTCCCTGTCACCCTTGCGGGTTGCTGGGAGATCGAGTCCTGAGAAAGAGATACAAGACCTCCTTCATTCTATACCCAAGGTACGGAGCTGATTAGACCCTTAGAGAATACTTGATTCAGATTCTTGGCAAAACTGTAACTCATCTACTCCTTCCCTGTACTAGGCTTAGGTTAGGTACACTGGGGTAGGCATATCTTAGAAACACCAGTTGAGTACGTTTAGTCATTATTATATCATTGTATGTATTTTATCCATTTTAAGTATCTTCGGGCCTAGAAACCATATAAATGCTTTTACATTATTATTGCATAATACTCATTTTACTGTACGCACTTTACTTTATGACAAGTATTGCAATTGTGGCAATTCACTTCTCTTGCATGAGAAAGTAGACTGCTCAATAAATAACCACTTTTATTGAAAACGCCCGTCTCTCTATTTCTCTGCACTTCTGGTGAAACGAAGCATGCACGCTTAACTGAGTGAAATAGCTATCTATTGTTTCCGCGACTCTGGAGATATACTCCTTATTCTGGGGGAGCAAAGTTGTCATGTTTATGCGGTTGTCAGAAACTAATCCCTTCTTGTCTATTCAAGAAAGTTAGCACCTTCTTGTTTACTCGAGAAAGTTTCTAGTGACCTCTGAGCTAGCTGGCATTCATAATTAAGTCTAACATATTCAATAGAGACCTAGTCGACCTCAGTCCTACGTCTACACTGTCGTTTATGTTATTACAATGCGCAGAGCCTATTGGGAATATAGGAACTACACTACAACCTGGTTCTCACTTACCTCATGTGTGCTGCCTTTGAGCCGCTACATCAAGACGGCATTTCTAGTAGCAATATCATCTGGCTGGAGGGTGAGTGCGCTGCAGGCGTTGTCATCCAAGCCTTACGCTATTTCCGGATAAGTTAGTGCTTTGTACCCGGGCCTCTTTCCTACCTAAAGTGGTGACCCCACTTCATTTGGGTCAGTCGGTCACACTGCCCACCCTTTAGGCTCCTCCACATTCACCTAAGGAAGAGGAGCGATTCCATCGTCTGGACCCAAAAAGTGATGTCTTTCTACTTTGACGTCGGGTGGACGAACAACTCTTCGTGGGCTATGAGGGATCACAAAAAGTCAGACAGTACAGAAGTGGTCCATTTTGTGCTGGGTCATTCTCTGTATAAAAATATGCCATGCCCTGGATAAAAACCAGCCTCCCGAGGGCTTAAAGGCGCATTCCACCTGAGGGAAGGCTGCAACCACAGTGTTAGCTCATGGGGTGCCAGTCCTGGACTTCTGTCAGGTAGCAATGTGGAGTTTCCTACACACATTTGCTAAACACTACTGCCTGGACCGTCGGGTCTGCAGGGATCGGCATTTTGCCTGTTGATCCTGCAGGACTTTTTAGTCTAGTAATTTGTCCGCAGCCCACCACCCGGATGTATGGCTTGGGTATCTATTCAAAGGTAAGAAATCTGCAGCTAGGAGTCTATATCAGATGAACAAGTTACTTACCTTCGGTAGCACATTATCTGGTAGAGACAATATCTAGCTGCAGATTCCTTACAGAGAAACCCATGCCTCCCTGCTCTGCAGACACATATTTAGAGCTGGGGTTGGTCCCCTTTTCAAGGCCCTAGTTTGGACACACACTGGTCAGTCTAATTCATGGCTTTTTGCTCCTGGCATTTAAAGTGAAAAGAACTGACTTCTGCGCACCTGGGTGGCTCCTATATAGGTGACCGTGACGTCGTATCTGGCGCTGATGATGCCACATGGAGCCGAATAGAGCCACCCGACTGCGTGCAAAGGTACTGCTCATGCAAAAGTTTTCAGATCCAGTCTGACACCAGGGAAATTCAAAGGTAGATATTGTCTCTAACTGAAGGTAAGTAACCTGTTAGTTTAATTGTGAGCTGCAGACATGCCAACTGAAAAAACATTTCACTGTGTGATGTGGGGGCAGGGCTTAGAAGGATCGTGGCCTCGTGCCAGGAACTACCCCTGCCTCCAAACAAAACATAAAGCTTGCAAGAGACTGGTGCCAATGTCCTGGGGAGTTATCACACCTCTTAATGCACATCGACTGACCAAAGCCTCCAAACATGAGCTGGAAATCCACTCTTAGCACTGGTTTCCAGGTAAATGTCTGTGCCACTGTGTGATATCCGCTCATCACTTAAGGAAGTGACCTGCTTAGGGTCATCCGGGTCAATACAGACCACCTCTCAGCCTTCTGTACCAAATGAAGAGTCGGTCAGACAGTATGGAATATACACCGAGAACTATTTGTATACACTCAGAGCGGAGCCCCGTCTGCACAATCTCTTGGGAGAGCTACAGAGGGAACTGAAGACCAGCAATCATAGAGATACGTTATGCACATTTCATAGTCTGTTAAAAACACGCCCACAGTGGAATTTCACAGGCAGATGCAGCTGGACGTAAAATACAAAAAAGATTTCTGCTCTCGTTTCTACACCGCTCAGCCCAGTCCAAGGCCATTGCACCCTGAGCTGCGATCAAACTACCAGACCGGTGGGAGAGGTCTGTCTCTAGTGGGAAAGCCATGCGCTGGCACTAACAGTTCTTTATTGCAAATGTTATTCTGTATGTATGTATGTTACCTGATACCTTTTCTTTTTGGTTTTGTTGATAAAAAAGAATTTTTTTTAAACAGTTCTTTATTGCAGAAACTAAACTCAGCAAAGGGAATTTCTCAGAAATATCAAAAGATTAGTTTCGATCACCATGTAAAATGGAGTACAGTGGAAGGAAATGGCGCAGCGAATGCCAAGTTAAACAGGGCACTGCGTAAGCATTAACGGGCCTACTCTAACATCAGCAGGGTGACTGTGTGAAGTGGGCCGATATCGTGTGGCACCGTTTCAGTTGCAGGTCTGGAGTTGTACCTTAGTATCTCTTTTGTGTCTATTGAGAGGGTGAGCGGTAATTCAGTTTCTCTTTTGTGACTGGCTATTTTATGTGTGCAGGAAGTTTGTATCTCTTTTGTGATTGGCTAGCTTGAGTGTGAGCTGAAACTCAGTAGCTGTTTTGTAATTGGCTGGTATGAGTGGGACAAAAGGGGGTGGTGATGGACGGAGCATCTGAACCAATCAAACACTCACACCCAGTCAAAACACTCACTCAAACAGGGGTGGCAGAGTGGGCTAAAGAACAGTGATGGATTAAACCCAGATCTTTTGACTGGGTGTGAGTGTTTGATTGATTCAGATGCTCCGTCCATCACCACCCCCTTTTGTACCGCTTTTGGCCGCCATAAGCGTGGCAGGGTATGCTCAGACGTGAGTCCCTTGCTCACTTTGCCACTGGATTCAAGCAAGCCGGGCTGAAGACGGCTGGAATGCCAGAAACCGGTCCTCGGAAGCTTGTTTCCGGTCCAGGGAATACATGGCTTGGCGGTTCGGGCTGGACTGTTCCCATGAGGCACAGGGTCAGACTGATTTGCATTTAGCCATGTCTGAACTGGGGTGGCAGAGTGGGCTAAAGAACGGTGATGGATTCAACCCAGATCTTTTGACTGGGTGTGAGTGTTTGATTGATTCAGATGCTCCGTCCATCACCACCCCCTTTTGTACCGCTTTTGGTATGAGTGGGAGCCCACTTCCGGTGTCCGTGGCTCTCAGGAGGAGCTGATTAATCTCTCCTGAGCTGCCTCTGACAGCAGACATGTATGGGCAAATGAAAAATAGCTCGTCTGTTCCTTTGGCTTACACGAAAAGCTGACTGCAGCAATTCCTGCCACCAGCTCTCTGTCTGTCGCAGTTTTGCAGCGTTTATAAGCATTCTCCATCTGGTGACAGTAAAGTGGTGCAGGGGTAATACATTGTAATTGTAAGCAGAACTTGCACAGCGCACTGTAACCCAACAGGCATCCTGGCGCTAAAAGAGGGGGGTAGTGAAGAACCACTGGGAACTGAACAACTAAAAATTAGCTTATAGGAAAGAGCCAAGTTTTTATCTGTTTATGAAATGGTAAAATGTAATTCAGCTGTCGCAGCTATGGGGGCAGCTTATTCCAGAGTCTGGCAGCCGCAACACTGAAGGCCTGGCCCCCCAGCTTGACTCTTCTGATCCGGGGAATTTCCACCAGAAAGGCTGAGGAGGATCGAAGACAGCGGGGAGGAACATACCAACTGAAATTACTCTGTAGTGGTCTAGGGCCCAATCCATGAAGCGCTTTGAACACAACACAAAGTGATTTAAAATAAATTCTCTGCGCTATAGGGAGCCAGTGCAGCTCCACAAGGGCCTGGGAAGGAGAGGAGTGTCGAGGACGCGACAAGGCCAGCTTAGCTGCCATATTCTGGATTCTTTGTAGTCTGCCAGTCAAGAATTTAGGGGATTCCAGAAAAAGGGAGTTACAAAAGTCTAATCTACTCAAAATCCTGCTCCTGACTACCAGAGGGCGTGTTTGAGCCGGAAGCAGAGGAAGAATCTTCCTCAGAGCCCTAACAAGGGAAAAACAAGTCCCCAAGGTCTTATTGACGTGTGTCTCCAGAGTCAGCTTTTCATTAAATAGGACCCCCAAATTAAGAACAGACTTGGATGGTAACAGTGGGGGGTCTGCATGAATAGGCCAGAAATCAGCCGAAAGAAGCGGTGGCCCTCTCCCATTCTTAATACATAGAATTTCAGTTTTGTCTGCATTAAATTGCAGAAAATGATCTCTTAGCCACTGAGCCACGTTCCGCATACAGTTGTGAAAATTCTCCAAGGAGGTTGACTGTTCACCTTCCAGTGCAAGAATCAGCTGAGTATCATCTGCATAGTTACTCACCCCTAAGCCAAAAGATCTAATAATATCCATCAAAGGACGCATGTAAACGTTAAAAAGAATGGGGCTTATCGCAGATCCCTTCGGCACACCATGATGGCCCTTCGTAAACTCAGACTGAAAGGGATGGAGAGCCACGGCCTGACGTCTATCAGATAGATAGGCGTGGAACCATTTTAATGCCTGACCAACTACCCCAATATCTTCCAGCCGTTTCAAGAGGACCGAATGGTTGACCGTGTCAAAAAGGGCAGACAGATCTAATAGGATCAAGATGGCATGTTGACTCTTCTCTGCACGCAAACGAAGATCGTCCAACACGGTCAGCAATGCAGTCTCTGTGCATGTCGTGGACGAAAACCATACTGGACCTCATCCAGTAGATCATTACCCTCTAGAAACTGGGAAAGTGCCCTACTCAAAAGGCGTTCTACAATCTTCACTGGGTAAGGAAGAAGTGAGATTGGCCTGTAGTTTTTAAGACAGGCCGGATCTAATGAGGGCTTTTTCAATAAAGGAGAGACAATTGCTTGCTTCCAGCAGGAGGGAACTGCCCCACTGCTCAAGGAATGATTGCACAGCTGTCTAAGAGGGGGGAACAGTTCAGCATCAAGCGCTTTCCAGACCCTACGTGGCAAAGGGTCTAAGGGTGAGCCAGAAGACACACTGAGCGCAATTTGTTCAAACACCTCGATGGAAGGAGGGTCAAAATGGTCCAGACGAGGCTCCTGAGCCGAGGTCTCCGTTATCACTCTCAGGTCCTGCGGCCTGACCAGTGATGGGACAGTGGTCATATCAGCCAAACTACTCTCTTCAAATCCCTTGATGATAGTGTTAATCGTATTATCAAAGAAGGCAGCCAAACTGTCTCACAGCTCTTGCGTGGGGGGCGTCTTGTTGTTTGTGCAGGACGGATTGGCTATGTCATTAAAAACGTTGAAATCGCTTTTAGAGCTATTAGAGGCCTTCAAAATTACATCAGCAAAGTACTCAGCTTTAGCGGAGATAACACTCTTCTTATAATTACTAATCTTCTCTTTCCAAATAGCCTTATCTACGATAGAGTACCCTCTCCTCCATCTCCGCTCTGCCTGTCTACAAGCAAGTTTGAACTTTTTTCAAAGCGGTGTTCTACCAGGGGGCAGAGGGTTTGCTGGATCTTCTCATCATTTTGTGAGGGGCAGTTAGGTCTAGAAGGTCCGTAATGTGTGAGCGGAAGGCGGCATAGTTATCCTCCACATGTTTCCTGGCCCAAACAAGCCCTCAAAATGAAGTACAGGGGCAGTACTAGCTTTCCTCAACAGGCCTTTCCAGTCCCTGCTGCGAAAGTGGCTCATCTCCTTCCTGCCAGACACATTCCGTTTGATGCCCATCACATCAAATTTAATCAAATAATGATCCGACCAGCCTACGGGAGAGACCTCCACTTCTTTCAGCAAGTCTTCTTGGCAAATATCAGGTCCAAGGTGTGTGTCCCCGTATGTGTAGGCTCTGCCACCCATTGGCTAAGGGACAAATCCAGGCACGACTGTAAAATGCTGTTGTACCCTGGGCCCATGCTCCCATTGGGCCAGAGGTTGAAGGCCCCAAGTATAAGGAGTCTGGCATGTGAAAGAGCCATGTTACTAAAAACCTCAATCAATTTTTGTTGTTGAAGTAAGCTGGGCACTCCCGTTGGCCTATAACAGATAATATTGGCAACACCTGGTGCCCTGCGTCATTTAAAGCAAAGCCTAATAGTTCATCCCATCGACCGGGTCAATATCTATAGGTGAAAAATTCCAGACCTCCTGATAGAGAATTCCAACCTCTCCTCCTCTCCCATTGGGGCGGGGCTTATGAAAAGCTTTATAGCCCTGAGGGCAGGCTGATCCCAGTTCTAAGTCAGAATCCGGGTGAGTCCAGGTCTCTGTCATCACTAAGACATCCAGGTCGTGACCTTCTGTCAGCATCAATGTTTCCAGGTGATGTTTACAGAGGGACCTGACATTCAAAAAGCCACTGCTCAAAGAATCCCCGGGGGTTAAGTTGGCTGCGGGCTCTATCCCTGTGGGGGAGACAAGTTGGACACCTCCCTCAGCCTCTTTGTGCTTGTCCATTACCTGAGAGGAGATGCTGGGTTGTCCCACAGTATCACAATTTCCACTAAAAGCGGCATAATGTCTAGCGCCGTGTGCGGCCAGTGCGCGGACGGGTGCAGACGGGCTTGCCTTTGGCGCGCCTTCAGCGCGCCCGCTGCGCGTCGGCGCCTTGAGCATTTTTATGTGGTTCTGCATTCACAAGACGAGAGCGTGACTGTCTAAGGAATGGCTGCCCCAGTTGTGCCACCGGAAGTGAGGGAAGCACAGGCTCTACTGCGGTACCACTCCCTCCACGCAAACAGCACAGGCTGCGGTGGACCGGGGAGGCAGGCGGCAAGGTAAGCGATCGGTCTCCAAGTATTTTCAATGAGCAGTTGCACAGATGTACAAATATACAGAGTGTAGATTTTTTAAAAAGAGATTCGACGCAAAATAAAACTCATTTTTTTTAAACTAGACAAGATAAAATCAAAGAATAGCAGGATCCACAAAGCGCGTGTCAACCTGCACACAGAGTCAATATCATTCACCTATAAAGCAACAGCAGGTTTGTGAGAGGCCAGAATGCAGCAGCTGGTTGTGAGAGGCCAGAAGCAGGCAGCCGATTTGTGAGAGGCCAGAATACAGCAGCTGGGTGTGAGAGGCCAAAACCAGGCAGAAGGTTTGTGAGAGGTCAGAATGCAGCAGCTGGGTGTGAGAGGCCAGAACCAGGCAGCAGGTTTGAGAGAGGTCAGAATGCAGCAGCTGGTTGTGAGAGGCCAGAATGCAGCAGCTGGTTGTGAGAGCCCAGAATGCAGCAGCTGGTTGTGAGAGGCCAGGACCTGGCAGCAGGTTTGTGAGAGGCCAGAACCAGGCAGCAGGTTTGTGAGAGGTCAGAATGCAGCAGTACGTTGGTGAGAGGCCAGAACCAGGCAGCAGGTTTGAGAGAGGTCAGAATGCAGCAGCTGGTTGTGAGAGGCCAGAATGCAGCAGCTGGTTGTGAGAGCCCAGAATACAGCAGCTGGTTGTGAGAGGCCAGGACCTGGCAGCAGGTTTGTGAGAGGCCAGAACCAGGCAGCAGGTTTGTGAGAGGTCAGAATGCAGCAGTACGTTGGTGAGAGGCCAGAGTGCAACAGCTTGTTGTGAGTGGCCAGAATGCAGCAGCAAGTTTGTGAGAAGTTAGACCAGCAAGGGATGTTTGAGAGGGAGTGATCCGTAGCCGCTGCTGAAAGGTCAGAACCCAGCAAGAGGCTTGTGAGAGGTCAGGAAGCAACAGCATGTATGTGATACGTCACAGCCTGGCAACACTCTTGGGAGAGGTCAGAACTCAGCTGCCAGTTTGTGATAAATCACTCTTGGGGAAGGTCAACACTCTGCAACATATTTATGACAAATCGTTTGTGGGAGAGGTCAGAACCCAGCAGTGTTTGTGATTAGTCAGTGCAGGGAGAGAATGGAATTGAGAAGCATATCTGTGATCAGTCAGAGCCTGGCTGTGCTCTTAGCAGACTCAGAAGGACTCAGCAGCATTGTGGAAAAGCAGTTTTTCTCTAGATATCCTCTAACACTACTTGGCGGTAGTCGCCTCTGAACCATTCAATAATTATCAAATAAAGAGGCGGGCACTGGAAACTGGTTTTTATTTCTTCAGTGCAAAGCACGTCAGATCGGACAAACTGGGTATCGTCTCGAGGTGCTCTAACTGCATCTCTGCGGCCTGGCCTCTTATACTGCAGTTTATTGTTTTATTGCATGAAGACACATTCTTAACATTACTTTGAAGTACAGTAAGAAAGCCCCGGAATCCCTGCTTCAGGCCCGTTCCCACACGTATTCACAGTACAGGTCCCCACCCCAATCTCATCAGGTGATGACCATCGCGCAGCTGGACATTCCGTTGGGAACCGAAATGTGCGCAATCAGTCGGATCTCATGGGGTGGTGACATTGATTAATCCCGGCTCCTTTGATGAAAGGCGAGATTTTACAGTATGGGGTCAATAAACTGCATCCGCAGAGCTAGGTGATGGCCTGGGATCGGGTTGAACAATCGGGTACAGGGGAAGGGGTTACCAAAGGGACTGTTCGTGTGAAAGGGATGAAAGAGTATGTGGGTCCAGCACGGGAAGTGGCTCCGGGGCAGGGTTGCGCTGTAGGTGTGTTTATGGTTCAGGCATGTGTGCATGGGGGCTGTCAGCGCGCGGGATGTTAGCGAGGTCAGAGAGACGTGCAGGCGATCGGCGATGTATGAAGTGGCCATGGTCTCAAAGATGGCTGCTGCTTATGCGCTCGTACGGGCCCAGGTTTGGACAAGATGGCGCCGGCAATGTTCACATCGAAATCTAATGCATTGTATCCCCAGGCAGCAACCACATATTATGAAAACTGGTACCAATACTATCATCAATAACTTCCAACCCCAGTCTTTCAAAGTGCTCCAGAACCAGATCCCAAGCGACCAGCCTTCTTGTTCCTGATGGACCTCTGATGAAAGTCTGTGGAGGTGTTCAATTGCTTTAAAAACTGATGGTGAGTTTTCCGGTACGAAGGTGCAGCAGCTAGATCCAATGATGCGGCATGCTCCTCCACGATCCGCTAGCACCACGTCTAAGACAAGACGGTTCTGTAGAGCCACCAGGCGGACCGCCTGTAGCTCGGCTGTATTATTCCTGAGGATGCCAGCCGTGATATTCAATGCTGTTTCGACTGCTTGGGTCAGATGACGGATGGCTCGACTGTTTGCCATCGGACCCCAGAGAGGAATGAGTCCTTTTGCTGCATCAAGAATCTGTGATGCAGTGGAATCTGCTTGTTCTATGTCTTTTGCTCCCTTCTGCCTGTGGTGATTTGCTGGTTCCCCGTATGTTGGAGGGAGGACAAAGGCAATGTAACAGGTACCCCCCAGCCCTTTGGGAGCCAGGTGTAGGCTTTTGTACCGCAGACAAAGTACATGTTCGGAGAGTTAATGAAAGATGGAGGATCAGCAGTGTTCAGAGTCCTTGTGATGCGGCAGGAGCTGTGGCCCACGATTTACGTCCCATGAGCTTCAATGCAGACAAGGCCTGAGACGTTCACCACAGATAGGGCCTCAGTCAGAGTTGCGGCTGTCCGTTTCCGAAGGTAGGAGAAGGTGGGTCTGGCTGAATTGTTGAACACCTGCATTTCGATTCTTTCTTTATCCGGGATGTTCATTTGAAAAGTGGTGTTGGAAGTCAGAGGGCAAAAGGGAGCAGAGGTTTTTCCTGTTTTGTTCAGCCAGAACTCATCGTGGAATTGTGCAACTGTTTCATCGGATGTTGCATTGTCTTTGTAGCTCCCTTGTAGGAGTATTAACCAAGCAAGGCAGGATCCATGAACAGAGAAAGGTGAAGGGATGAAGGGGATATAGTGTCCAGTTGCATGAGGAAGCAGCCCACAGATCCAACTGTTCGTGGCATTGGCAGCAAGGTTGTGTTGATGCAGCAATTGTACAAATGAATTGTTCCAAAATCCTTTGCGCCGTTCTTGGAGTTGGGGTGAAAGTGAAATGAGATAATGTTCTTTCTTGGTGGTGGGCTGCACAGTCGCTATCATTGTCTTGTGAGCAGGAGCACTTTCTTCCATGATCCAAACTGTGACCATCAGCAGGAGGCACATGAGGGATGCAATGAAAAGTGCAATTGTCTTTGTGCTATGCAGCCGGGCAGTCTTGGGGTCTTTACGATGGGTCTTCCGACGTCTGGGATCTTCCATCACCTTCAAGAGGCTCAGTGACGGGCAGGACCACATACTTTGTCTGGCGTCTCTCCTGGTAGCCTTTGTAGTGTTAGCTACCGCTCTGAGATTTTTGACTTAGTTAGTGGTCTGCTTGGCCGATGCACTCTCCTTTTGTCGCAAGTTGTACCCTTTTCTGGTTGGCACAGTGGGATCTGGAAATTCTGCCAATTCAAGTGTCTCTGTTTCTGGGTAACAACTCAGGGGTGGTCGGTCTTTCGTCAGGAGCTCTTCTTGGGTGTTTTCGGTCGTTGTCAGGGTTGAGGATATCCTTCGACAATGGTGTGCATGTAGCCAATTTAGTTTTCCTTCTACTTGAAGTGCAGTTCGGGTAGTGATCAAGACTTGCCAGGGGCCCGTCCACCTGGGTTACAAGCTTTTCGTTCTTTGAACATTTCGGATCAACACGTAGTCCCCAGGTCGGATGTCGTGTCCGGGGCCCCTGGATGCGTATGGTATGGCTTGCTGCACCTGTTGGTGGATAACAGTTAGTGTTTTCGTTAAATTGTGCAGATGATCAGACATTAGGATGTCCGGGACATCATGGATGGATGTTGGCTTTGGCGCGGCCCAACTATTCATAGGCCAGCCGAAGACAACCTCGTACCGAGTCAGGTGGTGTTTGGTTGGAGTGGAGCGCATTGATAGCAATGCCAGTGGGAGGGCATCAGGCCATTTCAGTCCTGTGGTGGCAACTATCTTCGCTAGCTTTAGTTTTTGTGTGTCGTTGTGTCGTTCTAACAGGCCTGCAGATTGGGGGTGGAAAACTGCGTGAAATTTCTGTTTTACACCCAACCCTTTCAGTATGAGTTGGATAACTTCAGCTACAAAGTGGGTTGTCATTGTGGCTCCACAAAATCCTACAAAGGCCGTAGCGTGGGGAAAACTCCTTCAACAACACCTTGGCAGTAGTGATGGCAGTGTTGTCTCGAGTTGGGTAAGCTTCCACCCATTTGCTAAACGCACATACAATCACTAGCACGTATTTTAGACCATGGCACCTCTCTAGCTGAATGTAATCCATTTGAATGATTTCGAAGGGATGGTCAGGGACCCCAAACCCTCCCCGGGGTACTACGGTCCCTTTCCCTGGGTTGTGTTGTAGGCATATCATGCACTGCTGAACTAGGCGCTTTGCTGAGTCTGATATTTTGTCATTGTGCCATACTCTGGTGATTAGCTCAGTCATAGGGGCAGATCCTATGTGTGCAGGTGAGTGTGCCATGGTCAGTATGGGGATCAGGTAAGCATTGGGCAGCAACCATTTGTCTGTGTCTTTCGTCCTCCAGCAGCCTTCATCGTCTTTTGGTCCCACCCATGCCCATTCAGTCAGTTCATATGGTGTACTTGTCGATTGGATGTCTTTTATAGTCTCCCTAGAATCTGTCCATTTCTCTGCTTGTGACCTGGTCACGTACATTCGTGTTGTCGTTCTGTTTTCGGCTGTGGTTCAGGCAGTGATGTCGGCCTGTGCATTTCCCTGTCCTACAATGTCCGTCACTTTCTTGTGTGCCTGGCATTTGATTACAGCCAGTTGTTTGTGGAGGAGGACTGCTTCAGTCAGGGCGGAGACTAGATCTCCGTGTAAGATCGGTGTGCCGTTTGAGGTCAGGAATCCCCTTTCCCTCCATAGAAGCCCAAAATGGTGAACCACCCCGAAGGCATACTGGCTGTCCGTATATATGTTCGCTGTCGTCCCTGCTGCTAAAATACACGCTCGTGTGAGGGCAATTAGTTCTGCCGCCTGTTGGGTAATGCGGGCTGTTTCAACAACAGTTCGGGCTGTGGTAACAGCATATGCAGCTGAGGTGGTGCCGTCAGGGAGTTTGATACATGAGCCATCTACCCATAGCTCTCCGTCAGGTTCTGGGAAGGCAGTGTCTCGGAGGTCTACCCTACTCTTAGTCTGTTCGTCAGTGAGGGTCACACAGTCATGCAGGGGAGTGACATTGGGATCGTTCTCCGGTAGTGGTAACAAGGTAGCCGGGTTCAAAGTGGTACATCGCTTCAAGGTAATGTGTGGTACCAATAGTGTCAGTTCGTATCCAGTCGGTCGTGCGCTAGTCAGGTGTTGAGTCTTGGTCTGGTTCAGGAGGGTGTCAACAGCATGGGGTACGAACACTGTAAGGGGGTTCAAAAGTACAATTCCCTCACTCTGTCGTATGGAGACAGCGGAAGCTGCTACAGCTCGTAAGCAAGATGGTAAAGCTCTGGCTACGGGGCCAAGAGTGGCACAAGGGCGTTGTTTAGGGCCAATGGATTGCGTTAGGACAGATAATGCACATCCCTCCCTTTCGTGGGTGTAGAGGGAGAAGGGTTTGGAGTAGTCTGGGGTTCCTAGAACGGGTGCTGAACAAAGGGCATCTCGTAACTCTTTGAAGGAAGTTTGGCATTCGGAGGTCCAAGGGACTGGGAAGGGAGCATCTTTGGTCAGGAAGGAAAGTAAGGGTTTAACAATGTCCCATTCCATTCTTCTCACATCTCTCCAATCTCTGGGAGTTGGGGGTTCAGCTCTGGCTTGGATTGCTTCTTTTTTAAGTGAGCGCACCTTCCAGGTTTTTTCGGCTAAAGCATCCTCAAAAACTTGTGCATCGGCGTATGGCGTTCCCCAGGGGTCTATTCTTAGCCCACTACTTTTTAACATCTATGTTAGACCCCTGGCACCTATTGTGGAGGAAGCCGGTTTGACTTTATTTTCTTACGCCAATGACAGACAAATCATTTTCACCTTTCTAACAGGGAAGGTGATAATACTTCGGCTCTTAAGCAGGGCCTGTCCCAGGTGGCAAGGTGGATGCAGGAGAATTTCCTTAAGTTAAATGGAGATAAGACCGAGATTGTGATCCTGGGCAAAGATAAAGATCTCTGGGGCCCTCAATACTGGCCCGAGAGTATGGGTTCTACCCCGCAACCCGTGACCCAGGTTCGCAATCTCGGATTCTTAATTGACGAAAAGCTTACAATGCGACAACAGGCCGTTAAGGTGGCTTCTATCTGTTTTGCAACCTTAAGATGGCTTCAAAAAATGTTGTGGATGCTCCCTGCCTCTACACAAAGGACGGTAGTCCAGGCTTTGGTAATATCTCGCCTGGACTACGGGAACGTCCTTTATCTTGGTGCCGATTTGACATCTTGGAACAAATTCCAGGTTGTTCAAAACGCGGCCGCACGGCTGTTACGCAATGTTCCTCGGAAAACATCTGCTTCTCAAGCCCTTCGTGACCTGCACTGGCTGAGAATAATGAATAGAATCAAATTATAGGCCTTATGTTACATCTTCAAGATAAAACAGGGCTCTGCTCCAAGGTATCTACAGAATTTCATTCATGCTTACATACCTAGTCGCAGTCTGAGATCCTCAGGAAAAGGAGATTTCATTGTTCCTAGATTTAGATTAGTGAAGATGGGCGGCCGCTCATTTTCCCATTTGGGCACCAAATCCTGGAATGCCCTGCCTGTGAGGCTGAAGTTGGAAACAGATCTTCTTCGGTTTCGCAAGGGCTTAAAAACTTGGCTTTTCCAGCAATAATTTTGAACAGTCTTTTGGTAGCTTCACTTATTGATGCCTGGTAGTTCTTTCTTCTACAGTCTATCCCTTGGCACCGGGAAACCCACTGCGGGTAGCCGTGCGCCTTATAAGTTTAAATAAATAAATAAATAAAATGAGACTGAATTTCGGCAACCACTGTCAACAGAATGAGGTGAGGCCTACCAGAGAGCGGACTTGCTTCTGGTTCATAGGGATGGAGGTTTCTAAAATGGTCTGGATTCTGTCGGGCGTGAGTCTCCTCCCTTCTTTAGACAAGAGGTGGCCTAAGTATGTTACATGGGGTTTGCAAAACTGTAATTTCTTTTGGGAAACCTTGTGACCATTCTCTGCAAGGAAATGTAGGAGTCGGATGGTGGCTGTGACTGCGAGCGGAGTGGTGTCGGCTGCTAGAAGGATGTCCTCTACGTTCTGTATCAACACCACTCCGTCCGGTAACTGAACTGAATCTAACTGTCTCTTGAGTGCCTGGCTATAAATGCTCGACTTTCGGTGTACCCTTGGGGTGCTCTACAAAATCTATATGAGTGGGATTTTAGGGTAAATCCAAAGAGGTAGGGGCTGTCTGGGTGGATGGGTATGGAGAAGAAGGCGTTTTTTAGGTCAATCACGGTGAATGTGGTGGCAGTGGACGGGATCAGTGTTAGAATGGTGGTGATGTCAGAGACTACGGGGTACTGTGGCACAACTATTTTGTTAATTTCCCGTAGGTCGAAGATGAAGCGGTACGCTTTCTCATCTCCCTCTCCTTGCCTTTTGATAATCGGTAAGATAGGGCTGTTGCAAATGTTGCTGACTACTTCCTCTACCACTCCTGCGTTCACTAAGGACTGGATGATTTCTATCAATACTTCCTCGCCTTCGGGTGATATTTTGTACTGCGGTATTTTCGGTAGCGTCGCGTCCTGTCGTACAGTCACATGCACTGGGTCTATCATCATTCCTCCTATGTCTGAGTCTGCCTTTGCCCATAAGTAAGAAGGTAAAGTGTTAAGCAGGGACATGTCGGCATCAGTTATGGAGTACATGTGTCGTGAGGGGCAAGGTCTGAGCAGGTTGGGATTGTCGTATAAAATGACCAGACTTCGTCGGGTGAGCATCTAATAGTTGCTTGAAAATGTTTCAGCAAGTCAAGACCCATAATGGCATCGGGGGTATTGGAGGAGAGAAGGAATGTCGTATCGGTGATATTATTTTCCAGATCAAAAGGGATTGGTTTGGACAAGGGATTAGTGGAGGGCGTACCATCAAAACCTATTGATGTTACATGTGAGCCAGACAAGGGTGCCCTTGAAATCAGTCGTTTGGATAATACACTACGTGTTTCTCCTGTGTCTACCAGAAATGGAGACTTTGTGCCTAGGACCTTAGCGGTGACATAAGGGCCTTGCTGGTCAACATAGAGCTCGACTGGATCCCTCCCTTGCCCTAGGCAGTCCTATGCAAAGTCATAAGCGTTGTCATAGTCGGATTGTCGGTATTGGTTCTGTCGGGACGGTCAAAGGTGTTCACTCTTCCGGGCCTTTCGTCGCTAGTGTCGTTTGTGTACCCTCGCCCGTGTCCTCTATTTCTTGGTCCGTTCGTTAAGTCTCTAGTCTCTTTGTTTCTGTTTATTTCTAGCAGGACCGGGCATTGCGACTTCCAATGTCCGTACTCTTTGCAGAATGCGCATTGGTTCTCGCCTAACTCTCTGCGTCCAGTGTAGGGTGCGGGTGCATTATTTCTAGGAGTTGGATTTCTAGGGACATTTTGCTGGTAGTTTCCTTTGTAGGGTTCCTTCCCTAAATTTACTCCTTGCAACTGAGCTATCATGACTTGCTCCTTTAAGTCTTTCTTCTTTTTCTCTGAGGCTCTATCATTTTCATTCTTTTGATGTTCAATATTTTGTCCACCCTAAGCGTGGAAGGGTATACTCAGATGTGAGTCCCTTGCTCATTGCACCATCAGGATTCAAGCAAGCCGGGCCGACGACGGCTGAAATGCCAGAAACCGGTCCCCGGAAGCTTGTTTCCTTCCCAGTGTAAGAATTGGCTTGGTTTGTTATAAGTCACTCTTGGGGGAGGTCAGCACTCAGCAGCATGTTTGTTATAAGTCACTCTTGGGGGAGGTCAGAAATCAGCAGCATGTTTGTGATAAGACACTCTTTGGATTTAACAACAAGGGGTGGTGATGGACAGAGTTTCTGAATTAAGCAGAATACTCTCACCCAGTCAAGAGATCAGGGCTAGATCCAACACCGTTTTTTAGCTCACTGCACCATCCCAGCTCAGAACCTGGCTATATGCAAATTAGTCTGTTCCTGTCCCAGTGCATGATGGGAACAGGGCAAACCAAACTACCAAGCCAATTCTTACACTGGGAAGGAAACAAGCTTCCGGGGACCGGTTTCTGGCATTTCAGCCGTCGTCGGCCCGGCTTGCTTGAATCCTGATGGTGCAATGAGCAAGGGACTCACATCTGAGTATACCCTTCCACGCTTAGGGTGGACAAAATATTTAACAACAAGGGGTGGTGATGGACAGAGTTTCTGAATTAAGCAGAATACTCTCACCCAGTCAAGAGATCAGGGCTAGATCCAACACCGTTTTTTAGCTCACTGCACCATCCCAGCTCAGAACCTGGCTATATGCAAATTAGTCTGTTCCTGTCCCAGTGCATGATGGGAACAGGGCAAACCAAACTACCAAGCCAATTCTTACACTGGGAAGGAAACAAGCTTCCGGGGACCGGTTTCTGGCATTTCAGCCGTCGTCGGCCCGGCTTGCTTGAATCCTGATGGTGCAATGAGCAAGGGACTCACATCTGAGTATACCCTTCCACGCTTAGGGTGGACAAAATATTTAACAACAAGGGGTGGTGATGGACAGAGTTTCTGAATTAAGCAGAATACTCTCACCCAGTCAGGAGATCAGGGCTAGATCCAACACCGTTTTTTAGCTCACTGCACCATCCCAGCTCAGAACCTGGCTATATGCAAATTAGTCTGTTCCTGTCCCAGTGCATGATGGGAACAGGGCAAACCAAACTACCAAGCCAATTCTTACACTGGGAAGGAAACAAGCTTCCGGGGACCGGTTTCTGGCATTTCAGCCTTCGTCGGCCCAACATGAGTCCTTTGCTCACTGCACCATCAGGATTCAAGCAAGCCGGGCCGACGACGGCTGAAATGCCAGAAACTGGTCCCCGGAAGCTTGTCTCCTTTCTGGTGAAGAATTGGCTTGGTAGTTTAGTCTGCCCAGTTCCCATGATGCACTGGGCCAGGGACAGACTGATTTGCATATAGCCAGGTTCTGAGCTGGGATGGTGCAGTGAGCTAAATAACGGTGATGGATCAAGCCCTGATCTTTGGACTGGGTAAGAGTGGTCTGCTTAATTCAGACACTCTGTTCATCACCACCCCCTTTTCTGAATCGTTTTTGGCCACTATAGGTGTGGCAGGGTATACTCAGACATGAGTCCCTTGCTCACTGCACCATCAGGATTCAAGCAAGCCGGGCCGACGACGGCTGAAATGCCAGAAACCGGTCCCCGGAAGCTTGTCTCCTTTCTGGTGAAGAATTGGCTTGGTAGTTTAGTCTGCCCTGTTCCCATGATGCACTGGGCCAGGGACAGACTGATTTGCATATAGCCAGGTTCTGAGCTGGGATGGTGCAGTGAGCTAAATAACGGTGATGGATCAAGCCCTGATCTTTGGACTGGGTAATAGTGGTCTGCTTAATTCAGACACTCTGTTCATCACCACCCCCTATTCTGAATCGTTTTTGGCCACTATAGGTGTGGCAGGGTACACTCAGACATGAGTCCCTTGCTCACTGCACCATCAGGATTCAAGCAAGCCGGGCCGACGACGGCTGAAATGCCAGAAACCGGTCCCCGGAAGCTTGTCTCCTTTCTGGTGAAGAATTGGCTTGGTAGTTTAGTCTGCCCTGTTCCCATGATGCACTGGGCCAGGGACAGACAGATTTGCATATAGCCAGGTTCTGAGCTGGGATGGTGCAGTGAGCTAAATAACGGTGATGGATCAAGCCCTGATCTTTGGACTGGGTAAGAGTGGTCTGCTTAATTCAGACACTGTTTATCACCACCCCCTTTTCTGAATCGTTTTTGGCCACTATAGGTGTGGCAGGGTATACTCAGACATGAGTCCCTTGCTCACTGCACCATCAGGATTCAAGCAAGCCGGGCCGACGACGGCTGAAATGCCAGAAACCGGTCCCCGGAAGCTTGTCTCCTTTCTGGTGAAGAATTGGCTTGGTAGTTTAGTCTGCCCTGTTCCCATGATGCACTGGGCCAGGGACAGACTGATTTGCATATAGCCAGGTTCTGATCTGGGATGGTGCAGTGAGCTAAATAACGGTGATGGATCAAGCCCTGATCTTTGGACTGGGTAAGAGTGGTCTGCTTATATCATACACTCTGTTCATCACCACCCCCTTTTCTGAATCGTTTTTTGCCACTATAGGTGTGGCAGGGTATACTCCGACATGAGTCCCTTGCTCACTGCGCCATCAGGATTCAAGCAAGCCGGGCCGACGACGGCTGAAATGCCAGAAACCGGTCCTCGGAAGCTTGTCTCCTTTCTGGTGAAGAATTGGCTTGGTAGTTTAGTCTGCCCTGTTCCCATGATGCACTGGGCCAGGGACAGACTGATTTGCATATAGCCAGGTTCTGAGCTGGGATGGTGCAGTGAGCTAAATAACGGTGATGGATCAAGCCCTGATCTTTGGACTGGGTAAGAGTGGTCTGCTTAATTCAGACACTCTGTTCATCACCACCCCCTTTTCTGAATCGTTTTTGGCCACTATAGGTGTGGCAGGGTATACTCAGACATGAGTCCCTTGCTCACTGCACCATCAGGATTCAAGCAAGCCGGGCCGACGACGGCTGAAATGCCAGAAACCGGTCCCCGGAAGCTTGTCTCCTTTCTGGTGAAGAATTGGCTTGGTAATTTAGTCTGCCCTGTTCCCATGATGCCCTGGGCCAGGGACAGACTGATTTGCATATAGCCAGGTTCTGAGCTGGGATGGGGCAGTGAGCTAAATAACGTGATGGATCAAGCCCTGATCTTTGGACTGGGTAAGAGTGGTCTGCTTAATTCAGACACTCTGTTCATCACCACCCCCTTTTCTGAATCAAGACACTCTTTGGAGACACCACAACTCAGCAGCATGTTTGTGATAAGACACTCTTGGGAGACAGCAGAACTCAGCAGCATGTTTGTGATAAGACACTCTTGGGGGACACCAGAACTCAGCAGCATGTTTGTGATAAGTCACTGTTGGGAGAGGTCAGAACTCAGCAGCGTGTTTGTTATAAGTCACTGTTGGGAGAGGTCAGAACTCAGCAGCGTGTTTGTTATAAGTCACTGTTGGGAGAGGTCAGAACTCAGCAGCGTGTTTGTTATAAGTCGCTCTTGTGAGAGGTCAGAACTCAGCAGCGTGTTTGTTATAAGTCACTCTTGGGGGACACCAGAACTCAGCAGCATGTTTGTGATAAGACACTCTTGGGAGACAGCAGAACTCAGCAGCCTGTTTGTTATAAGTCGCTCTTGGGAGAGGTCAGAACTCAGCAGCATGTTTGTTATAAGTCACTCCTGGGGGAGGTCAGAACTCAGCAGCATGTTTGTGATAAGACACTCTTGGGAGACAGCAGAACTCAGCAGCCTGTTTGTGATAAGTCACTCTTTGGGGAGGTTAGAACTCAGCAGCATGTTTGTGATAAGACACTCTTGGGAGACAGCAGAACTCAGCAGCATGTTTGTGATAAGACACTCTTGCGAGACCCCTGAACTCAGCAGCATGTTTGTTATAAGTCACTCTTGGGAGACACCAGAACTCAGCAGCATGTTTGTTATAAGTCACTCTTGGGGGAGGTCAGAACTCAGCAGCATGTTTGTGATAAGTAACTCGAGAGAGAGAGAGGTCAGAACTCAGCAGCATGTTTGTTATAAGTCACTCTTGGGAGCAGTTCGAACTCAGCAGCATGTTTGTGATAAGTCACTCTTGGGGGAGGTCAGAACTCAGCAGCATGTTTGTGATAGGACACTCTTGGGGGACACCAGAACTCAGCAGCATGTTTGTGATAAGACACTCTTGGGAGACAGCAGAACTCAGCAGCCTGTTTGTGATAGGACACTCTTGGGGGACACCAGAACTCAGCAGCATGTTTGTGATAGGACACTCTTGGGGGACACCAGAACTCAGCAGCATGTTTGTTATAAGTCACTCTTGGGGGAGGTCAGAACTCAGCAGCATGTTTGTTATAAGTCACTCTTGGGAGCAGTTCGAACTCAGCAGCATGTTTGTTATAAGTCACTCTTGGGGGAGGTCAGAACTCAGCAGCATGTTTGTTATAAGTCACTCTTGGGAGACACCAGAACTCAGCAGCCTGTTTGTGATAAGTCACTCTTGGGGGACACCAGAACTCAGCAGCATGTTTGTTATAAGTCACTCTTGGGGGAGGTCAGAACTCAGCAGTATGTTTGTGATAGGACACTCTTGGGGGACACCAGAACTCAGCAGCATGTTTGTTATAAGTCACTCTTGGGGGAGGTCAGAACTCAGCAGTATGTTTGTGATAAGACACTCTTGGGAGAGGTCAGAACTCAGCAGCATGTTTGTTATAAGTCACTCTTGGGGGAGGTCAGAACTCAGCAGTATGTTTGTGATAGGACACTCTTGGGGGACACCAGAACTCAGCAGCATGTTTGTTATAAGTCACTCTTGGGGGAGGTCAGAACTCAGCAGTATGTTTGTGATAAGACACTCTTGGGAGAGGTCAGAACTCAGCAGTATGTTTGTTATAAGTCACTCTTGGGGGAGGTCAGAACTCAGCAGTATGTTTGTGATAAGACACTCTTGGGAGACACCAGAACTCAGCAGCATGTTTGTTATAAGTCACTCTTGGGGGACACCAGAACTCAGCAGCATGTTTGTTATAAGTCACTCTTGGGGGAGGTCAGAACTCAGCAGTATGTTTGTGATAAGACACTCTTGGGGGACACCAGAACTCAGCAGCATGTTTGTTATAAGTCACTCTTGGGAGCAGTTCGAACTCAGCAGCATGTTTGTTATAAGTCACTCTTGGGGGAGGTCAGAACTCAGCAGCATGTTTGTGATAAGTCACTCTTGGGAGACACCAGAACTCAGCAGCATGTTTGTTATAAGTCACTCTTGGGAGCAGTTCGAACTCAGCAGCATGTTTGTTATAAGTCACTCTTGGGGGAGGTCGGAACTCAGCAGCATGTTTGATATAAGTCACTCTTGGGGGACACCAGAACTCAGCAGCATGTTTGTGATAAGTAACTGGAGGAGGTGAAGTCCTGAATGACCCTGTCATCACTAAAGCTGAACGGGGACAAAACGGAGCTTATGCTCTTGGGCCCGGCCGACCCGACCCTCTTCAAGTCATTATGGCCCACCTGTCTAGGCTCCCCCCCGGTTCCGAAAGATAACATCAAAAGCCTGGGGGTATGGCTGGACAGGAATCTGTCTCTTAACACTCAGGCCACAAAGCTTTCTGCCACCTGCTTTGGACTTCTCCGGACACTGAAGAAGGTTCTTCCCTTGCTCCCAATGGAGGCAAAACAAACAGCCATACAGGGCATAATACAGTCACGCCTGGACTCGAATAACGCCCTTTATCTGGGAGCCCCAGAGTACACATTGAATAAACTACAACTGGTACAGAACTGTGCGGCCCGTACCTTACTGCAAATTCCCCGCAGATCCCCAGTCAGGGAGGCACTGACCAGCCTTCATTGGCTGCCAGTACGAAAAAGAGTCACCTTCAAAGCAATGTGTATTGCCCACCAGGCCTTTTGGGATTCGGGCCCCAAAATCATGCGTAGCCTAGTTAGCCAATATCATCCAGGCAGAGACCTACGCTCTAGTCAGGCTTTCATGGCAACAGTCCCCAGAATTAAAAGGACTAGAGCAGGTGGAAGAATGTTCACCTTCAACGCCTCAAAAATCTGGAACTCCCTTCCCCTTCACCTGAGATCTAACCCTAACCTCGCCTCCTTCCGCAAGCAACTTAAAACACATCTGTTTAAATCCCCGTAATCAATTCAGCCCCCTTCCCCTCCTCCCAGTTCTGTCATCCTCACTACACCTCCTTCTGGTTCCGTTAGCGCTTGGACGCCCCAGGGCAGCAATCGCGCTGTACAAATTCATTTTCATTCATTTTTCATTCATTCATTCACTCTTGGGGGAGGTCAGAACTCAGCAGCATGTTTGTTATAAGTCACTCTTGGGGGAGGTCAGAACTCAGCAGCGTGTTTGTTATAAGTCACTCTTGTGGGAGGTCAGAACTCAGCAGCGTGTTTGTTATAAGTCACTCTTGTGGGAGGTCAGAACTCAGCAGCATGTTTGTGATAAGACACTCTTGCGAGACCCCTGAACTCAGCAGCATGTTTGTAATAAGTCACTCTTGTGGGAGGTCAGAACTCAGCAGCATGTTTGTTATAAGTCACTCTTGGGGGAGGTCAGAACTCAGCAGCATGTTTGTTATAAGTCGCTCTTGGGGGAGGTCAGAACTCAGCAGCATGTTTGTTATAAGTCACTCTTGGGGGAGGTTCGAACTCAGCAGCATGTTTGTTATAAGTCACTCTTGGGGGAGGTCAGAACTCAGCAGCATGTTTGTTATAAGTCACTCTTGGGGGAGGTTCGAACTCAGCAGCGTGTTTGTTATAAGTCACTCTTGTGGGAGGTCAGAACTCAGCAGCGTGTTTGTTATAAGTCACTCTTGTGGGAGGTCAGAACTCAGCAGCATGTTTGTGATAAGTCACTCTTGGGGGAGGTCAGAACTCAGCAGCATGTTTGTGATAAGACACTCTTGCGAGACCCCTGAACTCAGCAGCATGTTTGTAATAAGTCACTCTTGTGGGAGGTCAGAACTCAGCAGCATGTTTGTTATAAGTCACTCTTGGGGGAGGTCAGAACTCAGCAGCATGTTTGTTATAAGTCGCTCTTGGGGGAGGTCAGAACTCAGCAGCATGTTTGTTATAAGTCGCTCTTGGGGGAGGTCAGAACTCAGCAGCATGTTTGTTATAAGTCACTCTTGGGGGAGGTTCGAACTCAGCAGCATGTTTGTTATAAGTCGCTCTTGGGGGAGGTCAGAACTCAGCAGCGTGTTTGTTATAAGTCGCTCTTGTGGGAGGTCAGAACTCAGCAGCGTGTTTGTTATAAGTCGCTCTTGGGGGAGGTCAGAACTCAGCAGCATGTTTGTTATAAGTCGCTCTTGGGGGAGGTCAGAACTCAGCAGCATGTTTGTTATAAGTCACTCTTGGGGGAGGTCAGAACTCAGCAGCATGTTTGTTATAAGTCGCTCTTGGGGGAGGTCAGAACTCAGCAGCATGTTTGTTATAAGTCGCTCTTGGGGGAGGTCAGAACTCAGCAGCATGTTTGTTATAAGTCACTCTTGGGGGAGGTCAGAACTCAGCAGCATGTTTGTTATAAGTCGCTCTTGGGGGAGGTCAGAACTCAGCAGCATGTTTGTTATAAGTCGCTCTTGGGGGAGGTCAGAACTCAGCAGCATGTTTGTTATAAGTCGCTCTTGGGGGAGGTCAGAACTCAGCAGCGTGTTTCTTATAAGTCACTCTTGTGGGAGGTCAGAACTCAGCAGCGTGTTTGTTATAAGTCGCTCTTGGGGGAGGTCAGAACTCAGCAGCATGTTTGTTATAAGTCGCTCTTGGGGGAGGTCAGAACTCAGCAGCATGTTTGTTATAAGTCACTCTTGGGGGAGGTCAGAACTCAGCAGCATGTTTGTTATAAGTCGCTCTTGGGGGAGGTCAGAACTCAGCAGCATGTTTGTTATAAGTCACTCTTGGGGGAGGTTCGAACTCAGCAGCATGTTTATGATAAGTCACTCTTGGGGAAGGTCAGAACTCAGCAGCATGTTTGTGATAAGTAACTCGAGAGAGAGAGGTCAGAACTCAGCAGCATGTTTGTTATAAGTCACTCTTGGGGGAGGTCAGAACTCAGCAGTATGTTTGTGATAAGACACTCTTGGGAGAGGTCAGAACTCAGCAGTATGTTTGTTATAAGTCACTCTTGGGGGAGGTCAGAACTCAGCAGTATGTTTGTGATAAGACACTCTTGGGAGACACCAGAACTCAGCAGCATGTTTGTTATAAGTCACTCTTGGGGGAGGTCAGAACTCAGCAGCATGTATGTTATAAGTCACTCTTGGGGGAGGTCAGAACTCAGCAGTATGTTTGTGATAAGACACTCTTGGGAGACACCAGAACTCAGCAGCATGTTTGTTATAAATCACTCTTGGGAGAGGTCAGAACTCAGCAGCATGTTTGTTATAAGTCACTCCTGGGGGAGGTCAGAACTCAGCAGCATGTTTGTGATAAGACACTCTTGGGAGACACCAGAACTCAGCAGCATGTTTGTTATAAGTCACTCTTGGGGGAGGTCAGAACTCAGCAGCATGTTTGTTTTAAGTCACTCTTGGGAGAGGTCAGAACTCAGCAGCATGTTTGTTATAAGTCACTCTTGTGGGAGGTCAGAACTCAGCAGCGTGTTTCTTATAAGTCACTCTTGTGGGAGGTCAGAACTCAGCAGCGTGTTTGTTATAAGTCGCTCTTGTGAGAGGTCAGAACTCAGCAGCGTGTTTGTTATAAGTCACTCTTGTGGGAGGTCAGAACTCAGCAGCGTGTTTGTTATAAGTCACTCTTGAGGGAGGTCAGAACTCAGCAGCATGTTTGTGATAAGACACTCTTGCGAGACCCCTGAACTCAGCAGCATGTTTGTAATAAGTCACTCTTGTGGGAGGTCAGAACTCAGCAGCATGTTTGTTATAAGTCACTCTTGGGGGAGGTCAGAACTCAGCAGCATGTTTGTTATAAGTCGCTCTTGGGGGAGGTCAGAACTCAGCAGCATGTTTGTAATAAGTCACTCTTGGGGGAGGTCAGAACTCAGCAGCATGTTTGTTATAAGTCACTCTTGGGGGACACCAGAACTCAGCAGCATGTTTATGATAAGTCACTCTTGGGGGAGGTCAGAACTCAGCAGCATGTTTGTGATAAGTAACTCGAGAGAGAGAGGTCAGAACTCAGCAGCATGTTTGTTATAAGTCACTCTTGGGGGAGGTCGGAACTCAGCAGCATGTTTGTAATAAGCCACTCTTGGGGGAGGTCAGAACTCAGCAGCATGTTTGTTATAAGTCACTCTTGGGGGAGGTCAGAACTCAGCATCATGTTTGTGATAAGACACTCTTGGGAGACACCAGAACTCAGCAGCATGTTTGTTATAAGTCACTCTTGGGGGAGGTCAGAACTCAGCAGCATGTTTGTGATAAGTAACTCGAGAGAGAGAGGTCTGAACTCAGCAGCATGTTTGTTATAAGTCACTCTTGGGGGAGGTCAGAACTCAGCAGCATGTTTGTGATAGGACACTCTTGGGGGAGGTCAGAACTCAGCAGCATGTATGTTATAAGTCACTCTTGGGGGAGGTCAGAACTCAGCAGCATGTTTGTTATAAGTCACTCTTGGGGGAGGTCAGAACTCAGCAGCATGTTTGTTATAAGTCACTCTTGGGGGAGGTCAGAACTCAGCAGCATGTTTGTGATAAGACACTCTTGCGAGACCCCTGAACTCAGCAGCATGTTTGTTATAAGTCACTCTTGGGGGAGGTCAGAACTCAGCAGCATGTTTGTGATAAGACACTCTTGCGAGACCCCTGAACTCAGCAGCATGTTTGTTATAAGTCACTCTTGGGGGAGGTCAGAACTCAGCAGCATGTTTGTTATAAGTCACTCTTGGGAGACACCAGAACTCAGCAGCATGTTTGTGATAAGTAACTCGAGAGAGAGAGGTCTGAACTCAGCAGCATGTTTGTGATAAGACACTCTTGGGAGACAGCAAAACTCAGCAGCATGTTTGTTATAAGTCACTCTTGGGGGAGGTCAGAACTCAGCAGCATGTTTGTGATAAATAACTCTTGGGGGACACCAGAACTCAGCAGCATGTTTGTTATAAGTCACTCTTGGGGGAGGTCAGAACTCAGCAGCATGTTTGTGATAAGACACTCTTGGGGGACACCAGAACTCAGCAGCATGTTTGTTATAAGTCACTCTTGGGAGCAGTTCGAACTCAGCAGCATGTTTGTTATAAGTCACTCTTGGGGGAGGTCAGAACTCAGCAGCATGTTTGTTATAAGTCACTCTTGGGGGAGGTCAGAACTCAGCAGCATGTTTGTGATAAGACACTCTTGCGAGACCCCTGAACTCAGCAGCATGTTTGTTATAAGTCACTCTTGGGGGAGGTCAGAACTCAGCAGCATGTTTGTTATAAGTCACTCTTGGGGGAGGTCAGAACTCAGCAGCATGTTTGTGATAAGACACTCTTGCGAGACCCCTGAACTCAGCAGCATGTTTGTTATAAGTCACTCTTGGGGGAGGTCAGAACTCAGCAGCATGTTTGTTATAAGTCACTCTTGGGGGAGGTCAGAACTCAGCAGCATGTTTGTGATAAGACACTCTTGCGAGACCCCTGAACTCAGCAGCATGTTTGTTATAAGTCACTCTTGGGGGAGGTCAGAACTCAGCAGCATGTTTGTTATAAGTCACTCTTGGGAGACACCAGAACTCAGCAGCATGTTTGTGATAAGTAACTCGAGAGAGAGAGAGGTCTGAACTCAGCAGCATGTTTGTGATAAGACACTCTTGGGAGACAGCAGAACTCAGCAGCATGTTTGTTATAAGTCACTCTTGGGGGAGGTCAGAACTCAGCAGCATGTTTGTGATAAATAACTCTTGGGGGACACCAGAACTCAGCAGCATGTTTGTTATAAGTCACTCTTGGGGGAGGTCAGAACTCAGCAGCATGTTTGTGATAAGACACTCTTGGGGGACACCAGAACTCAGCAGCATGTTTGTTATAAGTCACTCTTGGGAGCAGTTCGAACTCAGCAGCATGTTTGTTATAAGTCGCTCTTGTGAGAGGTCAGAACTCAGCAGCGTGTTTGTTATAAGTCACTCTTGTGGGAGGTCAGAACTCAGCAGCGTGTTTGTTATAAGTCACTCTTGAGGGAGGTCAGAACTCAGCAGCATGTTTGTGATAAGACACTCTTGCGAGACCCCTGAACTCAGCAGCATGTTTGTAATAAGTCACTCTTGTGGGAGGTCAGAACTCAGCAGCATGTTTGTTATAAGTCACTCTTGGGGGAGGTCAGAACTCAGCAGCATGTTTGTTATAAGTCGCTCTTGGGGGAGGTCAGAAATCAGCAGCATGTTTGTAATAAGTCACTCTTGGGGGAGGTCAGAACTCAGCAGCATGTTTGTTATAAGTCACTCTTGGGGGACACCAGAACTCAGCAGCATGTTTATGATAAGTCACTCTTGGGGGAGGTCAGAACTCAGCAGCATGTTTGTGATAAGTAACTCGAGAGAGAGAGGTCAGAACTCAGCAGCATGTTTGTTATAAGTCACTCTTGGGGGAGGTCGGAACTCAGCAGCATGTTTGTAATAAGCCACTCTTGGGGGAGGTCAGAACTCAGCAGCATGTTTGTTATAAGTCACTCTTGGGGGAGGTCAGAACTCAGCATCATGTTTGTGATAAGACACTCTTGGGAGACACCAGAACTCAGCAGCATGTTTGTTATAAGTCACTCTTGGGGGAGGTCAGAACTCAGCAGCATGTTTGTGATAAGTAACTCGAGAGAGAGAGGTCTGAACTCAGCAGCATGTTTGTTATAAGTCACTCTTGGGGGAGGTCAGAACTCAGCAGCATGTTTGTGATAGGACACTCTTGGGGGAGGTCAGAACTCAGCAGCATGTATGTTATAAGTCACTCTTGGGGGAGGTCAGAACTCAGCAGCATGTTTGTTATAAGTCACTCTTGGGGGAGGTCAGAACTCAGCAGCATGTTTGTTATAAGTCACTCTTGGGGGAGGTCAGAACTCAGCAGCATGTTTGTGATAAGACACTCTTGCGAGACCCCTGAACTCAGCAGCATGTTTGTTATAAGTCACTCTTGGGGGAGGTCAGAACTCAGCAGCATGTTTGTGATAAGACACTCTTGCGAGACCCCTGAACTCAGCAGCATGTTTGTTATAAGTCACTCTTGGGGGAGGTCAGAACTCAGCAGCATGTTTGTGATAAGTAACTCGAGAGAGAGAGAGGTCTGAACTCAGCAGCATGTTTGTGATAAGACACTCTTGGGAGACAGCAGAACTCAGCAGCATGTTTGTTATAAGTCACTCTTGGGGGAGGTCAGAACTCAGCAGCATGTTTGTGATAAATAACTCTTGGGGGACACCAGAACTCAGCAGCATGTTTGTTATAAGTCACTCTTGGGGGAGGTCAGAACTCAGCAGCATGTTTGTGATAAGACACTCTTGGGGGACACCAGAACTCAGCAGCATGTTTGTTATAAGTCACTCTTGGGGGACACCAGAACTCAGCAGCATGTTTGTGATAAGACACTCTTGGGAGACAGCAGAACTCAGCAGCCTGTTTGTGATAGGACACTCTTGGGGGACACCAGAACTCAGCAGCATGTTTGTGATAAGTCACTCTTGTGGGAGGTCAGAACTCAGCAGCGTGTTTGTTATAAGTCACTCTTGGGGGACACCAGAACTCAGCAGCATGTTTGTTATAAGTCACTCTTGGGGGACACCAGAACTCAGCAGCATGTTTGTGATAGGACACTCTTGGGGGACACCAGAACTCAGCAGCATGTTTGTTATAAGTCACTCTTGGGGGAGGTCAGAACTCAGCAGCATGTTTGTGATAAGACACTCTTGCGAGACCCCTGAACTCAGCAGCATGTTTGTTATAAGTCACTCTTGGGGGACACCAGAACTCAGCAGCATGTTTGTGATAAGTCACTCTTGGGGGACACCAGAACTCAGCAGCATGTTTGTGATAGGACACTCTTGGGGGACACCAGAACTCAGCAGCATGTTTGTTATAAGTCACTCTTGCGAGACCCCTGAACTCAGCAGCATGTTTGTTATAAGTCACTCTTGGGGGACACCAGAACTCAGCAGCATGTTTGTGATAGGACACTCTTGGGGGACACCAGAACTCAGCAGCATGTTTGTTATAAGTCACTCTTGGGGGACACCAGAACTCAGCAGCATGTTTGTGATAGGACACTCTTGGGGGACACCAGAACTCAGCAGCATGTTTGTTATAAGTCACTCTTGGGGGAGGTCAGAACTCAGCAGCATGTTTGTGATAAGACACTCTTGCGAGACCCCTGAACTCAGCAGCATGTTTGTTATAAGTCACTCTTGGGGGAGGTCAGAACTCAGCAGCATGTTTGTGATAAGTAACTCGAGAGAGAGAGGTCTGAACTCAGCAGCATGTTTGTTATAAGTCACTCTTGGGGGAGGTCAGAACTCAGCAGCATGTTTGTGATAGGACACTCTTGGGGGAGGTCAGAACTCAGCAGCATGTATGTTATAAGTCACTCTTGGGGGAGGTCAGAACTCAGCAGCATGTTTGTTATAAGTCACTCTTGGGGGAGGTCAGAACTCAGCAGCATGTTTGTTATAAGTCACTCTTGGGGGAGGTCAGAACTCAGCAGCATGTTTGTGATAAGACACTCTTGCGAGACCCCTGAACTCAGCAGCATGTTTGTTATAAGTCACTCTTGGGGGAGGTCAGAACTCAGCAGCATGTTTGTTATAAGTCACTCTTGGGAGACACCAGAACTCAGCAGCATGTTTGTGATAAGTAACTCGAGAGAGAGAGGTCTGAACTCAGCAGCATGTTTGTGATAAGACACTCTTGGGAGACAGCAGAACTCAGCAGCATGTTTGTTATAAGTCACTCTTGGGGGAGGTCAGAACTCAGCAGCATGTTTGTGATAAATAACTCTTGGGGGACACCAGAACTCAGCAGCATGTTTGTTATAAGTCACTCTTGGGGGAGGTCAGAACTCAGCAGCATGTTTGTGATAAGACACTCTTGGGGGACACCAGAACTCAGCAGCATGTTTGTTATAAGTCACTCTTGGGAGCAGTTCGAACTCAGCAGCATGTTTGTTATAAGTCACTCTTGGGGGAGGTCAGAACTCAGCAGCATGTTTGTTATAAGTCACTCTTGGGGGAGGTCAGAACTCAGCAGCATGTTTGTGATAAGACACTCTTGCGAGACCCCTGAACTCAGCAGCATGTTTGTTATAAGTCACTCTTGGGGGAGGTCAGAACTCAGCAGCATGTTTGTTATAAGTCACTCTTGGGGGAGGTCAGAACTCAGCAGCATGTTTGTGATAAGACACTCTTGCGAGACCCCTGAACTCAGCAGCATGTTTGTTATAAGTCACTCTTGGGGGAGGTCAGAACTCAGCAGCATGTTTGTGATAAGACACTCTTGCGAGACCCCTGAACTCAGCAGCATGTTTGTTATAAGTCACTCTTGGGGGAGGTCAGAACTCAGCAGCATGTTTGTTATAAGTCACTCTTGGGAGACACCAGAACTCAGCAGCATGTTTGTGATAAGTAACTCGAGAGAGAGAGGTCTGAACTCAGCAGCATGTTTGTGATAAGACACTCTTGGGAGACAGCAGAACTCAGCAGCATGTTTGTTATAAGTCACTCTTGGGGGAGGTCAGAACTCAGCAGCATGTTTGTGATAAATAACTCTTGGGGGACACCAGAACTCAGCAGCATGTTTGTTATAAGTCACTCTTGGGGGAGGTCAGAACTCAGCAGCATGTTTGTGATAAGACACTCTTGGGGGACACCAGAACTCAGCAGCATGTTTGTTATAAATCACTCTTGGGAGCAGTTCGAACTCAGCAGCATGTTTGTTATAAGTCGCTCTTGTGAGAGGTCAGAACTCAGCAGCGTGTTTGTTATAAGTCACTCTTGTGGGAGGTCAGAACTCAGCAGCGTGTTTGTTATAAGTCACTCTTGAGGGAGGTCAGAACTCAGCAGCATGTTTGTGATAAGACACTCTTGCGAGACCCCTGAACTCAGCAGCATGTTTGTAATAAGTCACTCTTGTGGGAGGTCAGAACTCAGCAGCATGTTTGTTATAAGTCACTCTTGGGGGAGGTCAGAACTCAGCAGCATGTTTGTTATAAGTCGCTCTTGGGGGAGGTCAGAACTCAGCAGCATGTTTGTAATAAGTCACTCTTGGGGGAGGTCAGAACTCAGCAGCATGTTTGTTATAAGTCACTCTTGGGGGACACCAGAACTCAGCAGCATGTTTATGATAAGTCACTCTTGGGGGAGGTCAGAACTCAGCAGCATGTTTGTGATAAGTAACTCGAGAGAGAGAGGTCAGAACTCAGCAGCATGTTTGTTATAAGTCACTCTTGGGGGAGGTCGGAACTCAGCAGCATGTTTGTAATAAGCCACTCTTGGGGGAGGTCAGAACTCAGCAGCATGTTTGTTATAAGTCACTCTTGGGGGAGGTCAGAACTCAGCATCATGTTTGTGATAAGACACTCTTGGGAGACACCAGAACTCAGCAGCATGTTTGTTATAAGTCACTCTTGGGGGAGGTCAGAACTCAGCAGCATGTTTGTGATAAGTAACTCGAGAGAGAGAGGTCTGAACTCAGCAGCATGTTTGTTATAAGTCACTCTTGGGGGAGGTCAGAACTCAGCAGCATGTTTGTGATAGGACACTCTTGGGGGAGGTCAGAACTCAGCAGCATGTATGTTATAAGTCACTCTTGGGGGAGGTCAGAACTCAGCAGCATGTTTGTTATAAGTCACTCTTGGGGGAGGTCAGAACTCAGCAGCATGTTTGTTATAAGTCACTCTTGGGGGAGGTCAGAACTCAGCAGCATGTTTGTGATAAGACACTCTTGCGAGACCCCTGAACTCAGCAGCATGTTTGTTATAAGTCACTCTTGGGGGAGGTCAGAACTCAGCAGCATGTTTGTGATAAGACACTCTTGCGAGACCCCTGAACTCAGCAGCATGTTTGTTATAAGTCACTCTTGGGGGAGGTCAGAACTCAGCAGCATGTTTGTGATAAGTAACTCGAGAGAGAGAGGTCTGAACTCAGCAGCATGTTTGTGATAAGACACTCTTGGGAGACAGCAGAACTCAGCAGCATGTTTGTTATAAGTCACTCTTGGGGGAGGTCAGAACTCAGCAGCATGTTTGTGATAAATAACTCTTGGGGGACACCAGAACTCAGCAGCATGTTTGTTATAAGTCACTCTTGGGGGAGGTCAGAACTCAGCAGCATGTTTGTGATAAGACACTCTTGGGGGACACCAGAACTCAGCAGCATGTTTGTTATAAGTCACTCTTGGGGGACACCAGAACTCAGCAGCATGTTTGTGATAAGACACTCTTGGGAGACAGCAGAACTCAGCAGCCTGTTTGTGATAGGACACTCTTGGGGGACACCAGAACTCAGCAGCATGTTTGTTATAAGTCACTCTTGGGGGAGGTCAGAACTCAGCAGCATGTTTGTTATAAGTCACTCTTGGGGGACACCAGAACTCAGCAGCATGTTTGTGATAAGTCACTCTTGTGGGAGGTCAGAACTCAGCAGCGTGTTTGTTATAAGTCACTCTTGGGGGACACCAGAACTCAGCAGCATGTTTGTTATAAGTCACTCTTGGGGGACACCAGAACTCAGCAGCATGTTTGTGATAGGACACTCTTGGGGGACACCAGAACTCAGCAGCATGTTTGTTATAAGTCACTCTTGGGGGAGGTCAGAACTCAGCAGCATGTTTGTGATAAGACACTCTTGCGAGACCCCTGAACTCAGCAGCATGTTTGTTATAAGTCACTCTTGGGGGACACCAGAACTCAGCAGCATGTTTGTGATAAGTCACTCTTGGGGGACACCAGAACTCAGCAGCATGTTTGTGATAGGACACTCTTGGGGGACACCAGAACTCAGCAGCATGTTTGGTATAAGTCACTCTTGCGAGACCCCTGAACTCAGCAGC
Source organism: Lissotriton vulgaris (assembly GCF_964263255.1). Taxonomy (NCBI): domain Eukaryota; kingdom Metazoa; phylum Chordata; class Amphibia; order Caudata; family Salamandridae; genus Lissotriton; species Lissotriton vulgaris. The sequence goes on along the minus strand of NC_141693.1, from coordinate 2,011,654,506 downwards.
ATGTTTGTTATAAGTCACTCTTGGGGGACACCAGAACTCAGCAGCATGTTTGTGATAGGACACTCTTGGGGGACACCAGAACTCAGCAGCATGTTTGTTATAAGTCACTCTTGGGGGACACCAGAACTCAGCAGCATGTTTGTGATAGGACACTCTTGGTGGACACCAGAACTCAGCAGCATGTTTGTTATAAGTCACTCTTGGGGGAGGTCAGAACTCAGCAGCATGTTTGTGATAAGACACTCTTGCGAGACCCCTGAACTCAGCAGCATGTTTGTTATAAGTCACTCTTGGGGGACACCAGAACTCAGCAGCATGTTTGTGATAGGACACTCTTGGGGGACACCAGAACTCAGCAGCATGTTTGTGATAGGACACTCTTGGGGGACACCAGAACTCAGCAGCATGTTTGTGATAGGACACTCTTGGGGGACACCAGAACTCAGCAGCATGTTTGTTATAAGTCACTCTTGGGGGACACCAGAACTCAGCAGCATGTTTGTGATAAGTCACTCTTGGGGGACACCAGAACTCAGCAGCATGTTTGTGATAAGTCACTCTTGGGGGAGGTCAGAACTCAGCAGCATGTTTGTTATAAGTCACTCTTGGGGGAGGTCAGAACTCAGCAGCATGTTTGTGATAAGTCACTCTCTGGAGAGACAATGATATTGGTGATTGAGCCCCAGATATTTCCAATAGATGTCAACAATCTCTAGCCAGGCACCCTTACACGTCATAGGTTCCGCTACAGCAGCCATGGCCCCCGGAAGAGCCCCTCAGAGCTTGGAGGGAGGGGGTACATCACTCCCTGCCACCCCCGTTCGAGGCGGACAAGGCTGATCCCTCCATGGACCCGTTTTGAGATGTGTCGTGACGTAGGATGGCCCCTTTAAGGCTTTGGTGTGCTTAGAGGGCTCAGCGCCAAGAGGCCCTTGTTTAGAAGATTAACGCTTCACAAGCAACAACAAAATGCATTATGTCAACATATTATGTCATTTTGACAGTGATTTGGAGCGCGGCAGCTGCCCATATGGCTATTAGCGGCCTGAATGCATTAACAGAATGCATAATTAGATGAACGCCGCCTGTGCAGGCGCCTGTCCTCGCGGAGCCGGCTCTGGCCACAGACCTCTCCTGTAAATGTAAATGTAAATGTAAATGTATTTGAGCTTGTAAAGCGCACTGCCACCCGTAGGTTTCCTAGCGCTGTATAACAGTGGGGAACCCGTCCTGACTTTCCCTGTGAGATGGTCCCTATTGGGCACCCCCAAGGTGAAGCCAGGCATCCCCGGCGTTGATGGGGCCGTTTGTGGAGATTAGGCAAGCTATTGCCCAGAGTTGCTGAGTGGGACCCCTGGTTAGAGTGGCACCGAAGGCGAGATTTATCGAGCCCGCTGACATTCACCCAACACCCTGCCGCGTCGAGGAATTGAACCCTGGTCCCGGGTCAACCTCTACTTCTGGGTCTGCCGCCTCTAACCATTGAGCCACACCACTCCACGTGCAGGCGCCTGTCCTTGGGGAGCCGGCTCTGTCCACAGACCTCTCCTGTGCAGGCGCCTGTCCTCGGGGGGCCGGCTCTGTCCACAGACCTCTCCTGTTCAGGCGCCTGTCCTCGGGAGCCGGCTCTGTCCACAGACCTCTCCTGTTCAGGCACCTGTCCTTTGGGAACCAGCTCTGTCACAGACCTCTCCTGTTCAGGCGCCTGTCCTCGGGGAGCCGGCCCTGTCCACAGACCTCTCCCGTTCATGGGCCTGTCCTTAGGGAGCCGGCTCTGTCCACAGACCTCTCTTGTTCAAGGGTCTGTCCTTTGGTCTGTCCACAGACCTCTCCCGTGCAGGCGCCTGTCCTCGCGGAGCCGGCTCTGTCCACAGACCTCTCCTGTAAATGTAAATGTATTTGAGCTTGTAAAGCGCACTGCCACCCGTAGGTTTCCTAGCGCTGTATAACAGTGGGGAACCCGTCCTGACTTTCCCTGTGAGATGGTCCCTATTGGGCACCCCCAAGGTGAAGCCAGGCATCCCCGGCGTTGATGGGGCTGTTTGTGGAGATTAGGCAAGCTATTGCCCAGAGTTGCTGAGTGGGACCCCTGGTTAGAGTGGCACCGAAGGCGAGATTTATCGAGCCCGCTGACATTCACCCAACACCCTGCCGCGTCGAGGAATTGAACCCTGGTCCCGGGTCAACCTCTGCTTCTGGGTCTGCCGCCTCTAACCATTGAGCCACACCACTCCACGTGCAGGCGCCTGTCCTTGGGGAGCCGGCTCTGTCCACAGACCTCTCCTGTGCAGGCGCCTGTCCTCGGGGGGCCGGCTCTGTCCACAGACCTCTCCTGTTCAGGCGCCTGTCCTCGGGAGCCGGCTCTGTCCACAGACCTCTCCTGTTCAGGCACCTGTCCTTTGGGAACCAGCTCTGTCACAGACCTCTCCTGTTCAGGCGCCTGTCCTCGGGGAGCCGGCCCTGTCCACAGACCTCTCCCGTTCATGGGCCTGTCCTTAGGGAGCCGGCTCTGTCCACAGACCTCTCTTGTTCAAGGGTCTGTCCTTTGGTCTGTCCACAGACCTCTCCCGTGCAGGCGCCTGTCCTCGCGGAGCCGGCTCTGTCCACAGACCTCTCCTGTAAATGTAAATGTATTTGAGCTTGTAAAGCGCACTGCCACCCGTAGGTTTCCTAGCGCTGTATAACAGTGGGGAACCCGTCCTGACTTTCCCTGTGAGATGGTCCCTATTGGGCACCCCCAAGGTGAAGCCAGGCATCCCCGGCGTTGATGGGGCCGTTTGTGGAGATTAGGCAAGCTATTGCCCAGAGTTGCTGAGTGGGACCCCTGGTTAGAGTGGCAACGAAGGCGAGATTTATCGAGCCCGCTGACATTCACCCAACACCCTGCCGCGTCGAGGAATTGAACCCTGGTCCCGGGTCAACCTCTGCTTCTGGGTCTGCCGCCTCTAACCATTGAGCCACACCACTCCACGTGCAGGCGCCTGTCCTTGGGGAGCCGGCTCTGTCCACAGACCTCTCCTGTGCAGGCGCCTGTCCTCGGGGGGCCGGCTCTGTCCACAGACCTCTCCTGTTCAGGCGCCTGTCCTCGGGAGCCGGCTCTGTCCACAGACCTCTCCTGTTCAGGCACCTGTCCTTTGGGAACCAGCTCTGTCACAGACCTCTCCTGTTCAGGCGCCTGTCCTCGGGGAGCCGGCCCTGTCCACAGACCTCTCCCGTTCATGGGCCTGTCCTTAGGGAGCCGGCTCTGTCCACAGACCTCTCTTGTTCAAGGGTCTGTCCTTTGGTCTGTCCACAGACCTCTCCCGTGCAGGCGCCTGTCCTCGTGGAGCCGGCTCTGTCCACAGACCTCTCCTGTTCAGGCGCCTGTCCTCAGGAGCCGGCTCTGTCCACAGACCTATCCTGTTCAGGCACCTGTCCTTGGGGAGCCGGCTCTGTCCACAGACCTCTCCTGTTCAGGCGCCTGTCCTCGGGAGCGGGCTCTGTCCACAGACCTCTCCTGTTCAGGCACCTGTCCTTGGGGAGGCGGCTCTGTCCACAGACCTCTCCTGTGCAGGCGCCTGTCCTTGGGGAGCCGGCTCTGTCCACAGACCTCTCCTGTGCAGGCGACTGTCTTCGGGGAGCCGGCTCTGTCCACAGACCTTTCCTGTTCAGGAGCCTGCCTTTGGGGAGCCGGCTCAGTCCACAGACCTTTCCCATTCAGGCGCCTGTCCTCGGGAGCTGGCTCTGTCCACAGACCTCTCCTCTGCAGGCGCCTGTCCTTGGGGAGCCAGCTCTGTCCACAGACCTCTCCTGTGCATTCGCCTGTCCTCGGGGAGCCGGCTCTGTCCACAGACCTCTCCCGTTTAAGGGCCTGTCCTCGGGGAGCTGGCTCTGTCCACAGACCTCTCTTGTGCATTCGCCTGTCCTCGGGGAGCCGGCTCTGTCCACAGACCTCTCCCGTTTAAGGGCCAGTCCTCGGGGAGCCGGCTCTGTCTACAGACCTCTCCTGTTCAGGCGCCTGTCCTCGGGGGAGCCGGCTGTGTCCACAGACCTCTCCTGTGCAGGCGCCAGTCCTCGGGGAGCCGGTTCTGTCCACAGACCTCTCCTGTTCAGGAGCCTGTCATGGGGAGCCGGCTCTGTCCACAGACCTCTCCTGTTCAGGCGCTTGTCCTTTGGGAGACGGCTCTGTCCACAAACCTCTCTTGTGCAGGCGCCTGTCCTCGGGGGAGCCGGCCCTGTCTACAGACCTCTCCTGTGCAGGCGCCTGTCCTCGGGAGCTGGCTCTGTCCACAGACCTCTCCCGTTTAAGGGCCTGTCCTCGGGGAGCCGGCTCTGTCCACAGACCTCTCCTGTTCAGGCGCCTGTCCTCTGGGAGCCGGCTCTGTCCACAGACCTCTCCCGTACAGGCGCCGGTCCTCGGGAGGGCCGACCCTGTCCACAGACCTCTCCCGTTAAAGGGCCTGTCCACAGACCTCTCCCGTGCAAGCGCCAGTCCTCGGGGAAGCGGCTCTGTCCACAGACCTCTCATGTTCAGGCGCCTGTCCTCGGGGGAGCCGGCTCTGTCCACAGACCTCTCCCGTTCAGGCGCCTGTCCTCTGGGAGCTGGCTCTGTCCACAGACCTCTCCTGTTCAGGCGCCTGTCCTTTGGGAGCCTGCTTTGTCCACAGACCTCTCCTGTTCAGGCCACTGTCCTCGGGGGAGCCGGCTCTGTCCACAGACCTCTCCCGTTCAGGCGCCAGTCCTCGGGGAGCCGGCTCTGTCCACAGACCTCTCCTGTGCAGGCGCCTGTCCTTGGGGAGTCAGCTCTGTCCACAGACCTCTCCTGTGCATTCGCCTGTCCTCGGGGAGCCGGCTCTGTCCACAGACCTCTCCCGTTTAAGGGCCAGTCCTCGGGGAGCCGGCTCTGTCCACAGACCTCTCCTGTTCAGGCGCCTGTCCTTGGAGAGCCGGCTCTGTCCACAAACCTCTCTTGTGAAGGGGCCTGTGCTCGGGGAGCCGGCCCTGTCCACAGACCTCTCCCGTTTAAGGGCCTGTCCTCGGGGAGTCGGCTCTGTCCACAGACCTCTCCTGTTTAGGCGCCTGTCCTTGGGGAGCCGGCTCTGTCCACAGACCTCTCCCGTTCAGGCGCCTGTCCTCGGGGAGCCGGCTCTGTCCACAGACCTCTCCTGTGCAGGCGCCAGTCCTCGGGGAGCCGGCTCTGTCAACCGACCTCTCCTGTGCAGGCGCCAGTCCTCGGGGAGCCGGCTCTGTCCACAGACCTCTCCTGTTCAGGCGCCTGTCCTTGGGGAGCCGGCTCTGTCCACAGACCTCTCCTGTTCAGGCGCCGGTCCTTTGGGAGCCGGCTCTGTCCACAAACCTCTCTTGTGCAGGCGCCTGTCCTCGGGGGAGCCGGCCCTGTCCACAGACCATTCCCATGCAGGCGCCTGTCCTCGGGAGCCGGCTCTGTCCACAGACCTCTACTGTTCAGTCGCATGTCCTCAGGGGAGCCGGCTCTGTCCACAGACCTCTCCCGTTCAGGCGCCTGTCCTCTGGGAGCCGGCTCTGTCCACAAACCTCTCTTGTGCAGGGGCCTGTGCTCGGGGAGCCGGCCCTTTCCACAGACCTCTCCCATTTAAGGGCCTGTCCTTGGGGAGCCGGCTCTGTCCACAGACCTCTCCTGTTCAGGCGCCTGTCCTTGGGGAGCCGGCTCTGTCCACAGACCTCTCCTGTGCAGGTGCCTGTCCTCGGGGAGCTGGCTCTGTCCACAGACCTCTCCCGTTCAGGCGCCTGTCCTAGGGGAGCCGGCTCTGTCCACAGACCTCTTCAGGGTCCGTGTTTTCTTCTCTTTCCATTGGTGTCAAGCCGGGCAGGTATGGGTGTGTAAAAAGAGGGCAGTATCCACAAGAATAGGATAATGACATCAAGAAAAGGAAACAGGACAGTGTCATGAACAACAGGAGAGTGTCATCAAGAACAGGGTAGTGTCAACAAGAATAGGGCAGTGCCAGCAAGAACAGGGCAGTGTCAGCAAGAACAGGGCAGTGTCAGCAAGAACAGGGCAGTATCAGCAAGAACAGGGCAGTGTCAGCAAGAACAGGGCAGTGTCAGCAAGAACAGGGTAGTGCCATTAGGAAGAGGAAAGTGCCACATATAACAGCACAGTGACACCAAGAACAGGACATCATCTAGAGCAGGACAGCTACCAAGAACAGGACAGTCCCATCAAGAACAAGATAGTGTTACTAAGAACGGGACAGTGTCATGAAGAGCGGGACCGTGTCATCAATAACCTGGCGCTGTCAAGAAGATCAGAATACTGTCACCGAGTACAGGGTAGGGTCATAGAGAAAGGGCAGTGCATGGAGCACTCACGAGGGCTTGGGACAGTCGCTGTACCTCCCATCCCCGGCCCAGGGCAGTGCATGGAGTACTCACGAAGGCTTGGGACAGTCGCTGTACCCCCCATCCCCGGCCCAGGGCAGTGCGTGGAGCACTCACGAGGGCTTGGGACAGTCGCTGTACCTCCCATCCTTCACCAGGTAAGTGCGTGGAGCACTCACGAGGGCTTGGGACAGTCACTTTACCTCCCATCCCCAGCCCAGGGCAGTGCGTGGAGTGCTCACGAGGGCTTGGGACAGTCACTGTACCTCTCATCCCTGTCCCAGGGCAGTGCGTGGAGTACTCACGAGGGCTTGGGACAGTCACTTTACCTCCCATCCCCAGCCCAGGGCAGTGCGTGGAGTACTCACGAGGGCTTGGGACAGTCACTGTACCTCTCATCCCTGTCCCAGGGCAGTGCGTGGAGTACTCACGAGGGCTTGGGACAGTCGCTGTACCTCCCATCCCCAGCCCAGGGCAGTGCGTGGAGTGCTCACGAGGACTTGGGACAGTCGCTGTACCTCCCAATCCCGGGGCCAGGGCAGTGCGTGGAGCACTCACGAGGGCTTGGGACAGTCGCTTTACCTCCCATCCCCGGCCAGGGCAGTGCGTGGAGCACTCACGAGGGCTTGGGACAGTCGCTGTACCCCCCATCCCCGGCCCAGGGCAGTGCGTGGAGCACTCACGAGGGCTTGGGACAGTCGCTGTACCTCCCATCCTTCACCAGGTCAGTGCGTGGAGCACTCACGAGGGCTTGGGACAGTCACTTTACCTCCCATCCCCAGCCCAGGGCAGTGCGTGGAGTGCTCACGAGGGCTTGGGACAGTCGCTGTACCTCTCATCCCTGTCCCAGGGCAGTGCGTGGAGTACTCACAAGGGGTTGGGACAGTCACTTTACCTCCCATCCCCAGCCCAGGGCAGTGCGTGGAGTACTCACGAGGGCTTGGGACAGTCACTGTACCTCTCATCCCTGTCCCAGGGCAGTGCGTGGAGTACTCACGAGGGCTTGGGACAGTCGCTGTACCTCCCATCCCCAGCCCAGGGCAGTGCGTGGAGTGCTCACGAGGGCTTGGGACAGTCGCTGTACCTCCCAATCCCGGGGCCAGGGCAGTGCGTGGAGCACTCACGAGGGCTTGGGACAGTCGCTGTACCTCCCATCCCCAGCCCAGGGCAGTGCGTGGAGTGCTCACGAGGGCTTGGGACAGTCGCTGTACCTCCCAATCCCGGGGCCAGGGCAGTGCGTGGAGCACTCACGAGGGCTTGGGACAGTCGCTTTACCTCCCATCCCCGGCCAGGGCAGTGCGTGGAGCACTCACGAGGGCTCAGGACAGTCACTCTAGCTCCCATCCCTGGCCCAGGGCAGTGCGTGGAGTACTCACGAGGGCTTGGGACAGTCGCTGTACCCCCCATCCCCGGCCCAGGGCAGTGCGTGGAGCACTCACGAGGGCTTGGGACAGTCGCTGTACCTCCCATCCTTCACCAGGTCAGTGCGTGGAGCACTCACGAGGGCTTGGGACAGTCACTTTACCTCCCATCCCCAGCCCAGGGCAGTGCGTGGAGTGCTCACGAGGGCTTGGGACAGTCGCTGTACCTCTCATCCCTGTCCCAGGGCAGTGCGTGGAGTACTCACAAGGGGTTGGGACAGTCACTTTACCTCCCATCCCCAGCCCAGGGCAGTGCGTGGAGTACTCACGAGGGCTTGGGACAGTCACTGTACCTCTCATCCCTGTCCCAGGGCAGTGCGTGGAGTACTCACGAGGGCTTGGGACAGTCGCTGTACCTCCCATCCCCAGCCCAGGGCAGTGCGTGGAGTGCTCACGAGGGCTTGGGACAGTCGCTGTACCTCCCAATCCCGGGGCCAGGGCAGTGCGTGGAGCACTCACGAGGGCTTGGGACAGTCGCTTTACCTCCCATCCCCGGCCAGGGCAGTGCGTGTAGCACTCACGAGGGCTCAGGACAGTCACTGTACCTCTCATCCCTGTCCCAGGGCAGTGCGTGGAGTACTCACGAGGGCTTGGGACAGTCGCTGTACCTCCCATTCCCAGCCCAGGGCAGTGTGTGGAGCACTCATGAAGTGCTTGGGACAGTCGCTGTACCTCCCACTCCCAGCCCAGGGCAGTGTGTGGAGCACTCACGAGGGCTCAGGACAGTCACTGTACCTCTCATCCCTGTCCCAGGGCAGTGTGCGGAGCACTCATGAAGTGCTTGGGACAGTGGCTCTACCTCCTATCCACAGCCCTGGGCAGTGCGTGGAGCACTCACGAGAGCTTGGGACAGTCGCTGTACCTCCCATCCCTGTCCCAGGGCAGTGCGTGGAGTACTCACGAGGGCTTGGGACAGTCACTGCACCTCCCAATCCCGGGGCCAGGGCAGTGCGTGGAGCACTCACGAGGGCTTGGCACAGTCGCTGTACCTCCCATCCCTGTCCCAGGGCAGTGCGTGGAGTACTCACGAGGGCTTGGGACAGTCACTGTACCTCCCATCCCCGGCCCAGGGCAGTGCGTGGAGCACTCACGAGAGCTTGGGACAGTCGCTGTACCTCCCATCCTCGGCCCAGGGCAGTGCGTGGAGCACTCACAAAGGCTTGGGACAGTCACTGTACCTCCCAACCCCGGCCCAGGGCAGTGCGTGCATCACTCCCGAGGGCTTGGGACAGTGGCTCTACCTCCTATCCACAGCCCTGGGCAGTGCGTGGAGCACTCACGAGAGCTTGGGACAGTCGCTGTACCTCCCATCCCTGTCCCAGGGCAGTGCGTGGAGCACTCACGAGGGCTTGGGACAGTCACTGTACCTCCCAACCCCGGCCCAGGGCAGTGCGTGGAGTTCTCACGAGGGCTTGGGGCGGTCACTGTACCTCCCATCCCTGGCCCAGGGCAGTGCGTGGAGCACTCACGAGAGCTTGGGACAGTCGCTGTACCTCCCATCCTCGGCCCAGGGCAGTGCGTGGAGCACTCACAAGGGCTTGGGACAGTCACTGTACCTCCCAACCCCGGCCCAGGGCAGTGCGTGCATCACTCCCGAGGGCTTGGGACAGTGGCTCTACATCCTATCCACAGCCCTGGGCAGTGCGTGGAGCACTCACGAGAGCTTGGGACAGTCGCTGTACCTCCCATCCCTGTCCCAGGGCAGTGCGTGGAGTACTCACGGGGGCTTGGGACAGTCACTGCACCTCCCAATCCCGGGGCCAGGGCAGTGCGTGGAGCACTCACGAGGGCTTGGGACAGTCACTGTACCTCACAACCCCGGCCCAGGGCAGTGCGTGGAGTTCTCACGAGGGCTTGGGGCAGTCGCTGTACCTCCCATCCCCGGCCCAGGGCAGTGCGTGGAGCACTCACGAGAGCTTGGGACAGTCGCTGTACCTCCCATCCCTGTCCCAGGGCAGTGCGTGGAGCACTCACAAGGGCTTGGGACAGTCACTGTACCTCCCAACCCCGGCCCAGGGCAGTGCGTGCATCACTCCCGAGGGCTTGGGACAGTGGCTCTACCTCCTATCCACAGCCCTGGGCAGTGCGTGGAGCACTCACGAGAGCTTGGGACAGTCGCTGTACCTCCCATCCCTGTCCCAGGGCAGTGCGTGGAGTACTCACGAGGGCTTGGGACAGTCACTGTACCTCCCAATCCCGGGGCCAGGGCAGTGCATGCAGCACTCACGAGGGCTTGGGACAGTCACTGTACCTCCCATCCCCGGCCCAGGGCAGTGCGTGGAGCACTCGCGAGGGCTTGGGACAGTGGCTGTACCTCCTATCCACGGCCCAGGGCAGTGAGTGGAGTACTCACGAGGGCTTGGGACAGTCACTGTACCTCCCATCCCCAGCTCAGGGCAGTGCCTGGAGTGCTCACGAGGGCTTGGGACAGTCGCTGTACCTCCCATCCCCGGCCCAGGACAGTGTGTGGAGCACTCACGAGGGCTCAGGACAGTCACTGTACCTCCCATCCCCAGCTCAGGGCGGTGCATGGAGCACTCACGAGGGCTTGGGACAGTCGCTGTACCTCCCAACCCCGGCCCAGGGCAGTGTGTGGAGTACTCATGAAGTGCTTGGGACAGTCGCTGTACCTCCCAACCCCGGCCCAGGGCAGTGTGTGGAGTACTCATGAAGTGCTTGGGACAGGCGCTGTACCTCCCATCCTCGGCCCAGGGCAGTGCGTGGAATACTCACGAGGGCTTGGGACAGTCGCTATACCTCTCATCCCTGTCCCAGGGCAGTGCATGGAGTGCTCACGAGGGCTTGGGACAGTCGCTGTACATCCCAATCCCGGGGGCCAGGGCAGTGCGTGTAAATGTAATGTAAATTGATACTTGTATAGCGAACTACTCATCCGCAAGGGTCTCAAGGCGCTTGTACGAATACCGCTGTGGAACCCGTCCTGGTTTTCCCTGTGAGGCGTCCACTCCTGGGCACCCTCAAGGCAGAGGCCAGGCATCCTTAGCGTTGTGGGGGCCGTTGTCTAGATTAAGCAAGCTATTGCCCAGAGTTGCAGAGTGGGACCCATGATTGGAAAAGGCACCGAGGCGAGAATTATCAGGTCCGAGGAGCCCAAGACCCGCCGAGGCGGGGAATTGAACCATGGTCCAGGGCTAGACCTCTGCATCAGGGTCTGCCGCTCTAACCATTGAGCCACACTTCTCCACATGCGTGGAGTGCTCACGTGGGCTTGGGGCAGTCACTGTACCCCCCCCCCCCCCCCAACCCTCACACCCCCCACTCCTTGCAAGGTAGTTTCCCTAGTTTGCTGAAAAGTGTTGCACTGCAAAAGCCTGGATAGACTCAATACTGACGACCCTGCAAGGATGGAGGCGCCCCTGCCTGTGATAATACACCCCAACCCGGCTCTAGTAAGCAGCCTCTCCAGACGACTGTTCACGCGCCAGGCCTACGCGTTAGGGCACCTGGAAGGGGAACTCGCCCTCAGCATCCCTCTATGGATAAGAGGAGACCAGGCCATCACAGCCAGGGGACCTTTCAGCCATCCAAGAAACCTCAGTCATGAAGGCTCAGAGGCCCCTCCCTCCCCCCTAGCGCTGCCACGTCATCACTGCTGATGTGAAGAATGATGAGTGCGGGCAGCTGGAGCCGCTGCCTGCCCCCTCCTCTGAGTGGCGGCGCAAGTCATCCAGGCAAAACCCACCTTCACTGGGGCAATCCTTCTGCAAACCTGCCTCAGCTGCCCGCCTCCTCCTCGGCATGTCTGCACAAACCATCCATGCAAACCCACCTACATTGGGCCAATGCTTCTGCTTCTTGTTGCATTCTATCATTTCCCTACTTTGATGTTCCTTATTATATATTTATTTCCTTGTTGGAATTAGAACCTGGCTCCTGCGTGAGCCTCCCTGGTTCTATGTTCCAGATTCCCTGTTTGGCAGTTTGATCCTGATCTTCTGCTTTCTGGATGCTCTGTGCCTTTCCCTTCACCAATTAAACCTTTGGTATCTTAATTCTACGTTTGGACTCTACTTTACAAATTGGCGACGATTGGAGAACCTGAGGAACATTTCTGCGGCATCACAAGGCACAGGTGCGAAATATTCCTCTTCAAAAAAAACGAACCGGCCTACCTCTTCGTTTTCTACACTTTCGGACTGCTGCTTCAAAAGTTCCCTACCTCAGCGTCCGATCGCCAGCTTCCTGGTATGTACATTACAGACTTTATCGATTTTCTACGTTTTCTTCGATTTGCCAAAGTCTGCTACTGCTGTTGCCATAGCCACCATTTCCTCGACGATCTCACGCGCATCTGGTTGCCATAACTACCAACCAGCGTTCCTTCAGCCTACGCAGCGCAGCGCGCTCAACGCGTCGACTTGTTTTTAATGCTGATGCGCCTTGTTTTCTCTTTGCCTCACGTCACAAAGCAGCGTCAAAGCATCGAAGCGTCTGCCCTGTATGACGCCAGTGTCGCTGTCTGCGCAATGAAGTGCAACTGGAAGTCCGCGCTACTGTAGCTGTCGGCGTTTGAACTGGGAGCGTTTTACACCGCTTCAGCTGCTGAACCAAACGGTAGCTATCCTTTGTTTATCAGCGCGCTCAGTAACGCTTCATACCAGACACGCTTCAGCTACTAAACCACACAGCAGCTATTATTTCTGTTTCAACGCGCTCAGCAACTCCTCTTCAAACTGGTTGGTACTTTGGCATTATAAGATTCGTATGTATTATACCTTCAGGAAGACTCGTGTTTTCAAAACTTTACTAGACTGTGAAACTCTACCCTGCTACGTAATTTTAACATCATTTCACATTTTTGGACATCAACTTTTCTCAAATTTTCTCAATTTTTGTTGGGAAACATTGCTTTTGTGTTACTATTGAAACTCTTCATTGCTGTTTTAAGACTTACTTATACTGTTCTATAATATATAGTTACTGCATTTAGTCAGTGTAACCATACTATTTTACCATGCAATTTGATCCTCCTACCAAGTTCCTGCAGACTAAAGGTGAACCACCTATTCCATGGTCACGATGGAAAGAAGAGTTTATTACCTATCTAAAAGCCATTGATGGTGAACGTATGTCTGCTGAAAGGAAAAAAAATATTTTTCTCCACTGTTTAGGTTCAGAGGGTCAAAATGTGTTCAGAACTCTTCCACCTATGCGTTCTGGAGGTGATCACAATGTTTATGATGAAGCAATGTTACGTATTGAAAATAGGTTCAAACCCAATACTAGTGTTGCATTAAACAGGTATAAATTTTATACTAGAGCTCAAGAAGAAAGTGAAAGTTTTGATGACTTTCTTACTGCTCTTCGAGCTTTGTCACTGCATTGCAATTTTGGGCTAATGACTGACGAAATGCTCAGGGACCAGATTATTGTACACGTCAGAAGTAAAAAAGTTCAAGAACAGCTTTGGATCCTGGGTGATCCCAGTTTAGAAGTAACTATAAGTACCTCCAAAGCGCTTGAACAATCTGAACGCTGGATGAAAACTTTAGAAAGTAAAGCCTCCTCTGGTACTGTTAGCAAATCTTCTTCTAGCATTGATGAGGGCAATGTTAATACTGTTTCCTCCTCATTTTCCAATAGCAAGCCTAATGCTAATACGAGAACTCAGTCTAATTCAAAAAATTATTATTGCTTCAGATGTGGTAATCCCAACCACATTGCTTCGTATTCTCGTTGTCCTGCTATTGGAAAAGAATGCTCTAAATGTGGACGTGTTGGTCATTTTTCAAAAATGTGCAAAGACACTGGTACAAGAAAGGATTCTTCCTTCCCCTCTAAAGGCAAAATTTCTACTGTGTCACAAGGTGCATCGTCATCCCAAGACTTGGAACATGGTATTATTGTTTCCATCCGTGATATGACAGATACCAAGTCTGCAGAAACTCTAAGCTCTCCAGATTGTATCGTTAGTATTTTAGGTAAGGAGCTCAAACTTATGGCTGATTCAGGCTCTCCCTGGACCATCATTACCAAGTTATATTGCAATGAAGTTTTTGGGAGCCTGGTTGATCTGTCTAGCTTATGTGAACCTGATATTATTGCACAAAACTTTGATGAATCCTATATTAATATTGTCGGTTACAAGGAGGTCCTTATTGAATTTAGAGGAAATAGTGCTTGGATCAAAATGTACATTGCTATCAAAGGTGTGAATGTTCTGGGTTGGAGGGATCAATTCAGACTTGGAATTACCTTAAATCCCAGGAACAAAGACCCTATCTCTGTGGTTGCCATTACTTGCGATGTTGCACCTTTACACAACACTGCTTCCTGTACTACCAGTACTCATCTGTCTGATGATAGTATGATTGTTTCTGAATCTTCCAAGAATGTTTTTGATCTCGAGAAAGACCTCCCTTTGCTATTTCCTCAAGTTTTTTCTGAGAAACTTGGCAAACTTAAGGGTTTTTCCCATAGGATCAAAGTTAAAAATGGTGCCATCCCTGTCAAACAGAAATTGAGGGGTGTACCCATCAGTATAAGAGCTGAACTCAAAATCTTATTGGACGACATGATCCTTGGAGGTGTTATTGAGGAAGTGGAGTCCTCTGAATGGGTTTCGCCCATCGTTTTGGCTCAAAAACCCGATAAAAGTATCAGGTTGTGTGTAGACCTAAGGGCTCTCAATGCCAATTTGATCACTGATTGTCACCCTCTCCCTAATATAAACGAAATGGTATGTTTATTGGATGGTGCTTGCATTTTTTCTACCCTTGATTTGCGTTCCGCTTATCACCAAATCGAATTGACTGAAGATGCAAAGCATTTTACCGCTTTCATCACTCCGTTTGGCCTTTTTCAGTTTAAGCGGATGCCTTTTGGCCTAGCCTCCGCCGCTTCGGTGTTTCAGAGGGCCATGCATCATATTTTTAAAGAGGTTAGCTCCTTCGTGAAGTGTTTCCAGGATGATATCCTCATTTTTTCTAAGAATGTGAATGATCATTGTCTCCATCTTAAGGATGTGTGCAATAAGTTGTGTGATGCTGGACTTACCCTCAAATTTAACAAGTGTAAATTATTTTGTAAGAGTGTCGAATACTTGGGTCACACCTTGTCTGCTGACGGTGTTGTTCCCAAGCGTTCCCTTGTTGATGCCATTGTAAAAGCCCCTTCTCCTGACAACAAGGAGAAATTGCTTTCCTTTGCGGGCTTATGCGAGTACTACAGTAAGTTCATACGTAATTTCGCCACCAAAATGGAACCCCTCAGGGAGCTAACCAGGAAGTCCTCAGACTTTGTGTGGTCTGAAAGGCAAGAATCTGCCTTTTCTTCCATCAAAGAAGATATTATCAATGCTCCCACTCTGAGATCCTTTTCTCTTAACAAAAAGTGTATTATCACCGTAGATGCCAGTTGTTATGGCCTTGGAGCTGTGCTAGGTCAGGTTTCTGGCAAAGAGGAGTGGTGTGTTGCCTTTGCCTCCAGAACCCTTTCTCTTACTGAGAGGAGGTATGCGGTCATCGAAAGGGAGTTGTTAGCCTGCACGTGGGCTGTGGAGCATTTTCGCAATTATGTTTGGGGCAACAGATTCATTCTTAAAACTGACCACAAGCCTTTGGTTGGAATTTTGTCTCCTGGGGGAGGTTGGAACTCAACTGCTCGCATTGCACGCTTATCCTCAAAGTTGCAGGAGTATGATTTTGAGGTTTTGTATGTTCCTGGTAGGAGTAATGTCACGGCGGATTTTCTCTCCAGGTTGCCTTGCCCTGATGTTGGTTCCAACTCAGATAATCGTGAGATTGATATTGTTTCTGTGGTCAATGACTATGTTTCTAGTGACTTCAGGGGCATCTCTGAGATTGACTGGATGTCGGAAGCTGAGAAAGATCCCATTTTTTCATTTATCTTTAACTGTCTGGAAAAAGGTTGGCCCAAGGATAAATCCGTGTTACCTGAATTTGCCCCTTTTTGTCAAGTTTCCTCTGAGATTGAAGCTGTGGGTAAGATCTTGTTTAAGGCTGGGAAGATGATTCCTCCTGCTTCTTTGTACAACAAGATTCTTTCTTTGGCCCATAGGACTCATATTGGGATGTCCTCTATGAAACGTCTCATTAGGACCAACTTTTGGTGGCCTGGCCTTGACAGGATGGTGGACAGAACTGTCCGTGACTGTGTGGACTGTATCAATAGTGATAAGATGCTTAAGGTGTCTTCTGCCCCCCTATGTCCTGTTCCTTGGCCCGATCATCCCTGGCAAAAACTAGCTTTTGACATCTCTGGCCCTTTCCATCGTCTTCCTGAGTGTGCTCGTTTTGCTTTGGTTCTAGTTGACTATCACACCAAATGGCCTGAAGTTAAGTTTGTCTCCTGTGCCACCACCTCTATTATTATTTCCTTCCTCAGGGAAGTTTTCGCCAGAGAGGGTTCTCCTGAAATCCTAGTTACTGATAACGGCGTCCAACTTGTCTCCCAAGACATGGAGGATTTTCTCGTCTCATGTGGCATCAAGCATCACACTACCTCATTGTATGAACCCAGAGAAAATGGTCAGGTTGAGCGGTTCAACCGTGTCCTTAAAAATGCCGTGGAGCTTGCTTGTTCTTCGGGAGAGTCTTGGAAGGATGTGGTAAGGGAAAGACTCTGGATGTATCGCATCACCCCCCATGCTGTCACGGAGGTCAGTCCTTTCCAACTTCTGAGAGGGAGAACTCCTAGTTCCGATATCTGTCCTTGGTGGGTTAAGAAGCTAGATGTTAAGGTTGATCACTTGGATATTTCGCAAGTGGCCAATCGTGTTGTAACCAAGCAGAACAATATGAAAACTTTGTTTGACCGCAAAATGAATGTAAAAGTTCCTGATTTTGTTGTGGGTGAATGGGTCAAGATCAAGAAACCTGGGTTCACTCTCAAAGGTCTCTCTAAGTTCAGCAATCCTATTAAAATTGTTAAAGTTTTCAGAAACTCTGTCATCACTCAAGATGGCAGAGCCTGGAACATTAGGAAGGTTGCCAAGTGTAAGCCTGTTCCTCCTGCTCCTGTTCAGATTCTTTCTCATGACAAATGTTCTGCTCCAAGTCCTACTCATCATGACAGCAACAATGCTCCACATTCTCAGTCTGTGGCTCATAGAGTCAAAACCAATGCCAGACCTGTTGTTTTACCTTCTAGGTTCTTATCCTAACCCTTTTCCCCACTGTATGGTTCTGCTTGTTTTATAGGGGGAAGATGTGTTGCATTCTATCATTTCCCTACTTTGATGTTCCTTATTATATATTTATTTCCTTGTTGGAATTAGAACCTGGCTCCTGCGTGAGCCTCCCTGGTTCTATGTTCCAGATTCCCTGTTTGGCAGTTTGATCCTGATCTTCTGCTTTCTGGATGCTCTGTGCCTTTCCCTTCACCAATTAAACCTTTGGTATCTTAATTCTACGTTTGGACTCTACTTTACACTTCTGCTAGCCAGCCTCAGCTGCCTGCCTCCTCCTCGGCATGTCGGCACAAGCCAACCCGGCATACCCACCTACACTGGACCACTGCTTCTGCTAGCCAGCCTCCGCTGCCTGCCCCCTCCTTGGCAGCATTTCGGCACATGCCATCCAGGCAAAACCCACTTACATCGGGCCAATGCTTCTGCAAACCAGCCTCAGCTGCCTGCCCCTCCTCTGTGTGTCGGCACAAGCCATCCAGGCAAAGCCCACCTACATTGGGCCACTGCTTCTGCAAACCTGCCTCAGCTGCCTGCCTCCTCCTCGGCATGTCGGCGCAAGCCATCCATGCAAAACCCACCTTCACTGGAGCACTGCTTCTGCAAACCAGTCTCAGCTGTCTGTCTGTGAAATGTTCCTAAATTAAATACTGTTTCTGGTCTTCTTACAGATGAGTGCCCAGAAATCCATACACTGGCTGCAGCCATGTGACCTAATGCAAATCAGAGGTAGGGAAAGGCGCCAATTGGTAGAGAATCACATCAGTTTATTTCTGGCACGAGCCGTCTCGATCGAGTTGAGGCAAACGCCGGTTTGTAGCCGCCAGACTTCCATGTCCCTGTTCTAATGTCCTGACGTTGAGCCAACGCCTGCCGCCGACATGGCAGCATCTTCCCTGAATGGATGTGAGCGATAGTCCAGCCGCTGATAGTGTCGCGTCCATCACCCTGCTAAACTGCCTCTTCCTGAGGGGGACTCTGGGATACTTGTGAGAGGGACCAATAGGGAGGTGGACGCGGCATCAGGTCACAAAAGTAGAAATTCTTTACCATGGAGACTGGGCACGCAGGAACCTGCCTGCTCTTCTCATGGCCGCCTGCTCCCCTTTACCCAACTGGAAAGCTTAGAATGGGGCTAGGGGACTACCAAGTCTCCCTCTCACCAGGAGAGGGACCCCAGTAGTATCTCCCCATAACCCTCTTTTTAGGTCGCGATTATTCTATACTGTTAGGGATTGAATAGGCGAGATTATAGTAAGCAGTCCGAAAAGTCTACCTAGCCTGCGGATTGCGTACAGTTCAAGTGAGGCAAGCGTGTGAGGCAGGCGCGTGCACATCAAACACCATGGGCCTCGGCATCAGACTTCAAAGGAATCCACTCCCAAGCCGCTCCCCCGCCCCCCCATCAGACTTCAAAGGAATGCGCATCCGCTCCCCCGCCCCCCCGCCACAGCAATGCCGACGAAAGTGAAAGCCTACTGTGCTTGTTTACAGTAGCCTTGCTCCCCAAATGCTGTTGCTGTGTTGCCATCTCTCTAGGGACACTCCACTTGAAAACACTCGACTTGCTAGCTGCAATGCTACATCCGCTATGCTTTGCCTCTAGACACGTTGATCCCTCACAGACTGTGCTGACTCTGCCCCTCCTGATTCTGAAACTGACCAACGCAGACACCACACAGTCTCTTCTCTCTGTCTTATGATGTCTGCCCTGCCACCATTTACTTCTGACCCTCACCCTCACACCTCCTCACACCACCTCACCCTCACACACCCTCACGCACCCTCACACCCTCACCCACCCTCTCACCCGCCGTCACCCTCACACACCCTCACTCTCACACACCCCCACCCTCACACCCCCTCACCCTCACAACCCCTCACCCTCACTCACCCTCTCACCCCCTCACCCTCTCACCCAAATACACTCTCACCCTCACACCCCCTCACCCATCCTCACCCTCACACCCCCTCACCCTCACACCCCCTCACCCTCACTCACCCTCACTCACCCTCACACACACTCACACACCCTCACCAGCATAGCATAACAAAACACAGCATAGCATAGCATAACAAAACAAAGCATAGGATAGCAAAACAAAACATAGCATAGCAAAACACAACAAAACATAGCATAACAAAACATAGTATAACAAAACAAAGCATAGCATAACATAACAAAGCATAGAAAAACAAAACATAGCATAGTATAACAAAACATAGCACAGCCTAGCAAAACACAACAAAACATAGCAGAACAAAACATAGCATAACATAACAAAACATAGCATAACATAACATAAACAAAGCATAGCATAACAAAACATAGCATAACAAAACATAGCAAAACACAACAAAACATAGCATAGCATAACAAAACACAACAAAACATAGCATACATAACAAAACATAGCATTGCAAAGCATAGCAAAACATAGCATAGCATAACAAAACACAACAAAACATAGCACAGCAAAACAAAACACAACATAGCATAGCATAACAAAACAAAGCATAGCATAACAAAACATAGCATAGCATACCAAAACATAGCATAGCATAACAAAACAAAGCATAGGATAGCAAAATTAAACATAGCATAGCATAACAAAACATAGCATAACATAACAAAATATAGCATAACAAAACACAACACATAGCATAACAAAACATAGCAAAACACAACAAAACATAGCATAGCAAAACAAAACATATAATAGCATAGCAAAACATAGCATACCAAACACAACAAAACATATCATAGCATAACAAAACATAGCATAGCAAAACAAAGCATAGCATAATAAAACACAACATAGCATAGCATAACAAAACATAGCATAGCATAACAAAGCATAGCACAGCAAAACATAGCATAGCATAACAAAACATAGCATAGCATAACAAAACACAGCATAGCATAGCATAACAATTCAAAGCATAAGATAGCAAAACATAGCATAGCATAACAAAGCAAAACATAGGATAGCATAACAAAACACAGCATAGCATAGCATAACAATTCAAAGTATAGGATAGCAAAACATAGCATAGCATAACAAAACAAAACATAGGATAGCAAAACAAAACATAGCATAGCATACAGCATCACTCCGCACCACCACAGCAACACTCAGGGGCACCACAGTATCACTATGCGCTACCACAGCATCACTGAACACCACAGCATCACTCGTTTGCCATCACAACATCACCCAGCGCCACCACAGCATCAATCTGTGCAACCATTCAACAACACCTGGTTCAAATATGTTCTCTCAATGTTTCAAGCTTTATTACAATGTAACAAAAAGATGTTAATATTTCACTTCTGTTCTTGGATTTTTGTCACAATAAAATACACTAAACATAATCTTCACAAAAGTTATTTACAAAACTTTAAGCTATTGCTATTATAAATTACAATAACTTTTATTTAAGTATTAATTATTGAAAAAAATTAAAAGCCATTGTTATTTGTAATATCAATACATGTAAGTCACGTAAATACAACACATATTGCATTACAAATGTTATAGGTGTCACATTTGTGAAAGTTATAACTATTGGCATTGTAAATGACAAAGCTATTAATATTGCTATTTTCAAAAACAAAACATAAATAAAAAATGCCAATAGCTCAAACTTTCCTAATGCGAGTCCTATTGCATTGCAAATGCTTATTGGATCCTGCCACTAGCTAAGAGATCCTATATCAGGGCTGGCTTTAGCATTGGTGGCAACCTGTGCGACAATGTTTGTTGGCGCCCCCATGGACTCACTTACTACCAACCTTTATTAGTGCCCACAGAAGTCTCCATAACCACTCTCTCTCTCAGATATATTTCAGTAGTTACATAGCGCCACCTATACCAATGCAGGGTGTCAGAGCACTTTACATCACACACACATTACACAGAGACGAGACAATCAATCATATGTCTGTAAATCAGTGTATAGGACATGTTACATAAGACGGAAGACTACAAGGTGAGTCACATGTCATCCATACTGGTAGACAGTATAGTTTAAGAGTGCTCGGTCTGGAGAAGCACAGATTCAGTGTTTAAAAACATAACCCCATGGTTGAGGGTTACATTTAATATTAAGGATTTTTTTTTTAATGGAATGAATCCTTTTTGAAACATTAAAATAATGAAAGATGGAGGAAAAAATCCTAATTCTCTAATCTATACCTTGCAGTTTGCATGCAGCTCTTTGGTAACAGCTAAGAGCTCACTGTTCCATGTTAGGATTTTAACATCTACCCTGCTAGTAACAAAATGATCTCTCTGACTAAATCACTGACCTACTTAAACAATATGCACTTTGTGATCTGCATGGTACACATTCTTTGCAGCAGGCACATTAACCCTCTTTGCTACCATAAAATGAGCTAAAACTTCCACTGGACAAAACTCCTCTCTCCAGGAAGAACATTAATCACCGGAATTTATCTTGTCATTTTTATTGTTGTATGAAAATTGGGAGGCTCGGAAGGATGCAGCAGGTGCTTTTAAAACAATAAAATACTTCCAAACGCGACGCCCCCTCAATGAGTCAACACCCGGTGCGGTGGCACCGGTCACACCGCCCTAGAGCCAGCCCTGTCCTAAATGCCCCATAAAAGGCGAGGGAGAAAGCAGTCGAAAACAGCATCGCCTCGTGATTGCAATTCCCAGCTACAGGGAAGACCCCAAAAATCCTACCCCATAAGTCGAGATAAGTGGGTGCCTCTTGCTCGGTACAGCCCCCCCCCATCCTCTTCTAACCTTTCAAAGTGTTGTTAATGAAGAAAGAATGGGAGAGGGAGCTTCTCCAGGTAAAAGGGCCCCAGACTTCCCTTTTCTGGAGATTTGAAAGATTTGAGCTCAGGGTGGCCGCAGCCCTACAGAAGGATGTTATGTTTGAACTTACAGGTGCTGGTTTGAGATCTGGGTCTGGTGCCTCAGTGGACTAATGCGTCCACGGTAGGGGCCTGTGTTTGACCTCATGGTCACAGGTTCAAATCCCGGGGGTTCCACTCAGCCTTTCATCCTTCTAAGGTCGATAAATAATGGGCACCATTAAATTGGGTAACAATAAACATCTGTTATTCAGTGCTAAGATGCCCAAGGGTGAACCTTGCGCACAGGTGAACAACTTGACAAGTACACGTTATGATATATTAAAACATTGTGCATGCTTTCATAATGAACACCCTGCATGCACCTTTTTTCTCGCCTCCAGCAGATGAGGTCCAGAAGGGCTGCTGCTCCATACCTCGCTCTTTTTGAGTTTTCAGGAATGAATGTCAGTTTGGTACCAGAATATATTGTGATTAGAAGCCTTCTTTAGTGTGGCAGCCTTTCACTATTGGCTTCTCTACAATGAGATCAAAAAGTTCCACATAGATTCCTTTCCTGATCTCGTCCTTCCCCTCCCCTGCTAAGTGCAAATGGTAGATTAGAAAATGTCGCTCTGGTGAACCCGGACCCGAACACTGATGTGCGATTGAGGGGGGACCATGAACCTTCCAAAGCGTCCAATAGAAATGCTTGGAACTGGCCCTTCCCAGAGGCGAGTAGCTTTGGTTTGTCCTGATTCACCTTTGCCTTATTTTGAATATTCACCCAGTAGAACAGCAGTACACAACCGTTTCCTATGCCCCGCCCCCCTAGGAAATGTTTGATTAATGTTCGCACCCCTACAAAAGTCTTGCCAAATTCCTATGATGCATACAGTACATGCTTTCCCTCTATGTCGCACCCCCTGAAATGCCACCTCGCACTCCCAGGGGCTGGGGGCACCCCAGGGTGGAAACCCCCGCAGTAGAATCTAAGAGGTTACTTTACGTCAAGTGGGCGTTCCGCGGTCCTGCCAGCGTGGCAGAGGGTATAACCGCTGTACGCTGGTGGATGACCGCAGGCGACCCTTAGGGGTCTCTGGCAGCCCGGCGGATCGCTCAGTTTCTTCAATGGAGCGACTCTGAATATACTGTGAGTTTGCTGAGCGGCCTCCTTGTTTCAGGCCGCCGCCCACCCAACTTTTTTATTTTTCAAAAACAAACTCCTAGGGCCCGATTCACAGAACTAACTAAAGACAAAATCCTAAACTTACTACTTTTGGTGTTCACAGAAGGCATTTAGTAGTAGTAAAGTTAGGATTTTTTCTTAAGTTTGACTTAAGACAAACTTAAGACAGACTTAAGACAGACGTAAGACAGACTTAAGGCAGACTTAAGGCAGACTTAAGACACCCTTAAGTTAGGATTTTGTCTTAAGTCTGTCTTAAGTCTGTCTTACGTTTGTCTTAAGTCAAACTTAAGAAAAAATCCTAACTTTACTACAACTAAATGCCTTCTGTGAATACCAAAAGTAGTAAGTTTAGCATTTTGTCTTAAGTTAGTTCTGTGAGTCGGCCCCTAAAGTGAGAGTGATCCAATGCAGCAGGCAGCCAGGTACCTGAGAGGCGCTAACTGGATATTCAGGACCAAGTGATCTGCTTCTGAATTAATAGGAAGGTGCTCCAAGGACAAAGGTTGGCTGCCAAGCAACCTCAACACAACAACCCCCCAGTGGGTCAATGTAATTACAAACACGCAGAGTTCTGAACACTCAATATAGTCAATCCTTAGTTTCCAAAAGTGTCCATAGCTGAGAGATTCTTTATTCCTTGTTTCTTATTTCATCTGTATTCTATGGTCCAGGTTATGTTGACACACGGTACAAGCGGCCATGCACAAGCAGCCGACACGTGTTTCGCTGTCTGGCAAATATGACTATCGACTTCCTCAGGGCTGCAATATGAAATCAACATTTCTGTATGAGAACCAGTAGATTGTTGTATCAAGTAAGCACCAGCACCCACCTGAAAAAGGTGACAGTGCATCTAAACCAAAATTGCAAATCTATCATCCTAAAATATTGAACCGACACCAAGGAAAAATATTTATCATATAGTGCATTGTGGTCTTTTGTGTAAAAAAAAAGTGATACTCCCTATCAAAGTAATAGGAGAAACTCAGTATGAGGTAGAAAAGTTTGCATCAGAGTGCAAGCCAACGTTCAAGATCACACATCCAAGTGAAAAAAGAATCGAAAAGAGTCCCTGTGGAGAGGAACCCCAAAATTACCTGCCTTAACTAGTCGCGTTGCGTTGTATTATTCAAAATAAGGAGCCAATCACCAATCGTCCAAAGCATCTTGTTTCTGTAGCAAGTTAAAAATGAGTAATTAGCCATATATTATATATATATATTCAATATGTTCCAGTAACCCGTATCTTTGCTCTAGTCATGGTCCCTAACCGACAATATCTCACATTTATATCGATCAAAAGTGTGCCCTCCATAGGCGACACCTCAGAGTCCCACAACCCCGCCCAAGCATACCATAGACACCCCCCAAGTATTTCAGGAATAGAAACATAATCCATGCAGGGCTTTAAGTGGGCCGGGTCTCACCGGGTCTGAGCACTGGCAGTTTTTTAAAGGGGGCCTCGAAACGGGTATCTATCGGGCTCTGTTTTGTGCCCTGGCACAGGCGGTCTGCCTTGACAGCAGGCACATCCATGTGCGCTGCTCTCGCTACTCACTTCTCACTAGTGGAGAAGTTACTGCATGACGTCATGCCAGATGAGCGTTGTGGGGGAAGAGAATTCCTTGCTTCTTACATCTCGCATGTGTCTGTTTTTTAAAACACTAGACTCCGGGCGCTGTTGTAAGGAGGCCCTATTGAGTAGCGCACACTGCAAATTGTCACTTCTCTTTTTGAAACTCAGGAGCAGCAACACTGTTATGGTGTCACCAGGTCTTTTTGTGGAAGCTTTTTCAATGTTATATACAAGCCATAGTTGCTGCTTATTTATCTTATGCAACTAAAAACCATTGAAAAAGCCAACAGTCCTGACTTGTTGTAGGTATGATGTTGCTTGTTGTATCATATATCTGGATGCAATGACAGAAACAGCAAAATACAAGTCGGGCGGCACATTATCCTAAGCACAGATTTTTAGCTTGTGTTTTAAGCCACCCCCTCGATTACATTGACCATGCCCCCCCAGTTTTTTCATCCTACTGAAAAGAAGGGCGGCCATCTTGTAGTATAATTCTATTCATCCCGTACTCGAACATTGAACACGAACCTAACGCAACAAACAACATTCCTATGGTATCGCAAGAATACTTAGTCCCAATATCAGGAAATCCTTCCAAACAAATTGAAATCAACCTCATTCAGCCTAGCATGTTCAGCATATACCTCTGTATATAAGCATTTAATTGGACTATAGATAAGTACCTACATATGTGTATTGCTTTGTATAAATGTGTATAATAATCATGTTTAAAAAATATGGATATGTGTTAGTTCTGCTTAACAAATGTAGATATTACTTCTAGTTACATTATTCTATGTTTTAACATGTAAATAAGTGGCTGCATAAATAAGTAAATCTTTTATCATAACTGTCTAAAATTGCTTCACTATTGATTTACAAAAAAATAAAAACAAATAAATGAATTTAAAGTATCACAACACTTGAGCCAGAATGTATTAAATGCAACTTTAGTCTAAATATGTTACCTTCCTTATGTGTGTATATATATACAATACATATATATAAGGTATATATATATATATATATATATATATATATATATATATATATATATATATATATATATATATATATATATATATATATATATATATTTCACACTATTTTAGTGAAATAACCTTTCCTTACCTGAGAATATATTTTTAGCAGGTTGACGTTGTTTGATCAATATATATATACAGTGCTATTTTAGCATGATATGATCAAACTAAATACTTGTATTTTTGCACTAATTATAGTTTTTGCACTAATGAATATTGAAACGATAGCGTAAGTCTTTCTACCATTGAGACTAAAATCACGCGAAGCACTGCAAAAAATTAGCACTGTCACTTTAAAAAGCTTCCCACACTACAAACATTTGTCGAGTGAGCAAGCAGCGAGAGGCTGCTAAACGCGTCTTTGACTTGGAAATAAAAAATTCAGCACTCTAATATGGGTCTGTGTCCTGCTTGATGTGCGCAGCGCGTGAGTGACTACGCAGAGTTACTAAGAAAGGACTTTTCGTGACATATATATATATATATATATATATATATATATATATATATATATATATATATATATACATATATATACATATATATATATACCTTCCATTTACTTATGTATCTATATATTGATTACATTTCTTCTAATTCAGCATATCCAATGCACTACCCTGTTTTTCACCCTATACTGCTCTCAATATATCCTCTACCTCAACTCTCTGACTCATCTCAAACTTCTTTCTACTACTCTTCCCAATGCACTACCATATTTCTCACCCTATACCTCTCCCGATATATCCTCTACCTCCACTCTCTTCCACCACTACTATGATCCCCAAAATAATTTTCTAGACTCTTCCCTTCTCTACCCCTCCATTCATCATCTTATACCTCTTTTAATATTCAGATATCCCAAACAAGCCTTTCTAAACCCCTCCCTCTGACTTTTCCCCCTCCACCTCCCCTTTACCCATCCAAACCCCCCTCCTACTGCAATCAGCTCCAAAAAATTAAAATTCAAGAACTTTCCCACTTCTATTCCTGCACTATTCCTTTTTAATCCAAATAACAGACTAAAATATCCACCACTCAAATGACTTTCATATTTTGCTATATTATTTCACCACTAATCCTTTCTGGGCTCCGGAGTAGTGTGTTACTCACTGAGAAAGCGCTTTGATGCTTAGTTGGGGTAGTAAGCGCTATATAAATGCAATTACAATACATTACAATGTACTCACCCTTAGTGTGCAGCTGCTGAATAACACTTGATCATGTACTCACCCTGCAGTTCGCAGATGCAGATATCATGTGGGGAGAGGTGTGGCGTCGCGGCCAGGGCGACTGACACTGGAATCTGGGGATCACAGTTCGATCCCCGGCTCCGGCGGCAGGTTAGCCCAGCACCATGTGACTCTGGGCAATAGCTTGCTTAATCTTCCCGACGGCCCCCAGCGCCTAGAGACCCTAACGGGCGATTGTTCGCGCTTTACAAAAATGTGTATTATTATTTATATCATGTGGTTAAGTTCTCTCCTTGCAGTGCGTAGATGCAGACATTATGTGATTATGTACCCACCTTGCAGTGTGCAGATGCAGATATCATTAGGTCATGTACTCACCTTGGAGTGCGCAGATGCAGATATCATGAGGTCATGTACTCACCTTGCAGTGCTTAGATGCAGATATCATGAGGTCATGTACTCAGCTTGCAGTGTGCAGATGCAGATATCCTGTGGTCATATATTCATCTTGCAGTGCTTAGATGCAGATATCATGAGGTAATGTACTGGCCTTGCAGTGCTTAGATGCAGATATCATGAGGTCATGTACTCGCCTTGCAGTGTGGAGATGCAGATATCATGAGGTCATGTACTCGCCTTGCAGTGTGCAGACCAGGATATCATGAGGTCATGTACTCGCCTTGCAGTGAGCTGATGCAGACATCACAAGGTCCTATACTCGCCTTGAAGTGTGGAGATGCAGATATGAAGTGATCATGTACTCACCTTGCAGTGTGTAGATATTGTGTTGTCATGTACTCGCCTTGCAGTGTGCAGATATGAAGTAGTCATATCCTCACCTTGCAGTGTGCAGATGCAAATATAATGAGGTTATGTACTCGCCTTGCAGTGCTTAGATGCAGATATCATGAGGTCATGTACTCGCCTTGCAGTGTGGAGATGCAGATATCATGAGGTCATGTACTCG
Organism: Lissotriton vulgaris; assembly: GCF_964263255.1. NCBI lineage: Eukaryota > Metazoa > Chordata > Amphibia > Caudata > Salamandridae > Lissotriton > Lissotriton vulgaris. The sequence continues at coordinate 2,011,626,775 of NC_141693.1, read as the reverse complement.
CCTTGCAGTGTGCAGACCAGGATATCATGAGGTCATGTACTCGCCTTGCAGTGAGCTGATGCAGACATCACAAGGTCCTATACTCGCCTTGAAGTGTGGAGATGCAGATATGAAGTGATCATGTACTCACCTTGCAGTGTGTAGATATTGTGTTGTCATGTACTCGCCTTGCAGTGTGCAGATATGAAGTAGTCATATCCTCACCTTGCAGTGTGCAGATGCAAATATAATGAGGTTATGTACTCGCCTTGCAGTGCTTAGATGCAGATATCATGAGGTCATGTACTCACCTTGCAGTGTGCAGATATTATGAGGTGATGTACTCGCCTTGCAGTGTGCAGATGCAGATATGAAGTGATCATGTACTCACCTTGCAGTGTGTGGATATTGTGTTGTCATGTACTCGCCTTGCAGTGTGCAGATATGAAGTAGTCATATCCTCGCCTTGCAGTGCTTAGATGCAGATTTCATGAGGTCTTGTACTCACCTTGCAGTGTGCACATATCATGAGGTCATGTACTCAACTTGCAGTGTGCACATATCATGAAGATATCTGACTACAAAAAGGAGTCCGAAATCTTGTCAAGAAATCTACTGGACAGGGGCTACCCCAGAAGTGATGTATTAAAAGCCAGAAAGCGTGCTAGAAATAACAACAGGGAAGCACTTCTAGAGAGACGAGAGAGACCCCCGGCTGAGAGTCAACCTATCACATGTGTAACTACATACACCCCCTTGTCCACTGAAATTAGGGGTACCATCAGACGCCACTGGGGGATCCTCAATACAGGAGAGTTGACACTAGAAGAACCAAGATTTGCCTTCAAGAGGTCCAAAAACTTGAAGGACATCCTGATCAGTACTAGGCCTAGAAACATCAAGAAGGATACCCAACAAACACTTTGGCACCTACCCCCAGTCACGGGCCACTTTCCTTGCGGAACGTGCGGCGTTTGTAAATACACCATGACACTAAAGACGATCCAACTCTCGGATAACTTCAAATGGGAGATCAGACACCACACAAATTGCAATACATCTCATTGCATCTATATGCTCAAGTGTCCTTGCGATTTACTCTACATCGGGATGACCTCCCGTCCAGTGAAAACTAGAATTATTGAACATCGGAGCAACTTTCGTTGCAAAAAAACACATACCAAAATGTGCAAACATTTTGTGGAACAAAACCATGACGAAGACTCCATGAAATGGGTGGTACTTGAAGCCAGCCCAAACTGCCCAAGTGATGCCCTGTTCCGGAAGGAGCAACGATGGATACATCGCTTGTCCACAGACAAACAAGGCCTCAACGAGGATATCCCATGGCATTCGCTTTAGGATATCAGGGTCCTTTTCTGTTTCCCTTAAGATTAATTCCTGTTGCCCATAATACACGAGAGGCATTGCAAACGCCAGACACCAAGCGACATGCCCCACGTGCTATGTTTAGCACCCTATGTGTGCATACTCACCACTACGTAGTGTTCCACATTGGACTTGCAACCACATTGCTATACACATGCCCTAGGCTCAAGATACAAGATGGCCTCAGCGTTACACTTTCCAACTAAGTTACCTAAAAGTATAATAGTTTTTGCTTAAACCATAACACACATGCGACTCAGTTTACGTGACTTGGTAAAATAAATGGGGGATTTTAACAACTTACCCCGTCAGGATGTAATCTATAGCCTCTACCTATATTCATCATGACACCCTCATAGCGGTAGCTGTAATTGAGTACCGCTCCAATATGGCCGCCACAATACACCCCCTAACCACGTGACCTAACTAAGAAGGCGGAGACGCGTCGGAACACGCCGACTTGTCAAACGCGCTTTAAATTCCCCGGCCGCCGAGCTCAGACATCTACTCGAGCTCGGCGGAGAAGGGTAGGTCGATCTGCGCGGACACAGGAGGAACGAGGTGAGTCTCACTAGACAGGGATCCTGCAAAGGTAGACACTGAGGAAGCCCTACGCTGCTTGGTGACGCATTTTCTAAGCTTAAATCAATCTCCAATCCCTGGCGCTATGTTACTTTATATCCCCAGCTTAAACCTTGGGCTCTCCCTGATGTCTAATCCCGCCGACCCCTCATGTGGCATGTAGTCCTCAACCTTTAGGTGAGTGTGACATAGGTATTTTCCCATTAATTTACACGTCTGGGACACAGTGTGTGTTTGGTTTGTTTTAGATGCATGTACTGACAAGTGGTGTCACAAAAAACATACTTGCTCGTGTTTTACAAAACAGGAGTAGCCAAATCCTCAGAAACTGCGGTTCATTAATTAATTTTTTAAGTTTCTTCTAAAAAACTGGTTTTAATTGTTTGCTTTTAGACCACATTTCATCACCAACCTCCTCACAAGCTCAACAGTTGTGTGTGCTTCTCACTGGGCACTTTGCACACAGACTTTGTTGCAAGGCATGCTTTCTCAACTTTATAGGCATGCCTTACTATATAAACACGCTGGCATTGACTGGAATTACTGACATGCATAGCAGCATTTAATGTTTTTCCTGTTTTCTCTCCCTTATGTCCAGGCATAGGAGTACCCACAGAGGTAAACATAAGACATACATGACACTAGCATGTTTGACACTGCACATTTACACGGTCCTTATGAATCGCGGGTGACTAGACCCATAGCGTGAAACATGTCGACCTTCATCACCTTTAGCCTCATCTAGGGTCACCTGACCTAACTTGTTGACTCGTAGTGAGCCTAACCCCTCTTTTTAACTGCAGCCAGGGGACCCCCAGAATAAATTGAATTCCGGTACCCCTTGCTACATTTTAATATCCCACACACCACCACACCTAGCCCGGTCCACACACCCCCACCTCACCATAAGGCAGTTGGAAAAAGATCTCCGCCAAAGAGCCCCTCTTTGAGGTGAGCCCGTCGAGGATTGCACCGCCTCCCCGACGAGGAGCAACTGCCGATGATGAAGCATGACATCCTTCGGGGTGTGTGAGGCCATTATATCCAACAAAATGGATGCCCCAGGATGTTACTCTAACATCTGTGGTCATGCCAGCTAAACACTTCCCCCATCTCCCATAGGAACAGTACAGCGACCTCTTTTGTTTCCTTAGTGCAAAACACGGACACAAGCTGCAACTGGACCTTCCACCCACCCCCTTGGGTGGTTAACCGTGTCCGTTGATCGATTGATCTCCTTCTCTAATCTCCCTCCTTTTGATACAGATCTGAGCACGGTTTCGACCGTGGGAGCACTTGCTTGGCGGGTAAACTGGTTGTTGTCCCCCACTTTCCGACTGCATCCGATTGATGCGAGTCTTACAGGTTCCATAGCCAATAATTGTCCTTGGCATTGAACCACCCCTTTAGGGAATTCTCCTACAATTCTTCTTTTTTCTTCTTAGCACTACCCACCCTTAGTGGAGAACTCCAACCCACCGAGACCGGTCCCCCTTGACCTCACCACCATGGAGGGTCAAGGACTGAGTTTTGGCGAGGAGGAGGCCGCAGCAATTATGAGGACACCATCTCTCTTTGGCATTGATAACGAACCGGCAACAGGGAGCAACACCACTGAGTGGCAGACCCTGTCGGACTTAAAAAGGGAATGGATAAGGATAACGATCCATGGTACTATGATGGCCCAGTATTTCAAGGCCAAAATAGCACCGAATGGGTTGATCGTCAAGAACTTCCCCAGAATCTTCTGGGAGGATGGCCAATTTAAAGTGGAGTGGTCACAAATCTCATGGAAGTGTACCCATGATCTTTTGATTCTCATTGTAAATACGGCGAAAAGACTAGCAGATGCACTTCTGGTTAAAATCCAGGCAGCCGAGGCCGCCCTTAAAAGTGCGGTACAAAATCCAGGCTTTAAAACCAAATTGGCCGAAATCAATAAGGAGATGGCTGAGCACAAAGAATATCTCCTGAACCAGAAGGTAGCCAAGCTGCAAAAGGACATTAAAAAATTCTCCAAAGAGAAAGTCTATCCATACCTCAAGGAAGACTATGTCCCTACAGGCACCAACTATAACTCTGATTCAAGCACGAATTCTTCCAGAAGGGGTTCTAACAGTGGCTCCGACAGCAGTGGGGATAATACTCCCGCTCAGATGCCCCCGAGGGCAAAAAGAGGAAGAGGACGTGGACAAAACACCTTTAACGGTTACCCTAACCAGGGACAACCGGTCGGTGCCCCATTTTGGCAGTACCCCCAATTTCCCCCCTTTCAGCCACCGTATGGTCCACAATACCCTCCATTCTACCCCCCAACAAACCCTACACACGCACCTTTTTTAGGCAGAGGTTGGGGCAGAGGGCGCGGGCGAAAGAGAGGGAACGCACCCGAAAAAAGAGTGCAATGGGAGGACACACGCCCACAAGGGATGGACACACGGAGCACGAGCCGGTCAGGACCACAGTAAGCCTTGTGGTTAACCTTTCTGACCGGCTCCTCACACATAGTGAGGAAAATGTCCTACAGAAAGGTCTGGGATTTGTTCCCACACCGAGGATAGACTCATTCGAACAGACTAGAGAATTGAAATCCTTTTTCAGAAAAATCAGATTGAAAACCTTTTTTGAAGGAAGGCCGTACGAGCCCAATATGGACTCTGGGCTACGTAACCCGTCTACCTTTACACCACATAATGGCTTGGTGCCAAATGAGGTACTTACTTTCGAACAAGCTGTTCTCAAGGATATTTCAAAATTGAACTCGAGAAATGGGTACTGTAACATATCCAGGCAAGAGATGGCAACACTGAAATCGCTGGCGGAGGACCCGCTTATAACAATCAAACAGGCAGACAAAGGCGGTGCCACAGTGTTGATGAATACCAAAGATTACGAATTGGAATGCACCAGGCAACTGAGTGACAACAGGTACTACACCCCTATTGCCAGTGACCCCACCACACGCTTACAAACTATGATAACCAGCTTGGTCACGAGCGCAGAGTGTGAAGAATGGATCACCAAGCAGGAGGCTGAATTCCTGGTTAAAAAAGACCCAAGGGTACCATACTTTTATATCTTACCAAAGATACATAAAGCCACTAGACCAGTACCAGGAAGACCCATCGTGTCAGGGATTGACTCGGTCTTGGAGCCACTGTCACAATTCTGCGACCATTTTCTCCAACCGCTTGTTAAAAGCATTCCCTCCTACGTCCAGGACACCACGGACGTACTACGCATACTGGCTAATATTGAGAACACGGGAGAGATTGATCTCCTTATCACCCTAGATGTGGAGGCCCTCTACACTAACATTCCACAGAGGGCCACTCTAGAGGTGATTGAGGAAAGACTTGGCCTCGAAATCTGGAACTCCAACACACCACAGACTTTTATAATGGAGTGTGCCACCCTAGCTCTTACAGAGAATTACTTTGAGTTCAGAGGCAAATACTACCATCAGACCCAGGGGACATCTATGGGCAGCACCTTTGCCCCTTCGGTGGCCTGTCTGTACATGGCGAAATTTGAATGTCAACATATACACCATGAGACCAATCCGTTTAAGGATAACATCAAGTTGTGGAAGCGCTTCATTGATGACATTTTGATCCTGTGGAAAGGCCCACCTATGTCACATGAAGCCTTCCTGCTTTGGGTCAACTCTCTGAATCCCCACTTACACTTTACAATGAGCTCCTCACCTAAGGAGATCGCCTTCCTAGATCTAACTGTAAGACTAGAAGATGGGAACATCAGTACCACCATGTACCGCAAGCCCACTGACCGTAACAGTCTCCTACATTTTAAGAGTCATCATCCAAGGGCCTTGCGTACCAACCTGCCCTTTGGGCAATTCCTAAGAATCAGACGCAACTGCAGCAAGATATCTGACTACAAAAAGGAGTCCGAAATCTTGTCAAGAAATCTACTGGACAGGGGCTACCCCAGAAGTGATGTATTAAAAGCCAGAAAGCGTGCTAGAAATAACAACAGGGAAGCACTTCTAGAGAGACGAGAGAGACCCCCGGCTGAGAGTCAACCTATCACATGTGTAACTACATACACCCCCTTGTCCACTGAAATTAGGGGTACCATCAGACGCCACTGGGGGATCCTCAATACAGGAGAGTTGACACTAGAAGAACCAAGATTTGCCTTCAAGAGGTCCAAAAACTTGAAGGACATCCTGATCAGTACTAGGCCTAGAAACATCAAGAAGGATACCCAACAAACACTTTGGCACCTACCCCCAGTCACGGGCCACTTTCCTTGCGGAACGTGCGGCGTTTGTAAATACACCATGACACTAAAGACGATCCAACTCTCGGATAACTTCAAATGGGAGATCAGACACCACACAAATTGCAATACATCTCATTGCATCTATATGCTCAAGTGTCCTTGCGATTTACTCTACATCGGGATGACCTCCCGTCCAGTGAAAACTAGAATTATTGAACATCGGAGCAACTTTCGTTGCAAAAAAACACATACCAAAATGTGCAAACATTTTGTGGAACAAAACCATGACGAAGACTCCATGAAATGGGTGGTACTTGAAGCCAGCCCAAACTGCCCAAGTGATGCCCTGTTCCGGAAGGAGCAACGATGGATACATCGCTTGTCCACAGACAAACAAGGCCTCAACGAGGATATCCCATGGCATTCGCTTTAGGATATCAGGGTCCTTTTCTGTTTCCCTTAAGATTAATTCCTGTTGCCCATAATACACGAGAGGCAATGCAAACGCCAGACACCAAGCGACATGCCCCACGTGCTATGTTTAGCACCCTATGTGTGCATACTCACCACTACGTAGTGTTCCACATTGGACTTGCAACCACATTGCTATACACATGCCCTAGGCTCAAGATACAAGATGGCCTCAGCGTTACACTTTCCAACTAAGTTACCTAAAAGTATAATAGTTTTTGCTTAAACCATAACACACATGCGACTCAGTTTACGTGACTTGGTAAAATAAATGGGGGATTTTAACAACTTACCCCGTCAGGATGTAATCTATAGCCTCTACCTATATTCATCATGACACCCTCATAGCGGTAGCTGTAATTGAGTACCGCTCCAATATGGCCGCCACAATACACCCCCTAACCACGTGACCTAACTAAGAAGGCGGAGACGCGTCGGAACACGCCGACTTGTCAAACGCGCTTTAAATTCCCCGGCCGCCGAGCTCAGACATCTACTCGAGCTCGGCGGAGAAGGGTAGGTCGATCTGCGCGGACACAGGAGGAACGAGGTGAGTCTCACTAGACAGGGATCCTGCAAAGGTAGACACTGAGGAAGCCCTACGCTGCTTGGTGATGCATTTTCTAAGCTTAAATCAATCTCCAATCCCTGGCGCTATGTTACTTTATATCCCCAGCTTAAACCTTGGGCTCTCCCTGATGTCTAATCCCGCCGACCCCTCATGTGGCATGTAGTCCTCAACCTTTAGGTGAGTGTGACATAGGTATTTTCCCATTAATTTACACGTCTGGGACACAGTGTGTGTTTGGTTTGTTTTAGATGCATGTACTGACAAGTGGTGTCACAAAAAACATACTTGCTCGTGTTTTACAAAACAGGAGTAGCCAAATCCTCAGAAACTGCGGTTCATTAATTAATTTTTTAAGTTTCTTCTAAAAAACTGGTTTTAATTGTTTGCTTTTAGACCACATTTCATCACCAACCTCCTCACAAGCTCAACAGTTGTGTGTGCTTCTCACTGGGCACTTTGCACACAGACTTTGTTGCAAGGCATGCTTTCTCAACTTTATAGGCATGCCTTACTATATAAACACGCTGGCATTGACTGGAATTACTGACATGCATAGCAGCATTTAATGTTTTTCCTGTTTTCTCTCCCTTATGTCCAGGCATAGGAGTACCCACAGAGGTAAACATAAGACATACATGACACTAGCATGTTTGACACTGCACATTTACACGGTCCTGATGAATCGCGGGTGACTAGACCCATAGCGTGAAACATGTCGACCTCCATCACCTTTAGCCTCATCTAGGGTCACCTGACCTAACTTGTTGACTCGTAGTGAGCCTAACCCCTCTTTTTAACTGCAGCCAGGGGACCCCCAGAATAAATTGAATTCCGGTACCCCTTGCTACATTTTAATATCCCACACACCACCACACCTAGCCCGGTCCACACACCCCCACCTCACCATAAGGCAGTTGGAAAAAGATCTCCGCCAAAGAGCCCCTCTTTGAGGTGAGCCCGTCGAGGATTGCACCGCCTCCCCGACGAGGAGCAACTGCCGATGATGAAGCATGACATCCTTCGGGGTGTGTGAGGCCATTATATCCAACAAAATGGATGCCCCAGGATGTTACTCTAACATCTGTGGTCATGCCAGCTAAACACTTCCCCCATCTCCCATAGGAACAGTACAGCGACCTCTTTTGTTTCCTTAGTGCAAAACACGGACACAAGCTGCAACTGGACCTTCCACCCACCCCCTTGGGTGGTTAACCGTGTCCGTTGATCGATTGATCTCCTTCTCTAATCTCCCTCCTTTTGATACAGATCTGAGCACGGTTTCGACCGTGGGAGCACTTGCTTGGCGGGTAAACTGGTTGTTGTCCCCCACTTTCCGACTGCATCCGATTGATGCGAGTCTTACAGGTTCCATAGCCAATAATTGTCCTTGGCATTGAACCACCCCTTTAGGGAATTCTCCTACAATTCTTCTTTTTTCTTCTTAGCACTACCCACCCTTAGTGGAGAACTCCAACCCACCGAGACCGGTCCCCCTTGACCTCACCACCATGGAGGGTCAAGGACTGAGTTTTGGCGAGGAGGAGGCCGCAGCAATTATGAGGACACCATCTCTCTTTGGCATTGATAACGAACCGGCAACAGGGAGCAACACCACTGAGTGGCAGACCCTGTCGGACTTAAAAAGGGAATGGATAAGGATAACGATCCATGGTACTATGATGGCCCAGTATTTCAAGGCCAAAATAGCACCGAATGGGTTGATCGTCAAGAACTTCCCCAGAATCTTCTGGGAGGATGGCCAATTTAAAGTGGAGTGGTCACAAATCTCATGGAAGTGTACCCATGATCTTTTGATTCTCATTGTAAATACGGCGAAAAGACTAGCAGATGCACTTCTGGTTAAAATCCAGGCAGCCGAGGCCGCCCTTAAAAGTGCGGTACAAAATCCAGGCTTTAAAACCAAATTGGCCGAAATCAATAAGGAGATGGCTGAGCACAAAGAATATCTCCTGAACCAGAAGGTAGCCAAGCTGCAAAAGGACATTAAAAAATTCTCCAAAGAGAAAGTCTATCCATACCTCAAGGAAGACTATGTCCCTACAGGCACCAACTATAACTCTGATTCAAGCACGAATTCTTCCAGAAGGGGTTCTAACAGTGGCTCCGACAGCAGTGGGGATAATACTCCCGCTCAGATGCCCCCGAGGGCAAAAAGAGGAAGAGGACGTGGACAAAACACCTTTAACGGTTACCCTAACCAGGGACAACCGGTCGGTGCCCCATTTTGGCAGTACCCCCAATTTCCCCCCTTTCAGCCACCGTATGGTCCACAATACCCTCCATTCTACCCCCCAACAAACCCTACACACGCACCTTTTTTAGGCAGAGGTTGGGGCAGAGGGCGCGGGCGAAAGAGAGGGAACGCACCCGAAAAAAGAGTGCAATGGGAGGACACACGCCCACAAGGGATGGACACACGGAGCACGAGCCGGTCAGGACCACAGTAAGCCTTGTGGTTAACCTTTCTGACCGGCTCCTCACACATAGTGAGGAAAATGTCCTACAGAAAGGTCTGGGATTTGTTCCCACACCGAGGATAGACTCATTCGAACAGACTAGAGAATTGAAATCCTTTTTCAGAAAAATCAGATTGAAAACCTTTTTTGAAGGAAGGCCGTACGAGCCCAATATGGACTCTGGGCTACGTAACCCGTCTACCTTTACACCACATAATGGCTTGGTGCCAAATGAGGTACTTACTTTCGAACAAGCTGTTCTCAAGGATATTTCAAAATTGAACTCGAGAAATGGGTACTGTAACATATCCAGGCAAGAGATGGCAACACTGAAATCGCTGGCGGAGGACCCGCTTATAACAATCAAACAGGCAGACAAAGGCGGTGCCACAGTGTTGATGAATACAAAAGATTACGAATTGGAATGCACCAGGCAACTGAGTGACAACAGGTACTACACCCCTATTGCCAGTGACCCCACCACACGCTTACAAACTATGATAACCAGCTTGGTCACGAGCGCAGAGTGTGAAGAATGGATCACCAAGCAGGAGGCTGAATTCCTGGTTAAAAAAGACCCAAGGGTACCATACTTTTATATCTTACCAAAGATACATAAAGCCACTAGACCAGTACCAGGAAGACCCATCGTGTCAGGGATTGACTCGGTCTTGGAGCCACTGTCACAATTCTGCGACCATTTTCTCCAACCGCTTGTTAAAAGCATTCCCTCCTACGTCCAGGACACCACGGACGTACTACGCATACTGGCTAATATTGAGAACACGGGAGAGATTGATCTCCTTATCACCCTAGATGTGGAGGCCCTCTACACTAACATTCCACAGAGGGCCACTCTAGAGGTGATTGAGGAAAGACTTGGCCTCGAAATCTGGAACTCCAACACACCACAGACTTTTATAATGGAGTGTGCCACCCTAGCTCTTACAGAGAATTACTTTGAGTTCAGAGGCAAATACTACCATCAGACCCAGGGGACATCTATGGGCAGCACCTTTGCCCCTTCGGTGGCCTGTCTGTACATGGCGAAATTTGAATGTCAACATATACACCATGAGACCAATCCGTTTAAGGATAACATCAAGTTGTGGAAGCGCTTCATTGATGACATTTTGATCCTGTGGAAAGGCCCACCTATGTCACATGAAGCCTTCCTGCTTTGGGTCAACTCTCTGAATCCCCACTTACACTTTACAATGAGCTCCTCACCTAAGGAGATCGCCTTCCTAGATCTAACTGTAAGACTAGAAGATGGGAACATCAGTACCACCATGTACCGCAAGCCCACTGACCGTAACAGTCTCCTACATTTTAAGAGTCATCATCCAAGGGCCTTGCGTACCAACCTGCCCTTTGGGCAATTCCTAAGAATCAGACGCAACTGCAGCAAGATATCTGACTACAAAAAGGAGTCCGAAATCTTGTCAAGAAATCTACTGGACAGGGGCTACCCCAGAAGTGATGTATTAAAAGCCAGAAAGCGTGCTAGAAATAACAACAGGGAAGCACTTCTAGAGAGACGAGAGAGACCCCCGGCTGAGAGTCAACCTATCACATGTGTAACTACATACACCCCCTTGTCCACTGAAATTAGGGGTACCATCAGACGCCACTGGGGGATCCTCAATACAGGAGAGTTGACACTAGAAGAACCAAGATTTGCCTTCAAGAGGTCCAAAAACTTGAAGGACATCCTGATCAGTACTAGGCCTAGAAACATCAAGAAGGATACCCAACAAACACTTTGGCACCTACCCCCAGTCACGGGCCACTTTCCTTGCGGAACGTGCGGCGTTTGTAAATACACCATGACACTAAAGACGATCCAACTCTCGGATAACTTCAAATGGGAGATCAGACACCACACAAATTGCAATACATCTCATTGCATCTATATGCTCAAGTGTCCTTGCGATTTACTCTACATCGGGATGACCTCCCGTCCAGTGAAAACTAGAATTATTGAACATCGGAGCAACTTTCGTTGCAAAAAAACACATACCAAAATGTGCAAACATTTTGTGGAACAAAACCATGACGAAGACTCCATGAAATGGGTGGTACTTGAAGCCAGCCCAAACTGCCCAAGTGATGCCCTGTTCCGGAAGGAGCAACGATGGATACATCGCTTGTCCACAGACAAACAAGGCCTCAACGAGGATATCCCATGGCATTCGCTTTAGGATATCAGGGTCCTTTTCTGTTTCCCTTAAGATTAATTCCTGTTGCCCATAATACACGAGAGGCAATGCAAACGCCAGACACCAAGCGACATGCCCCACGTGCTATGTTTAGCACCCTATGTGTGCATACTCACCACTACGTAGTGTTCCACATTGGACTTGCAACCACATTGCTATACACATGCCCTAGGCTCAAGATACAAGATGGCCTCAGCGTTACACTTTCCAACTAAGTTACCTAAAAGTATAATAGTTTTTGCTTAAACCATAACACACATGCGACTCAGTTTACGTGACTTGGTAAAATAAATGGGGGATTTTAACAACTTACCCCGTCAGGATGTAATCTATAGCCTCTACCTATATTCATCATGACACCCTCATAGCGGTAGCTGTAATTGAGTACCGCTCCAATATGGCCGCCACAATACACCCCCTAACCACGTGACCTAACTAAGAAGGCGGAGACGCGTCGGAACACGCCGACTTGTCAAACGCGCTTTAAATTCCCCGGCCGCCGAGCTCAGACATCTACTCGAGCTCGGCGGAGAAGGGTAGGTCGATCTGCGCGGACACAGGAGGAACGAGGTGAGTCTCACTAGACAGGGATCCTGCAAAGGTAGACACTGAGGAAGCCCTACGCTGCTTGGTGACGCATTTTCTAAGCTTAAATCAATCTCCAATCCCTGGCGCTATGTTACTTTATATCCCCAGCTTAAACCTTGGGCTCTCCCTGATGTCTAATCCCGCCGACCCCTCATGTGGCATGTAGTCCTCAACCTTTAGGTGAGTGTGACATAGGTATTTTCCCATTAATTTACACGTCTGGGACACAGTGTGTGTTTGGTTTGTTTTAGATGCATGTACTGACAAGTGGTGTCACAAAAAACATACTTGCTCGTGTTTTACAAAACAGGAGTAGCCAAATCCTCAGAAACTGCGGTTCATTAATTAATTTTTTAAGTTTCTTCTAAAAAACTGGTTTTAATTGTTTGCTTTTAGACCACATTTCATCACCAACCTCCTCACAAGCTCAACAGTTGTGTGTGCTTCTCACTGGGCACTTTGCACACAGACTTTGTTGCAAGGCATGCTTTCTCAACTTTATAGGCATGCCTTACTATATAAACACGCTGGCATTGACTGGAATTACTGACATGCATAGCAGCATTTAATGTTTTTCCTGTTTTCTCTCCCTTATGTCCAGGCATAGGAGTACCCACAGAGGTAAACATAAGACATACATGACACTAGCATGTTTGACACTGCACATTTACACGGTCCTGATGAATCGCGGGTGACTAGACCCATAGCGTGAAACATGTCGACCTCCATCACCTTTAGCCTCATCTAGGGTCACCTGACCTAACTTGTTGACTCGTAGTGAGCCTAACCCCTCTTTTTAACTGCAGCCAGGGGACCCCCAGAATAAATTGAATTCCGGTACCCCTTGCTACATTTTAATATCCCACACACCACCACACCTAGCCCGGTCCACACACCCCCACCTCACCATAAGGCAGTTGGAAAAAGATCTCCGCCAAAGAGCCCCTCTTTGAGGTGAGCCCGTCGAGGATTGCACCGCCTCCCCGACGAGGAGCAACTGCCGATGATGAAGCATGACATCCTTCGGGGTGTGTGAGGCCATTATATCCAACAAAATGGATGCCCCAGGATGTTACTCTAACATCTGTGGTCATGCCAGCTAAACACTTCCCCCATCTCCCATAGGAACAGTACAGCGACCTCTTTTGTTTCCACATATCATGAGGTCATGTACTTACCTTGCAGTGTGCAGATGCAGATATCATGAGGTCATGTACTCGCCTTGCAGTGTACAGATGCAGATATCATGAGGTCATGTACTCGCCTTCCAGTGTGCAGAATGATGCAGATATCATGAGGTCATGTACTCGCCTTGCAGTGCGCAGATGCAGATATCATTAGGTCATGTACTCACCTTGCAGTGCGCAGATGCAGATATCATGCGGTCATGTACTCGCCTTGCAGAATGCAGATATCATGTGGTGATGTACTCGCCTTGCAGTGTGCAGATGCAGATATGAAGTGATCATGTATTCACCTTGCAGTGTGTAGATATCGTGTTGTCATGTACTCGCCTTGCAGTGTGCAGATGCAGATATCATGAGGTCATGTATTCGCCTTGCAGATGCAGATATCATGAGGTCATGTACTCGCCTTTCAGTGTGCAGATGCAGATATCATGAGATCATGTACTCGCCTTGCAGTGTTCAGATGCAGATATCATTTGGTCATGTACTCGCCTTGCAGTGCTTAGATGCAGATATCATGAGGTCATGTACTCGCCTTGCAGTGCGCAGATGCAGATATCATGCGGTCATGTACTCGCCTTGCAGAATGCAGATATCATGTGGTGATGTACTCGCCTTGCAGTGTGCAGATGCAGATATGAAGTGATCATGTATTCACCTTGCAGTGTGTAGATATCGTGTTGTCATGTACTCGCCTTGCAGTGTGCAGATGCAGATATCATGAGGTCATGTACTCGCCTTGCTGTGTGCAGATGAAGATATCATGTGGTGATGTACTCGCCTTGCAGTGTGCAGACCAGGATATCATGTGGTGATGTACTCGCCTTGCAGTGTGCAGATGCAGATATGAAGTGATCATGTACTCACCTTGCAGTGTGTAGATATTGTGTTGTCATGTACTCGCCTTGCAGTGTGCAGATGCAGATATGAAGTAGTCATATCCTCACCTTACAGTGTGCAGATGCAGATATGATGAGGTCATGTACTCGCCTTACAGCATGCAGATGCAGATATCATGAGGTCATGTACTCACCTTGCTGTGTGCAGATGCAGATATCATGAGGTCATGGACTCGCCTTGCAGTGTGCAGATATCATGAGGTCATGTATTCGCCTTGCAGTGTGCAGATGCAGATATCATGAGGTCGTGTACTCGCCTTGCAGTGTGCAGATGCAGATATCATGAGGTCATGTACTCACCTTGCAGTGTGCAGGTGCAGATACCATTAGGTCATGTACTCGCCTTGCAGTGTGCAGATGCAGATATAATGAGGTCATGTACTCGCCTTGCAGTGCGCAGATGCAGATATCATGAGGTCATGTACTCGCCTTGCAGTGTGCAGATGCAGATATCATGAGGTCATGTACTCGCCTTGCAGTGTGCAGATGCAGATATGATGTGATCATGTATTCACCTTGCAGTGTGTAGATATCGTGTTGTCATGTACTCGCCTTGCAGTGTGCAGATATGAAGTAGTCATATCCTCACCTTGCAGTGTGCAGATATGAAGTAGTTATATCCTCACCTTGCAGTGTGCAGATGCAGATATCCTGTGGTCATATATTCATCTTGCAGTGCTTAGATGCAGATATCATGAGGTCATGCACTCACCTTGCAGTGTGGAGATGCAGATATCATGAGGTCATGTACTCGCCTTGCAGTGTGCAGACCAGGATATCATGAGGTCATGTACTCACCTTGCAGTGCTTAGATGCAGATATGAAGTAGTCATATCCTCACCTTGCAGTGAGCAGATGCAGACATCACGAGGTCATATACTCGCCTTGAAGTGTGGAGATGCAGATATCATGAGGTGATGTACTCGCCTTGCAGTGTGCAGATGCAGATATGAAGTGATCATGTACTCACCTTGCAGTGTGTAGATATTGTGTTGTCATGTACTCGCCTTGCAGTGTGCAGATATGAAGTAGTCCTATCCTCACCTTGCAGTGCTTAGATGCAGATATCATGAGGTCATGTACTCGCCTTGCAGTGCTTAGATGCAGATATCATGAGGTCATGTATTCGCCTTGCAGTGTGCAGATATCATGAGGTCATGTATTCGCCTTGCAGTGCGCAGATGCAGATATCATGAGGTCATGTACTCACCTTTCAGTATGCAGATGCAGATATCATAAGGTCATGTACTCGCCTTGCAGTGTGCAGATGCAGATATCATGAGGTCGTGTACTCACCTTGCAGTGTGCAGATGCAGATATCATGAGGTCATGTACTCACCTTGCAGTGTGCAGATGCAGATACCATTAGGTCATGTACTCGCCTTGCAGTGTGCAGATGCAGATATCATGAGGTCATGTACTCGCCTTGCAGTGTGCAGATGCAGATATGATGTGATCATGTATTCACCTTGCAGTGTGTAGATATCGTGTTGTCATGTACTCGCCTTGCAGTGTGCAGATATGAAGTAGTCATATCCTCACCTTGCAGTGTGCAGATATGAAGTAGTTATATCCTCACCTTGCAGTGTGCAGATGCAGATATCCTGTGGTCATATATTCATCTTGCAGTGCTTAGATGCAGATATCATGAGGTCATGCACTCACCTTGTAGTGTGGAGATGCAGATATCATGAGGTCATGTACTCGCCTTGCAGTGTGCAGACCAGGATATCATGAGGTCATGTACTCACCTTGCAGTGCTTAGATGCAGATATGAAGTAGTCATATCCTCACCTTGCAGTGAGCAGATGCAGACATCACGAGGTCATATACTCGCCTTGAAGTGTGGAGATGCAGATATCATGAGGTGATGTACTCGCCTTGCAGTGTGCAGATGCAGATATGAAGTGATCATGTACTCACCTTGCAGTGTGTAGATATTGTGTTGTCATGTACTCGCCTTGCAGTGTGCAGATATGAAGTAGTCCTATCCTCACTTTGCAGTGCTTAGATGCAGATATCATGAGGTCATGTACTCGCCTTGCAGTGCTTAGATGCAGATATCATGAGGTCATGTATTCGCCTTGCAGTGTGCAGATATCATGAGGTCATGTATTCGCCTTGCAGTGCGCAGATGCAGATATCATGAGGTCATGTACTCACCTTTCAGAATGCAGATGCAGATATCATAAGGTCATGTACTCACCTTGCAGTGTGCAGATGCAGATATCATGAGGTCGTGTACTCACCTTGCAGTGTGCAGATGCAGATATCATGAGGTCATGTACTCACCTTGCAGTGTGCAGATGCAGATATCATGAGGTCATGTACTCGCCTTGCAGTGTGCAGACCAGGATATCATGAGGTCATGTACTCGCCTTGCAGTGAGCTGATGCAGACATCACAAGGTCCTATACTCGCCTTGAAGTGTGGAGATGCAGATATGAAGTGATCATGTACTCACCTTGCAGTGTGTAGATATCGTGTTGTCATGTACTCGCCTTGCAGTGTGCAGATAGGAAGTAGTCATATCCTCACCTTGCAGTGTGCAGATGCAGATATGATGAGGTCATGTACTCGCCTTACAGCATGCAGATGCAGATATGAAATGATCATGTACTCACCTTGCAGTCTGCAGATGCACATATCATGAGGTCATGTACTCAGCTTGCAGTGTGCAGATGCAGATATCCTGTGGTCATATATTCACCTTGCAGTGCTTAGATGCAGATATCATGAGGTCATGTACTCACCTTGCAGTGTGGAGATGCAGATATCATGAGGTCATGTACTCACCTTGCAGTGTGGAGATGCAGATATCATGAGGACATGTACTCACCTTGCAGTGTGGAGATGCAGATATCATGAGGACATGTACTCACCTTGCAGTGTGGAGATGCAGATATCATGAGGTCATGTACTCGCCTTGCAGTGTGCAGACCAGGATATCATGAGGTCATGTACTCGCCTTGCAGTGCTTAGATGCAGATATGAAGTAGTCATATCCTCACCTTGCAGTGAGCAGATGCAGACATCACGAGGTCATATAATCGCCTTGAAGTGTGGAGATGCAGATATCATGAGGTGATGTACTCACCTTGCAGTGTGCAGATGCAGATATGAAGTGATCATGTACTCGCCTTGCAGTGTGAAGATATGAAGTAGTCATATCCTCACCTTGCAGTGTGAAGATGCAGATATAATGAGGTTATGTACTCACCTTGCAGTGCTTAGATGCAGATATCATGAGGTCATGTACTCACCTTGCAGTGTGCAGATATCATGAGGTCATGTACTCGCCTTGCAGTGTGCAGATATCATGAGGTCATGTATTTGCCTTGCTGTGCACAGATGCAGATATCATGAGGTCATGTACTCCCCTTGCAGTGCGCAGATGCAGATATCATGAGGTCATGTACTCGCCTTGCAGTGTGCAGATGCAGATATCATGAGGTCATGTACTAGCCTTGCAGTGCGCAGATGCAAATATCATTAGGTCATGTACTTGCCTTGCAGTGTGCAGATACCATGAGGTCATGTACTCGCCTTGCAGTGCGCAGATGCAGATATCATGAGGATATGTACTCGCCTTGCAGTGTGCAGATGCAGATATGATGTTATCATGTATTCACCTTGCAATGTGTAGATATCGTGTTGTCATGTACTCGCCTTGCAGTGTGCAGATGCAGATATCATGAGGTCATGTACTCGCCTTGCTGTGTGCAGATGAAGATTTCATGAGGTGATGTACTCGCATTGCAGTGCGCAGATGCACATATCATGAGGTCATATACCCAGCTTGCAGTGTGCAGATGCAGATATCCTGTGGTCATATATTCACCTTGCAGTGTACAGATGCAGATATCATGAGGTCATGTACTGGCCTTAAAGTGCTTAGGTGCAGATATCATGAGGTCATGTACTCGCCTTGCAGTGTGCAGATGCAGACATCACGAGGTCATATGCTCGGCTTGCTGTGTGGAGATGCAGATATCATGAGGTCATGTGCTCGCCTTGCAGTGTGCAGATGCAGATCTCATGAGGTCATGTACTCACCTTGCAGTGTGCAGATGCAGATATCATGAGGTCATGAACTCGCCTTGTAATGCGGAGATTTAGATGTCATGAGGTCATATACTCGCCTTGCAGTGCGCAGATGCAGATATCATGAGGTCATGTACTCACCTTACAGTGCGCAGATGCAGAAATCATGAGATCATGTACTCGCCTTGCAATGCAGAGATTTAGATATCATGAGGTCATGTACTCGCCTCGCAATGCAGAGATTTAGATATCATGAGGTCATGTACTCGCCTTGCAATGCGGAGATTTAGATATCATGAGGTCATATCCTCACCTTGCAGTGTGCAGATGCAGATATCATGAGGTCATATACTCGCCTTGCAGTGCGCAGATGCAGCTATCATGAGGTCATGTACTCACCTTGCTGTGTGCAGATGCAGATATCATGAGGTCATATACTCAACTTGCAGTGCGCAGATGCAGATATCATGAGGTCATGTACTCACCTTGCAGTTTGTAGATATCTTGTTGTCATGTACTCGCCTTCTAGTGTGCAGATCAGGATATCATGAGGTCATGTACTCGCCTTGCAGTGCTTAGATGCAGATATGAAGTAGTCATATCCTCACCTTGCAGGGAGCAGATGCAGACATCCCAAGGTCATATACTCACCTTGCAGTGCGGAGATGCAGATATCATGAGGTCATGTACTCACCTTGCTGTGTGCAGATGCAGATATCATTAGGTCATGTACTCGCCTTGCAGTGTGCAGATGCAGATATGAAGTGATCTTGTACTCACCTTGCAGTGTGTAGATATCGTGTTGTCATGTACTCGCCTTGCATTGTGCAGATATGAAGTAGTCATATCCTCACCTTGCAGTGTGCAGATGAAGATATCATGAGGTCATGTACTGGCCTTGCAGTGTGCAGATGCAGATATCATGAGGTCATGTACTCGCCTTGCAGTGTGCAGATGCAGATATCATGAGGTCATGTACTCGCCTTGCAGTGTGCAGATATCATGAGGTCATGTACTCACCTTGCAGTGTGCAGATATCATGAGGTCATGTACTCGCCTTGCAGTGTGCTGATGCAGATATCATGAGGTCATGTACTCGCCTTACAGTGTGCAGATGCAGATATGAAGTGATAATGTACTCACCTTGCAGTGCGCAGATGCAGATATCATGAGGTCATGTACTGGCCTTGCAGTGTGCAGATGCAGATATCATGAGGTCATATACTCGCTTTGCAGTGCTTAGATGCAGATATCATGAGGTCATGTTCTCTCTTTGCAGTGCTTAGATGCAGATATCATGAGTCATGTGCTCGCCTTGCAGTGCTTAGATGCAGATACCATGAGGTCATGTACTTGCCTTGCAGTGTGCAGATGCAGATCTCATGAGGTCATGTACTCGCCTTGCAGTCTACAGAAGCATATATCATCTGATTATGTACTTGCGGTGTGAAGCAGTCATGTGTGCATGTACTCACCTTGCAGTGTGCAGATGCACATATCATGAGGTCATGTACTCACCTTGCAGTGCGCAGATGCAGATATCATGAGGTCATGTACTCACCTTGCAGTGCGCCAATGCAGATATCATGAGGTCATGTACTCGCCTTGCAGTGCTTAGATGCAGATATCATGAGGTCATGTACTCGCCTTGCAGTGTTTAGATGCAGATATCATGAGGTCATGTACTCGCCTTGCAGTGCTTAGATTCAGATATCATGAGGGCATGTACTCGCCTTGCAGTGCTTAGATGCAGATATCATGAGGTCATGTACTCGCCTTGCAGTGCTTAGATTCAGATATCATGAGGTCATGTACTCGCCTTGCAGTGCTTAGATGCAGATATCATGAGGTCACCTTGCAGTGTGCAAATGCAGATATTATGAGGTGATGTACTCGCCTTGCAGTGTGCAGATGCAGTTATCATGAGGTCATGTACTCACCTCGCAGTGCGCAGATGCAGATATCATGAGGTCATGTACTCGCCTTGCAGTGTGCAGATGCAGATATCATGAGGTCATGTACTTGCCTTGCAGTGTGCAGATGCAGATATCATGAGGTCCTGTACTCGCCTTGCAGTGTGCAGATGCAGATATCATGAGGTCATGTACTCGCCTTGCATTGCTTAAATGCAGATATCATGAGGTCATGTACTCGCCTTGCAGTGCTTAGATGCAGATATCATGAGGTCATGTACTCGCCTTGCAGTGCTTAGATGCAGATATCATGAGGTCATGTACTCGCCTTGCAGTGTGCATATGCAGATATCATGACATCATGTACTTGCCTTGCAGTGTAAAGATGCAGATATCATGAGGTCATGTACTCACCTTGCAGTGTGCAGATGCAGATATCATGAGGTCATGTTCTCGCCTTGCAGTGTGCAGATGCAGATATCATGAGGTCATGTACTCGCCTTGCAGTGTGCAGATATCATGCGATCATATACTCGCCTTGCAGTGTGCAGATATCATGAGGTCATGTATTCGCCTTGCAGTGCGCAGATGCAGATATCATGAGGTCATGTACTCGCCTTTCAGTGTGCAGATGCAGATATCATGAGGTTGTATACTCGCCTTGCAGTGTGCAGATGCAGATATCATGAAGTCATGTACTCGCCTTTCAGTGTGCAGATGCAGATATCATGAGTTCATGTACTCGCCTTGCAGTGCTTAGATACAGATATCATGAGGTCATGTACTCGCCTTGCCGTGTGCATATGTAGATATCATGACATCATGTACTTGCCTTGCAGTGTGCAGATGCAGATATCATGAGGTCATGTACTTGCCTTGCAGTGTGCAGATGCAGATATCATGAGGTCCTGTACTCGCCTTGCAGTGTGCAGATGCAGATATCATGAGGTCATGTACTCGCCTTGCATTGCTTAAATGCAGATATCATGAGGTCATGTACTCGCCTTGCAGTGCTTAGATGCAGATATCATGAGGTCATGTACTCGCCTTGCAGTGCTTAGATGCAGATATCATGAGGTCATGTACTCGCCTTGCAGTGTGCATATGCAGATATCATGACATCATGTACTTGCCTTGCAGTGTGCAGATGCAGATATCATGAGGTCATGTACTCACCTTGCAGTGTGCAGATGCAGATATCATGAGGTCATGTTCTCGCCTTGCAGTGTGCAGATGCAGATATCATGAGGTCATATACTCGCCTTGCAGTGTGCAGATATCATGCGATCATATACTCGCCTTGCAGTGTGCAGATATCATGAGGTCATGTATTCGCCTTGCAGTGCGCAGATGCAGATATCATGAGGTCATGTACTCGCCTTTCAGTGTGCAGATGCAGATATCATGAGGTTGTATACTCGCCTTGCAGTGTGCAGATGCAGATATCATGAAGTCATGTACTCGCCTTTCAGTGTGCAGATGCAGATATCATGAGTTCATGTACTCGCCTTGCAGTGCTTAGATACAGATATCATGAGGTCATGTACTCGCCTTGCCGTGTGCATATGCAGATATCATGACATCATGTACTTGCCTTGCGCAGATGCAGATATCATGAGGTCATGTACTTACCTTGCAGTATGCAGATGCAGATATCATGAGGTCATGTACTCGCCTTGCAGTGTGCAGATGCAGATATCATGAGGTCATGTACTCGCCTTGCATTGCTTAAATGCAGATATCATGAGGTCATGTACTCGCCTTGCAGTGCTTAGATGCAGATATCATGAGGTCATGTACTCGCCTTGCAGTGCTTAGATGCAGATATCATGAGGTCATGTACTCGCCTTGCAGTGTACATATGCAGATATCATGACATCATGTACTTGCCTTGCAGTGTGCAGATGCAGATATCATGAGGTCATGTACTCACCTTGCAGTGTGCAGATGCAGATATCATGAGGTCATGTTCTCGCCTTGCAGTGTGCAGATGCAGATATCATGAGGTCATGTACTCGCCTTGCAGTGTGCAGATATCATGAGATCATATACTCGCCTTGCAGTGTGCAGATATCATGAGGTCATGTATTCGCCTTGCAGATGCAGATATCATGAGGTCATGTACTCGCCTTTCAGTGTGCAGATGCAGATATCATGAGGTCATGTACTTGCCTTGCAGTGTGCAGATGCAGATATCATGAGGTCGTGTACTCGCCTTGCAGTGCTTAGATGCAGATATCATGAAGTCATGTACTCGCCTTTCAGTGTGCAGATGCAGATATCATGAGGTCATGTACTCGCCTTGCAGTGCTTAGATACAGATATCATGAGGTCATGTACTCGCCTTGCCGGGTGCATATGCAGATATCATGACATCATGTACTTGCCTTGCAGTGTGCAGATGCAGATATCATGAGGTCATGTACTTACCTTGCAGTGTGCAGATGCAGATATCATGAGGTCATGTTCTCGCCCTGCAGTGTGCAGATGCAGATATCATGAGGTCATGTACTCGCCTTGCAGTGCTTAGATGCAGTTATCATGAGGTCATGTACTCGCCTTGCAGTGTGCATATGCAGATATCATGACATCATGTACTTGCCTTGCAGTGTGCAGATGCAGATATCATGAGGTCATGTACTTACCTTGCAGTGTGCAGATGCAGATATCATGAGGTCATGTTCTCGCCTTGCAGTGTGCAGATGCAGATATCATGAGGTCATGTACTCGCCTTGCAGTGCTTAGATGCAGATATCATGAGGTCATGTACTCGCCTTGCAGTGTGCATATGCAGATATCATGACATCATGTACTTGCCTTGCAGTGTGCAGATGCAGATATCATGAGGTCATGTTCTCGCCTTGCAGTGTGCAGATGCAGATATCATGAGGTCATGTACTCGCCTTGCAGTGCTTAGATGCAGATATCATGAGGTCATGTACTCGCCTTGCAGTGTGCATATGCAGATATCATGAGGTCATGTACTCGCCTTGCAGTGCTTAGATGCAGTTATCATGAGGTCATGTACTCGCCTTGCAGTGTGCATATGCAGATATCATGACATCATGTACTTGCCTTGCAGTGTGCAGATGCAGATATCATGAAGTCCTGTACTCGCCTTGCAGTGTGCAGATGCAGATATCATGAGGTCATGTACTCGCCTTGCATTGCTTAAATGCAGATATCATGAGGTCATGTACTCGCCTTGCAGTGCTTAGATGCAGATATCATGAGGTCATGTACTCGCCTTGCAGTGCTTAGATGCAGATATCATGAGGTCATGTACTCGCCTTGCAGTGTACATATGCAGATATCATGACATCATGTACTTGCCTTGCAGTGTGCAGATGCAGATATCATGAGGTCATGTACTCACCTTGCAGTGTGCAGATGCAGATATCATGAGGTCATGTTCTCGCCTTGCAGTGTGCAGATGCAGATATCATGAGGTCATGTACTCGCCTTGCAGTGTGCAGATATCATGAGATCATATACTCGCCTTGCAGTGTGCAGATATCATGAGGTCATGTATTCGCCTTGCAGATGCAGATATCATGAGGTCATGTACTCGCCTTTCAGTGTGCAGATGCAGATATCATGAGGTCATGTACTCGCCTTTCAGTGTGCAGATGCAGATATCATGAGGTCATGTACTCGCCTTGCAGTGCTTAGATACAGATATCATGAGGTCATGTACTCGCCTTGCCGGGTGCATATGCAGATATCATGACATCATGTACTTGCCTTGCAGTGTGCAGATGCAGATATCATGAGGTCATGTACTTACCTTGCAGTGTGCAGATGCAGATATCATGAGGTCATGTTCTCGCCCTGCAGTGTGCAGATGCAGATATCATGAGGTCATGTACTCGCCTTGCAGTGCTTAGATGCAGTTATCATGAGGTCATGTACTCGCCTTGCAGTGTGCATATGCAGATATCATGACATCATGTACTTGCCTTGCAGTGTGCAGATGCAGATATCATGAGGTCATGTACTTACCTTGCAGTGTGCAGATGCAGATATCATGAGGTCATGTTCTCGCCTTGCAGTGTGCAGATGCAGATATCATGAGGTCATGTACTCGCCTTGCAGTGCTTAGATGCAGATATCATGAGGTCATGTACTCGCCTTGCAGTGTGCATATGCAGATATCATGACATCATGTACTTGCCTTGCAGTGTGCAGATGCAGATATCATGAGGTCATGTTCTCGCCTTGCAGTGTGCAGATGCAGATATCATGAGGTCATGTACTCGCCTTGCAGTGCTTAGATGCAGATATCATGAGGTCATGTACTCGCCTTGCAGTGTGCATATGCAGATATCATGACATCATGTACTTGCCTTGCAGTGTGCAGATGCAGATATCATGAGGTCATGTTCTCGCCTTGCAGTGTGCAGATGCAGATATCATGAGGTCATGTACTCGCCTTGCAGTGCTTAGATGCAGATATCATGAGGTCATGTACTCGCCTTGCAGTGTGCATATGCAGATATCATGACATCATGTACTTACCTTGCACTGTGCAGATGCAGATATCATGAGGTCATGTACTTACCTTGCAGTGTGCAGATGCAGATATCATGACGTCATGTACTCACCTTGCAGTGCTTAGATGCAGATATCATGAGGTCATGTACTCGCCTTGCAGTGCGCAGATGCAGATATCATGAGGTCATGTACTCACCTTGCAGTGCTTAGATGCCGATATCATGAGGTCATGTACTCACCTTGCAGTGCGCAGATGCAGATATCATGAGGTCATGTACTCGCCTTGCAGTGCGCAGATGCAGATATCATGAGGTCATGTACTCACCTTGCAGTGCTTAGATGCAGATATCATGAGGTGATGTACTTGCCTTGCAATGCGGAGATTTAGATATCATGAGGTCATGTACTCGCCTTGCAGTGCGCAGATGCAGATATCCTGTGGTCAGGTACTCACCTTGCTGTCTACAGAAGCATATATCATCTGATTATGTACTTGCAGTGTGAAGCAGTCATGTGTGCATGTCCTCACCTTGCAGTGTGCAGATATCATGTGGTCATGTACTCACCTTGCAGTGTGCAGAAATCATGAGGTCATGTACTCACCTTGCAGTGTGCAGATGCAGATATCATGAGGTCATGTACTCACCTTGCAGTGAGCAGATATCATGAGGTTATGTACTCACCTTGCAGTGCGCAGATGCAAATATCATCTGATTATGTACTTGCAGTGTGAAGCTGTCATGTGTGCATGTACTCACCTTGCAGTGTGCTGCTACTGGATATCTGGTGATTATATTCGCAATTGAATGTGCAGATGCATTGTTTACTCACCTTGCAGTGTGCAGCTATGTTGCTAACAGTGTTTTTCTTTCTTTCTTGCAGTCACGGAAAAGGAGGTGCAGCAGTGGTGAGTCTGTTTTTTTGTTCTGTGCTTTGTGTATATGCTCTGCCTATTTGCATGAGGTGTGCCCCCCAGGGTCCGCCTCAGCTGTCATCTCTCTAGAGATCCCCCCTCCAGTGTGGTTGTTAGTGTATGCTTGTCACTGCAGACAGCATCCCTTCCCGCACACTCGTCGCAGCAGAATGTGCCTCCTCCATGCAAGCTTAGCACAGACGAAAACACTCCTTGCAAGTGTTAGGCTTTGGCACCACCACAGCTGTTTAATTTGCTAGGATGGGGGGTGGGGGGGGGGGCACAGAAAAATATAAACTGCACCTTTCCCACACATTCATTTGTTAAAATACCGTGCACTGCAGAGCTGTGCTCCTGCTTAAAATGTTTAAATCTGGCCTTGTATGTATGTAAATATCTATATATAAAGATATACAGACTCAAGTCAAATGTTAACATTCTAAACAAACACATATATATTGCAATTGTTTTTAAGTAGCGCTTACTACCTTGATGAGGCATCGAAGTAGTTTTCTACAAGTAGCACGCTACTCTGGAACACAAAAAGGATTACTGGTGGGTTAATGTAGGGGAATGGGTGTTAATTTGAGCGATGGACATGTGAATCTGTTAGTTGTGTTGAATAGGATAATGGAGGGATTTGTGACCCCTTTAAATGCCCCCAGCAGTTTTATCTGTGGCTCAATGTGCGTCACCTTAAATGTCCCTTCTAGAGATGCCACTGTTCCAAAGGTTGGATATCTTGAGCTCTGAGGGCCCCAGTCTTGTGGGAGCCAGGCTCACAGAATTATTGGTGGTACCTGGGTCACATGACACCGTTTTGAAAACAAGTTAGCAAAAGTTGCGGGTGGGATGTGTGTGCGGTAGGTTTATCCACTTGTGAAATGTAAGCAATGTTATTACATTTAAAAGCGAACAGTGCTGTTTTTGTCATTGCCAAATCTCTTCTCCTGCCCCCTCTGTCCCCACACACCCTTTCATCTCCCTGCTTTTTTTGATCACCAGTGGTGGGGGTGATCTTTGAAAGTGGTTAAGAGTAATACCTACCCCATGTCTGCCCCTTCTGTCCACACACACCCTCTCAGCTCCCTGCTTCTTCTGACCATCAGTGGTGGGGGTGATCTTTGTAAGTGGTTAAGAGTAATATCCACCCATGTCCCAGTAAACAGTCAGTGCACCAGATTTCTTCTAAGAAAGTTTTGTGGGCCGGGATTTTAAAAAATATATTGGGTCCAATAGTCCATTTTAAACAACAATCTTCAACAAAATGTACTAAACAGTAATATATCCTGAAGGACCCCCATGGACAATTCAGCACTTTAATGGCATGTCAATGAATTCTGACCCTACTCAGGAGTGGACCCCATTTTATCAACGTTTGTCATAGGTGCACCTAATATCTCTGAAATTACCTCAAATATGCCATTGACAGGCCTTTGCCAAGGGCTTGCCCCACATGTCAAGAATGACTTCAGGTGTCGTAGTGCCGGGTGGGGGAGGGGTGTATCCAGTGCTCGCTACGATGGGCGTCTAGGCGCTCTCTCCATCAGATCGAGTGTCCCTTTGCATTTTTATGGGATCAGATGGCAGCAAAAGAGCCAAATTTCAATGTGGTCCATTTGGGTTGATCTCAACAGCGGGGGAAGAGACCGTTTCCTCCATTCTAAATCACTACAGTGACGATGGGAAGGTCAGGCACCAAACATGGCCTGCGCTATAATGTTTTGCTTTTAGTGGAACTTACGGAGTAATTGCCAGAATTGTGGGAAAGCGGTCATACCCGCTTTCTCTAATACCTCTCAGCTAACTGTGCCTGGAACGATTTTACCTTTGGTGCACTGTTATGTATGTCTTTTGAAGTGGAGATCAGGCATCATGTTTTGGGACAAAATGGCAGCCGTTAACGAAAGCTCTGTACTTTTCATCTAAATACCTGCGTGCTATGCTGCTTACATTACTTGGTGACAACACCACTCAGTAGTTTTTTTTTTTCCTCATTTGCCTCGTTCACACCATTCCACTTGCAGCTTAACTGGAGTGTCAAAACCTCTTTGCTGGAAAAGGAGAGAAAGGAGGGTTCACACTGTACCACCCTTGGATTGTGCGGCCCCCCCATATTCGCACATTTTCTGCAAGCAGCCCTGCTTCTTAGAAAAGTGCCAGCCGAGGCGAAGAAGGCCTAATCATTGGACCCCTGATCCAAATTACTCTCGTTTTGCTCAAACCAATGTAACAGGGGTAACCAAAACTCATACCTTCTTTTTCCCTTATCTGAAATGTCCAAACTAGCCATACAGACGAAAAACAATCCTCGTATCGAGGAGGAGCGTGGGCCACCCATTGTTTGCAAATCTCTTGCACCACCCGGGTTACTCACACACCACCGGGTCTCTCACACACCACTGGGTCACTCATGCACCACCAGGACACTCAGGTCACTCACGCACCACCCGGGTCCATGCCAATAGTATAGCATAAAATACCAGCTTCGCGTGGCTTTTACTGATTATAAGTTTGGGGTCCAAACATCCAAAGATAATCAGTAAAATGCTTACTTTTATTTGTACCTTCAAATAATTAGACAAGACTCTACTCACAGCCTCCCAGAATGCCTGGATCTTTGGGCAATGCACAATCATATGCAGATCATCCTCCTTCACGCTGCCACTTTCGGAGACGCCACATCACCTCCTTTCCCAAATTTAGAATGTTTTTTAGGGGTACAATAAATCCTGTGGATGGTGAAAGATGATTTCTCCTCGGATATGCAGGTTTACTAATTTGTACATCATAGACATAGATACTTGCCAATGGTGTTCCAGCATCCTCCCCATAAATCCACCGGCAAAGTAAAATCCCCATCTTCCATCTCAATCATCAGCCAATACCACGTAGCAATTTATTTTTCGCTGCGGTCCCTGACATAGGTCTGTCTTTAACTTCACTGTATTTCCTATTTTTGTATCTGGAGTTTACAAAAGGCACGAATGACATCTGACTTCACACCTAACACACCACGTCATGGTGTGCAGAGCACAAAATCTGCACCCAGGGTAAAACCGTAAATCCGGTATTTTGTAAAGCGCGAACTAATCACCCCTAAGGGTCTCAAGGCCTTGGGGGCCGTCGGGGAGATTAAGTGAGCTATTGCCTAGAGTCACATGGTGCTGAGCTGAGCTGCCGCCGGCGCCCAGGATCGAACCGTGAGCCCTGCTCCCCGGAGTGAGCTGCCATTTTGCCACCCCCCTCAGTGATGACCCTTGTCACCCCCGGCTTGGCAAATGGCAAACACATGTTTTTAAACACATATTTTTGCCATTTTGTCAAGTCGGGTGACAAGAAATGTTCCGCACCGGGTACCACCTGACCCTGCTACGCCGCTGCTCCCGGGTTACTGGACACTACTGCAAGAGCAGAGTTTACCGCAGACTAACGTAGGGGCCCAGAGATGAGGGATCGCAGCGTTTGTGTTCATTTCGAGGCACTGCCTCATACCACCGCCATGGACTCGGCACCCGCCGGATGACGGGCTCAGCCCACCTCTTGACAACGGTAAAGACCTCTTACTGAAGAGACGCATGGCCTGAGGTATGAGGCCAGAATGGCGAGGCCTCATTACAGCTCCTTGGTAACTGAGGCTTGCGCTTCTCTCCACCTGTCTGACCGGGTCTGGTGGCTCAGTGGACTTATGCGTCCATTGCAGGGGCCTGTGTTCGACCTCATGGTCACAGATTCAAATCCTGGCAGGGCCACTCAGCCTTTCGTCCATCTGAGGTGGATAAAATGAGTACCATTCAGTTGGGTAACAATGAACATCTGTTATTCAGCGCCAAGAGACCTCTCGTGAAGGTGCGCTTTGCAAATACACATGTTATGTTATGTTATGAGGTAATATCAGGCTCGGAAGCATCAGGCGTGCAGCAAGGACACAGGTACTGCCAGGGGGGTAGCTTCAGGTGGAGTGTTTGGGGAGTGGCATCCCCAAATAAAGGCATTCTTGGTTTGGGAGTTTGCTTTGGGGGCTCTGAGTCTGGTCTCTTATCTCTGTGTCGATTTTTCTCATGGTGAGCCAAGAATAAAAAACATCTTGTCTATACACCTCTAGAAGGTCCTCCCCTCCCTCGTCCACCACGCTCAAGTGGAGTTCGTTCCCGGCCAACAATCTCATAACCACTTGTGGGCCCTTGCCCTTGCTGTTTGGTCAGCGGTGGACTTGCCGGAGGAGGCCTTGGCTGTGTCTTTGGATGCCGAGAAGGCCTTCGACAGGATAGATTGGGGCGACATGTTCACAGCACTCCAGAAATTCGGCCTCGATGCGGACTTCATCTCCAAAGTGCGTTGGCGCTATGACCACCCCCCAGGACGCAGGTAATTTGTGGTGGCAGTCTCTCTGACCGCTTCTCAGCTCTCCAAGGGAACGCAGCAGGTGTGCCCTCTCTGCTCTTCCTTCTTACCATGAGGCCTGTGGCGGAGGCCTTATGCCAGTCAGATCGGATTGTGGCCACCCCTACCCCGGTGGACTCTCGACACTATCCTTGGACGCAGAGGATACTCTGCTTATTCTTTCGGTCCTGCCTGCTTCTGTCCCCGTGGTTCTGGAGGCCAGTGAAGAGTTGGCTGCCAGTGCTAGTTACAAAGTCAACTGGGTAAGAGAGAGGCCCTCCTGCTCGTGAGAGTTGCCACTTGTGCTACCACAGCCTGATTCCCGTTTCACTGGAAGGCTGCCCACCTAAAATACCTTCGTCTCTAAGTCAACAGGGGTCCGGAGCACATGATAGAGTATAACCTCGACCCTCTCATAGGCTGCAGAGGAAGAGGTGTGGCGCAGCGGCCAGGGTGCCTGACTCCAGACCACGGGGTTCACGGTTCGATCCCCGGCGCCGGCAGCAGGTTAGCCCAGCACCATGAGATTCTGGACCCGCGTCGTATTATGGTCATCGGTGCAGAGGCAGGGATGTCCTTAGGGCGCGCACTGAAAGAGCGTCACAAAAAAGAGGTGCACCTTTCAGTGCGTCTCCAAGAGGTGCCCTTTGAAGGGGATGAAGGGAGTCCCTTGGACTCCCCAAACACCCCATTTCAGGCCGGTGCAGTTCCTTACTCCACCCGCCTGCTGAGGGATCTCTCTCCCCTCATAAAACTGCCGGCGGGCTGCCGCCTGCACCGTGAAACACGGAGCAGCTTTCAAACCGCGGCTCCATATTTCACTTGAATGCGCTGCCCTGAGGGCAGTGCGAGTTTGCGGCTGCCCCAAGGGCAGTGCATGCTTTCTGATATGGCACGCTATCCCCATCTGCACGAGCATCTCATATCTTTTATTTAATAGACAATCATGCTGCTCCATCTGTCTGAAGAATCTAGGCCACGTTTAGGGTTCACATGACCACTGACCTGCCCGTGTGTTCAATAATGGCATTGTCTTTGGGGGGTGAGTAATAAATGTTTCTAAAAACGATCACTTTTAATGAACATCTGCCTGTGCTGTGATATCATCTGATGTAGGAAGGTGAAACACTGCGCATGTTAAAGAGATAGACATTTGTGAATTTTGAAGAGATTGTATTATATTTTTTATGTTATGTTTATTGCACAATAAATTACATGCCAGATGTTTTTCATGGCTGGTGCATAGAATCTAAGAGCCGAGCCACATCCGTGGCTCGGCTCTGGCTCAGCACGCCCTATTAATCTGCCTCCACGCCCTCCTGTATTTGAGACACAGGCTTAGTACATGGGGCTGTCAGTCAGTTGATAAAATGATTTCTGAAAGGCGAGGACTGGAAACATGGAGCTGCGCCAACATGCACTAAATTGACAACTCCTTCTCCGGTTTTGCACCAAAACGCGGCGATAATGGGACCTCGTTTACTACCGGCCTTCCGCACCAGAGGCACAGTAAGCCCTGCTGTTATACAGGCAGCACCGTGAGTTTACCCTGTTCTCTTCATCTTGATTGAACACCTGTCACCGTCAGCTGTAATCTTCCAGCCTAACTGAGCAGTAGATCACATTTAACCCGAGCAGCGCCGCGACTGTCCACACACTGGAGGAAGACTTCTCCGGTTGGATCACCAAGGCCAGTGACCAATTTGCCCCCCTCTCCAGATACCCTCGCTCCAGGCACAGTAAATCACACAGGTGGTTTACCACAACTCTGAAAACTCAGCAACTTGAATTACGCCAGATGGAACGCAGGTGGAGACGTAACTATTCGCCCACCGATAGAGATACGTTACTGCACGAAAAAAATACAAAAGTGCAATCCTGGCAGCAAAATCCCTACATATCTCTGAAAGGATTCTCACTGCCCCTAATAAATCCAAGGAGATCTTCACAGTTATGAGCGAGCTCACGTTCGACGCTAGAACCCTTCCTTCTCAAACCCCCACCCAGGAGTCCTGCAATGCCCTAAATAGTTTCTTCATCGATAAGGTCATTAAGATTAAGAATACTACCTCCCCTGTCCCTCCTGCTGCCACATCAGCTTCCTCCTCTGGAAACCCATTCTCATTTCTAAGTTTTCCTACCCTTGACTCTAACACTCTAGCCAAACTCGCTGCTCGAGTCAAGTCGGGCTCGCCCAACGACTGCTGTCCCCCCTCTGTGTTTCAAGATATCTGCCTGGCTTTGCCGGACTGCATCCTACCCCTGTTAAACACCTCCCTTGAGACAGGCACGGTACCCAACTCTTTCAAGGAGGCAGTCTTGGTGCCCCTGCTAAAAAAAACTGGCGCCGACCTCGCCAACTATCGGCCTATCTCTCTTCTGCCCTACCTATCCAAACTTCTGGAGGCACACGTCACCAGCTGCCTCTCTCAATTCATCGAGCGCTCCAACTATCTCGAACCCAACCAAGCCGGTTTCAGACCAGCCCACTCCACCGAGGCTGTGATCCTGGCAGTCATGGATTCTTTGAGGGGCAATGCCGACAAAGGGGCACCTCAAGCGCTCGTCCTATTAGATCTGTCAGCGGCGTTCGACACGATGGACCATAACATCGTTCTCCACCGTGTCTAGCAGGCCGGCATCCAGGGCCTGGCCTCTGCCTGGCTCAAATATTTCTTATCAGGCAGAACCCAAGCGGTCCGCATAGGCCCTTTCATGGCTGCCAAGGAACCATCCACTTGTGGAGTGCCTCAGGGATCTTCCCTGTCCCCTCTGCTTTTTAATCTCTACCTTCAACCACTCATCCACTCCCTGAAGAGGTGGGACATCACCGTCTTCAATTATGCAGACGATCTGCCAATCATGTTCCCCCTCAATACTCCAAATGCAGCCACTGACTGTCAAGCGGTGATGCTTCACATCCAACAATGGATGAACCGTAACCAGCTCAAGCTGAACCCGGGGAAAACAGAACTAATTCTCCCAAGTAACAGCCCCACCTATTGGGGTCCACAGTTCTGGCCGGCGGAACTCGGCCCCCCGCCCGCTCCAGCCAAGTCAGCAAAAAGTCTTGGGTTCATTATCGACACAGAGCTTTCCCTCAAGCCTCAGGTAGGGGCTGTCGTGTCATCTTGCATGTTCCAGCTCAGAAAAATCAGGAAAGTCTCCCACCTCCTAACATCTGAGGCTCTGATACAAGTCCTGATTGCCCGGATTACTGTCCCGCCTGGATTTTTCAAACTCTCTGTACCATGGCCTACCCAAATCCCTTCTTTACAGGCTCCAACTAGTACAGAACCAGGCCGCCAGACTGGCCTACAAGACCCCGAAGTGGCAGTCCGCGAAGCCATTGCTTCGCAAACTCCATTGGCTGCCGGTTGAACAAAGGGCTGCATTTAAGATCGGCTGCCTGGCATTTAATGCTGTCTCTGGGATCTCTCCCGCCTTTCTTAAATCCCTGGTCACCCCCTACCGTCCGGCACGCAATCTACGGTCCTCTCATCATCAGCTCTTGGCTACCGCCCTAGTCAAGCTCAAAATATTCGGCGGCCGTAGTTTCACTTACTTAGCCCCCAATCTCTGGAACCCGCTGCCTCTCCCGTTAAAATCTTCCAACTCTCTTCTGGAGTTCAGAAAACTCCTAAAAACTTTTCTTTTTACACAGTCTGGCTAGACCCTCGTGCCTACACCTCTCAGCACTCAATCAGTGCCAGGAAACGAATGGTGACAGACCGCTATACAAAACCCCCTTAAGATAAGATAAGAAACCCTTTCGCCGCGGGGTAAATTCCCCCGCTGTGCTGGTGGGTGGGGGGGGCACGCACAGCGCCCCGGTGCTCGTGAAGAGCTCAGCTCGTCATGAGCCATGGTGCTCGTGTGCTCATGACGAGCTCAGCTCGTCACAGCCACACCCGTTTTCGTAGAACGCTCAGCACAGCAGGGGAATTAGCCGAGCGTGCGAGCGTTGGAGCCGTTATGACGAGCACACGAGCACCGTGGCTCATGATGAGATGAGCTCGTCATGAGCACCGATCAGGTTAATACGCTGCCCGGCCTGGCATTTTTACTATCCATTACCTGGTTATCTATTTTGGACCGCATCTCTCCCACAGCTTAGGTCCAGCCAAGCTTTGGCTGCACTATATGAGAGAACTCACTATTCCACATCAGGTCTGAGATCTACCCTATCACAACCTTGGAAGTCAGATCTTCTGCCACACCTTACGAGGTTTCATTGTTTATGTACATGGCTTCCTGATGAAGGCCTATAGCCGAAACGTGCGTAGGACACAGATTTTCAAGAGCCATGCCAGAAATGAATGTCCTCTATATAAAATAAAGTGATTATTTGTAGACTATGTATATGTCTTGATAAACATTGAACTATTGCAAATACTTTCAATCTCAACTGCATTTATTATCAACACTGTGAAATATGTGTTAGGTAGTTTATTTATTTATTTATTTTTAAGATTTGCAGAGCGCAGCGTATGCCCGTAGGCGTCTTGTCGCTAGTGGGCTAATACAAAAATTCATTCATGAATTTCTAGTGCCACATCATAGTGCAAAATTGATTATAGAGGACTATATGTTTTCTCTTTTAATGTGTACATAAAGTAAAATTGTTTGTATTAATAAAAATAGAAAATATTTTTGATACCGATTAACAGAGGTTGCATATATATGACACGTAATGTTTAGGTCCACGATTATTCTCAACTTTCCTAAATTGTTATACTTGCATTCACCTCTACCATCATGACTTCTTGTTGCATGATATACAGGCCAAATGTTGTCAGGCTTAGTTCGCCCTGTTTGCCTGTGTGTCCTCCTCCATTTGTGACTTGGCTTAGTACATTGGGCCGTCTGTTGATCAAATGATTCCTGAAAGGCGAGGACTGGAAACACGGAGCTGCGCCAACAATCACTGAAGTGACAACTCTGCCATCAAGACTTCTTGTTGCATGCTATACAGGCCAAACGGTCTCATGGCTCGGCACGTGCACCGACTCGAAGGACCAGGCCAAACCCACCGACCTCAAAAACTACCGCCCCATCTCGCTGCTCCCGTTTCCTGCAAAAGTCATCGAGAAGACCGTCAACAAGCAGCTGGCCGCCTTCCTCGAGACGAACGGATCCCTCGACCCCTCGCAGTCTGGCTTCCGGGCCAACCACAGCACCGAGACCGCCCTGATCGCAGTCACCGATGACATCCGAGCGCTGCTCGACAACGGAGAAACAGCGGCCCTCATCCTCCTCGACCTCTCCGCGGCCTTCGACACTGTCTGCCATCGTACCCTAGTACAACGCCTCAGCAACGTCGGAGTCCAGGAGAAGGCACTGGAGTGGATCATCTCCTTCCTCGCCGGAAGGACACAGAGAGTCCGCCTCCCTCCGTTCAGATCAGAAGCCACCGAAGTCATCTGCGATTCAGAAAAGGGGGCGTCCCTCAAGGCTCCTCGCTCAGTCCAACCCTCTTCAACATCTACATGAGCCCCCTCGCAGACATCGCACGCCAGCACAACCTCAACATCATCTCCTACGCCGACGACACCCAGCTGATCCTCTCCCTTACCAACGACCCCGCCACCGCCAGAGCCAACCTTCACGAAGGGATGAAAGAGGTAGCCGAATGGATGAAGAACAGCTGCCTGAAACTGAACTCAGATAAGACGGAAGTCCTCATCCTGGGATCCTCACCCGCCGCTTGGGACGACTCCTGGTGGCCCCCCGCCATAGGCAACGCACCCAAACCAACAGACCACGCACGCAACCTGGGCTTCATCCTGGACTCCTCCCTCTCCATGACCAGACAAGTCAACGCCGTCTCCTCGTCGTGCTTCAACATCCTGCGCATGCTTCGTAAGATCTTCCGGTGGATCCCCACCGAGACCAGGAAGACGGTCACCCAGGCCCTCGTCACCAGCCGTCTGGACTACGGCAACACCCTCTACGCCGGAACCACCTCCAAACTCCAGAAGAGACTCCAGCGGATCCAGAACGCCTCAGCACGACTCATCCTGGACATCCCCCGTCGCAGCCACATCTCCGGACACCTGAGAGATCTGCACTGGCTCCCGGTCAACAAGAGAATCACCTTCCGTCTCCTCACCCACGCACACAAAGCCCTACACAGCCAAGGCCCAGGATACCTCAACAGCCGCCTCAACTTCTACGCTCCCAAACGCCAGCTTCGATCGACCAGCCTCGCCCTCGCCGCTGTCCCCCACATCCGTAGAGCCACCACAGGGGGACGGTCCTTCTCCTACCTCGCCGCCAAGACATGGAACTCCCTCCCCACCCACCTCCGCCTGACCCAGGACCACCTCGCCTTCAGGAAGCAACTCAAGACCTGGTTGTTCGAGCAGTAGCAGATCCCTCCCCCCCTCCCCCCCCCCCCCCCCCCCCCAGCACCTTGAGACCCTCTGGGTAAGTAGTGCGCTATATAAATGCGATGATTGATTGATTGATTGATTGATTGATGGCTTAGGTCGCCATATTTGCTTGCCCGCCCTCCTCCATCTGTGACTTGGGCTTAGTACATGAGGCCGTCAGCCACTCGATGACATGATTTGTAAAAGGCAAGGACTAGAACCACGGAGCCCCGCCCACATGTATTGATTTGATCACTCTACCATCAAGGCTTCTTGTAGTGGAGAGGAAGGCGTGTGCGTGCAGTGAAAATACATTTAAAATAAGTGATCCCAGGGCAGGGACTCCAGTGCTTCACGTGACCGTAGTCATGATATCCCAGGGGAGCTGCCAGACCCTGGTG
Organism: Lissotriton vulgaris; assembly: GCF_964263255.1. Taxonomy (NCBI): domain Eukaryota; kingdom Metazoa; phylum Chordata; class Amphibia; order Caudata; family Salamandridae; genus Lissotriton; species Lissotriton vulgaris. Next base: position 2,011,589,640 of record NC_141693.1, on the reverse strand, counting down.
GGACGGCAGGGTTAGCTTCAGTGGGGGTGTTTGGGGTGTGAAACCCCTCAAAATAAATTCTTGATTTGGTGGTTGGGTGTGGGGGCCCCAAGACTGTCCTGCTGTGCCTCTTGGTTTTTCTTGCTGTACTCCTTGAAAGGGTGCAAATGTACTACTTTTTGGAACTCACAAACTCTGGCGTAGGAGGCTGTGAAAGCCCTGGCAGCGTCTGCTGCTTCTCACCTCCAGTCCTGCCATCTTTAGGAAGTCTCACCGCCCTCACCAGCACTGCCTCCGCTCTCCCTTTACTCTCTATATTTCTTCCTCTGCCCTCCTTCTCCCCCCACCTCTTCATCTTCATCATTCTTCTCTATCCCTCATACTATGTGAATGCAGTGGGAGGCCGGGAGGGCTGGGGTGGGGGCCACCGAGGGGGCTCTTGCATTACAGCAGTTTACTGGGTTAATAATTGAAGAGTGTGGCATAATAGGACCCAGGCCACGGTCAGGTCAGAATGCATTATTCATGCACATCTGAGAAGGAAAACAAGACACTCGCAGCTTTCCCTGGTCCAAGCTTCACAAGCGGACATCAGAGCTCCCTTCACCAACACAAGCTTCACAAGCGGGCATCAGAGCTCCCTTCACCAACACAAACGGGCATAAGAGCTCATTTCACCAACACAAGCAAGCATCAAAGCTCCCTCCACCGGCACAAGCTTCACACGCGGGCATCAAAGCCCCCTTCACCGGCACAAGCTTCACAAGCAGGCATCAAAGCTCCCTTCACCAACACAAGCTTTACAAGTGGGCATCAAAGCTCCCTCCACCGACACAAGCTTTACAAGTGGGCATCAAAGCTCCCTCCACTGGCACAAGCTTCACAAGCAGGCATCAAAGCTCCCTTCACCAACACAAGCTTCACAAGCTGGCATCAAAGCTCCCTCCACCAGCACAAGCTTCACAAGTGGGCATCAAAGCTCCCTCCACTGGCACAAGCTTCACAAGCAGGCATCAAAGCTCCCTTCACCAACACAAGCTTCACAAGCGGGCATCAAAGCTCCCTCCTCCGGCACAAGGTTCACAAGCAGGCATCAAAGCTCCCTTCACTGGCACAAGTTTCACAAGCGGGCATCAAAGCTCCCTTCACCGGCACAAGCTTTACAAGCGGGCATCAAAGCTCCCTTCAACTGCAAAAGCTTCACAAGCGGGCATCAAAACCCCCTTCAACTGCAAAAGCTTCACAAGCAGGCATCAAAGCTCCCTCCACCGGCACAAGCTTCACAAGCGGGCATCAAAGCTCCCTCCACCGGCACAAGCTTCACAAGCAGGCATCAAAACTCCCTTCACTGGCACAAGCTTCACAAGCGGGCATCAAAGCTCCCTCCACCGGCACAAGCTTCACAAGCAGGCATCAAAGCCCCCTTCAGCGGCACAAGCTTCACAAGCGGGCATCAAAGCTCCCTTCACCGGCACAAGCTTCACAAGCGGGCATCAAAGCTCCCTTCAACTGCAAAAGCTTCCCAAGCGGGTATCAAAACCCCCTTCAACTGCAAAAGCTTCACAAGCGGGCATCAAAGCTCCCTCCTCCGGCACAAGCTTCACAAGCAGGCATCAAAGCTCCCTTCACCGGCACAAGCTTCACAAGCGGGCATCAAAGCTCCCTCCTCTGGCACAAGCTTCACAAGCGGGCATCAAAGCTCCCTCCACCGGCACAAGCTTCACAAGCGGGCATCAAAGCTCCCTCCACCGGCACAAGCTTCACAAGCGGGCATCCAAGCTCCCTTCACCGGCACAAGCTTCACAAGCGGGCATCAAAGCTCCCTTCAACTGCAAAAGCTTCACAAGCGGGCATCAAAACCCCCTTCAACTGCAAAAGCTTCACAAGCAGGCATCAAAGCCCCCTCCATCGGCACAAGCTTCACAAGCGGGCATCAAAGCTCCCTCCTCCGGCACAAGCTTCACAAGCAGGCATCAAAGCTCCCTTCACTGACACAAGCTTCACAAGCAGGCATCAAAGCTCCCTTCACCGGCACAAGCTTCACAAGCAGGCATCAAAGCTCCCTTCACCGGCACAAGCTTCACAAGTGGGCATTAAAGCTCCCTTCACCAATACAAGCTTCACAAGCAGGCATCAAAGCTCCCTTCACCAACACAAGCTTCACAAGCGGGCATCAAAGCTCCCTCCACCCGCACAAGCTTCACAAGCGGGCATCAAAGCTCCCTCCTTCAGTACAAACTTCACAAGCAAGCATCAAAGCTCTCTTCACCGGCACAAGCTTCCCAAGCAGGCATCAAAGCTCCCTTCACCGGCACAAGCTTCACAAGCAGGCATCAAAGCCCCCTTCACCGGCACAAGCTTCACAAGCGGGCATCAAAGCTCCCTTCAACTGCAAAAGCTTCACAAGCGGGCATCAAAGCTCCCTTCACCGGCACAAGCTTCACAAGTGTGAAACACAGCTCCCTTCATCTGCACAAGCGTGAAACACAGCTCACTCACCGGCACAAGCTTCACAAGTGTGAAATACAGCCCCCTTCACCAGAACAAGCTTCACAAGTGTGAAACACAGCCCCCTTCACCGGAACAAGCTTTACAAGTGTGAAATACAGCCCATTTCGCCAGCACAAGCTTCCCAAGTGTGAAGTGCAGCCCCCTTCACTGGCACAAGCTTCACAAGTGTGAAACACAGCTCCCTTCTCTTGGACCTGACCTCATGGCGTGGTTCCCCCGTTCCTCAGCACCCCATTAGCCCAACCCTGCACCCAGAAACCCTTGGTCGTCCTGTCCATGTCCGCCCAAAATGCAGACGACCAGCCCCGGCCCTGCGCCAGAACCTGCAAAGCCCCACAGGCCCACCGGCAGCCATTTTCCCTTCCCGAGATCCCTGACTCCCTGAGCCTAGCATGACCCCAGCCCCAGCTACACTTAGGCTCCAGACACGCCAGCCCCAGCTGGGAGGGTGAGGGCTCACCGAGTGAGATAAGACAGGGAGTTTCGATTGCACCTCTGGCCTCCCCTGAGAGACTGGTTTCTGTCACACCTCTGGCCTTCCCCGGGGAGCCGGTTTTGATCGCACCTCTGGCCTCCCCGAGTGCTGGCTCCAGATCCTGCTGGGCGTCTGGGAATTCCCGGACGCATCCTCAAAGAGATCAAAGGGCCTACCGCCGGACCTCACCACCGACCAGCCCCCAAGGCCTAAGACCTCCGCCTGCGAGTGTCCCGGACATCAAAGGGCCACTAGACTATATCAAGGCCCGCCCAAGAACTAGCGGGCAGTTGTATCCTGGACAAGAGAGCCCTGCTGATCTGATCGCGGCTTACCCTTGGGGAAAACTGAGCTTTGGACCTCTTCGAGCCCTGCTGACGCTGTCGCGGCTCACCCTCGTAACTACGGAACTGGAACATCAGAGCCCTGCTGACCTCATCACGGCTCGATCTTGAACCTTAAAGATCTTCATCGAACCTCCTGAGCCCTGCTGACGTGGTCACGGCTCCTCAAGAACTATCCTCCGGATCGAGCCCTGCTGACTTCGTCGGGGCTCGAGGAGTACTCGGGTCTGGTTGGACCCTCGATGCTACCAACACGAAGTGAGTCGACCTAAAGTGAGTAGGACATCCAGTACAACCATCATCTCCCGTATCCCCCCCGGCTCGAGGATTGAGAGCTGTGCGCAGGGTACGCTTCATACTGGCCGACAGACTAAGATTGTCCCGCTTCCCTTTTACCCAAAATCTCTGAGACTTTACGATCCCTCGATCGCTTGTAAATAAGAGTGTTGATTCCTTTTTCTGTTCATAAAAAACTTGTTACTGAAAATCTACGGTGTGGTGTCCATTCGTAAGTGTGGGGTGATCTCAGTTTGTACGATTCAATACTCGAAGTTCTCCCTGGTGAGGACCTCTCGTTAGGACTCGGCATTTATTGGCAGGAGAGGTGGGTCACGGAGCAGTCGGGTGGACATAGCCTGGCCTCTGGGACAGCCCCTTTTAACACCTTCACTGGCACAAGCGTTACAAGTTTGAAGCTCAGCTCCCTTCACCGACACAAGCTTTGCAAGTTTGAAGCTCAGCCCCCTTCACCGGCACAAGCTTCACAAGTGTGAAACACAGCTCCCTTCATCCGCACAAGCTTCACAAGTGTGAAACACAGCTCCCTTCTCTTGGACCTGGCCTTGTGGCGTGGTTCCCCCCGTTCCTCAGCACCCCGTTAGCCCAACCCTGCACCCAGAAACCCTTGGTCGTCCTGTCCATGTCCGCCCAAAATGCCGACGACCAGCCCCGGCCCTGCGCCAGAACCTGCAAAGCCCCACAGGCCCACCGGCAGCCATTTTCCCTTCCCGAGATCCCTGACTCCCTGAGCCTAGCATGACCCCAGCCCCAGCGACACTTAGGCTCCAGACGCGCCAGCCCCAGCTGGTAGTGTGAGGGCTCCCCGAGTGAGATAAGACAGGGAGTTTCGATTGCACCTCTGGCCTCCCCTGAGAGACTGGTTTCTGTCACACCTCTGGCCTTCCCCGGGGAGCCGGTTTTGATCGCACCTCTGGCCTCCCCGAGTGCTGGCTCCAGACCCTGCTGGGCATCTGGGAATTCCCGGACTCATCCTCAAAGAGATCAAAGGGCCTACCGCCGGACCTCACCACCGACCAGCCCCCAAGGCCTAAGACCTCCGCCTGCGAGTGTCCCGGACATCAAAGGGCCACTAGACTATATCAAGGCCCGCCCAAGAACTAGCGGGCAGTTGTATCCGGGACAAGAGAGCCCTGCTGATCTGATCGCGGCTTACCCTTGGGGAAAACTGAGCTTTGGACCTCTTAGAGCCCTGCTGACGCTGTAGCGGCTCATCCTCGTAACTACGGAACTGGAACATCAGAGCCCTGCTGACCTCATCACTGCTCGATCTTGAACCTTAAAGATCTTCATCGAACTTCCTGAGCCCTGCTGACGTGGTCGCGGCTCCTCAAGAACTATCCTCCGGATCGAGCCCTGCTGACTTCGTCGCGGCTCGAGTAGTACTCGGGTCTGGTTGGACCCTCAACGCTACCAACACGAAGTGAGTCGACCTAAAGTGAGTAGGACATCCAGTACAACCATCATCTCCCGTATCCCCCCCGGCTCGAGGATTGAGAGCTGTGCGCAGGGTACGCTTAGTACTGGCCGACAGACTAAGATTGTCCCGCTTCCCTTTTACCCAAAATCTCTGAGACTTTACGATCCCTCGATCGCTTGTAAATAAGAGTGTTGATTCCTTTTTCTGTTCATAAAAAACTTGTTACTGAAAATCTACGGTGTGGTGTCCGTTCGTAAGTGTGGGGTGATCTCAGTTTGTACGATTCAATACTCGAAGTTCTCCCTGATGAGGACCTCTTGTTAGGACTCGGCATTTATTGGCAGGAGAGGTGGGTCACGGAGCAGTCGGGTGGACATAGCCTGGCCTCTGGGACAGCCCCTTCTAACACCTTCACTGGCACAAGCGTTACAAGTTTGAAGCTCAGCTCCCTTCACCGACACAAGCTTTGTAAGTTTGAAGCTCAGCCCCCTTCACCAGCACAAGCTTCACAAGTGTGAAACACAGCTCCCTTCATCCGCACAAGCTTCACAAGTGTGAAACACAGCTCCCTTCATCCGCACAAGCGTGAAGCACTGCCCCCTTCACCTGCACAAGCTTCACAAGTGTGAAATATAGCCCATTTCACCGGCACAAGCTGCACAAGCGGGCTTTAAAGCTCCCTTCACCGGCATAAGCTTCACAAGTGGGCATCAAAACTCTACACAAGACCCCTTTAATAACCCCTGGCTCAAAGTCTTTCTTCCATTCTCACCCCTCCCCCTTGACATTTCTTCTCCTTGGCCGTTGGATTTTAAAAGTTCCCCGATAGGGAGCTCTCACTCGAAGCTTCTCGATGGAGCTGTGCGGCGCCATAGTTGCTGCGGTAGAGATGGCTTGTTCTTTACGTTGTTTTCTCTCAGCAGTCCCAAGTCCAGAAATGCGACTTCCCTGCTGCTGTTCTGAGTTCATCTGACATTCATGTTTCCTTGTGATCCGCAGTGAGCCTCCCGCTGGCTTTACTCTTCTTTTCCAAACTAGAATCTAGTTATCGATGTACCTCGTCCAGAGGAGTGTTTGTTCAATGTCCGGCACCCGGGCATCATTTAAAGCGCTTCGACGCCTCGTCAGGGGCAGTAGTCGCTATATCAAAGCAATTACAATCTAATACTACCCCCATCCCCTGCACATATTTACATATGTGGGAACACATGTCGTGCTGATGGCGTTTACGCTCATTTCACAATAGAACACCAGACAGCCACATTGTTATTTAAAGAATGTGACGTCATCGACAAGAACAAGAGCCTATGGTTCTGTAGAGTTAGTTCTCTGGTGTGTAGAAAGCAGGTCCTGTCCCCACTGCAGCGTCTGCTCGATCAGACGTGGAACGACTCCAGATCCAGAGTGACCATGAGAGCATCAGAGCCCCGGGGATCAGACCCCATGTTCAGTACAAGATCACACATCCGGTGCTGTCTCTGAAGGTTTTTTTTCCAATACCTCTAGTTTGGCAGTTTCTTCTTTGCTAGAGGCTCTGAGTGCTGCCTCCACCTGGCTATCTGTTGATGAATTAATGAGTACATGCTTATATAGCGCATGGCGACCCGGAGGCATCCCAGCGCTTTAGACCAAGGACAGGCAATCACCACTCAACGAAACAGATAGTTCTTCAACCGTTTCCTGAAGGCAAGATGGTTGGGTTCAAGCCGAATGTTTTCTGGGAATTGATTCCAGAGTTTAGCTGCATGAAATGGGAAGCGTCCGCCACCCATACGTGTCCGCCTAACCGTAGGAACTGTCAACAGATTGCGATGGTTGGATCTGAGGACTCGAGGAATCTGATGGTGAATAAGCATAGGGCGTAGGATAGCCGGGCCGTTGTCGGTCATTGACTTGTAGACCATACACATGGCCTTGAACCAAACCCTTTCCTGCACCGGCAGCCAGTGAAGAGTTCGCAGAGCAGCCTTTGCCGAACTGTGTCTTGGGACATCCGTAAGCAAACGGGCCGCACAGTTCTGGACAGACTGTAGAATTTTAATAGTGCCAAGCGGTGCGCCCAGATAGACCGCATTAGCGTAATCCTGGCGAGATAAAATAAGTGACTGGACAAGGAGGCGTCTGGCCTCAGACAGAAGAAGGGCCAGAACCTTCCTTAAAAGTCTGAGCAAACCATACCATGTCGCAGCCTCCTTGCGCGCCTGCACTTGGAAGCCCAAGGTAGAATCGATCCAGACACCCAGGCTTTTGATTTGATTTTTCGGAGTAGGAGGGGGGCCAAGACAGTCGGGCCACCAAGGATCGAGATTAATAGGGGCCTTGTAGCCTAACAGCATGATTTCAGTTTTTGAACCGTTCAGCTTTAGGAAGGAAGAGTCCATCCATGCAAGAACCTTGGTAAGACAGGGAGACAGCTTGTTTATCCCTGAATCCGCAGCCTCCACCCTAGTAAAGGAAACGACCAACTGCGTATCATCGGCGTAGGTGACCAACTGAACTCCCCAGGGAAGAACCACGTCAGCCAAAGGCCTCATGTAGATATTAAACATGGTAGGTCTCAACGAAGATCCCTGGGGAACGCCGAATTGCAGGGGAAGTTGTTTAGACCTTGCTTCATCTTCAAAGACTGTAAAGGTTCTATCTGAAAGAAATGACCGCAGCCGTTTAAGGGCAATCCCTGTGACTCCTACCTCCCTCAAGCGTTGTATCATGAGTAGGTGATTTACTGTGTCGAAGGCTGCGCTGAGGTCCAACAGGACCACCGCAGCGCAGCCTCCCGCATCCACAATTTTCCTGGCTTGCTTGACTACAGTAACCAAGGCGGCCTCTGTGCCCTGCATACTTCTGAATCCCGTCTGGGTGGGATGCAGGGCTCCATTGTTCTCAATGAACAATGATAATGCGGAGTTAACATGTTTCTCAGCAATTTTGCCAAGTCCCGGCAGCAGAGATAATGGTCGATAATTTGACCAGTCTTCCGGGTCAAGACTAGGTTTTTTCAAAAGTGCCTTGACTCTGGCCTGTTTCCATAGTGGAGGAACCAAACCCGCAGCTAAGGAAGAGTTGATAACGTCCCTAATGACTGGGGCAACAGTTGCAGAGACCTGTTTAAGGATTGAAGGAGGAGCAGCGTCAGAGGGGGAGCCAGATTTAAGATTCCCAAGGAGTCTTTCTACCGTAGCTACATCAAGCAAAGGAAGAGACTCGAGCCTTGCTAGGGGTCCAGGCATTGTCAGGGGGAAGGAGGTGTCGATAGAATGGAAGGCTGAGTAAATATTTGCCACCTTTGTGGTGAAGAAATTGGCCAGTTCATCACAGCGTTTCTGGGGGTCCAAGGATTCATTAGAAGGACGGGGGGGGGGGGGGGGGGCAATCAAGGATTTAAAAATTTAAAAAATTTCCCCAGGGGAATTGGCGGCAGCGGCAATCTTAGCTTGATAATATGAGGATTGTGCAATTTTTAATTGGTTTTTGTAAGTCCTGATTGCCAATCTGTATTAGTTTTTATTATCAATAGAGAATTTTTTTTCTCCATTTTCTTTCGGAGCGCTTGCAGCTCTGTTTAAACCTTTTTAATTCAATGGAATACCAGGGCATTTTATTGGAGCCAATACGATGGCATACTTCTGTTTTGGGCAGGATGAGAGCTAATGAGGGCTCTATCCAGCAGTTAAAAGAAGCATTAGCTATGACAGGATTATCACACATAAGGGGAGGAGACTTATTCAGGGTAGATACCCAGTCATCCAACAAGAGTCTGGACCAAATCCGACTCAACTTCCTAGATAGTCTGACCGGATGATTTTGGTCGAGAGGTGTCCACGTGAATAATACAAAAGCATGGTCTGACCACGGGCCAAAAAGTGACTCGTCCCAGCGAATATTATGTAGGTTGGTGAAGAAATGGTCGATCAGGTGTCCGGCTAAGTGAGTAGGACCAGATACAATTTGTTTGAGTTGTAACATCCCTAATCCTTCCATCAGATCTTGCGAGGGGAGGGCCTCCGGTTCGTCAAGGTGTATGTTAAAATCACCCAAAATTGAGAAGTTGGGGGAATTACTTGAGATGTGAGTAATCCAATCATGAAGACTGTTACAGAAGTAATTGTGTGCTCCCGGAGGGCGATAAACCAAAATCCCCGAAAAGGTGCAGGTGGGGGAAAAAGAGATGGAAAACGCCATACTCTCACATTCTTACAGATGTTCGGCACCCAAATGTGTTGCGGTAAATAATTTCAACCCCTCCTCCCCGCCCAGATTGACGGTCACACCTGCTGATTGCATAACTTGGGGGCAGGGCCCGGATTAAATCTGGGTCTGGGGCCTCCGTCAACCAAGTTTCAGTTAGAAAGAGGATATCGAGCTTTCGCTCCTCCAACAAGCAAATTTCGTACAAATGTTTTGCAAGAGATCTACAATTAAGAAGCGATAAGAGTAAGATTTGACTTCTTCATTATTAGAGAGAGGGGTTTCTGGGGACCCATTGCCAATTTTACAATGAGGGCAGGGGGTCCAAGGTTCCTCTGGAGATATAGATTGGGGGCAGAGGGCCGTAAGGTCTCTTCGCAGTTCCCAAAGCTGTTACCCACTGTAATTAAGTATACCTGCTGTACAGGGTCCAATAGTACTGGCCCCTGGTCCCGTCCTGTCATGGACGGGCACAGACGGGCTTTCCTTAGGCGCGAAAGAGGCGCGCCCGCTGATCTCGTCCTCTGCGCGGAGACATGACCGTATTAATTTATGCGTTCTGAACCCGTGTCCCACAGCTTAGCCCCAAAGCCTAGTCCGCCAACCTGCCTGCCTCCCAAGATGGCCGCTATGTGTTGCCGGCCGCCTCCGTGGGGAAAGAACAACTCAGCGGCTATTCGGCTGAGTAACGCAGTATGGTAACAAAATGCGGCACAAATTAAAGTTAAAGTCTGCTAAGGGAATACTGGTGGGAAATACACACACTAAATCATAAAATATACAATGTTTTTAAAATCGTGCAAAAGAGATCAAAGCTCCCGGCTTCCGCCTCAGGAGTAGTGCGAGGTAGTACTGGGTCTAACGCGAGCCCTCAAGGGTGCTTAATTTATGCGTTCTGAACGCGTGTCCCACAGCTTAGCCCCAAAGCCTAGTCCGCCAACCTGCCTGCCTCCCAAGATGGCCGCTATGTGTTGCCGGCCGCCTCCGTGGGGAAAGAACAACTCAGCGCCTATTCGGCTGAGTAAGGCAGTATCGTAACAAATTGCAGCGCAAATTAAAGTTAAAGTCTACTAAGTGAATACTGGTGGGAACTACACATACTAAATAATAAAATATACAATGATTTTAAAATCGTGCAAAAGAGATCAAAGCTCCCGGCTTCTGCCTCAGGAGTAGTGCGAGGTAGTACTGGGTCTGTTGATGCTCTCTCAATCTCAGACTTTAATTTCCATGAATGGCCCAAGTCAAGCTGAGCGCTTCCAGCTTTGTTAAATTGGGCTGAATTGTGTATTTTCGTCTGTGTTATGTTGGGGCCGATTTACAAGACTCTTGCGTCACTTTTCCCATGTTAAAAGTGGTGCAAGGGGCTGTTAAAAGTGACGCAAAAGTGGCGCAAGAGGCTTGTAAATCTGCCCATATGGAGCAGATTTACAAACCCCTTGTGCCACTTTTGCGTCACTTTTAACATGAGAAAAGTGACGTAAAAGTGCCGCAAGGGGCTTGTAAATATGCCCTGTTGTGTTTTGTGGTTACCAAGTGTAGTTTTTCTGCCTGACATCAGTTTCCCAGTCTAGGAAGCAAATGTCACATTTTAGATTCCAGAGTAATGATTGCAGTGATGGTCTTTGTTGCAGAGACTGCTCTCTGGGGGTCCTGGCTACTCTCTGGGGGTCTTGGCTACTCTCTGGGGGTCCTGGCAGCTCTCTGGGGTCCTGGCTGCTCTCTGGGGGTCCTGGCTACTCTCTGGGGGTCCTGGCTGCTCCCTGGGGTCCTGACTGCTCTCTGGGGGTCCTGGCAGCTCTCTGGGGGTCTTGGCTGCTCTCTGGGGGTCTTGGCTGCTCTCTGGGGGTCCTGGCTACTCTCTTGGGGTCATGGCTGCTCTCTTTTAATCCTGGCTGCTCTCTGGGGGTCCTGGCTACTCTCTTGGGGCCCTGGCTGCTCTCTGGGGGTCCTGGCTGCTCTCTGGGGTCTTGGCTGCTCTCTGGGGGTCCTGGCTGCTCTCTGGGGGTCCTGGCTGCTCTCTGTGGGTCCTGGCTGCTCTCTGTGGGTCCTGGCTGCTCTCTGGGGTCCTGGCTGCTCTCTGGGGTCCTGGCTGCTCTCTGGGGGTCTGGCTGCTCTCTGGGGTCCTGGCTACTCTCTTGGGGTCCTGGCTGCTCTCTGGGGTCTTGGCTGCTCTCTGGGGGTCCTGGCTGCTCTCTGGGGTCCTGGCTGCTCTCTGGGGGTCTTGGCTGCTCTCAGGGGTCCTGGCTGCTCTCTGGGGGTCTTGACTGCTCTCTTTTAATCCTGGCTGCTCTCTGGGGGTCCTGGCTACTCTCTTGGGGTCCTGGCTACTCTCTTGGGGTCCTGGCTGCTCTCTGGGGTTCTGGCTGCTCTCTGGGGGTCCTGGCTGCTCTCTGGGGTCCTGGCTGCTCTCTGGGGTCCTGGCTGCTCTCTGGGGGTTCTGGCTGCTCTCTGGGGTTCTGGCTGCTCTCTGGGGTTCTGGCTGCTCTCTGGGGTCCTGGCTGCTCTCTGTGGGTCCTGGCTGCTCTCTGGGGTCGTGGCTGCTCTCTGGGGTCCTGGCTGCTCTCTGGGGTCCTGGCTGCTCTCTGGGGGTCTGGCTGCTCTCTGGGGGTCTGGCTGCTCTCTGGGGTCCTGGCTACTCTCTTGGGGTCCTGGCTGCTCTCTGGGGTTCTGGCTGCTCTCTGGGGGTCTGGCTGCTCTCCAGGGGTCCTGGCTGCTCTCTGGGGTCCTGGCTGCTCTCTGGGGTCGTGGCTGCTCTCTGGGGTCCTGGCTACTCTCTTGGGGTCCTGGCTGCTCTCTGGGGTTCTGGCTGCTCTCTGGGGGTCTGGCTGCTCTCCAGGGGTCTTGGCTGCTCTCTGGGGTTCTGGCTGCTCTCTGGGGGTCTGGCTGCTCTCCAGGGGTCTTGGCTGCTCTCTGGGGGTCCTGGCTTCTCTCTTTGGGTCCTGGCTGCTCTCTGGAGGTCCTGGCTGCTCTCTGGGGGTCCCGGCTACTCTCTTGGGGTCCTGGCTGCTCTCTGGGGTCTTGGCTGCTCTCTGGAGGTCCTGGCTGCTCTCTGGGGTCCTGGCTGCTCTCTGGGGGTCTTGGCTGCTCTCTGGGGGTCTTGGCTGCTCTCTGGGGGTCCTGGCTGCTCTCTGGGGGTCTTGGCTGCTCTCTGGGGTCCTGGCTGCTCTCTGGGGGTCTTGGCTACTCTCTGGGGGTCCTGGCTGCTCTCTTGGGGTCCTGGCTGCTCTCTGGGGGTCCTGGCTGCTCTCTGGGGTCCTGGCTGCTCTCTGGGGGTCTTGGCTGCTCTCTGGGGGTCCTGGCTGCTCTCTGGGGTCCTAGCTGCTCTCTGGGAGTCTTGGCGGCTCTCTGGGGGTCCTGGCTGCTCTCTGGGGGTCCTGGCTACTCTCTTGGGGACCTGGACGCTCTCTGGGGGTCCTGGCTCCTCTCTGGGGTCCTGGCTGCTCTCTGGGGTCCTGGCTGCTCTCTGGGGTCCTGGCTGCTCTCTGGGGGTCCTGGCTGCTCTCTGGGGTCCTGGCTGCTTGCTGGGGGTCCTGGCTACTCTCCTGGGGTCCTGGCTGCTCTCTGGGGGTCCTGGCTGCTCTCTGGGGGTCCTGGCTGCTCTCTGGGGGTCCTGGCTGCTCTCTTGGGGTCCTGGCTGCTCTCTGGGGGTCCTGGCTGCTCTCTTGGGGTCCTGGCTGCTCTCTTGGGGTCCTGGCTGCTCTCCTGGGGTCCTGGCTGCTCTCTGGGAGTCCTGGCTGCTCTCTGGGGGCCTGGCCGCTCTCTGGGGGTCTTGGCTGCTCTCTGGGGGTCCTTGCTGCTCTCTGGGGTCCTGGCTGCTCTCTGGGGGTCTTGGCTGCCATCTGGGGGTCCTGGCTGCTCTCTGGGGTCCTGGCTGCTCTCTGGGGTCCTGGCTACTCTCTGGGGGTCCTGGCTGCTCTCTGGGGGTCTGGCTGCTCTCCAGGGGTCCTGGCTGCTCTCCAGGGGTCCTGGCTGCTCTCCAGGGGTCCTGGCTACTCTCTTGGGGTCCTGGCTGCTCTCTGGGGGTCTGGCTGCTCTCCAGGGGTCTTGGCTGCTCTCCAGGGGTCTTGGCTGCTCTCTGGGGGTCCTGGCTTCTCTCTTGGGGTCCTGGCTGCTCTCTGGGGTCCTAGCTGCTCTCTGGGAGTCTTGGCGGCTCTCTGGGGATCCTGGCTGCTCTCTGGGGTCCTGGCTGCTCTCTGGGGGTCTTGGCTGCTCTCTGGGGGTCCTGGCTGCTCTCCGGGGGTCCTGGCTACTCTCTTGGGGTCCTGGCTGCTCTCTGGGGGTCCTGGCTGCTCTCTGGGGTCCTGGCTGCTCTCTGGGGGTCTTGGCTGCTCTCTGGGGGTCCTGGCTGCTCTCTGGGGTCCTAGCTGCTCTCTGGGAGTCTTGGCGGCTCTCTGGGGGTCCTGGCTGCTCTCTGGAGGTCCTGGCTGCTCTCTGGGGGTCCCGGCTACTCTCTTGGGGTCCCGGCTGCTCTCTGGGGTCTTGGCTGCTCTCTGGGGGTCCTGGCTGCTCTCTGGGGTCCTGGCTGCTCTCTGGGGGTCTTGGCTGCTCTCTGGGGGTCTTGGCTGCTCTCTGGGGGTCCTGGCTGCTCTCTGGGGTCCTGGCTGCTCTCTGGGGGTCTTGGCTGCTCTCTGGGGTCCTGGCTGCTCTCTGGGGTCTTGGCTGCTCTCTGGGGATCCTGGCTGCTCTCTGGGGTCCTGGCTGCTCTCTGGGGGTCTTGGCTGCTCTCTGGGGGTCCTGGCTACTCTCTGGGGGTCCTGGCTACTCTCTGGGGGTCCTGGCTGCTCTCTGGGGGTCCTGGCTGCTCTCTGGGGGTCTTGGCTGCTCTCTGGGGGTCTTGGCTGCTCTCTGGGGGTCCTGGCTGCTCTCTGGGGTCCTAGCTGCTCTCTGGGAGTCTTGGCGGCTCTCTGGGGGTCCTGGCTGCTCTCTGGGGGTCCTGGCTACTCTCTTGGGGTCCTGGACGCTCTCTGGGGGTCCTGGCTCCTCTCCGGGGTCCTGGCTGCTCTCTGGGGGTCCTGGCTGCTCTCTGGGGTCCTGGCTGCTCTCTGGGGGTCCTGGCTGCTCTCTGGGGTCCTGGCTGCTTGCTGGGGGTCCTGGCTACTCTCCTGGGGGTCCTGGCTGCTCTCTGGGGATCCTGGCTGCTCTCTGGGGGTCCTGGCTGCTCTCTGGGGGTCCTGGCTGCTCTCGGGGGGTCCTGGCTGCTCTCTTGAGGTCCTGGCTGCTCTCTGGGGGTCCTGGCTGCTCTCTGGGGGCCTGGCTGCTCTCTGGGGGTCTTGGCTGCTCTCTGGGGGTCCTTGCTGCTCTCTGGGGTCCTGGCTGCTCTCTGGGGGTCTTGGCTGCCATCTGGGGGTCCTGGCTGCTCTCTGGGGTCCTGGCTGCTCTCTGGGGTCCTGGCTACTCTCTGGGGGTCCTGGCTGCTCTCTGGGGGTCTGGCTGCTCTCCAGGGGTCCTGGCTGCTCTCCAGGGGTCCTGGCTGCTCTCTGGGGTCCTGGCTGCTCTCTGGGGTCGTGGCTGCTCTCTGGGGTCCTGGCTACTCTCTTGGGGTCCTGGCTGCTCTCTGGGGGTCTGGCTGCTCTCCAGGGGTCTTGGCTGCTCTCCAGGGGTCTTGGCTGCTCTCCGGGGGTCCTGGCTTCTCTCTTGGGGTCCTGGCTGCTCTCTGGGGTCCTAGCTGCTCTCTGGGAGTCTTGGCGGCTCTCTGGGGATCCTGGCTGCTCTCTGGGGTCCTGGCTGCTCTCTGGGGGTCTTGGCTGCTCTCTGGGGGTCCTGGCTGCTCTCTGGGGGTCCTGGCTACTCTCTTGGGGTCCTGGCTGCTCTCTGGGGGTCCTGGCTGCTCTCTGGGGGTCTTGGCTGCTCTCTGGGGGTCTTGGCTGCTCTCTGGGGGTCTTGGCTGCTCTCTGGGGGTCCTGGCTGCTCTCTGGGGTCCTAGCTGCTCTCTGGGAGTCTTGGCGGCTCTCTGGGGGTCATGGCTGCTCTCTGGGGGTCCTGGCTACTCTCTTGGGGTCCTGGACGCTCTCTGGGGGTCCTGGCTCCTCTCGGGGGTCCTGGCTGCTCTCTGGGGGTCCTGGCTGCTCTCTGGGGTCCTGGCTGCTCTCTGGGGGTCCTGGCTGCTCTCTGGGGTCCTGGCTGCTTGCTGGGGGTCCTGGCTACTCTCCTGGGGTCCTGGCTGCTCTCTTGGGGTCCTGGCTGCTCTCTGGGGGTCCTTGCTGCTCTCTGGGGTCCTGCCTGCTCTCTGGGGGTCTTGGCTGCCATCTGGCGGTCCTGGCTACTCTCCAGGGGCCCTGGCTGCTCTCTGGGGTCCTGGCTGCTCTCTGGGGTCCTGGCTGCTCTCTGGGGTCCTGGCTGCTCTCTGGGGTCCTGGCTGCTCTCTGGGGTCCTGGCTACTCTCTTGGGGTCCTGGCTGCTCTCTGGGGGTCTGGCTGCTCTCCAGGGGTCTTGGCTGCTCTCCAGGGGTCTTGGCTGCTCTCTGGGGGTCCTGGCTTCTCTCTTGGGGTCCTGGCTGCTCTCTGGGGGTCCTGGCTGCTCTCTGGGGGTCCCGGCTACTCTCTTGGGGTCCTGGCTGCTCTCTGGGGTCTTGGCTGCTCTCTGGGGGTCCTGGCTGCTCTCTGGGGGTCTGGCTGCTCTCCAGGGGTCCTGGCTGCTCTCCAGGGGTCCTGGCTGCTCTCTGGGGTCCTGGCTGCTCTCTGGGGTCCTGGCTGCTCTCTGGGGTCCTGGCTGCTCTCTGGGGTCCTGGCTACTCTCTTGGGGTCCTGGCTGCTCTCCGGGGGTCTGGCTGCTCTCCAGGGGTCTTGGCTGCTCTCCAGGGGTCTTGGCTGCTCTCCAGGGGTCTTGGCTGCTCTCCAGGGGTCTTGGCTGCTCTCTGGGGGTCCTGGCTTCTCTCTTGGGGTCCTGGCTGCTCTCTGGGGGTCCTGGCTGCTCTCTGGGGGTCCCGGCTACTCTCTTGGGGTCCTGGCTGCTCTCTGGGGTCTTGGCTGCTCTCTGGGGGTCCTGGCTGCTCTCTGGGGTCCTGGCTGCTCTCTGGGGGTCTTGGCTGCTCTCTGGGGGTCCTGGCTGCTCTCTGGGGTCCTGGCTGCTCTCTGGGGGTCTTGGCTGCTCTCTGGGGATCCTGGCTGCTCTCTGGGGTCCTGGCTGCTCTCTGGGGGTCTTGGCTGCTCTCTGGGGGTCCTGGCTACTCTCTTGGGGTCCTGGCTGCTCCCTGGGGGTCCTGGCTGCTCTCTGGGGTCCTGGCTGCTCTCTGGGGGTCTTGGCTGCTCTCTGGGGGTCCTGGCTGCTCTCTGGGGGTCCTGGCTGCTCTCTGGGGGTCCTGGCTGCTCTCTGGGGGTCCTGGTTGCTCTCTGGGGTCCTAGCTGCTCTCTGGGAGTCTTGGCGGCTCTCTGGGGGTCCTGGCTGCTCTCTGGTGGTCCTGGCTACTCACTTGGGGTCCTGGACGCTCTCTGGGGGTCCTGGCTCCTCTCTGGGGTCCTGGCTGCTCTCTGGGCGTCCTGGCTGCTCTCTGGGCGTCCTGGCTGCTCTCTGGGGTCCTGGCTGCTCTCTGGGGGTCCTGGCTGCTCTCTGGGGTCCTGGCTGCTCTCTGGGGATCCTGGCTGCTCTCTGGGGATCCTGGCTGCTCTCTGGGGATCCTGGCTGCTCTCTTGGGGTCCTGGCTGCTCTCTGGGGGTCCTGGCTGCTCTCTGGGGGTCCTGGCTGCTCTCTGGGGGTCCTGGCTGCTCTCTGGTGGTCCTGGCTGCTCTCTCTGGGCCTGGCTGCTCTCTCTGGGCCTGGCTGCTCTCTGGGGGCCTGGCTGCTCTCTGGGGGCCTGGCTGCTCTCTGGGGGTCTTGGCTGCTCTCTGGGGGTCCTTGCTGCTCTCTGGGGTCCTGGCTGCTCTCTGGGGTCCTGGCTGCTCTCTGGGGGTCTTGGCTGCCATCTGGGGGTCCTGGCTGCTCTCTGGGGTCCTGGCTACTCTCTTGGGGTCCTGGCTACTCTCTTGGGGTCCTGGCTGCTCTCTGTGGGTCCTGGCTGCTCTCTGGGGATCCTGGCTGCTCTCTGGGGTCCTGGCTGCTCTCTGGGGGGTCGTGGCTGCTCTCTGGGGGTCCTTGCTGCTCTCTGGGGTCCTGGCTGCTCTCTTGGGGTCTTGGCTGCCATCTGGGGGTCCTGGCTGCTCTCTGGGGTCCTGCTGCTCTCTGGGGGTCTTGGCTGCTCTCTGGGGGTCCTGGCTACACTCTTGGGGTCCTGGCTGCTCTCTTGGGGTCCTGGCTACTTTCTGGGGGTCCTGGCTGCTTTCTGGGGTCCTGGCTGCTCTCTGGGGGTCGTGGCTGCTCTCTGGGGGTCGTGGCTGCTCTCTGGGGGTCGTGGCTGCTCTCTGGGGTCCTGGCTGTTCTCTGGGGGTCCTGGCTGCTCTCTGGGGTCCTGGCTGCTCTCTGGGGATCCTGGCTGCTCTCTGGGGTCCTGGCTGCTCTCTGGGGGGTCGTGGCTGCTCTCTGGGGGTCCTTGCTGCTCTCTGGGGTCCTGGCTGCTCTCTTGGGGTCTTGGCTGCCATCTGGGGGTCCTGGCTGCTCTCTGGGGTCCTGCTGCTCTCTGGGGGTCTTGGCTGCTCTCTGGGGGTCCTGGCTACACTCTTGGGGTCCTGGCTGCTCTCTTGGGGTCCTGGCTACTTTCTGGGGGTCCTGGCTGCTTTCTGGGGTCCTGGCTGCTCTCTGGGGGTCGTGGCTGCTCTCTGGGGGTCGTGGCTGCTCTCTGGGGGTCGTGGCTGCTCTCTGGGGTCCTGGCTGTTCTCTGGGGGTCCTGGCTGCTCTCTGGGGTCCTGGCTGCTCTCTGGGGGTCATGGCTGCTCTCTGGGGTCCTGGCTGCTTCTGGGTGGGGTTGCTTGGAAGGTTATTTTATAATCAAGTTAACGATGGGGTAATTTTTGGGAAGCCCCGGGTTTGCCTTTGAAGGCACTTTAAGCTGGCACTCTTTCTAGGCGTCATGCCAACACAGATTCGTTTCCCAGTGTGTTGATATTGTTTTTTTCCTGTGTGCTTGTGTTGGGACGGGAAGTCTCCTGCATGTCTCTGGAGAGAGTGCTTCCCCTGCCTTATGCTAATCTCCAGGCAAGCCACTCCAAAGCTACTGTATAGTTTCTAGATCCCTACCTCAGTGAGCATGACAATCATAGATTGTCCACTGAGGGTCTCCCTGTTTACATGGATTGAGACCCTAGAGCTTGGCTCTGAAGTCGAGGGGGCATGCCTAGTGCACCCCTATTTTTAGAGAGTGGCTACTGCCCTCTCTATTAAGGCTGTGGTAGACTGACAGTGGTGGCAGCAATAAATCTATAGTCAGGGGGGGTGAGTCCCTAGGCCCCCTCCTGACCAAGTCTGTGCAGTTTGCCATGCCTGTGGGCCTGTTGCCTTGGTCTAACTGATGTGTGTTTGAGAGCCCGTGGGTGTACAGGGGAAGAATGGGGATTTGAGCCAGTGTGAGGAATGTTAGCTGTTCTGCTGGACATCCCAGCTCCCCCCGTGCCCCTCCCTATTTCCTTGGAAAGGCCTGGTGGGCTGGGGTAGACACTCTGCTCTTATCTGGGTTTAGCTGTACTAACTTTGTGGTGAGGACCCTCCCCCACTGGTCAGGGCCTCCTGGGCTGGAGTTAATTAAAATTCCTCTCTAGAGGGTTGCACAGCCTGACACCAGGAAGGGACCTGGTACATGCTTTACCCATGCATTGAACACACAGTGAATGGTTTGTGATTGGAGGTGTATTCAGGATGCAAAAGTAGCAGACCCTCTGATTGGATGAGCTTATCAATCAGAGGTGATAAAAGTCTGGCCTGAGTTGTCAGCTGTTGTTCAAGACTGGTCTATGACTGACGAGGCAGCCACACCAGGCCATCTGAAGATAGCCAGGCGTGACCCGCAGTGTGAAGGCAGGAGAAAAGACCATGTTCACTGCGTCTGGGCCAGCTGTTTCTGTGAAGCGGAGCGTACGCTTTGGAACAAGGAAATTACAGACAGCTGCCCAAGGTGTGGAAAGGAAGCTTGTGGCACATCACCCAAGGTGTGGAAAGGAAGCTTACAGCACATCACAGAGGCTGGTGGAAAGAAGCTTGCAGCACATGACGAGAGCCAGAGAGGAGGAAGCTTGATTTTAGTCTTTGACGGTGAGATCAAATCCCCTCTAGGCTCCTCCCTTGCGCTGAGGGAGCCTGTACAAGCAGTAACTGGGAATAGAGGCCAGTGAAGCAGGCCCCCACCTTTCTTTTTGTGATCTCTGAGGGTATCAGGGTGAACTGGCACTCTGCCCAGCCACTACCCTCCTACAGCTAGCCAGTGGCTACTGGACTAGGGACTCCAGTAAACTGTGCCAAGACATCAGGCACCTGTGATCAGAACCCTGGCACCACTAGAGCGGTGTCCTCACTCGCAACGGGAGGGCACTTCTGTTGCTTTGGGTGGGGGGCTATGGGGCTGATCAAGAACATTTGACTTCACATCATATGCTGAAACTATATCCTTTCAATACAAAGTTTGGTATCACGGCTCTAGTGAAGGAGAGCAGCCCTGTGTAACATGATTTGTAATATGCAATGCTTACTGTGTGTTTTCATGTTAACTGTGTTTTTATAGTGCTTGGCGTCTAGGCGCTATAATACTGTTTGGGGTCAGAACTCTGTCACAGAGGGTTGTAGAGACTTCTGGTTTTCACTGTTTATCCTAGTTTTATGTGTAGTATAATTATCTTATGTGTATTAAAGTACTTTTCTTTTATAAAAAGTCAAGCACTGACTGGACATTGAGTTTATCAGCTGGCGGTACGGTGTGCACTGTATTCTGAATGTCTAACCCCACCTCACCTCCTTGAGTGAGGCTTGGACTGCTCTGTCTCGCTACCCTGAGAGAGTCAAGTGCTGGCGAGAAGTACTTGGTTATCCAGTTTTGGGTCCCTTAGTACTGAGGCCCCGGGACACCAGTGAGGGAACACTCCAGTTGATGCGATTGGAGCGCAGTTACCCCTGAGTGCCCTGGTGCTCAGGAAGCCGGGTCTAACAGCTTGTGATGTTTCTGTACCTTATATCAGCGCACCTTTGTCTGTGTCTACTCAATGTGTGATCTGTGCTTTTGATCGCTTGTGAGTTGAAATGTAGATTGTTCGTTTTTTATAGTGATTTATGGTTGTGATGCGCTCAGTGTGTTATTTTTCATTCACATTTACCAGTGTCAGGTGAATGTTGTTATTTCCGGTGCTTCTTGTCACGTGGCAGCAGCATCACGGTTCGTTTGTGATGGGTGTGTTTTCAGGATCCCTTTTGTGTGCAGTCGGGGATACATTAGAAATGTTGTGGAGGTGACCGCGACTTCTTGGACTTGATAATTAGTAGTCGGTGTGTGAGTTTTTAGTTGTAGGAGTTTTATTTATATTTAATGCATTATATAAACATATGAATATTGGTTTATTTTAATTAAAGAATATGTTGATTAATAATGACTATTGCTTGGTCCGAAGGCTTTTCAGAATTCAGTTTATCTTATCGATTTGTTCAAATGTTTTCATTTTATGTTTAATGTGCATTTCTGATTTTTGTTTAGGTAATTATGTGACTATTTCTTCGTGGTTACCTTGTAAATATGTTGACTTTGATAAAGTTTTCATGTTAATAGAAATAAAGACGATTCTTAATTGCTACTTCAGTGGTGTCTTTGGACAGAGAGTAACCATGTGAGCTTTTTAATAAACCTATGAATATGGTACTCAAGCCTTTTACGAATATTAAAATTCAAATTCTGACAGGTGCTGGTAGGGATCTTTTTTTCTATCCCCCCAGCCACATTTTGTTCCTCTACATAAATATTCTGTATATTAATTTGTAGAGTGTGAATCTGTACGAATATTCATTTGAGGTGTGGTGTATGAATTGTTCATTAGATTGTCTCTTACAATATAACTTTTTCCATTTTTCACATAAAGGGCGTACATAGTATTTCTTGTTTATTTATGGGTCGATTCCTTATCTTTTAAAAAGTCTCCAAGCTGCTCTTCGTAGGTTTCCTTAGTGTTTGGGGCATCTCTGACTTAACGCCACTGGTGAACATCTGGCACCAGGGACTTCTTGCTACCTGAGCAGAGGTGCCCTCACGCTCATCCTCCCCCACACCCTCCCTCACACCCTCCCACACACCCTCTCTCACACCCTCCCACGCACCCTCCCTCACACCCTCCCACGCACCCTCTCTCACACCCTCTCTCACACCCTCCCTCACACCCTCCCACACACCCTCTCTCAGACCCTCCCTCACACCCTCCCTCACACCCTCCCTCACACCCTCTCTCAGACCCTCCCACGCACCCTCCCTCACACCCTCCCACACACCCTCTCTCACACCCTCCCTCACACCCTCCCACGCACCCTCTCTCACACCCTCCCTCACACCTTCCCACGCACCCTCTCTCACACCCTCTCTCACACCCTCCCTCACACCCTCCCACGCACCCTCTCTCACACCCTCCCTCACACCTTCCCACGCACCCTCTCTCACACCTTCTCTCACACCCTCCCTCACACCCTCCCACGCACCCTCTCTCACACCCTCCCACGCACCCTCTCTCACACCCTCTCTCACACCCTCCCTCACACCCTCCCACACACCCTCTCTCAGACCCTCCCTCACACCCTCCCTCACACCCTCCCTCACACCCTCTCTCAGACCCTCCCACGCACCCTCCCTCACACCCTCCCACACACCCTCTCTCACACCCTCCCTCACACCCTCCCACGCACCCTCTCTCACACCCTCCCTCACACCTTCCCACGCACCCTCTCTCACACCCTCTCTCACACCCTCCCTCACACCCTCCCACGCACCCTCTCTCACACCCTCCCTCACACCTTCCCACGCACCCTCTCTCACACCCTCTCTCACACCCTCCCTCACACCCTCCCACGCACCCTCTCTCACACCTCGTCTACACAACTAAGGGGGTCATTATGATGGCGGAATCACCGCCACGTGGCGGTCCCTCCACCATCTCACTTCCATTTCCCCGCCACATTAGGATGGCAGGGGGAATTGCGTTGTGACTGCGGCGGTCACAAAGACCGCCCTCCACGCTTCCGCCACAGGCAATCGTCACCTTTGCCTGGCAGAGCGGTCAGCATGGGTAAAATGGCGGCGATGCCTAGCAGGCACCGCCAGCCTGATTACAATACTGGGGTCAGCAAACCTTTCCATGGCGGTGAAACTGCCATGGAAAGTCTGGAGAAGGCTGGGTTCTGGGGCCTGTTGCGGCCCCCTCTGTGTGGGGGAAGGGTGGATGTGCACTGGCGGGGTACCCATGGCACCCAGGCACTGCATGGTGCCTGCCACGTTGTGCACGGAAATGCACTAGCTGGCATTTTGTGCATTGCGAACGCTGCTGCAGCCAGCAGCAGCGTCCGCAGTGATCAGGGCCCTGGACGCGCCCGCCATAGTGGTGGACACATCCTAATTCACTCAGTGGGATTGACGCCTTACCGGTGGGTGGACCCAGCACCGCAACGATGGCGGGCAGCCCCTAAGTGTTTTTGGTGGTCGTTCCGCTGCAATTTACGCGTCTTCTCTTCTTTTTTTGGCACTAAACGTAGGTGTTCAAACCACTGGGACATGTTGTAAATGGCCACCAATCACACCTTTCAGTGTTCGCCTCTTTTCTGCTGGCTTCCCCTGCCCATCCCAAGGTGGCACGTATGGCCGTCCTGCTGGCCTTTACTTCATAGATAGCGCCGCCATCCCAGCATCCAGGCACATTTCCTGCCAAAGTCAGTCTGATGTAGGCTCTGGAAGGATGGTCGAATCCTGGGCTGGCAGTAAGATGGCCCGGTGGGGACGCAGGTGGGGGAGCCTGTGGGGTGCCAGTGGGAATGCAGGTGGGGGCACCGGTGGGGACGCAGGTGGGGCCGCCGGTGGAGCACAGGTTGGGGTGCCGATGGGAGCATAGGTAAGGGTGCCAGTGGGGGCTCTGGTGGGGTGTTGGTGGGGGTGCCAGTGGGAGCGCAGGTGGGGATGCAGATAGGGGCGCAGGTGGGGGTGCCGAGGGGGCTCTGGTGGGGCGCCGGTGGGAGCACAGGTGGGTCACCAGTGGGAGTGCAGGTGGGGGTGCCGGTGGGCGTGCAGGTGGGGGCGCCAGTGGAAGTGCAGGTGGGGGTGCTGATAGGAGCGCAGGTGGGTGCGCAGGTGGGGTGCCGGTGGGGTCTACGGTGGGGTGCTCGTGGGGGTGCCGATGGGAGCGCAGGTGGGGGCGCCGATGGGAGCGCAGGTGGGGGCTTTAGTGGGGGCTCGGAGGGGCCGCAGGTGGGGACGCCAGGCTCCTCCTCAGAGACGGGGGCTGAGTCCCTTCCCGCAGCTGCTGTGATGGGTGGCGCGGTCTGCAGTCATGCTCAGTTTTTCACCGGTGCCAGACACGAGGATTAGATCATGAGCAGCAGAAGGGAGCTCTGCTTCTGCCTGGATCGCAGCCCGGAGAGACACAAGTTAAAATTACATCCGCTGAGAACAGCTGCCGCAAGCACTTCTCGACAGATAACAGAGAGCTTCCTTCGTCCCTGATAATCTACAATGTGCTCCCGGCCCTGGCCATCTATAATGTGCCAACGACCCTGGCCACCTATAATGTGCCACCGACACTAGCTGTCTATAATGTACCACCGACGCTGGCCTTCTATAATGTGCCACCGACACTAGCTGTCTATAATGTACCCCCGACCCTGGCCTTCTATAATGTGCCAACGACCCTGGCCACCTATAATGTGCCACCGACAGTAGCTGTCTAGAATGTGCCACCGATCCTGGCCTTCTATAATGTGCCACTGACCCTGACCTTCTATATTGTGTCACCGACCCTGGCTGTCTATAATGTGCCACCGACCCTGGCCATCTATAATGTGCCAACGACCCTGGCCACCTATAATGTGCCACCGACACTAGCTGTCTAGAATGTGCCACCGATCCTGGCCTTCTATAATGTGCCACTGACCCTGACCTTCTATATTGTGTCACCGACCCTGGCTGTCTATAATGTGCCACCGACCCTGGCCATCTATAATGTGCCACCCACCCTGGTCTTCTATAATGTGCCACTGACCCTGACCTTCTATAATGTGCCACCGACGCTGACCTTCTATAATGTGCCACCGACCCTGGTCTTCTATAATGTGCCACCGACCCTGGCCTTCTATAAGGTGCCACCGATCCGGGCCATCTTTAATGTGCCACCGACCCTGGCCATCTATAATGTGCCAACGACCCTGGCCACCTATAATGTGCCACCGACACTAGCCGTCTATAATGTACCACCGACGCTGGCCTTCTATAATGTGCCACCGACCCTGTCCATCTAGAATGTGCCACCGATCCTGGCCTTCTATAATGTGCCACTGACCCTGACCTTCTATATTGTGTCACCGACCCTGGCTGTCTATAATGTGCCACCGACCCTGGCCATCTATAATGTGCCACCCACCCTGGTCTTCTATAATGTGCCAGCGACCCTGGTCTTCTATAATGTGCCACCGACCCTGGCCTTCAATAAGGGGCCACCGATCCGGGCCATCTTTAATGTGTCACCGACCCTGGCCTTCTATAATGTGCCCTTGACGCTGACCTTCTATAATGGGTCACCGACCCTGGCCTTCTATAAGGTGCCACCGACCCTGGCCTTCTATAATGTACTACCGACCATGATGTTCTATAATGTACCACTGACGCTGGCCTTCTATAATGTGCCACCGACCCTGGCCTTCTATAAGGTGCCACCGACCCTGGCCATCTTTAATGTGCCACCGACGCTGACCTTCTATAATGGGTCACTGACCCTGGCCTTCTATAAGGTGCCACCGACGCTGGCCTTCTATAATGGGTCACCGACCCTGATGTTCTATAATGTGCCACCGACCCTGATGTTCTATAATGTGCCACCGATGTTCTATAATGTGCCACCGACCCTGATGTTCTATAATGTGCCACCGACGCTGGCCTTCTATAATGTGCCACCGACCCTGGCCTTCTATAATGTGCCACCGACCCTGGCCTTGTATATTGTGCCACCGACGCTGGCCTTCTATAATGTGCCACCGACCCTGGCCTTCTATAATGTGCCACCGACCCTGGCCTTCTATAATGTGCCACCGACCCTGGCCTTCTATAATGTGCCACCGACGCTGGCCTTCTATAATGTACCACCGACCATGGCCTTCTATAATGTACCACCGACCCTGGCCTTTTATAATGTGCCACCGACGCTGGCCTTCTATAATGTACCACCGACCCTGGCCTTCTATAATGTGCCACCAACCTTGACCTTCTATAATGGGTCACCGACCCTGGCCTTTTATAATGTGCCACCGACCCTGGCCTTCTATAATGTGCCACTGACGCTGACCTTCTATAATGTGCCTCCGACCGTAGCCTTCTATAATGTACCACCGACCCTGGCGTTCTATAATGTACCACCGACCCTGGCCTTCTATAATGTAACACCGACCCTGGCCTTTTTTAATGTGCCACCGACCCTGGCCTTTTATAATATGCCACCGACCCTGGCCTTCTATAATGTGCCACCGACCCTGATGTTCTATAATGTGCCACCGACCCTGGCGTTCTATAATGTGCCACTGACGCTGACCTTCTATAATGTGCCACCGACCATTGCCTTCTATAATGTGCCACCAACCTTGACCTTCTATAATGGGTCACCGACCCTGGCCTTTTATAATGTGCCACCGACCCTGGCCTTTTATAATGTGCCACCGACCCTGGCCTTCTATAATGTGCCACTGACGCTGGCCTTCTATTATGTACCACCGACCCTGGCCTTCTATAATGTACCACCCACCCTGGCCTTTTATAATGTGCCACCGACGCTGGCCTTCTATAATGTACCACCGACCCTGGCGTTCTATAATGTGCCACTGACGCTGACCTTCTATAATGTGCCACCGACCCTGGCCTTCTATAATGTGCCACCGACCCTGGCCATCTATAATGTGCCATCGACGTTGACCTTCTATAATGTGCCACCGACGCTGGCCTTCTATAATGTACCACCGACCATGGCCTTCTATAATGTACCACCGACCCTGGCCATTTATAATGTGCCACCGATGCTGGCCTTCTATAATGTACCACCGACTCTGGCGTTCTATAATGTGCCACTGACGATGACCTTCTATAATGTGCCACCGACCCTAGCCTTCTATAATGTACCACCGACCCTGGCGTTCTATAATGTGCCACCGACCCTGGCCTTCTATAATGTACCACCGACCCTGGCCTTTTTTAATGTGCCACCGACCCTGGCCTTTTATAATATGCCAACGACCCTGGCCTTCTATAATGTGCCACTGACGCTGGCCTTCTATAATATACCACCGACCCTGGAGTTCTATAATGTGCCACTGACGCTGACCTTCTATAATGTGCCACCGACCCTGGCCTTCTATAATGTGCCACCAACCTTGACCTTCTATAATGGGTCACCGACCCTGGCCTTTTATAATGTGCCACCGACCCTGGCCTTTTATAATGTGCCACCGACCCTGGCCTTCTATAATGTGCCACTGACGCTGGCCTTCTATAATGTACCACCGACCCTGGCGTTCTATAATGTGCCACTGATGCTGACCTTCTATAATGTACCACCGACCCTGGCTTTCTATAATGTGCCACTGACGCTGACCTTCTATAATGTGCCACCGACCCTGGCCTTCTATAATGTACCACCGACCCTGGCCTTTTATAATGTGCCACCAACGCTGGCCTTCTATAATGTACCACCGACCCTGGCGTTCTATAATGTGCCACTGACGCTGACCTTCTATAATGTGCCACCGACCCTGGCCTTCTATAATGTGCCACCGACCCTGGCCATCTATAATGTGCCACCGACGTTGACCTTCTATAATGTGCCACCGACCCTGGCCATCTATAATGTGCCACCGACGTTGACCTTCTATAATGTACCACCGACCCTGGCCTTCTATAATGTGCCACCGACGCTGGCCATTAGAAGCCCAGAGCACCCCAGAGCTCAACATTCCAATGTTTTAATTAATATTACTGATTCAGAAAAGGGGGTGGTGATGAACAGAGTGTCTGAATTAAGCAGACCACTCTTACCCAGTCCAAAGATCAGGGCTTTATCCATCACCGTTTTTTAGCTCACTGCACCATCCCAGCTCAGAACTTGGCTATATGCAAATTAGTCTGACCCTGGCCCAGTGCATCATGGGAACAGGGCAGACCAAACTACCAAGCCAATTCTTATACTGGGAAGGAAACAAGCTACCGGGGACCGGTTTCTGGCATTTCAGCCGTCTTCGGCCCGGCTTGCTTGAATCCTGATGGTGCAATGAGCTAGGGACTCACATCTGAGTATACCCTTCCACGCTTATGGTGGACAAAAATGATTCAGAAAAGGGGGTGGTGATGAACAGAGTGTCTGAATTAAGCAGACCACTCTTACCCAGTCCAAAGATCAGGGCTTTATCCATCACCGTTTTTTAGCTCACTGCACCATCCCAGCTCAGAACTTGGCTATATGCAAATTAGTCGGACCCTGGCCCAGTGCATCATGGGAACAGGGCAGACCAAACTACCAAGCCAATTCTAATACTGGGAAGGAAACAAGCTACCGGGGACCGTTTTCTGGCATTTCAGCCGTCTTCGGCCCGGCTTGCTTGAATCCTGATGGTGCAATGAGCTAGGGACTCACATCTGAGTATACCCTTCCACGCTTATGGTGGACAAAAATTATTCAGAAAAGGGGGTGGTGATGAACAGAGTGTCTGAATTAAGCAGACCACTCTTACCCAGTCCAAAGATCAGGGCTTTATCCATCACCGTTTTTTAGCTCACTGCACCATCCGAGCTCAGAACTTGGCTATATGCAAATTAGTCTGTTCCTGTCCCAGTGCATGATGGGAACAGGGCAAACCAAACTACAAAAGCCAATTCTTACACTGGGAAGGAAACAAGCTCCCGGGGACCGGTTTCTGGCATTTCAGCCGTCTTCGGCCCGGCTTGCTTGAATCCTGATGGTGCAATGAGCTAGGGGCTCACATCTGAGTATACCCTTCCACGCTTATGGTGGACAAAAATGATTCAGAAAAGGGGGTGGTGATGAACAGAGTGTCTGAATTAAGCAGACCACTCTTACCCAGTCCAAAGATCAGGGCTTTATCCATCACCGTTTTTTAGCTCACTGCACCATCCCAGCTCAGAACTTGGCTATATGCAAATTAGTCTGACCCTGGCCCAGTGCATCATGGGAACAGGGCAGACCAAACTACCAAGCCAATTCTTATACTGGGAAGGAAACAAGCTACCGGGGACCGGTTTCTGGCATTTCAGCCGTCTTCGGCCCGGCTTGCTTGAATCCTGATGGTGCAATGAGCTAGGGACTCACATCTGAGTATACCCTTCCACGCTTATGGTGGACAAAAATGATTCAGAAAAGGGGGTGGTGATGAACAGAGTGTCTGAATTAAGCAGACCACTCTTACCCAGTCCAAAGATCAGGGCTTTATCCATCACCGTTTTTTAGCTCACTGCACCATCCCAGCTCAGAACTTGGCTATATGCAAATTAGTCTGACCCTGACCCAGTGCATCATGGGAACAGGGCAGACCAAACTACCAAGCCAATTCTTATACTGGGAAGGAAACAAGCTACCGGGGACTCACCACCCCTTGTTGTAAATATTTTTGTCCACCCTAAGCGTGGAAGGGTATACTCAGACATGAGTCCCTTGCTCATTGCACCATCAGGATTCAAGCAAACCGGGCCGAAGACGGCTGTAATGCCAGAAACCGGTCCCCGGGAGCTTGTTTCCTTCCCAGTGTAAGAATTGGCTTTTGTAGTTTGGTTTGCCCTGTTCCCATCATGCACTGGGACAGGAACAGACTAATTTGCATACAGCCAGGTTCTGAAACTGGGATGGTGCAGTGAGCTAAAAAATGGTGTTGGATCTAGCCCTGATCTCTTGACTGGGTGAGAGTTTTCTGCTTAATTCAGAGACTCTGTCCCTCACCACCCCTTGTTGTAAATATTTTTGTCCACCCTAAGCGTGGAAGGGTATACTCAGACATGAGTCCCTTGCTCATTGCACCATCAGGATTCAAGCAAACCGGGCCGAAGACGGCTGTAATGCCAGAAACCGGTCCCCGGGAGCTTGTTTCCTTCCCAGTGTAAGAATTGGCTTTTGTAGTTTGGTTTGCCCTGTTCCCATCATGCACTGGGACAGGAACAGACTAATTTGCATACAGCCAGGTTCTGAAACTGGGATGGTGCAGTGAGCTAAAAAATGGTGTTGGATCTAGCCCTGATCTCTTGACTGGGTGAGAGTTTTCTGCTTAATTCAGAGACTCTGTCCCTCACCACCCCTTGTTGTAAATATTTTTGTCCACCCTAAGCGTGGAAGGGTATACTCAGACATGAGTCCCTTGCTCATTGCACCATCAGGATTCAAGCAAACCGGGCCGAAGACGGCTGTAATGCCAGAAACCGGTCCCCGGGAGCTTGTTTCCTTCCCAGTGTAAGAATTGGCTTTTGTAGTTTGGTTTGCCCTGTTCCCATCATGCACTGGGACAGGAACAGACTAATTTGCATACAGCCAGGTTCTGAAACTGGGATGGTGCAGTGAGCTAAAAAATGGTGTTGGATCTAGCCCTGATCTCTTGACTGGGTGAGAGTTTTCTGCTTAATTCAGAGACTCTGTCCCTCACCACCCCTTGTTGTAAATATTTTTGTCCACCCTAAGCGTGGAAGGGTATACTCAGACATGAGTCCCTTGCTCATTGCACCATCAGGATTCAAGCAAACCGGGCCGAAGACGGCTGTAATGCCAGAAACCGGTCCCCGGGAGCTTGTTTCCTTCCCAGTGTAAGAATTGGCTTTTGTAGTTTGGTTTGCCCTGTTCCCATCATGCACTGGGACAGGAACAGACTAATTTGCATACAGCCAGGTTCTGAAACTGGGATGGTGCAGTGAGCGAAAAAACGGTGTTGGATCTAGCCCTGATCCCTTGACTGGGTGAGAGCTTTCTGCTTAATTCAGAGACTCTGTCCCTCACCACCCCTTATTGTAAATTAATTAATATTACAACATTAGAATGTTGAGTGCTCCATTGAAGACAATGGAGTGCTCCGGCCCAGAGAGCAACATTCCAATGTTTTATTCATTTCACAGATGTTGCTCTGAACAAAGGCCTCTCTGAGGCCAAGGGATTTGTTTTTACAAATGAGCACATTCTGCCCTCTACGGGCAGAATGTTCTAATAGCCTTAGAGCCTTTCGTAGCAGGCTCCATCTGCCATTAAATGCACGCTCCCTTGTTAAAGGCCCTCACCTTCGTCTCGGGCCTTTAATGGCCGGTGGAGCCCAAAGGCTATATTAGAACACAGGTATGCTGGGAGCTCCACTGAAGACAAAGAAAACATTTTGATGTTTCTCTTTCTGTTTTCCCTTTTTTGATTCAGAATATTCTAACTCTAGTGAGTGGAATGTTCTATTTGCCTTATACAGGCACATGCATCAAACATGCCATTTGCAATTCCTTATTATCGAAAAATAAGGATTTGCTAATAAGGAAGCGCAAATGCCAATGCATGTATGAATAGCTGAGAAAATAACGATTCCCACAAATTCCTTAATTGCGACTTGCAATTAAGGAATGGCTCCCCATTCATTCCTATAGGCCAAGAGGCCCTTAGGAATGAATGGGAGATTGCATGCCCAATTTGCGAGTACTGATAGGTACTTGCAAATTGGGCATGTAATTTCAAAGGTGCAAGAGTGTCAAAATGACACCATGTTGCACTCCTGAAATGGTGATGTGCACCCATATTGCGCACACACACATGCCCCAAGGGCATATGTGTGCGCAACATGAAACTTTGAAAAATGCACTAAAGTTCATTTTTTTTCACAGTTTTTACAAATTACCATCAAGTTTAACTTCATGGTAATTTGCGCCCCCTTTTAGCGAAATCGCTATTCTAAAGTTATTCTTGCATTGCATTTAAGGAATCGCAAATTGCGATTCCTTAAATGCAATTGCAATTTGAGAAATCGGAAATAATTGTGAATTCTCAAATTGTTAGTGCCTTGAACCTTGATGCATCGCAAATGCCCTTTTTGCGGGCGCAAACGGCCGATTTTTGCAATTCGCACCGTTTGCGCTTGCAAAAATGGTTGATGCATGTC